>NC_072418.2:59916666-60612500 GCF_028858775.2 Pan troglodytes
GTGGCACGGCATATCTGCAGGGCAGGCTGATCACCTTCCCACATTCCTGATGAGGACTCTGAGGCACAGAGAGGAAAGGGGTGGCCTCCTCTCATTCTGTCTGACTGTGGAATCAGACTAGCCTGGATAGAATCCATCACACCACGGCCACCTAATCCTCTGAGCCACAGCTTCCTCATTTGTAAAAAACAAAAAGAAGAAGACCTCGCTCCCAGGTTCGGCATGAGAATTAAATGAACAAGGGAATAATGGCCACACAGCAAGCTCAATAAACAACAGCACAAAACACTCAGTCATCAAGATAAACAATATTTTCATGCAGTATTTGAAAAAAAAATTCATGTACAAAAAAACGTGATAAACAAAATATTAAAAATTTAAATAAAGACAGGACCCTATGAGACTGTGCTGAGCTACATCAGACCCTCAGGCAAAAGGAAAAGTGCTTATGACTCTAAGCATGTTGCTACTTTTTTTTTTCTTTGAGACGAAGTCTCTGTTGCCAGGCTGGAGTGCGGTGGCACAATCTCAGCTCACTGCAACCGGCAACTCCCTGGTTCAAGCGATTCTCCTGCCTCAGCCTCCCAGTTATGTATTTTTTAATGGTTATTTTCCAGAAATAGATTTTGAAAATATTATTGATGAGTCTGCTTCCATTGAGGACAGGAAAATAAAATTATAATAAATTCTATTTTTAATACATAAAATTAACATAAGACATTGCGAGTTTAATATAGCTATTTTTCCTTTTTTCAACATTTTTAAAACTAATATTCTGTGGGGGTGGGAAGTGAACCATTAAATAATTACAGGCTGCGTGAGAGAGCTCACACCTGTAATACCAGCATGTTGGAAGGCTGAGGCGGGTGGATTACTTGATACCAGGAGTTCAAGACCAGACTAGGCAAGATAGAAAGACTCTATCTCTACAAAACATTTTTTAAAAGCCAGAAATGGTGTTGCACATCTGTAGTCCCAGCTACTTTGGAAGCTGAAATGGGAGGCTTGCTTGAGGCCAGGAGGTCGAGGCTGAAGCAATCTTCAAGAACAAATATTTGCTCAGGGACTTCTCTGGGCTGTGTGGCCACTAGGTCAAGAGTGGGCTGTGGACATGATGGGAGGCTACGATTAGGGTAATAGCCAAGGACAGAGGCAGGAATGGATGAATTTTGGATGGTAATACTATTCACTGAGTCACCACTGCACTCCAGCTTGGGCAACAGAGCGAAACCCAGCCTCTACCAAAAAAAAAATATTGCACAAACACACGGATATAGGGAATCACACTTTTTTTTGGCCTCGGGCTTCAGTACAGCTCAGCACACATTGGGTTTGATTTAAATTTTGAGTATTTGTTCATCCATTATGGGGGGTTGCTTTCTGCATTCATTTTGGTTTTCAAAACCATTGTGTTAAATATTATTTATCTTAAATAAAATTAACCATAGTCACCATGTGGTATAATCCTCGGAACGTATTCCTCCTTCATGACTGAAATTTTGTGTCTTTGGACCAACATCTCCCGTCCCTGACCCCCTCAGCTTTCTGGATGACTGTGCACCTCCGTAAGCCTCTTCCTAATCCCCAGGTCTGCCTTTGAGGATATGACCTTTGAGCTGAAACGTGAAAATTGGGAAAGAAACAGCCATGGGGACTGTGGGGAAAGGAAATTCCAATTAGAGGAAAGGCAAGAGTGAAGGTCTTGGGGCAGGAAGCTTTTTCAGGGACAGTGAAGACAGCATGGCCAGGGGGTGGTGGGTAAGGAAAGCAGCAGACAAGAGCCAGGTTGCCACCGACCTTGTGGGCCAACCACGGGTGGCTTTCCTTTTAATCCACGTGTTCTAGAGCCACCGATCTAGGCTCAGTTGGCCTGGAAGGTGGGTGAGAGAATGACAGTATCTGACTCATTTGCAGAAGGTCTGGAGCTTGATTTTTTTGGAGGATAGACTTATCATGGGGACAGGAGTGACCCTCATCATCAAGATGTGATAGTTATCTAGGGAGAGGTGTTGGTACCTGGACGAACGTGAACAGAAGTGGATTGAATCTCATTACGTCATGAGAGTGAGAAGCACAGAGGATGACAGAGGATGATGTCTAGGTTTTGAGTTTGGGCTCTTGCAGACTGGGTAGTGCCTTTTATAGAGACTGGGGAGACTTGGGGGTGAGGAGTAGAATTTTGAGGGGGACTGACAATTTTGATGTGAACGCGTTGGCTGAAGATGCCAATTTGACATCCACGAAGAGATGTCAAGGAGGCAGGAGTTCGATCAAGGGCCCAATGCCTGGCTGGAGACCAAGTATCACCTTCCTCATCACCAAACTCAACAGAGTGGAGCAGGTGTCCTCAGAACGGGACCTGTCCCAAAGCCTCACATTGCTAAACCCCAGAAAATATCAGTTTTGCCAGCCCAATAGATAACATCAGGGGATTCTATTTTTTGCATGTTTTCTCCTCAAGAGTCCAAGGATAACCCACTGAGTCCGCTCCTGATCTGAACCTCTAAAGTATTGCCAGGCCTGGTGTCCTAAACATCAGCCCATGAGGAAATCAGTCCTGGGCCCTGTACCACCAACACAACATCATGTCCTGTATCCCCAAAACATGCAAAAGTCTCATGAACATGCGCATCCTCTGTGCTTCCCTCCCCTGAACCACCCTCATCCCCCTTTCTAGGTCCTTACTGCCATGCACGCATGCAGTCTCATGAAAAAGGGGAATACTGTGACCGCCCCTGTTTCCAAACGGATATTGGGCCTCTTTTCAAGCGTACGTTTTCAGTTTACACTTTCAGAGTTTGTTGATTTGTGAGTTCAAGGCCCTCTCTGCCCTGCGGAGAGCACGGAAATTCCTGGAACTGGGGGCGTGTGTGAAGGGGACGTTGTCAACGCTAGGACAGAGAAGAAAACCGCTCATTTGGATGTGTCAGAGCGGTGGGGGGTGGGGCTTGCAGCCCCTGGCATCTCAGCCCTATCCTTCCTTCCTGCACTGTGCTTCTCACAAACAGCAGGGGCTTGTGTTACTTTGAGTCGACAGCCTCATTCACGACACTCTCACAGAATAGTGCCCGTCTGTGCTCAGCACATGCCCGTAAAACAGGATTCCCCAAACACGTCCATAGGTAACTGTAAATCATTTAGAAGAATCTAAAGTGTGAATTTTGTAAACTGAAGCTACGTGCATGTATACACGTGTGTGTTTGTGTATATCATATATACACATTAATGTTATTATTATTATTTGCAATACCCCGCATTGCATAATAGGTGGGATAATGCAGATGCCACTCCAAGCCAAATCTCCTGGCCCCACCGGTCATAAGCTTACCTCTGTAGGGAAGAAAAGGTTTCTTTTTGGCAGTGGTTTGTTGTTTGTTTGTTTGTTTGTTTTGAGACAGGGTCTTATTCTGCGGCACTGGTTGGAATGCAGTGGTGCGGTCACTGAAGCCTCGACCTCCTGGGCTCAAGTAATCCTCCCACCTCAGCCTCCCAAGTAGCTGGGGCTACAGATACGCACCACAACGCCCAGTTAATTTTTGTATTTTTTGTACAGATGGGGTTTTGCCATATTGCCTAGGCTGATCTGTAACTCCTGAGCTCAAGCGATCTGCCTGCCTCAGCCTCCCGAAGTGCTGGGATTGCAGGCATGGGCCACTGTGCCTGGCCTCTTTTTCCTCACCAATTGCTAGGTTCATGACTGAGGCCCCTGTAACACAAGACAGATCAACCAAAAAAAAAAATCATACAGATTTATTTAGTATAAGTTTTATGTGACACGGGAGCCTTCCACAAGGAAATAAAGACCCAAAGAAACAGGGAAACGTGTATATTTGATGCTGGTCTGATGAAGAAGTGGATGGCTGTGGAGAAGTATTTGACAGAGGCAGTGTGCTCTCATGCTACAAGAGTGAGAGAGTGAGGGGAGCTTTTCAAGGCCTGTTTGTTCAGATTCAGTGTCTTCAGAGATAAGGATGCTCCTCTCCTACGGGTACAGAGAGGGCACGCTGGAATGACAGTCTTACGATTGCTTCAGAGAGAAGGACGAGGAAAGCTGAGACAGGCATTTCTGCTCATGCTGTTTTCTCAAATGCCAACATGCCATATTTCAGGGTACCATGTCCCGAGCCCCACCATCTCCTAGGTAGGAATTCAGGATTTTGGTGTTTGTCCTACTAGTAATGGGAACCCAACAGGAAGGGAATTCCAAGTGTGAGAATTCCAGCCAAAGCCCAGGGTATTCCAGGGACCCCTCAGTAAGCTGTTGCAACACTCGGAGCCAGGAGATGCTGGTGGCCGGTAGGGGGTGGTGGCCAGGACCTTAGATGGATGGGCCACCCTCAGGGGAGGTTCTGTGGTACAGGGTGGTGGCCAGGACCTCACATGGATGGGCCACCCTCAGGGGAGGTTCTGTAGGCCACCTCGCGGGACTCCATGACAGACGTTAAGCATGGAGCCTGGAGAGGAGGACCCCAGGTGGAGGCCCTGGTCCCGCCTTTACAAATGGGTAGAAAGGGCTTCCGTCTGCTGAGACAGGGGTCTTGCTCAATCTCACTCACATGGATGCTCCAGGAAGAAGGAGCCCACTCTTCCCACAAAGAAAAGAAAGATGGCTGGGGGTGATGGCTCACGCCTGTAATCCCAGCATTTAGGGAGGCCGAGGCGGGAGGATCACCTGAGGTCAGGAGTTTGAGACCAGCCTGGGCAACATGGTGAAACCCCATTTCTACTAAAAATACAAAAATTAGCCAGGCATGGTGGCGGGGGCCTGTAATTCTCCTGTCTCAGCCTCTCAAGTAGCTGGGATTACACGTGCCCACCACCACAGCCTGCTAATTTTTGTATTTTTAGTAGAGACAGGGTTTCACCAGGTTGGCCAGGCTGCTCTCAAACTCCTGACCTCAGGTGATTCACCCGACTTGGCCTCCAAAAGTGCTGGGATTACGGGTGTGAGCCACCGTGCCTGGCCTAAAATACATTTTATAGCCTATAAGAGTGTCTCATTTCAAGCACAGACCACAGGCCTGGTATATAGTAGGTGCTTACTACAGCCTTGTCGATCTGAATTCTATCAGCTCTTCTCAACAGTTCTATAAATCAAGAACAATGGGTGTTCAGGACTCTAAGCTTCCATACAAATTCTCTGGACATCCCCTTCCAGCAAGGTGCTGTTCCCACCCCTCCAGAAAAACATTCTGTAGCTCCTACTGATTATGGGCCATGAGAAGGAGTGGGAGTTTTATTCTGAGAAAATAGTAAGAACTGATTGCACAGTTAGGCACGGGAGGCGGATGCTCCGATTTTCCTTTGAAAAGGATCAGGGCCTTTCGAAAAGCAATTGCGGACTTTCAAGGGCAGACGATCTCTGGTCACGGGGTTGTTTGTGCAGCGGGGCCTTCAGGACGAGATGGATGGGACGTGTGGGCTGCGGGGCAAGGCCGAGCCAGGCTGACGTCGCGGAAAGCAGAGAACTGATGAATGGAGGCTGGCTGTCTTCCTTGAGACCGGGATCGTATTTTCAAGTGTTTGGGTGGCAGAGGCGTTTTAGAGGGAGAGAGAGCCAAGAATAACCAGTCCATGGGCAGAGAAAAAGGCAATTCCAGAAAGGGAGGGATAACAAGCTCACACACACAGAGCTGGCAGTGGTGCCCAGACGCCTCTCCCATCCTGGACCCTTAGTCGTCTTTTATTTATTTATTTATTTATTTTTTTGAGACAGGGTCTTGCTCTGTTGCTCAGGCTGGAGTACAGTGGTGCAGTCACAGCTCACTGTAGCCTCTGCCGCCCAGGCTCAAGCGATCCTCCCACCTCAGCCTCCTGAGTAGCTGGGACCACGGACACATGCTGCCACACCCAGTTAACTTTTTTGCATTTTGTCGGTAGACACATGGTCTCACCATGTTACCCAGACTGGTCTCAAACTCTTGGACTCAAAAATGATCCTCCTGCCTCGGCCTCACAAAGAGCTGGGGTACAGGTGTGAGCCACCCACCAGCCCTCAGTTGTCCCATCCAGCTCATCCTGAAGGCCCCGCTGCACAAACAATCCCGTGACCAGAGAACGTCTGTCCTTGAAAGTCCGCAGTTGCTTTTCGAAAGACCCTGATCCTTTTCAAAGGAAAATCGGAGCATCCGCCTCCCGTGCCTAACTGTGCAATCAGTTCTTACTATTTTCTCAGAATAAAACTCCCACTCCTTCTCATGGCCCATAATCAGTAGGAGCTACAGAATGCTTTTCTGGAGGGGCTTGAAACAGCAGCCTTGCTGGAAAGGGACGTCCGGAGAATTTGCATTAGCGCTTAGAGTCCTGAACACCCGTTGTTCTTGCTGTATAGAAACATTGAGAAGAGCTGATAGAATTCAGATCGACAAGGCTGTAGTAAGCACCTACTGTATACCAGGTGGGAATGTAAAATGATGCAATTACTGTGGAAAACACTTTGCAGTTCCTAAAAAATTAAGTGGAGAATTTCCATATGACCCAGCAACCCTGCCTGTGCATAGAGACCCCAAACAGTTGGCAGCAAGGACTCGACTCAGACTGATATGTGTACACCCATATACACAACAGCATCATTTACAAGAGCCAAAAGGTGGGAGCAGCCCAAATGTCCATCCACGGATGAAGAGAAACAAAATGTGGTTTGTACACAGCAGAATGTACAAGCTGAGCATCCCTCATCGGAAAATCTAAAATCCGTAATGCTCCAAAGTCTGAAAACTTTTTGAGTGCAGACATGCAGTTCAACGGTCGTGCTCAAAGGAAATGCTCATTGAAGCATTTTGGATTTTGGATTTTCAGATTAGGGATGCTCCACCAGTAAGTATAAATGTAAATAATCTGGCCAGGGGCCGTGGCTCACGCCTGTAATCCCAGCACTTTGGGAGGCCGAGGTGGGTGGATCACTTGAGGTCAGGGGTTCGAGACCAGCCTGGCCAACATGGAGAAACCCTGTCTCTACTAAAAATACAAAAATTAGCTGGGAATGGTGGTGCGTGCCTGTAATCCCAGCTACTCAGGAGGCTGAGGCAGGAGAATCACTTGAACCAGGGAGGTGGTGGTTGCAGTGAGCCGAGATCGCACCACTGCACTCCAACCTGGGCGACAGAGTGAGGCCAACTCCATCCCAAAATAAATAAATAAATGTAAATAATCTGAAACCTGAAAAAATCTGAAATCCAAAACACTCCTGGCCCTGAGCATTTTAGGTAAGGGATACTCAACCTGTAGTTCAGCTGTAAAAAGGAAGGAAATTCTGACACATGCTACAGCATGGGGGAACCTTGAGGACATCATGCTAACTTAAATTAGGCAGTCACAAAAATACAAAGACTGTATGATCCTAGTTATATGAGGTCCCTAGAGGAGGCAACTTCACAGAGACAGAAAGAAGGTGGCATGGTGGTAGCCAGGGGCTTGTGGGAGATGGGATGGAGAGTTCATGTTTGATGGATGCAGAGTTTCAGTTGGGAAAACGAAGGCGTTCTGGAGATGGATTCACTCACCCATGTGAATGGATTTAACCCCACAGAACTCTACACTTTGAATTGGTTCATTTTATGTTACCTATATTTTACCATAATGAAAAAATTAAAAATAAAGATGTACATGAACCAGTGGTGAGGTCTCTGCGGGGTTAATCATCTTCATCTCCGCTTCCTTGCAGGTCTGACATCAGTAGCGCTTCCATTTCCTCTCAGCAACATTTACCTGGTTTTTCATCATAAAGGGCTTAGGTTGTTGCCATGGAAACTGCAGCAAGACTGGGAAAGGGGAGGGGGCTGCGAGGGAGCAAAGAGAGAGCTTGGAGACTGGAATTTTCCAGTCTCTGAGTTCACGCTGTATGCTTCCTTTGTGATAAGTCACTGAGTGAAAATGTGGGTCTTTGTCCACAATAGCATGGTCGCTCTTCCTTCCTCAGTGAGACTCTCTCACGGAGGTGATGAACACACAGCAGTCAGCCCAGTGCCAAATCTCCTAAGAGCCAGGTTTCTCTGTGGGTCCCCTCTGGATTGACACTTGCATATGGACCTTGGGAAAGAGATTCTCATTTCCTCTTCTTATTATTTTTTAACTTTTATTTTAGGTTCAGGGGTACGTATGCTGGTTTGTTATGGAAGTACATTGTGTGTCGTGGGGGTTTGGTGTACAGATTATTTCATCACCAAGGTAATGAGCATCATACCCAACAGGTAGCTTTTTGATCCACTCCCTCCTCCCATCTTCCACCGTCAGATAGGCCCTGGTGTCTTTTGTTCCCTTCTCTGTGTCCATATGCACTCACTGTTTAGCCCTCACGTATAAGTGAGAACATGTGGTATTTGGTTTTCTGTTCCTGTGTTAGTTCAATAAGGATAATGACCTCCAGTTCTATCCATGTTACAGCAAAGGACACAATCTCTTTTTCATGGCTGTGTAGTATTCCATAGTGTATCTATGCTACATTTTCTTTCTCCAGTCCACTGTTGATGGGCATCTAGATTGATTCCATGTCTTTGCTATTGTTGATAGTACTGTGATGAACATACACGTGCATGTGTCTTTATGATGGAATGATTTATATTCCTTTGGGTATATACCCCATAATGGGATTGCTGAGCCAAATGGTACTTCTGTTTTAAGTTATTTGAGAAATCTCCAAACTGTTTTCCACAGTGGCTGAACTAATTTACATTCCCAACAGCAGTGTGTAAGTGCTCCTTTTTCCCCCCAGCCTCACCAGCATCTGTTATTTTTTGTCTTTTCAATAATAGTCATTCTGACTAGAGTGAGACGGTGTGTCATTGTGGTTTTGATTTGCCTCTCACAACCCCTTTCAGAAGTGCTTAAAGGATATGAACAGATATTTTTCAAAAGAAGACATGCAGAGCTGGGCGTGGTGGCTCAGGCCTGTAATCCCAGCACTCTGGGAGGCTAAGGCAGGCTGAGGTCAGGAGTTCGAGACCAGCCTGGCCAACATGGTGAAACCCCGTCTCTACTAAAAATACAAAATTAGCCGGGCGTGGTGGCGGACGCCTGTAATCCTGGATACTCAGGAGGCTGAGGCAGGAGAATCACTTGAACCTGGGATAGGGAGGTTGCAGTGAACTGAGATCTTGCCATTGCACTCAAGCCTGAGCAAAAAGAGTGAAACCTCATCAAAAATATATATATATATAGAAGAAGAAGAAGACACACATATGACCAACAAGCACATGAAAAAGACATCGTTATTTAAGGCAGACTCTCTCCAATTATTTTCTTTAAGTTTGAAAGTCTTTACAAAAGGAGCAAAACCATTTCTACTCTCCTCCTTAGCATGTTGACTTCGAAAAACAGGCTTTGTGCCACTGAAACGTGAGTCAAGTACAGTTTTGGGCTAATTGTTTACTAGCTGGTTTATATAACAGTAACTCTTACTGTGGACCAGCAACCACAACAACAAAAAGCACTTGCTGGGCTTAATGACTCACACCTATAATCCCAGCTCTTTGGGAGGCTGAGGCAGGCAGATCGCTGGAGCTCCAGAGTTTGAGACCAGCCTGAGCACCATGGTGAAACCCTGTCTCTACAAAAAAATTAACCAGGCATGGTGGCATGCACCTGCAGTCCCAGCTACTTGGGAGGCTGAGGTGGGAGGATGGCTTGAACCCGGAAGACAGAGGTTGCAGTGAGCTGAGATTGTGCCATTATGCTCCAGTGCAGGCAACAGAGTGAGAGCCTGTTTCAAAAAAACAAAAAGGAATTATTTATTCAGCCAGTCACTTGATGTATGAGTTATCTATTGCTGTGTAACAAATCATCTGAACTTCGTGGTGGAAACTACACATATTAACTGAGACTCTGTGTGTCTCATGAGGCTGGAGTCAAGACCTCAGCTGGGCAGTTCCTTTCAGGGGCTCAGAGTCCTCCTCCAAGTTCACCAGGTTGTTGGCAGAATTCAGTCATTTAAGGCTGTAGGACTGAGGTCCCACATTTTTGTCAGTAGTTTTTTGCTGTGTGGCCTCCTCGCAACATGGCGGTTCACTTCGTCATGGGCTGATCATTGCCTTTTAAAAAATCATTTGTAGCTTGCACAGTGGTGCACACCTGCAGTCCCACATACTCGGGAGGATGAGGTGGGAGGAGCGCTTGAGCCCAGGAGCTCAAGGTTTCTGTGAGCTATGATCGCACCTATGAATAGCCACTGCACTGCAGCCTGGCCAACATAGTGAGACCTCCGTTTCAAAATGATTACTTAAATAATTAAAAAATCATTTGTGGAGATTCTCTTTGGCATAGGATGAAGTCCACCCACAGCTTTATAAATAGTCCCTTTGAAAATAAAATCTCCTCCAGCTGATTTAGAAATATGCCATCTGATTCTTTTCTTATTGCAATAAAATATACATAATATCCACAATTTTGACCATTCTTTAGTGTACAATTCAGTGGCATTAGGTACAGTCACATCGCTGTGCAACCATCACCGCCATCCATCTCCAGAACTGTTTCATCTTCCCAAATGGAAACTCTGTCTCTGTTAAACACTCATTCCCCTTTCCCCATCCCTCAGGTCTTGGCAACCACCTTTCTACTTTCTCTCTATGAATTCAGCAACTCCAGGTACCTCGTATCAGCAGAATCATACGATATTTGATTTTTTGTGTGTCGGGTTTATGTCACTTGGCATAGTGTCCTCAAGGTTCCTGACTGACACAGGAGCCTAATTTCTGGCCAACGTCCTTCTCCAGGGGAGGATGGCCACTATCGGGTCTAGAGTAGACCACGGATGAAGAGAACTAGAATGACTTAAGATTGATCCAGATGGTGGGAGATGCTCAAAGCTTTTGTGAGAACGAGAAGGAAAGCACAGGGAGGAGGAATACTGTAACTGAAGCTGGTGCACTCTGAAAACAAGAGTCACAATGTGAGCATAACACCAGCCCCGCCAAGTGCCCTCCTGATTCATGAGTAAAATGCCCAACGAAGCCCAAGAGCTATGAACGGAACCATCAATCAAAGAGACTTAATGGTTTTCTTGGAAGCAACTCAGCATAGCCAATGATGTTGAGACACCCATTTCCAATATATTAAAAGGTGTCAAATGTTCACAGTCTTTTTGGCAGATAGTGTCTCTGGAACATTCTTAACAAGCTGTCTGCTAATTTTAAGAGCATCTGATCTTGTTCTCATGGTTTGAGGCATGGTGGCCACAGTTGGGAACGGCCATCACTGTGCCTGGCTCAGCAAACACCACCTCGGGTGGCGCCGCAGCTGGTTCTCGCATTTCAAGTCTATGAGATCCTCTCTCGCCACTTGCGTGAAAATAGCTCCCTACCCTAATCCTCCACATTAATTTGGGACTTAACTTTTCTCACCCTCAGACAGTTTTTTTTCCTGTTTCTATCACTAGAATGAAGCCTTTAGGAGGGCATGGGCTCACCGGAATCCTGTGTGTAGCAGGATGCCTAGCACAGAGTGGGAATGCTAAATACTTGTTAAAGGAGTGAATTAATATTTGGAAGGAATGAATGACTCTTCTGATTGCCTAAGTCCTGGAGGAGTAGAGATGGTGCCCGTTTTAACTTCCCTTTTATCCTGCATGCTTAGAACAGCATCTGATGCACAACTGGTGTCTGTTGACTGACTCGATGAGTGAATGAGGGAACAAGTAATGTCTAGACCACAGGAGCCTGCAGTAGAGTAGTGGGTCCCGGAGACGTCCACAGGACAAGTGGGGCCGCTTCCCCGACCTCGCTCCCATTCCTCAACGCTCCTTTGTATTTGAACATAAATGAAGTAGGGGCGAGGGCCTGCAGGCTGGAGAACCTCCCCTGGTCCTTTCATCCCCTCCTAACCCAGGCTGGGTTAACGACAGCGGCCCCATCTTGGTCCTTCCTCGGGGCTCTTGTTTCTTAGCAACCCAGGCAAACTCCATCTGTTACCATGGAAACTGCAGCCAGGATGAGGAAGTGGAGGTGGCTGAAAATCAGTAGACAGAACCTCAGAGGATGGAATATTCTGGAATCTTGTATCAGACTGAGTGTGCACTTAAAATTTTTAGCTTAGAACCGACTCGTTTCTCATTTATTTTTGTGAATAAATAAAACTGTGTATTCTTGGGCAGGTGTTTCCATCTCTCCGAGGCATGAGCCACCAAGCCCGGCTTATTTTTATTATTATTATTTTTTGAGATAGGGTCTTGCTCTGTCACCCAGGTTGGAGTGCAGTGGCATGATCAGAGCTCACTGCAGCCTCAGCCTCCTGGGCTCAAGTGATCCTTATGCCTCAGCCTCCTGAGTAGCTAGGACTATAGGCACACGCCACCACTCCTGGCTAATTTTTAAAGTTTTTGTTGAGATGGAGTCTTGCTATGTTGCTCAGGCTGGTCTCAAACTCCTGGCCTCAAGCAATCTTCCCGCCTTGGCCTCCCTAAGTGCTGGGTTCACAGGTGTGAGCCACCGTGCCCAGCCTACCTGGGATTACAGGCATGAGCCACCATGCCCAGCTGACTAATTCAGTTTCTGAAGACCCCACCCTCATGATCGAATCGCCTCCAAAGGCTACACTTCTAAACACCATCGCACTTGGGGTTAAGACTTTGACACATGAATTCTGGGGGCACATTCAGACCATAGCAAACCCTTAGCTTGGGATCCGTGCTTGATACGTGTTAATGATTTTGAACTTCATTAAGATGAAAGTAAGAGAAGACGCGATGAAGGCAGCTGTCACTGGTCTCGGTGTTCACTGTCCTGGGATCTGCCCAGCCGAGGGGCTTCATTACTCATCGGAGAGAAAAGTGAGTGGGGGACTCCCACTCCTTGGGGCTCAGTCCTTTATTCTTTCAATAAACGCTTCATACAGGTCTACTGTGTGAGAGGTCATGGTTAAGAACCAATCCAAAGACTGGAAAATTCCAGTTTCCGGGGCCCTCCCAGCCCCTTCCTCAGCTCCCCTCACCTTTCTGCCCTCCAGCTGCAGTTTCCATGGTGATAGTCTGAGCCTCCCTCTGTTGCTAAGGGCAGATAAACAGTCAGGAGAGGGAGCAGGTCACATAGGTTGATTAATCTCCCTGAGAGATGGTGGTGGGCATGGGAGGGGAGGGGAAGGAGGGAGGGAAAGAGACCCAAGGGGCTCAAGTCTGCAAACCCCCATCTATCATTCATGCACAGCCTTTGCATGCCTTTGAATAGGGGTTTGCAGAAGAAGAGAAATGTGCCTGTGGAGAGAATATTTAAAATGTGTTCTCTGAACCAGGCGGGGTGGCTCACGCCTGTAATCTCAACACTTTGGGAGGCCGAGGCAGGCGGGTCACCTGAGGTCAGGAGTTCGAGAACAGCCTGGCCAACATGGTGAATCCCCATCTCTACTAAAAATACAGAAATTAGCCGGGGGTGGTTGTGGGCACCTGTAATCTCAGCTACTAGGGAGGCTGAGGCAGGAGAATTGCTTGAACTGGGAAGCGGAGGTTGCGGTGAGCCAAGATCGCCCCACTGCACTCCAGCCTGGGCAACAGAGAGAGACCCTGCCTCAAAAAATAAATAAGTAATAAATAAAATATATAAAATAAAATAAATAAAAAGTAAAATGTATTCTGTTAGCAATTTGAAAACACACAATACATTGTGTGAGGTGAGAGCTGTGTTAATTAGCTTGAGTTCCTCATTCCACAATGCACACATATATTAAAACATCACATCGTACTCCATAAATATGTACAATAAGTATTTACCTATTAAAAATAATTTTTTAAAAAGATCTCACATACATACAAACAAAAAAAAAAAAAACCCATGCATGTGAGGGTCACTGCAGAGTCAGTTAGAAATCACATATCTCCTGCATCTTCTGGTAATAACAGCATTATCTATCCTCAGAATTCAAGTTATCTGATAAACATTGACTGAGACTTTCTGCAGGTCAAGCCCTTGTCCGTGGGCAGAAAATAAATGTCCGGCAAATGGGGCCGAGCCTGCCTTCCTGCGCTCTGTTTGTGTGGGAGGTGGATCCATTCATTCCAAAAGTTAGATCATTTATTTTTAAAAGATGTTGATTTTCTTCTAGGAGGAAGGTATCATGCCAGACATTGGGGAAACAGCAAGGAGTAAGACAGGCCTTGCAAGGGCTGCCTTGCAGCAAAGGAGACAGAAAATGAACTCACATATTTCACGTATTATACCATCAGAAAGTCCATTAGGCCTATGAAGAAAAATACAGCAGGGAATCCAAAGATATTAACACGGCAGGACTGCTTTAGATGCAGGATGCTAAGGAAGTGGTGATGGCTGAGCAGAAAGTTGAGTGAGGGAGAGAGTCACATTCTCAGGACTCTCTGGGGTAGGAAGAGGGGGACAGATGGGAGTGCAAAGGCCCCGAGGCAGGAAGAGGTAAAGCAGGTGCAAGGAATTCCGTGGCAAGGAATTCTTTGCACAAGAACTTAAAACAGAACTACCATTCCACCCAGCAATCCCATTGTTGGGCATATATCCAAAGGAATACGAATTGTCCTACCATAAAGACACACGTGTGTATATGTCCATCACAGTATTGTTCACAATAGCAAAGACGTGGAGTCAACCTAGGGGCCCATCAGTGGTGGACTGGATAAAGAAAATATGGTACCTGTGCACCATGGAATACTATGCAGCTATAAAAAAGAATGAAATCATGGCCTTTTGCAGCAACGTGGATGGTGCTGGAGGCCATTATCCCAAGCAAATTAACAGGAACAGAAAATCAAACACCACATGTTCTCACTTTTAAGTGGGAACTAAACATTGGGTACTCATGGACATAAAGATTAGAAAAATAGACACTGTAGACTACTAGAGGGAGGAGGGAGGGGGTAAGGATTGAAAAACTATCTATTAGGTACTACGCTCAGTGCCTGAGTGACAGGTTCAGTCACACCCCAACCCTCAGCATCATGCAATATATGCATGTAATAGACCTGCACATACTTGCTTTTCTGATTTCACCAGTTTTTTTCCTCGAGGTATCATTCTATGAAAGTGTATCTCATTCATGTGACTAAAATCATATCCGAATACAGAACTGTTCTATCGCCACATATACAAACAAAAAATAAAAACAGGCCGGGTGCAGTGGCTCACACCCATAACCCCAGTACTTTGGGAGGCCGAGGTGGGTGGATCACCCGAAGTCGGGAGATCGAGACCAGCCTGGCCAACATAGTGAAACTTTGTCTCTACTAAAAATATAAAAAATTAGCCGGGTGTGGTGGCGGGCGCCTGTAGTCCCAGCTACTCGGGAGGCTGAGGCAGGAGAATGGCGTGAACCCAGGAGGTGGAGCTTGCAGTGAGCCGAGATTGCGCCACTGCACTCCAGCCTGGGCGACAGAGCGAGACTCTGTCTCAAGAAATATATAATAAAATAATAAATAAATAAATAAATAAAAAGGAGAGAGAAAAATGGATTAGTGCCCTTATAAAGACAGCCTAGACAGAAAATCCGTTTCTCTACCACGTTAGGACGCAGTATGAGGATGATGATGACCTGCAAACCAGGAAGAGGCCTCACCAGAAACCAGACCATGCTGGCATCTTGATCTCAGAATTCCAGCCTCCCAAACTGTGAGGAGTAAACTTCTGTTCTTGATAAGCCATCCAGTCAGTGGCATTTTGTTACGGCAGCAGCCCAAACAGACTAAGAGCTTTCGTGGATTTTCTCAATTAGTCATTCCACCAACCCTATGGCGTATGCTATAATTATCTCCATTTAACAGATGAGGAAACTGAGGCTTGGTCGGGAGGTCCAAGGTCAGACAGCTTGAGAACGGCAGCTCCTGGAGTCAGATCCAGGATGGTGGCATCCGAGGCAGAGGATGAGAACTGGAGGTAACGGGGAGAGCTTCTGTGGATTCCAGATGGGAGAGAGGAGCGGTGACAGTCTGCGCTGCAGGGCGAGCCTTGCCTGACCTCCCTTGGATGCCTCAATCTGCTTCTGCCTGCTGCTTGCTCTCTCATTTCATCCTCTATAAAATAGGATGCAGCAGCGACACCACTTTTTTTTTCTTTTTTTAGACAGGGTCTTGCTCTGTCGCTCAGGCAGGGGTGCAGTGGCATGATCTCTGCTCAACTGCAACCTCCGCTTCCTGGGCTCAAGTGATCCTCCTGGCTCATCCTCCTGAGTAGCTGGGACTACAGGTGTGCACCACCACACCACACCACACCAGCCTAATCTTTTTTTTTTTGACTCATCTTTGTTGCCTACGTTGGGCTCAAGCAATTTGCCAACCTTGGCCTCCCAAAATGCTGGGATTACAGGCATGAGCTACCACCCCTGGTCAGTGATACCACTTCTGTACAGAAGTGTATTTCTTGCAAAGTTTACAGGAGTATATTTGTTGCAAGGTTTGCAAAAGTGTATTACAGAAGCATATTTGTTGCAAAGTGTGCAGAAGTGTATTCATTGCGAGGGGTTACAGGAGTGCATTTGTTTCCTAGCACTGCTGTGATGAAGTACTACAGACTGGATGGTTTAAAGCAACAGAAATGTATTCTCTCATCGTTCTGGAGGCCAGAAGTCTGAAATCAAGTTGTTGGCAGGGCTGGTTCCTCCTGAGGACTTTGAGGGAGACTCTTCATTTCTTGCTTTTTCCCTGGCTTTTGGTGGTTTGCTGGCTTGTAGATACATCATCCCAATCCCCCATCTTTACGGTGTGCCTGCGTTCACCTGGCTGTCTTCTCCTAAAGGCATCTGTCCTGTGGGATCAGGGGCCCAGCCTACCACAGAAGGACCTCATTGTAACTAATTGTATCAGCAGTGACCCTGTTTTCACATTCTAAGGTACTAGTGGTCAGGACTTCAACATATGTTTTTGTGGGATATGAAATCCAACCCATAACGAGGAGGTAGAGTGTGTGCCAGTGTTCATCACTATTTGCAGCACATATAATAGTAAACTCTCCATGAAAGCTCTATGCTAGGCTCAGAAGGGCCCTGAGGACACCACGATTATACACATTCATTTGTTTTTATTTTGTAGTCCTGATGAAGGAGCTGGACACCCTTGCCCCAGCCTCCAGTGCCATCTGCCCAGACAGAAGGATGGGAAGAGTGTAGACATGAAAGTTGAGTCTCAGAAAAGGTAGAACCCAGGCTGGGAGTGGTGGCTCACTCCCCTGTAATCCCAGCACTTTGGGAGGCCGAGGTGGGCGGATCACCTGAGGTCAGGAGTTCAAGACCAGCCTGGCCAACATGGTGAAACCCCATCTCTACTAAAAACACAAAAATTAAACAGATATGGTGGTGGGTGCCTCTAGTCCCAGCTACTTGGGAGGCTGAGGCAGGAGAATCACTTGAACTGGGAGGCGGAGGTTGCAGTGAGCTGAGATCTCACCACTGCACTCCAGGCTGGGTGACAGAGCAAGACTCTATCTCAAAAAAAGGAAAGAAAAGGAAAGGAAAGGAAGAAAGAAAGAGAAAGAGAGAAAGAAAGAAAGAAAGAAAGAAAGAAAGAAAGAAAGAAAGAAAGAGAAAAGAAGGAAGGAAGGAAGGAAAAGAAAGAAAGAAGGAAAGAAAGAAAGAGAGAGAACCCAGGTGAGGCACAGGACATGTGTGGTGACCAGGCTTGCCCAGCAGTGTCCTAATCCCCCACCCAGCCTTTGGCACACAGGGCCTTTGACAGAGGGATTGGAGGTATGAAGTGGGAACAGGACCCCAAGGTGGGGCCGTTGTAATTGGCTATGAAAAGGCAATGGGTGGTGACGGCAGGACTGGAGAGAAGTGGAATCATTGAGAGGTTCATGGGGAGAGGGTGGACGCAGAAGTGGAATCATTGAGAGGTTCATGGGGAGAGGGTGGACATAGAAGTGGAATCATTGAGAGGTTCAGGGGGAGAGGGTGGACGCAGAAGTGGAATCATTGAGAGGTTCATGGGGAGAGGGTGGACGCAGAAGTGGAATCATTGAGAGGTTCATGGGGAGAGGGTGGACATAGAAGTGGAATCATTGAGAGCTTCAGGGGGAGAGGGTGGACGCAGAAGTGGAATCATTGAGAGGTTCATGGGGAGAGGGTGGACGTAGGAAGTGGAATCATTGAGAGGTTCATGGGGAGAGGGTGGACATAGAAGTGGAATCATTGAGAGGTTCAGGGGGAGAGGGTGGACGCAGAAGTGGAATCATTGAGAGGTTTATGGGGAGAGGGTGGACGTAGGAAGTGGAATAATCCAGAGGTTCATGGGAAGACGGTGGACGTAGAAGAGATAGAATCGATGGGTGGTATTATGGGTTACAGTGTATCCCCCAAAGAGAGGTTGGCATCCTATCCCCTGGTACCTGTGAATGTGACCTCCATTGAAAATAAGGTCTTGGCTGGGAGCAGTGGCTCACGCCTGTAATCCCAGCACTTTGGGAGGCCGAGGCGGGCAGATCACGAGGTCAGGAGATCCAGACCATCCTGGCTAACACGGTGAAACCCCGTCTCTACTAAAAATACAAAAAAAAAAAAAATTAGCTGGGCGTGGTGGCGGGCACCTGTAGTCCCAGCTACTCGGGAGGCTGAGGCAGGAGAATGGCAGGAACCCGGGAGGTGGAGCTTGCAGTGAGCCGAGATCGCGCCACTGCACCCCAGCTTGAGCGACACAGCGAGACTCCGTCTCAAAAAAAAAAGAAAAAAAAAAAAGAAAAGAAGGTCTTTACGGGAGGTAGCCACATTAACATCAAGTCAGTTGGGTGGGCTTTCACCTGACATGACTGATATCCTCATAAGAGGAGGAGAGGACTCAGACACAGAAGGAAGACCATGTTAGATGGAGGCAGAGATTGGAGCGATGTGGCCACATGCCGAGGGGCACTGGAAACTGCCAGGTGCTAGAAGATGCCAGAAAGGACTCTCCCTTCAAGCCCTCACAGGCAGCATAGACTCGCAACGCCTTGGTTTCACAGCTTGAGCTTCCAGGACTGTGAGAGAACAAATGTCCATTGTTTTAAGGTGTCTGGTCTGTGATGCTTTGTCATGAGAGCTGCAGAAAACACATGTGGGTGGGTGTCCAGGAGAAGGAGTGTAGGATTCTCCCAGGGGACGAAGTGGTCAGAGAACAGGTTACACTAGGTGGCAAAGGGAATTAAGGATACAGGTGGGAGTAAGGTTGCTAATCAATAGACCTTAATATCAGGAGATGATCCTGGATTATCCAGGTGGAACCATTGTCATCACAAAAGTTTGTTTAAAAGGCGTTAAAGAAGCCAGAGGGATGGATGTGAGAAGGACTCAGCCAACCACGCTGGCCTTGAAGAGGGAAGCTGGAGCCCTGAGCCAGGGAATGTGAGTGGGGTGGTCCCCACAAGCTGGAAAAGGAAAGGAGGCGGATTCTCCCCCCACACCAGAGACTCCAGAAGGAACGCAGCTCTATGGACACCTTGATTTCATCCCAGTGAGACCCGGGCGGGATTTCTGACCTCCAGGACTGTAGGATAGTGAAGGGATATTGTTTTTAGTGTCCGAGTCTGTGGCGATTTGTTCCAGCTGTGACAGGAAGCCCACGGCGGCGTAAGCAATGCTGCGTGGTTTCCAAGACTGGGTCAGAAATGGGGTAAAACCACGTCCAGATTGTCCTGGGAATGTTCCTTTGCAGCTGGGGTAAGACATCCAGCTGGGCAGAAGTGGCCACGCAGGAAAGGCTGTTTGGGAGGACCACCCAGAGGTAGAGATGCCGGGTGTCCAGCCATCCCAGTGCCCAGTGCCCACCTCCTCCCAGGTCGGGCATGACATGTGGGCGCAGACGCCTTCAAAAGGACTCAGCCCTGAGCGTCATCACTGACCGCAGCCACTGGAGAGGGCATGAGCGAGAACAGAGGTAGCTGAGCCCAGCCACAACCAAGAAACAGAGAGAGAATAGCAGATGGTGACTGTTGCCTTAAGCCAGGGTGCGAGCTGAGGGCTGGCTGCTTTTTGCAATTTAAATTTTTATTTAATTTTAATTTTAATTGTTTTTTTTTTTTGAGACAGAGTTTTGCTCCTGTGTCCCAGGCTAGAGTGCAATGGCACAATCTCGGCTCACTGCAGCCTCTGCCTCCCAGGTTCAAGCGAGTCTCCTGCCGCAGCCTCCCGAGTAGCTGGGATTACAGGCGCACCCCAATATGCTTGGCTAATTTTTGTATTTGTAGTAGAGATGGGGCTTCACCATGTTGGTCAGGCTGGTCTCGAACTCCTGACCTCAGGTGATCCGCCCGTCTCGGCTTCCAAAAGTGCTGGGATTATAGGCGTGAGCCACTGCACCCAGCCTAAAATTTTATTTTTAATTGACAAATTGAAACTGAAGGGTTAATTTGACCAGGTCTGCCAGCTCCGCTTGCTTTCAGGCATTTGTTTTCTGTTATTTTTTGTTCCTCTTTCCACAAAGCTGAAGGCCATAGTAGCTGAAGCCCGCACCGCTGACTGCTCAGATTTAACCTTCACTGGCTATTGGATAGATAACATTCATTGGTCACCATGGTTATGGTTGCTTCTGTTGTTCAGGAACCTGGGAAATCTCCCATCAAGTTCAAACCGGTTGAGACCACCAGCCCTCCAAGTGGGCCCCTGCAAATGCCTAAGAGATGGCCGGGTTTTTTTTGTTGTTGTTTTTTTTTTTTTTTTAATTTTTATTTCAGTAGCTTTTGAGGTACAAGTGGTTTTTTGTTACATGCATCAATTATATAGTGGTGAATTCTGAGATTTTAGTGCACCTGTCACTCAAGTCATGTACATTGTACCTAATATGTAGTTTTTTATCCCTAGCCCCACTCCCACCCTCTTCCTCCTGAGTTTCTTTTCTTTCTTTCTTTCTTTTCTTTTCTTTTCTTTCTTTCTTCTTTCTTTCTTTTTCTTTCTTTCTTTTCTTTTCTTTCTTTCTTTCTTTCTTTCCTTTCTTTCTTTCTTTCTTTTCTTTTCTTTCTTTTTTTACTGAGACAGAGTCTCGCTCTGTGGCCCAGGCTGGAGTGCAGTGGCGCAATCTCGGCTCACTGCAACTTCTGCCTCCCAGGTTCAAGCGATTCTCCTGCCTCAGCCTCCAGAGTAGCCAGGATTACAGGCACACGCCACATGCACGGCTCATTTTGTATTTTTATTTTTAGTAGAGACAGGGTTTCATCATGTTGGCCAGGCTGGTCTCAAACTCCTGACCTCAGGTGATCCACCCACTTTGGCCTCCCAAAGTGCTGGGGTTACAGGCGTGAGCCACCGCGCCCGGCCTCCTGAGTCTCTAAAGCCCATTCCATCACTCTATATGCCCTTGCAGACTCCTAGCTTAGCTCCCACTTACAAGAGACAGTGCGCACTTTTTGGTTTTCCATGATGTGGGGAAAGGGAGTGTGAATACACTGCTGGAGAGATGGCTTTTTGACCTAAGAGGCCAAAAACTCCACCCTCAGATCATGCCAGCACTGCCATTTCCAGTACACGTGTCCTATAAAATGCCATGAAGCCCGACGATGCTTGTGCAGTACGCACCAGTCACTTCATTTTCGCCACTGTCAATCACCTTTCCACAAGCCTCAGGCCACTCCACTCCCCCAACCCATACATCTCCCAAAGATTCACCTTCAGGGATGCAGATCTGAGAGATGTTCTCCCACCTCCTTCCTTGGTGCTCTTGCAAATAAATCTTTTCTCTTTTGCAAAGCCTGTGTCAGTGATTGATTTACTGTGTGTGCACAGAGCGGACCTGGACCTGACTGGTAACAGAATGAAACGTGTGTGTGTGTGTGTGTGTGTGTGTGTGTGTGGTACAATATGATGTTCTGATCTAGGTATACATTTGGAATGGTTATATCAAGCTAATTATCCATCACCTCACCTACTTACCATTTTTGTGATGAGAACATTTAAAATCTACTCTTAGCAATTTTAAAATATTCAGTACAGGCCGGGTGCGGTGGCTCACGCCTGTAATCCCAGTACTTTGGGAGGCTGAGGTGGGCGGATCACCTGAGTTCAGGAGTTCAAGACTAGCCTGGCCAATATAGTGAAACCCCGTCTCTACTAAAAATACAAAAATTAGCCAGGCATCGTGGCGGACACCTGTAATCCCAGCTACTTGGGAGGATGAGGTATGAGAATTGCTTGAACCCAGGAGGCGGAGGCTGCAGTGAGCCAAGATCGTGCCACTGCACTCCCGCCTGGGTGACAGATCAAGACTCTGTCTCAATTAAAAAAAGAAAAAGAAAAAAGAAAAAGAGAAAGAAAAAAAAAGGTTGATCAAAGGTTACAAAGTTTCACTCAGGAGAAGTAAGTTTTAGTGATCTATCATACAGCATAGCAGCTGTAGTGAATAATAACATATCGTGTATTTCAAAACTAGAATAGTAGATTTTAAATGTTTTCGCCACAAAAAATGATAAGTAGGTGAAGTGATGGATACGTTAAATAGCTTGATTTAATCATTCCACAATGTATACATATATCAAAACATCACGTTGTACCCAATAAATACATACAATTATTACACATCAATTTAAACATTTAAAAAATCTAATCTAAAATGCTGTGGAATATTTTTCCCTAACAGTAATAATCAATTGGTATTACTCAAATGTCTATATTAACTATCTCGTTCATTTGTTGTTTTTCCGTGTTTTGTTTTTTTTGTTGTTGTTGTTGTTGTTGTTGAGGCCATGGATTTTTTTTTTTTTTTGAGATTCGAGTTTCGCTCTGTCGCCCAGGCTGGAGTGCGGTGGCGCGATCTCGGCTCACTGCAAGCTCCGCCTCCCGGGTTCACGCCATTCTCCTGCCTCAGCCTCCCGAGTAGCTGGGACTACAGGCGCCCGCCACCACGCCCGGCTAATTTTTTTGTATTTTTAGTAGAGACGGGGTTTCACCGTGTTAGCCAGGATGGTCTCGATCTCCTGACCTCGTGATCCGCCCGTCTCGGCCTCCCCAGGTGCTGGGATTACAGGCGTGAGCCACCGCGCCCGGCCGAGGCCATGGATTTTTAAGATGCGTATTATTCGAGGCACCATGATAAAAGAAAAATGCTGTTTACTAAATTATGGCAAACGTTTTAAAATCTAAAAAATATGTCTTTGAATAAATGAGATCCATTATTCTCTTCCTCAAACACCTGTTGCTTCTTTCTTTGTTCCTTGTCTAGAACCCTATTCTGTGGTGTTGGTAACGTCTTTATTTGGAAAATCCATCTCGGATTCAGTGCAGGGCCTGCGGGTTAGCAGGAACTCACAGATCCTGGACTCACTGCGTGGCCTGCGGTTTAGCAGGAACTCATAGATAACTGCCGAATGAGCAAATGCACAAGGGATGCATTTCACTTCTGAAAAATGTGGATCACCATGTTTACAATGTCTGGCCTCCTACCTCTTTTAGAAAATTTTAAAACTTAAAAATTTAAATTAGGGGCCAAGCACGGTGGCTCACGCCTGTCATCTCAGCACTTTGGGAGGCCAAGGCAGGTGGATCACCTGAGGTCAGGAGATCAAGACCAATCTGGCCAGCATGGCAAAACCCCGTCTCTACTAAAAATACAAAAATTAACCGGGCATGGTGGCAGGCGCCTGTAATCCCGGATACTCGGGAGGCTGAGGCAGGATAATCACTTGAACCCGGAAGGCAGAGGTTGCAGTGAACCGAGATTGCACCGCTGCACTCCAGCCTGGGTGACAGAGTGAGACTGTCACACAAAAAAAAAAAGAAAAGAAAAAAGAAAACAATTTAAATTAAAAATTATATTATAAGCATGTCACAGAACATCAGCTGGCCTGGTACTTAGCAAGCATTTAAGAAACACTTGCCACTATTATTAATACTGTTCTTGCCACTTTTTAAAGTCACCAGATTGAGCAAATAAAAATGCAGGCTGCCCAGTAAAATTCGAATTTCAGATAAACAGCAAATACTTTTTGTGAGATTGCATAGTTTACTGCCCATTGCCAACATGGATGCATAGAGTTGATGCTTAAAGGTATGCAAAATTTTTATACTACCAATGTTTACATGAGTATTTTGTCCAAAGAAACAACAAATTCTTCAATTAATTTCTGAAGAGTCTACTTACACAGGCACGAAAGCTTATTTTAAATGTCTTCAGAGTATAGGAATACAACAATTTAAGAATAATTTTACCACAAGAGAAGGTATAAATAGATCAAACAATTTTCTTGCACAGGGTAATAACATTTTAACAATACACAACATTTTTAAAACAAAGATTGTCTTAAGTGGCAACCCAATTATGATAATTAGAGAGATAAATCTGTAACAAATATCATAAATAATTTTTGAACACAGAGTGCTGATTCTCTTTTTATCATGGTTTTTTTTTTTTTACATAAAAGAAATTTCTTTATATTTTCCCACCATTGACAATTTATATACTTGGGAATGAGTCTGTTTAAAAAAACAAAAATAAAGAGTATTTGCCATGAATCAAATCCAAGTAACCTGGAAAAAAATCTGAAAACTTGTAATCAATATATTTTTACTTTTTTGATTTTAGTCTATGGTAAAAACCTTATGCATTCTGCAATAGGTATCTTGCCCATTACTATAAGAAATGATCGTTACATTTGGATAAACACAAAATACCCCTCATAATCAGTTCAAATACAGTCTAATATTATATATTACGAAAAGTAGGAAGTGTGGTAAGCAAAGCTAGTACAGTTCTTTTTCAAACCTCAGGCAAGCTGAACAAAAGCTTTTAACCTCAGAGTAATGAAGGACAGGCATCAGTTTCATAAAATGATAGATGGCTGTGACAAGCAAAGATTTGTGCAGTTTTTTTGTTTCATTTAAGAATGTAGTGCAATATTAAAATTTAAAGTTTGTTCAAAATGACAGATCATCTGGAAACTAAATTGTAGCAATTGACATCTTTTAGCTGGAAACACTTAGCAAAAATCAGGTTTGCTTGCTTTTAGTTGAAAATGTCAAGATTTACAGCCATGGAGACATTGGATGAATCTGGAGGTCAGTGTGCCCTCAGGATGTGTCTTTATGAGCAATTGTTCAAGATTAAAAGAAAATTTATGCTAGAAAATTGTGTTTTTTTCGGACTAAAAATACTACAACCTCAATTTATAAGCTTCCTATACAGGCTGGAAGACCCTGATGGGCTGAAGCCCTCCGCTGCCCCATCTGCTCCTATCCCTTTGCGTCGCATTGAAGATCTCAGGCCCTCCTGTAGGATGGAGCAGGAGTCAGGCTAGACATGTCCCCATCATCCCCCACCCCAACCCACTGAACCCTGGAACATCAGGCGGGGTAAGGTGGCTCACTCATATAATCCAGCACTTTGGGAGGTTGAGGAGGGAGGATCACCTGAGGTCAGGAGATCGAGACCAGCCTGGCCAACATGGCACAACCCCGTCTCTACTAAAAATACAAAAATTAGCCGGGCGTCGTGGCAGGCACCTGTAATCCCAGCTACTCGGGAGGCTGAGGCAGGAGAATTGCTTGAACCCGGGAGGCAGAGGTGGCAGTGAACTGAGATTGCGCCACTGCACTCCTGCCTGGGCGACAGAGGGGACTCTGTCTCAAAAAAGAAAAGAATAATTTTAAATTATAATTTAAAAAATTATATTATAAGCATGTCGCAGAGCATTAGCTGTCCTGGTACTCTGTAAGCACTTAAGAAACATTTGCCACTATTATTAATACTGTTCTTGCCACTCTTTAAAGTCACCAGATTTAGCAAATAAAAGTACAGACTGCCCAGTAAAATTTTTTTTTTTTTTTTTTTTTTAGACGGAGTCTCGCTCTGTCTCCCAGGCTGGAGTGCAGTGGCGCAATCTCAGTTCACTGCAACCTCCGCCTTCCGGGTTCAAGCGATTCTCCTACCTCAGCCTCCCGAGTAGCTGGGACTACAGGTGCCCGCCACCATGTTCAGCTAATTTTTGTATTTTTAGTAGAGATGGGGTTTCGCCACGTCGGCCAGGCTGGACTTGAACTCCTGACTTCAGGCGATCCACCCTCCTCGGCTTCCCAAAGTGCTGGGGTTACAGGCATGAGCCACCGGGCCTGGCTGTGCCCAGTTAAATTTGAATTTCAGATAAACAACAAATACTTTTTTTGAGATTGCATAATTTACTGCCCATTGCTAAGATGGACGCATAGACTTGATGCTTAAAGGTATGCAAAATTTTTGCAGTACCAATATTTACATAAGGATTTGTCAAAAGCAACAACAAATTCTTGAATTAACTTCTGAAGAGTCTACCTACACGGGCGCGAAAACTTATTTTAAATGTCTTCAGAGTATAGGAATACAACAATTTAAGAATAAAAATTTTACAAGAGAAGATATAAATATATCAATTTCCTTGTGCAGAGTAATAACATTTTAAAAACACACAAAAATTTTAAAACAAAGATTGTCTTAAGTGGCAACCCAATTATTATAATTACAGAGATAATTCTGTAATAAATTAATTCATAATTTTTGAACACAGAGTGCTGATTTTCTTTTTATCATGGTTTTTTTTTTTTTACATAAAAGAAATTTCTTCACATTTTCCCACAATTGACAATTTATATACTTGGGAATGAGCCTGTTTAAAAAAACAAAAATAAAGAATATTTGCCATGAATCAAATCCGAGTAACCTGGAAAAAAATCTGAAAACTTGTAATCAATATATTTTTGCTTTTATGATTTTAGTCTATGGTAAAAACCTTATGCATTCTGCAATAGGTATCTTGCCCATTACTACAAGAAATGATCGTTACATTTGGATAAACACAAAATACCCCTCATAATCAGTTCAAATACAGTCTAATACTATATATTATGAAAAGTAGGAAGTATGGTAAGCAAAGCTAGTACAATTCTTTTTCAAACCTCAGGCAAGCTGAACAAAAGCTTTTAACCTCAGAGTAATGAAGGACAGGCATCAGTTTCATAAAATGATAGATGGCTGTGACAAGCAAAGATTTGTGCAGTTTTTTTGTTTCATTCAAGAATGTAGTGCAATATTAAAGTTTAAAGTTTGTTCAAAATGACAGATCATCTGGAAACTAAATTGTAGCAATTGACATCTTTTAGCTGGAAACACTTAGCAAAAATCAGGTTTGCTTGCTTTTAGTTGAAAATGTCAAGATTTACAGCCATGGAGACATTGGATGAATCTGGAGGTCAGTGTGCCCTCAGGATGTGTCTTTATGAGCAATTGTTCAAGATTAAAAGAAAATTTATGCTAGAAAATTGTGTTTTTCTTGGACTAAAAATACTACATCAGGATGGGCACAGTGGCTCACGCCTGTAATCCTAGCACTTTGGGAGGCCAAGGCGGGCAGGTCACTTTAGGTCAGGAGTTCGAGACCAGCCTGACCAACACGTTGAAACCCCGTCTCTACTAAAAATACAAAAATGAGCCGGGTGTGGTAGTGCGTGCCTGTAATCCCAGCTACTGGCGAGGTTGAGGCAGGAGAATTGCTTGAACCCAGAAGGTGGAGGTTGTGGTGAACTGAGATCATGCCTCTGCACTTCAACCTGGATGACAGCGAGACTCCATGTCAAAAAAACAAAAAAACAAAAAAATACCACCTCAGTTTATAAGCTTCCTGTACAAGTTGGAAGACCCTGCTGGGCTGTATCCCTCCCCTGCCCCATCTGCTCCTCTCCCTGTCTGCATTGTTCCTTTGCATCGCATTGAAGATCTCAGGCCCTCCCGTAGGATGGAGCAGGAAAGATTCAGGCTAGACATGTCTCCATCAACCCCCACCCCTACCCACTGAACCCTGGAACTATGAGCAGAAACCACACTGCTCCTTCCCCAACAGAGGTTTCCTGCTGCTATGTGGCCAAAAGAGAGTGGGGAGGAATTCTCAGGACACCCAGAGGTGGTACAGTCCAACCTGACCACAGGGAGGGAACCCCGGCCCACACCTGCCCTGCCCGGGTGAGTGTGTAGAGGGGCGTGAGAAGGAGGTGGTCCAAGTCCTCCCTGATTCAAGAAAGCTCTGAATTTCCCCTGCAATGAGCTTAGTAGAATTCAGAGACCTACCTGTGACAACAGAGACTCAGAGTGCTCTGAGAAGCTCTTCATTCATTCATTCATTCATTCATGCCATTGATATTTACCTTGCTAGGCACTGGGAATACATGGGTAAAGACAGGAGAAGTGTCCTGCCCTCATGGGGCTTCTATTCCAGCAGATGAGAAGCCAACCAGAACAAAAATCAGAGTCATTGCTAATAGCAGTCACTCACTACACACCATTTGACATGTAAAGCAAGCTGACATGATAGTGGTTGTGGGAGAGGTGGGGAGAATTTCTCTAAGAAGGTGACATTTCAGCAAACCTTTGACTATCAAGAATGACCTATCAGGAAGAATCCAGGCCTGGGAAAATCCAGAGAGAGCGAGACAGGGGAGGGAAACGGCAAACTGCCAAGGTTCAGAGGTGGGAACGAGCGTGCACATCCAAAGGACTGGGCGAAGGCTGGTGCCTCTGGGGAGCAGGGTTACATGGGGAGGATTGGGGACTGGAGCTGGAGAGATTGTTTGGAGCCCAGTAGGCGCTATGTGTGTTTACTGACTGCACTAGAGATTTTTTTTTTCTTTTGAGATGGAGTTTCTCTCTTGTTGCCCCAGCTGGAGTGCAGTGGCATGATCTCGGCTCACTGCAACCTCTGCCTCCCGGGTTCAAGGGATTCTCCTGCCTCAGCCTCCCGAGTAGCTGGGATTACAGGCATGCACCACCACGCCTGGCTCATTTTGTATTTTTTTTAGTAGAGATAGGGGTTTCTCCATGTTGGTCAGGCTGGTCTCGAACTCCCGACCTCAGGTGATCCACCAACCTCAGGTGATCTGCTGGCCTCGGCCTCCCAAGTGCTGGGATTACAGGCATGAGCCACTGCACCCAGCCCTTTTTTTTTTTCTTTAATCAAGATCTCTGTCCCACAAGACTCCCATGGGAACATGGGCTGTATGAATTTTCCAGGGGCTGACATAGCAAAGCACTGCATGCTGGGAGGCTTCAACAGCACGGATTTGTTTTCTCAGAGTTCTGGAGGCTGGAAGTTCAAGGTCAAGGTGTAGCAGTGTTGGTTTCCCCTGAGGCCTCCTTGGCTCGTGCATGGGGTCGTCCCTCTGTGTGTGTCTGTGTCCTAATCTCCTCTTCTTATAAGGACACACACCCGTTGAAAGAGGGCCCACACTTAAATCCTCATTTTAAGGTAATCACCTCTTTAAAAATCCAGCCCCAAATACAATCTCATTCTGAGATACTGAGGGTCAGGGCTTCAACATACGGATTTCTTTTGAGGGAGTAGGACACGATTCAGCCCATAACAAGGACAGAGCTGGCTAGCGTTTGACGATCATTGCGTTCTGCGTACCTTGAACCGTTCCTGGCAGAAGGCAAGGACTCCAGCAATGCATGGAGTGGGCGGGTGGAGAGAGCAGACAATACTGATTTCAGTACCACTCAGAGGGCACTGTGACCGCCAACCGTTTGCAGAGGCGTGCGCAACTGTAGTTCTGCAGACCTTGGCTCAGGACGTGCTTTAGTGTGCCCGGAAGAGGCACCTGTGAGGCACAGCAGGCCTGGCCTCTCAATCCTCCTCTGCCATCCGTCCACCCTGTCCTCCCCTAGGGAGCACCTACCTGGTGGGACCACTGAGGCGGGCTCGGGCTGTCACCAGGGAAACCGCAGCAGGGTGCGGAAGGCGAGGGGGTTGAGGAATGAACAGAGGAAGTCCCCAAAACCAGACTTGGAGGGTGGGGACTCAAAACTTCAGCTTGGCACACAGTAGGTACTTAATAAACGTTTGTTGAAAAAAGCAATAAGTACCTTTCAAAGCATTACCTGTCCCAAGTGTGTCTGGACTGAAACAAGAACGTCTTTTGTTGCAAAGCAAAATGCTCTGTGACCAGCTCGTACGGATGCCAGGAGAATGGGGATCTTGTTTGTTCTCTGCCAATTGAAATGTATTAGTGAAAGTAAGACTTTAAAACCTCAGCACTAAGTGGTTTCGGCATTGACTGAGTGCCCAGCAGCTGTTTGAGCCACGTGGATGTGCTCGTTTTGTTCTTAGAGTTACTGTGTGTGCATTCTGGGAGGCCAACGGGGAAGTTTCCAGAAATTGTAAGAAGGGAATGGCGAAATAGATGGCTTAGGAACACAGGCAACACCTCGGCTGAGTTTGAGGCCACGGTCCGTGGCTCCGGAGCTCGGCGTCCAGCCAGGATGCTGGACTGCAGAATATGCCAACCTTCTTCTAGACCCATTTCCAGTGTTTTAAACGCTGATAGTACACGCTACCTCCTATTCCCTACATGTCCTAGGTGGCTGTTCATAGGCACATACCATAAAATAAAAAATAAATATCATGAAATTAAAAATCATACAACAAATCATAAACTAAAAATAACATTAATAATAATAAGACCCACGTGCAAAGAGGGGGGAAAGCCTTCCCGCTGGGTCCTTGCGCATTGCTTCCTCCCACGTGACCCCAGACGAGCCGCCTCACTTCTCTGAGCCTCTTTCCACTTCTGATGCAGACAATGACGCCACGCGTCCCACCCCACAGGGCGGCTGGAAAAAGGAAATGAATCCGTGCGTGTGGAAACGCTTGGGATAGTGGCAACACATGCTCCTTATGACATCGTGTCAGAGAGGTGTTTGCACATCAAGCTTACCCAAATCTTCACTCCTGTTTTCAGCAGAGCTGCCCAAACCTCAAGACGGTCCTTCCTTCTCCTCCTCCTCTTGCAGCCCCTGCATTCCATCCCTGACTCTTCCGCGAGCTGCAGCAGGAAGGATTCAGGCCATACACATGAAGGAGCAAGGCTACCCCTGGAGCCAAGGCCACCCCTCGCCCACCCCCGTCTCTCCCACCCCGGGTAGCCATCACTGCCGCAGAGTAGGGGGAACGTGTCCCAGGTCACTGCACCCTCTGCTGTGTAGGGACTGGGGTCATTTCTGACCGAACATCTTTCTCTAGGGCCTGAGATTCAGTGTCGTGGGGGACTGAGTCTGAATCCTTCCCGGGCAGGGCTCACCAGCAGAATTCAGATGGAAACTGTAGAGTGCTGTCAGCAGGGGTGTGCTGGAGCCAGCTTCTACTGGAGGACAGGAGCCAACGCGTCAACTCGCAGGAAGTTTGTGAGATGTTTAAGCACATCGTTTAGTAAACAGGACACTCCATGCACTTTCAAAATTAAATAAATGATGTAAGCCGGGCGCGGTGGCTCACGCCTGTAATCTCAGCACTTTGGGAGGCTGAGGTGGGCGGATCACCTGAGGTCGGGAGTTCGAGACCAGCCTGACCAAAATGGAGAAACCCCCGTCTCTACTAAAAAATACAAAAATTAGCTGGGCGTGGCGGCGCATGTTTGTAATCCCAGCTACTCGGGAGGCTGAGGTAGGAAGATCGCTTGAACCTGGGAGGCGGAGGTTGCGGTGAGCCGAGATTGCACCATTGCACTCCAGCCTGGGCAACAAGAGCGAAACTCCGTCTCAAAAAAAAAAAAAAAAAAAAAAAAAAAAAAAAAAAAAGATGTAAAGAACAAAGTTAGGAAACACCCTAAACATACGCTTTCCTAGTTATTTAAATACATTTTACTAGCGTCTGTGTTTGGGGGTGATTGACATCCATTGTGTCTGCAGTAGATGTGGGGACTGCTGACCTCCTCCCACCTCCATGCCCAGCGAGCAGGCCGGCTCCTGCAGCTGCCCATGCTGGGGAGGCATTTGCACCATGGAAGCTGGCAAACACCACCGGGCACGCCACCCCGGCCTCCAGAGTTGGCTGTCCAGCATTCACCAGCTCCCCACTGGCTGCAGGAATCCAATTCTTTACTCTTTCGGGTGTAAGTGCTTATTTAGGAAGCCCTCCTGCAGGCTGGTCTGTGCTCCAGGCATCGGGGTACAACGGTGAGCAGAACTGCAAAGAGCCTGTCTTTCTGCATCTTCCATTTTGTGAGAATGAAAAGAAAATAAACATAAAACTCAACCCAGGAAGAAGATAATTTCAGAAGATTCTAAGTGCAAGAGAAACAGAGTGAGGTGATACTTACGGGCAAATGTTACTTTCTTTTTTTTATTATTATACTTTAAGTTCTAGGGTACATGTGCACAACGTGCAGGTTTGTTACATATATATACATGTGCCATGTTGGTGTGCTGCACCCATTAACTCGTCATTTACATTAGGTATATCTCCTAATGCTATCCCTCCCCCCCTCCCCCCACAACAGGCCCCCACAACAGGCCCCCCACAACAGGCCCCTGTGATGTTCCCCTTCCTGTGTCCAAGTGTTCTCATTGTTCAATTCCCACCTATGAGTGAGAATATGCGATGTTTGGTTTTTTGTCCTTGTGATAGTTTGCTGAGAATGATGGTTTCCAGCTTCATCCACGTCCCTACAAAGGACATGAACTCATCATTTTTTATGGCTGCATAGTATTCCATGGTGTATATGTGCCACATTTTCTTAATCCAGTCTATCATTGATGGACATTTGGGTTGGTTCCAAGTCTTTGCTATTGTGAATAGTTCTGCAGTAAACATACGTGTGCGTGTGTCTTTATAGCAGCATGATTTATAATCCTTTGGGTATATACCCAGTAATGGGATGGCTGGGTCAAATGGTATTTCTAGTTCTAGATCCCTGAGGAATTGCCACACTGACTTCCACAATCGTTGAACTAGTTTACAGTCCCACCAACAGTGTAAAAGTGTTCCTATTTCTCCACATCCTCTCCAGCACCTGTTGTTTCCTGACTTTTTAATGATCGCCATTCTAACTGGTGTGAGATGGTATCTCATTGTGGTTTTGATTTGCATTTCTCTGATGGCCAGTGATGATGAGCGTTTTTTCATGTGTCTTTTGGCTGCATAAATGTCTTCTTTTGAGAAGTGTCTGTTCATATCCTTCACCCACTTTTTGATGGGGTGGTTTTTTTTTCTTGTAAATTTGTTTGAGTTCTTTGTAGATTCTGGATATTAGCCCTTTGTCAATAGGAAGAATCAATAATGTGAAAATGGCCATACTGCGCAAATATTACTTTCAAAAGGAGGTCAGGAAGACTTCCTGGAGGAGGCGAATGCACGGTAGCACTCACTCCCAAAGGGTCGGAAGTACCCAGTGATGGGAAGATCTGGGGAAGAAGGTTGTGGGCAGGTGCAAAGTCAGGAAGAAGCCTGAGGTGCCCAGACAACACAGCGGCACATAATGAGTGGTGGGGAGAGAGATAGGAGGGGAGGCTGCTAGGTGCTCAGCAGAGGCTGCGTTACAGATGGACCCTGAAGATGGGGGTGAGGAGACTTGATGGCTTGATACTGTTTGATAGCACTGACAGCTATTGGAGGGTGATGACTCAGGAACTTCCCTCACCAATAAGCGTTTCTTAAAAAAAATTACTCTGACTCTACGAATATATATGTATATATAATTTAACCACATTTTACTAGCATCTATGTTTGGGGGTTACTGACATCTCTCTATCTATCTATTTATCTACATATTTGGAGGATCAGAGTAATTTTTAAAAGAAGTGTCTATATATAATGTATATAGAAATAATATATAAATAAATACCTATATAAAGTAATTATATATTTTTATATATTTATTTATATATTTCACTTAAAATATACATTTTTAAATATATATGTTTTCTTTTGTTTGAGAGAGTCTTGCTCTGTCACCTTGGCTGGAGTGCAGTGGCACCATCTTGGCTCACTGCAACCTCCGCCTCCCAGGTTCAAGAGATTTTCCTGCCTCAGCCTACCAAGTAGCTGGGATTACAGGCACCTGCCACCATGCCCAGCTATTTTTTTTTTTTTTTTTTTGTATTTTAGTAGAGGCAGGGTTTCACCATGTTGGCCAGGCTGTTCTCGAACTCCTGACCTCAGGTGATCCACCCACCTCAGCTTCCCAAAGTGCTGGGATTACAGGTGTAAGCCGCTGCACCCAGCTGAACCCACCTTTGGAACTTTGTGAGTGTCTCGCCCTAAGCGCCTGTCAGCTGGGGCACTTCCTCTGTGCCCTACAAATGTTCCTCAAACCGAAATTCTTTAGAACAATGCAGGAAGAATCCCATGCAATGGCATAAAGCACTGTAAACTATTTCACTTTTATCACTCCGGAAATTTATATTGCTTTTTATTTTCCGTAACCTGAAGATATATGTGCTAGTTCCTTGGGGCCGGGACATTAAGATAAGTTGTGTGGTCCTTCCTTCCAACACAGCTACCACCCTGGGCTCCTCCTCTGGGCACACTGTGGGCGCCTGCTGCTCGCAAACTGTGATAAGGAAGGAGCTGTTTTTTCTAAGATCACTGGGATCCATTAAGGGCTCCGCAGGAGAAAGACAGAACTTCTCTTTAGGATGATGAAAGATGAGGGTGTCACAGGGGGTGACTCAAACAACAATTGAGAGGCAAAGGGGTCTGAACCCATCTGCAAATAAATATCATTTGAATGAATGAACGAGTGTATCCAGGGGTGAAGCGGGAACAGAAGTCATGGTGAACCACTGACAGGAGGACGGTGGTGGGAACCCTTCCTGTGCTATGAAGGCAGAGTTGAAGTGCTGTAGCCTAGACTGTAGGGAATCCCTTTTGCCACATCAGGTGACACCCACTGGTTCTAGATACTAAGATGTGGATATCATTGGGGGACCATCATTCAGCCCACCACAGATGGATGAGTAGAGAGGTTAATGGATGGAAGGATGGTAGGTGAAAGGATGGATAGTAGAGTAGATGGATGAATAGTAAGGTGGATGATTGGATGGAAGAGTGAATGGATAGATGGGTATACAGATTGATGGGTGGTGGGTGGATGATTCCTGTGATCCCTGCCTCGCTTCTCAGCTAAGCTACTCTGATGTCCGTCACTCTGACCTGTCCCCCGACGGACACTCTCACTTGGTACAGACCTCAGAAGCAGGCTCTGGTGGTCACCATGGAAACGCGATTGGATGAGGAAGGTAAGTTGCTGAGGAGTGGGCAGAGAGACTCTCAGATGCTGGAAATTTCCAGACTCTGGAGTGAGATTAAGGTGTGTAAAAGGGACTATAGGGGAGGGGCAAGAGTGAGACCACGGAGGAGGATGTTGCAGTCGCCCAGGAATCATGGTGGTGGGGGTCACTAAGGTTGTGCAGCAGACACTGAAAGAAAAAGAAAATGGCTCCTGACAAAGGAGGGGGAAATAGCAGGAACACATAGGAAAGGCATTTCTGACTGGAGACCTTATATACACTACAAAACCACAAACATACCTTTAAATACTGGGCACAGTGTCTCACACCTCCAATCCCTGCACTTTAGGAGGCCAGGGAAGGAGGATCGCTTGAAGCAGGAGTTTGATACCAGCCTGGACTACAAAGTGAGATCCCATTTCTACAAAAATAAAAATTAGCTGGGCTCAGCCGAGTGGGGTGGCACACGCCTGTAGTCCCAGCTACTCAGGAGGCTGAGGCGGGAGGCTCGCTTGAGCCTAGGAGTTGGGGGCTGCAATGAGCTATGATTTTGCCACTGCACTCCAGCCTGGGCAACAGAGTGAGACCCTGTCTCAAAAATACACACACACACACACACACACACTTAAAAAACAAAAGGTTGAAAATGAAACACATAGTGAAATAAAAGTTCTGATAGTATCTTCCCAATTGCTCCACCTCACTTTAGAGTCAGGTGAGGGAGGATGGTGGCGGAGGCTGCAACACAGTGGCTGAGACATCGCTCTCAGCGTGTCACCGTGAGGTCTCCCAGGGAGGGTGTGGAGAAAACAGTGCCCAGGACAGAGCCTGAGAAACCTCACTGGGAAGATGGAGCATAACAAGGAAAGCATTACTCAACCTTTCTGTGTCACTGAAGTGTGTACACAATTAGCCCATCTGTTGCTCACCCTCCTCATTCACCAACCCCTATTCCAAGAAATTTAAATGCCCAAAATAGGACTTCCCACCAGTGGGAGGTGTTGGCAGCCAACACACAGGAGCAGCTCCAGAATCCAGGGAGTTTGTTTGAAATAAAACTGACCTATAACAAAGAGAGACAATTATCTCTTCAATCCCTACCATCCCTCCACCTACCCACCCATCCATCCACCCATCCATGTATCCACACTTCCATCTAATGCACACAACTATCCAACTGTCCATCCATTCAGCCACCCATGCAACAACCCACCTAATGCATTAATTCTGTCATTCTTCCAATTATCACCACCCACCCATCACTTCATACACCCATCCACCCACCACCCATCCATCCACATACCCCCATCCATCCATGCTTCCGTCCAATCATGCACCCTACACCTGTCCACCCACCCATCACTTCATACACCCATCCACCCACCACCCATCCATCCACATATCCCCATCCATCCACCCATCACCCATCCATCCACATACCCCCATCCATTCACACTTCCATCCAATCATCCACCCTACACCTATCCATCCACCCACCACCCATCCATCCACATACCCCCATCCATTCACCCTTCCATCCAATCATCCACCCTACACCTATCCATCCACCCATCATTCCATACATCCATCTACCTACCCATCAATCTGTATACACATCTATCCATTCACCCTTCCATCCAATCATCCACCCTATACCTATCCACCCACCCATCATTCCATACAGCCATCCACCCACCACCCATCAATCTGTATACACATCTATCCATTCACCCTTCCATCCAATCATCCACCCTACACCTATCCATCCACCCATCATTCCATACATCCATCTACCTACCCATCAATCTGTATACACATCTATCCATTCACCCTTCCATCCAATCATCCACCCTATACCTATCCACCCACCCATCATTCCATACAGCCATCCACCCACCACCCATCAATCTGTATACACATCTATCCATTCACTCTTCCATCCAATCATCCACCTTACTATTCATCCATCTACTCTACTATCCATACTTCCACCCACCATCCTTCCATCCATTAACCTATCTACTCATCCATCTGTGGTGAACTGAATGATGACCCCCCACGTCTTAGTTTCCAGAATCTGTGAGTGTCACCTGATGTGGCAAAAGGGATTCCCCGCAGTCTAGGTTACAGCAACTCAACTCTGCCTTTATAGCACAAAAGTGGTCCTAGACAAAACACAAATGATGGATGTGTCTATGTTCCAGCACAACTGTATTGTACAAAAACAGGCAGGCCATAGTTTGGCAATCAGCCATCTTGTTCTGAATGATCAGGCCCCTACTTCACTTTCTGACAAATCTCTATCCACTTTTTCCCTTGCTCCCTCCACCGTAGCCACACTGGCTTCCTCGATGGTCCTCAGGCTGGGCAGTCATCAGCCTCATGGCTTTTCAAGGCATACATTCTTCTGTCTGGACTGTTTTTCTTCTTGATATTCCCATAATTGTTCCCTCCCTCCATTGAGATTCAAATATCACCACCTCCAAGAAGGCATCCTTGACTCCCAATCTAAAACACCCCACCCCTGCTCTTTGAATCTGACTTATTGTTCCTGATAACACTCGCCACCACCTGAAATCTTACCTATGTTCCCATGTATCACCCCTGCTAGAATACTCATGTCCCAGCATGTGAATACATCTGTTGCATTCTCTGCTGCACCCACCACGCTTGGCCAGTGTATACCACTAAGTATGCGCCCAGTAAATACCAGCTGAAAGACAGGATGGATGGATGCGTGAACGAGGGCATGAACAGCTGTCTGTCCTAAGAGTCCCCGGCTCCTTTTTTCACATTATTTTACTCTGCGTGTCTAAAGCAGTGTCTGGAGGGATGGGGGGGCTCAATCAATATGTCTGACTGAATAAGGACGTGAAATGCTGCTGCTTAGAAGATATTTGGGATTTCTGTTCACATCCACAGTGGCCCCTGAAGCCATTTTTCTACGTTTTGCGGAGACGCTGCTGCTGCTGACGCATTTCGATGTGTGCAAAATACGCACATGAACAGCCGATACGGACACTTTTGATGTCCGTCCCTCTGCCCTGTTCCCTGCTCACTCGGTGCTCCCACCTTCTTGCGAATGGTGCAGGAGCTCAGGTTGTTGCCATGGAAACCCCAGCTGGAATGGGGGAGGCAAGTGCGTGGGGAAGGTATCGAGAGATCCGCAGAGGATGGAATTTTCCAGACTCTGCAGTAAGATGTGAGCTCCACATTGAAGGCCTGGACCAATCGTCTGGCCTCACCCACATCTCTACTGACCTCAGGACTCTCTGTGTCCGTAGCCCCTTTGGGTCTCGTCATACTCTTTGGCAGTCTGGAGTTCCGGGTCTATTTCTCCTGTGAGTCCTTTAGAAAGGCTGTCTGCTCCTTGCATCTCTCTCTCTCTTGCTCTCTCGCTCTCTCTCTTCCCTCTCTCTTTCCTCTCTCCTCTTCTTCTTCTTCCTCTTCTTCTTCCTCCTTCTCCTCCTCCTCCTCTTCTTCCTCTTCTTCCTCTTCTTCTGCTGCTGCTGCTGCTGCTGCTGCTGCTGCTGCTTCTTCTTCTTCTTCTTCTTCTTCTTCTTCTTCTTCTTCTTCTTCTTCTTCTTCTTCTTCTTCTTCTTCTCGATCTCAGCTCACTGCAACCTTCACCTCCCAGGTTCAAACAATTCTCCTGCCTCGGCCTCCCGAGTAGCTGGGATTACAGGCGCCCACCACCATGCCTAGCTAACTTCTTTGTATTTTTAGTAGAGATGGGGTTTCACCATATTGGCCAGGCTGCTCTCGAACTCCTGACCTCAGGTAATCCACCCAAAGTGCACTCTCGCCCTCCCAAAGTGCTGGGATTACAGGTGTGAGCCACTGCGCCTGGCCCTCCTCTCTTCTTTCTCTCTCTCTTTTCCTCCTCTCTCTCCTCTCTCTCTCTTTCTCTTCTCTTGCCTCTCTCTCTCTCTTTCCTCTCCCCTCTTCTTTCTCTCTCTCTTCCCCCCTCTCTCCTCTCTCTCTTTCTCTTCTCTTCTCTCTCTCTCTCTCTCTTATTCCCCTTTCTGCTCTCACTATCTTTCACACACACTCCCTCGGGCAAAATAACAACCCTGGATCACTCCAGTTCCCAGTGCCCCAGATCCTCATTTTTGTTTCAGCTCTTATTGTCAGTCCAGGGGGTCCATGTTCAGGTTTGTTAAGTGGGTATATTACATAACTCTTAGGTTTGAGGTATAAATGGCCATCAGCACTGTACCCAATAGGTGGCTTTTCACCTCCTGCCCCCTCCGTCCCTCTCCCCTCTAGAAGTCCCCGGTGTTTATTGGTCCCATGTTTGTGTCCGTGAGTACCCAATATTTAGCTCCCGCTCATAAGAGAGAACATGTTGTATTTGGTTTCTCTTCCTGTGTTACATCGCTGAGGATAGTGGGCAGCCTTGTGCTTTCAACCATAATCAGCAACTTGATTGGAATGAATTTCCAGCTGGGTCCCTTGTCATAGGAGGGCTCGTGGTACCTTCTGGGAAACATTCCTGCATGCCTGTCTGTTCCCATGTCTGCCAAAGTTAAGTCCACTCCGTGATCTTAAAAATTATGTATTATGTTTAGTTTAATAAACAGTATTATAGCACTTACTCTGTACCATTCAGTCACTGAGGCTCATTTGAGGTATGTTCTAATATTATCTCAATTTTCGTATGAGGAAACAGAAGGATAGGAATGGCAGTAAGTTGTGCACCTTCACCCAGCTGGTCAGCAGCAGATCTGGGGTTCAATGTCAGGCAGCAATCCCCCATAGTCTGTGCTTTAAAAAGACCAGGGCTGTGCCTTTGCTTGACACATCTCTGAGGGTGGCCCATGCTCTGATGTCCGTTTTAGAGATGAGGCAGCTGAGGTACCAGCCTATGACCTTAGAAACGAGTTAGTCATTCTCTGACTCCATTTCACTCAACTATTTTAGTAATAACATTTTCAACAGAGTCTTCAAGGAGGGTTAGCTAGTTATTTGTAAATTGCATGCTACTGCAGCAATGTGACACACACACGCGTGCGCATAAGAAATACATCATTTTTAAAGATAAAATTTAAAAAATAGAAATAATTTTCTCACAATGTCCCACTTAGGACCCCATTGGGCCAGGCAAGAGGGAGTGGTGGCTTAAAACAGGGTGGTGACAATGGAGATTGGGGAACTAGGGATGATTTGAAACATGTGGGTGAGAGCTAACCTGTGCAAAATGTATCTTGGGATTCTTGACCTGTGGGTGATGGACTGGGTTTGCTGGCAATTCGATCAGCTCTGACTTGCACTGTCTGTACTGGATGCTGTCCCACGGGAGCAGCGGATGGGTGGATATCTGTTTCTGGAGCTCATGAGGGAGTCTGGGCTGGGGATGGAAATTTGGGGACCCATCGACACAGGGGGTCATTGGAGATCAGATCACAGTGTTGTGCACTGCACAACTCCAGGGGGCACCATCCAGGGGCACCATCCATGGGGCACAACTCCAGGTGGCACCATCCAGGGAATACCATCTGGGGGCACCATCCAGGGGATACCATCCAGGGGGCACCATCCAGGGGACACCATCCGGGACACCATCCAGGGGGCACCATCCGGGACACCATCCAGGGGGCACCATCCAGGGAATACCCTCCAGGGTATACCATCCAGGGGGGCACCATCCAGGGGATACCATCCAAGGGATACCATCCAGGGGGCACCATCCAGAGGGCACCATCCAGGGGATACCATCCAGGGGGTACCATCCAGGGGATACCATCCAGGGGGCACCATCCAGGGGGCACCATCCTTGCGGATGACGCTATGAGTAGGACCTCACCAAGATTGCCCTGGGAGTGCATGGGGAGAAAGAGGAGCATTCAGGACTTGATTAACTAATCAGAAAGATGAGAATTGATGATGAAAATATCACTCAACCTCCCCCAGGTCTTGGGAGCCCACCCCTTGCATGAGTGTGCCCTGGATGTGGAACATGGAGTCAAATAAGATTATTTTGGAGCTTTAAGATTTAGTGACTGCCCTACTGGGTTTTGGATTTGCATTGGCCCCTTTCTTTTGGCCAATGTCTCCCTTTTGGAATGGGAATATTTACCCAAGACTTGTACCCCCATTGTATCTTAGAAGTAACTAACTTGAAGGCTAATAGGTGGAAGGAACTTGCCTTTTCTCAGATGAGACTTGGGACTCTGGCCTTTTGAGTGAATGAGTTAAGACTTTGGGGACTTTTGGGAAGGCATGATTGTATCTTGCAGTGTAAGAAGGACATGAGATTTGGGGGGCCAGGGGCAGAATGAAATGGCTTGGATCTGTGTCCCCACCAAATCTCATGTCAAATTGTCATCCCCAGTATTGGAGGTGGGGCCTGGCAGGAGGTGATTGGATCATGAGGATGGATTTCTCACGAAGAGTTTAACACCATCCCCTTGGGCTGTTCTCACGGAAGTGAGTTCTCACAAGATCTGGTTGTTTAAAAGTGTGTAGCCCCTCCCCACTCTCTCATTCCTGCTCTGGCCATGTGATGTGCCTGTTCCTGCTTCACCTTCCACCATGATTGTAAGCGTCCTGAGGCCTCTCCAGAAGCTGAGCAGATGCCAGCACCATGTTTTCTGCATGGCCTGCAGAACTGTGAGCCAATTAAACTTTTTTTCTTTATAAATTACCCAGTCTCCAGTATTTCCTCTTTTTTTTTTTTTTTTTTACGGAATTTCACTCTTGTTGCCCAGCCTGGAGTGCAATAGTGTGATCTCAGCTCACCACAACCTCCACCTCCCAGGTTCAAGCGATTCTCCTGCCTCAGCCTCCTGAGTAGCTGAGATTACAGGCATGTGCCACCACGCCCAGCTAATTTTGTATTTTTAGTAGAGATGGGGTTTCTCCATGTTGGTCAGGCTGGTCTCGAGCTCCTGACCTCAGGTGATCCACCCGCCTCGGCCTCCCAAAGTGCTGGGATTACAGGCATGAGCCACCGTGCCTGGCCTCAGGTATTTCTTTATAGCAATTCGAGAATGGACTAATACACAACCTCACAAGTGTTTTCATACAAAAAGGAGGCCATCTTTTGTAAAATGTCCATCCCAGAAAATAACCATCGATTATCCTTGTAGATTCACTGTTACTTCCAAATATCTGTGTGTGTATGTGTGTATGTGTATATGTGTGCGTATCCCAAAGTCATGATATTCACATGGGGGTGGTGTAGACAGAAAACAGGGACTACTAGAATTCAAAATTAACCCTAATCCTTGGAGAAGAAAAAAGGTTTCTATTCTATTTGTAGTATTCATCCAACCAACCATCTAAACATTTATTTACACATCCACACATCTATTCACCCCACGTTGATCCATCTGCCCACCCACCCATCCTTCCACATAGTCACCCATCCATGAATCCATTCAACCACCCATCAATTGATCCATCCACCCATCTATTCATCCAGCAAAGAAAGGAAATATATCTCCAAGAAAAAAATTGTGAGCTCCGTAATGATACATTTATTCGTGTATTTATTCACTAAATGTAAGCTGAAAGTCACTTTCCAGCCCCTCTCTGAATTCGCCTCCACCCATTCTCTTCCTTGCTCACTCCTCTTCAGACACTGTGGCCTCCTGTGCTGTTCAAACGGACAAAAATCTTCATCTCCAGGTGTTTCCAGGCTCTGTTCCCTCTGCCCAGAATGGTTACTTCCCTGGTAATCCAAAGTTTCCCGCCCTCCCTTCACTCAGGTTGACTCAAATACCGCCACCTCCAGGAAGACCTCCTTGACTGGCTGCTCTGAAAGATCCCTCCTTCACTCCACATCTCACCTGCTTACGCTTTGTAGAACTTACCACGATCTGTTATTTTAAGTTAAACTTATTGACTGATAAACCCCCAAAGATAAAGGATTCATAAGAGGAGAGTTGTCTTGGCTTCAACCCTATCCATCACATTTAACTCAGTGCTGACCCATAGTGGGATGTCAGGAAATATCTGCAGAATATACATACATACACATTTTTTTTCTTTTTGTTTTTCTTTTTGAGACAGAGTATCACCCTGTCACCCAGGCTGGAGTGCCATGGCATGATTTAGGCTCACTGCAACCTCCACCTCCCGGGTACAAGTGATTCTCCTGCCTCAGCCTCTGAGTAGCTGTAATTACAGGCACCCACCACCACGCGCTGCTAATTTTCGTATTTTTAGTAGAGATGGGGTTTCACCATGTTGGCCAGGCTGGTCTCGAACTCCAGGCCTCAGGTGATCCACCCACCTCGGCCTCCCAAAGTGCTGGGATTACAGGCGTGAGCCACTGCGCCCCGCCCATATATACTTTTGAATGAAGAAAGGAATGAATGAATAATCTACCTGAGCACAGAGACTAGGCATTTATTTATTTATATTTATTCTATGGTTTTGTTTCCCAGATGGAGATGGAGCGTGTAAAACAGAAAGTGGCTCCATGCAGGCTGCTAGGTCTGCGCACCTATCTCATGATCTACACGCACACACAGCGCATACGGACTGAGTCAGTGCACGCTAGAACATAAACTGCTTCTGTTGCTGGTGCTCAGAATAGATTCATGATTTTACTCTGAGTCAGTGAAGGCTCTCGCAGCCGCTGGTAAATTTGTTTTTCTCCTTCTTCAAAGATGGGTAGCAATGACGCACTTCAGCGCGCACAAGATCCGCAGACGCACGGCTGAGGTTGAGACGGCGCCAGGCAGGCCGCGTCCCCAGTGATGCGAATCCGACGCCCCCCGACCGCTGCCCTTCCCACGCAGGACCCCGCGATCTGCGGGGACAGAGGCGGCGCAGGCTGCTGCCATGGAAACCGAAGCTGGGGGAGGGAGTTGGGGGATGCAGAAGGGCCTGACAGCCCCTTAGAGGCCCGAATGTCCACCCCTCTGCAGTCAGGTTGTACCCAGTCACCAATCCCAGCCTGGCACACAGTAGGCCTGCAACATAGAGTGGAAAGCCACAGTCTGCGCCCCCCATCACCCCGGGGGATGGGTGGGGGGGGGAGGGGGCTCCCTCCAGCATCCTGGAGCCTGGCCTTCCTTGAATCCGTTTTCCGAAGGCGTTTCCATCCCGGGCCCCACGTCGCGGGGTGGCGCAACGTGAGCCATGTATACAAAGCACCTCCTGGGCTGCTTTGTGGAAAACAGACTGAGCAGGCAGCATTGCTGAGAACAGAGGCTGAGGCTTCTGCGGACACCCAGGAAAAAGCCAGAGTGGCTTGGATGGCGTTGAGGATGAGGAGGATGGACAGAGTGATATGAAAATTGTGGATGGAAATAGTTATGCCGAGGCAGAAAAGAGAGACATCCTGGCCACGCAGCGCCAGCCTGTCCTGTTTTATTATTTGAATTTTATTTGAACCCAGAAGAGCAGAAGCTAATCACTACTCAGCCTTGGGTGCCGCGTGCTAGTCCTGCCACACAGATGATCTCCATGCATCCTCACAACTCCCCACAGCTGAGTGCGGCATCGTAGTCACCACCACAGAACGAATAAGGAAACTGAGTCTGAAAGAGGTGAAGGCAACTGCCCTAAATCAGAGGACTGGAAAACACGGAGCTGGATTTAACCCCAAATCTGACACCTTCAGAGCATAAACGTGGTGCACCCACATCATTAAAGCTTGAAGTTGAGTTGGGTAATCCATTCAAACAGAAAGACACTTAAAATATTGTGGTAGCCCTTGGACCACTTCTCTTCTCTCTTTCCCTCTCCTCCCTCCTGTTCCCTTCTCCTCCCCTCCTTTGTCTCTTCTTTCCCCTTCTCTCCTCATCCTCTCTTCTCCCTCCTCCTCTCCTCATCCTCTCTTCTCCGTCCCCTTCCCTCCCCTCTCAGCCCCTCTTCTCCCTCCCCTTCTTCCCCTCTCATCTCTTCTCCCTCCACCTCCCTCCCCTCTTTATCCCCTCATCCCCCTTCTCCCTCTGCTTCCCTCCTATCTCATCCCCTCATCTCCCTCCCCTTCCCTCCTCTCATCTCTTCCCCCTCCACCTCCCTCCCCTCCTCATCCCCTCTTCTCCCTCCCCTTCCCTCCCCTCCTCATCCCCTGTTCTCCCTCCCCTTCTCTCCCCTCTCATCCCCCCATCTCCCCCCTTCCCTCCCTTTCATCCCCTCTTATCCCTCCACTTCCCTCCCTCTCACCTCCTCTTCTCCCTCCCCTTCCCTCCCTCTGATCCCCTCTTATCCCTCCACTTCCCTCCCTCTCATCCCCTCTTCTCCCTCCCCTTCCCTCCGTCTCATCTCCTCTTCTACATCCACACTCCTTGGTGCTGTTATCCAATCTCACAGGTTTAAATGGAGTCCATACACTGATGACTCTAAAATCTGTACCTGCAGAGTCCTGACACTCACCTGAATCCACTGCCTCCCCTTCCCAGTCCTGACTCACCTGAATCTTCTCCCTCCCCTTCCCGGTCCTGACACTCCCCTGAATCTTCTCCCTCCCCTTCCCAGTCCTGACACTCACCTGAATCCACCACCTCCCCTTCCCAGTCCTGACACTCGCCTGAATCTTCTCCCTCCCTTTCCCAGTCCTGACACTCCCCTGAATCTTCTCCCTCCCCTTCCCAGTCCTGACACTCACCTGAATCCACCACCTCCCCTTCCCAGTCCTGACACTCACCTGAATCTTCTCCCTCCCCTTCCCAGTCCTGACGCTTACCTGAATCTTCTCCCTCCCCTTCCCAGTCCTGACACTCACCTGAATCCACCACCTCCCCTTCCCAGCCCTGACACTCACCTGAATCTGCTGCCTCCCCTTCCCAAGCATCTCATAGCTTTCCCAAACTCAACTAATATTCCCTGAGTTTGTATATGCACCAAGCACTCTTCTAATTGTTTTACAGTTGTTAACATCTTTAATTCCTTCAACAGCTGTAACGCCCATTTTACAGATGAGAAATCTACGGCCCAATTTACCAAAGGAACTCACCAGAGGAAACAGTGAGTGGGAGACTCCAGTTTACATGGAACTCCTCCATAATGCCTGGTCTCAGCCTTCCTTGTGCCACCTCCCTCGTTCCAGGGTCCTTATGAGACTCCGTTGTCCTCTGGGCCTTGGCACATATTGTTCCCCTGCCTTGAACACTGTTCCCTGAGCTTGATTCCAGGCTCTTCATCATCAACCTGCCCCACTGAGGGCAAGTTAGTAAACTCCCAGAAACTCTGTGTTTCATCAGTCATTGATGTTGGGCATCTTAGGACGTACCTCATAAGGGTATTGTGAAAACTAATTACAACAATATGCTGGCCGGGCACAGTGGCTCACACCTGTAATCCCAGCATTTTGGGAGGCCAAGGCGAGTGGATCCTTTTCTTGTTAAATTGATAGCTAGATTGATTGATAGATTGATGACAGACGGATGGAAGATGGATGGGTCGATGGGTACATGGCAGAATAGTCAGGTGGATGTGTGGACGAATGGACTGGGTGAGTGGAAGGATGGGTTGATGGGTGGATAAATGGATGTGTTTGTGGATGAATAGATGGTCAGATGTATAGATGGACATGTGGTTGGATGAATGTTTGGTTGAGTGGATGCCACACATAAACACTTTTCTTTTCCAAGGGTGAGTTTTGAGTTCTAGAAGTTCCCTTTGTTTTCTGTCTACGTTAACCACATGTGAATTTCATGACATTGGGACACACACATCTCCACTCAGAAATAAAGTAGCAGGGGATGAATGAGGAAAATGGAAAGATGGCCTCCTGCTTCCCTGCTAACACCTGTGGGGTTGAATGAGGTTTTCATCATCAATTTCCATCTTCCTGATTCATGAGTCAAGTCTCTCTTCCTACACCCTCCTGACTATCTCGGTGAGATTTGCATTCACGATGTCATACGCAAGGATGGTGCCTCTTTGAGTTCATCTGGACCAGAGACATCTGTACAGTAGCTGGTATGCTCATCTCTGCCTACACGTTTTTATTTCATGAGACAAGGTTTTGCTCCATCACCCTGGGAAGAGGCTGGAGTGCAGTGGCATGATCTTGGCTCACTGCAGCTTCGACCTCCTGGGGTCAAGCAATTCTCCCACCTCAGCCTCCCGAGTAGTTGTGACTACAGGCATGCACTACCATGCCTGACTAATTTTTATATATATATATAAAATACACATATTATATATATAATATACATATATAAAATATACATATTATATATAATATACATATATAAAATACACATATTATATATATAATATACATACACATATTATATATATAATATACATATACATATTATATATATATTTGTTTGTTTGTTTGTTTTGAGAGGGAGTCTCACTCTGTCACCCAGGCTAGAGTGCAGAGGCGTGATCTCGGCTCACTGCAGCTTCAACCTCCTGGGCTCAAACGATCCTCCCACCTCAGCCTCCCGAGTAGCTGGGACTACAGGCATGCACTACCATGCCTGACTAATTTATATACATATACATATATTATATATATATAGAGAGAGAGAGAGAGAGAGAGAGACGGAGTCTCACTCTGTCACCCACTGGGCCTAGCCCTCTTTCTAAGCTTCAGTGTGCACGTGAATCCCGTGAATATTTATTAAGTGCACATTCGGATTGAGTAGGTCTGGGATGGAGCCTGCAATTCTGAATTTCAGGCAGGTTCTTAGGGGCTGCCAAGGCTGCTGGTCTTTAGCTCACAAGTGTGCAGTGAGTTCATGCTCTGGTCGACCTTTACCAATGTTGAGTTATACCCAGAAAACATTTGTGAGCTAAATATAAATATATACAATACTTATAGAAAATATTAAATATATTTAGTAATACATTTATTACATATTCAATTTAGTATATAATATTATTATTATATTAATATTATACATTATAACATATATAATTATATGAATTTAGTTTATATTGCATAATATAAATAATATGTAACATTATATATAGCATAATATATAATATATTATGTATCATCATATGTGTTATATAAGATATATCATTTGACATATGTATTATATATAATATATTATATAAAATTATATATAATAATCATATGTGATTCTATAATAATTTAATACATTTAATATACAATATACAATAATTTAATATATAATACATATTTAATCCTATATTCATATATTTAGTAACTATATTATATATATTTAACAATATAAAATAGTATTTATATAATTCATATGTATAGTACATGTTAATAAATATGCATGTTTATAAATGAATAATAAATATACTTGTTTATAAATCATACAAACCACTGTAATGTATAATATAAAACAAGCACAAAATGTAAGAATTTTAAAAGAGATGACAACATAATACATAGAAACTGAACTTGTAATGGTATCATTCCCTCCTCAGACATCACCATTGTAAACGGGAGATGTAGCTTAGAACTGAGGGAAGAAACGGAAGTAAAGAGAACAGGAAAATATAGAAAGTTATCTAATCTGTTGAGGGTCTCCTGAAGATACATTTCTGAGACCAACTTGATTTGCTGATCAACTAGACGGGTGACAAGGATGAGGTTGATTTTTAACACCACTGTACCTGAAGCTCCAGGAGATTGGGAGCCGCCACCCACGTGTGTAAATGCACCATGGGCCACACGTCCAGTCCATGTCCCATCCATTCTTCCTTCTAAACAGCTTGCTGATAACCCTGCTTTTCCCACATTTCCTTCCTAAATTACTGCAGCAACCCCGTCCATTTCTTCAGCCCCTCAAAGTGAAATCTAAAAAGTCCTCTTCATTCCGTAGCTCTTCTTGGGGTTCCTGCAGCTCAGGATAAAACTCGACTCCCCTACAAGGACCAAAGCAGTGGACACTCTTTAGTTTGACCCTGGGAGGAGCTTGGTCAGGGAAGGCCGACGGCCAATGGGACTTGTCTTGAAGCTGCTCTTTGCTTCAAATTCTTAATAAGCAGTCTTTGCACCACTTATGAATGTGTGTTTGTGTGTGTGTGTCTTCTGGTCGCTCCATAACAAACACCCCAAGCTTAACAACATGCAACAACAATTATTTTGTTATGTTTGCAGATTCAGAAAGTGCAAGGTGCAGATGGCTTCTTTCTAGTCCAGTATGTCTGGGGCTAGAATTAGGAAGGAAGGAAGTCAGTTAGGAATATTCGATGGCTGGGAAAAGCCCAACATTTAGAGGGGTGTAAAGTGAGGTTAGAAAGTACTAACAGTGAAAGCTGTATCATTGCCTGTCTTACAAACTATGGCGGTAGTTCTCAAGCTGGGATGCTCTTATCCCCCAGTGGACACTGGCAACGTCTGGACACAGTTTTGATTGTCACTACTGGGGAAAGGAATGAGTTCTGGGCATCTAATGGGTGGAGGCCAGGGATGGCCTTCAGTGCAGAGGACAGTCCCCACCACACACACAACAAAGAATCATCCACCCAGCTCCAAATGTCATGCTGTAGTTTGGAATTGCCTTCAACAAGCATATCTGAAAACAGGTTTGTATCGTGGCAAGGAAACGTGAAATGTGCTCACATAAGAGCCAGCTGTGCGCTGCACCCCTTTACAAGCATGTAGGACAGGAATTCATTATGTCAGACAATGAGGAGAAAAGACAGCCAGCCCCAGGAAATTAAAGAAAAGCTGGCTATCAACAGCATCTAGGGACACAATCTGCAAAGCAGACAGCTGCAATTTGAATGTTTGGATGGTTCAGAAATGGACAGTTCTGCACTGCTGGCCATGATGAGCTGTTTCCAAGAGCTACTCCCTTCCTGAGTTGCCTGGAGATGCATATATTTCCTGGACCTCAGCTGAACCCTGGGTTTGTCTTTTGGAGAGAACAATCAGTGGTGGGTCAGTGAGCTGAGCTTGAGTCGCAACTGGACTGTCTTGACTTTCTAACTGCATCTTGTTGGACACATGGGCTTCATGTTGTAACAATAAGTATCTAGTCAGGCATGTGCAAGGTGGGAGGGGGCTCTCCCGACCCCACCAAGAATGTCAGGTGACCATCAGGTGATGGCCAGGGAGTTGTCACACTGCCTTTCTAAAATAATAACTGGTCACAGCCAGTGCTCGGTAAAAGCAGTTTACCAATAGATAAAAAACACCTGAAACTGGTGATTGGCAGCTTCCCACTAAGATATCAAGAGTCGGGCGAGTGGGCTGGAGCATGCCCATGAAGAGACAAAATGGTGGAGCTTAACTGGTATTTGACCTTCTAGGGGCATTCCACCGGGAAGGGGAAGAGCGCCTCAGGTGAGCGTGCACATAACTCCAGTAAACACGCTGCATGTGCGGCCCCTCCCAAGTGCTAGCAGGCCACCGAGCATGCAGGCAGCTCATAATAAGAGGAGAATCAAGGGAAATGGGATGCAAGATGCTGGAAGTATGCCAGCATATAAAACCCTAAGTCCACGGTCAACCAGGGCACTGGTCCTTCAAGTTGCCCACTTGGGCCTATTCCAAAGGTACTTTCCTTCCTTTCATTTTTTCTGGGGGGACCCACAAGTCATTTTATTTAGGAGACCATCTATTCTGCTTTTCTTTTGGCTACTTTTTTTCTTTATTTCTAAACAAAAACAAAAACAAAAAACAGGACACATGTGCACAGCGTGCAGGTTTGTCACATAGGTATACATGTGCCATGGTGGTTTGCTGCACCTGTTGACCTGTCCTCTAAATTCCCTCCCCTCATCTCTCACCCCACAACAGGTCCTGGTGTGTGTTGGTCCCCCTTTCTGTGTCCACATGGTCTCAATGTTCAACTCCCACTTACGAGTGAGAACATGCAGTGTTTGGTTTTCTGTTCCTGTGTTAGTTTGCTGAGGTTGATGGCTCCCAGCTTCCTTTCCTTTTATTCTTGCCTTTCATTCTAAAGCTTTTTAATAAACTTCCACTCCTGCTCTAAAACTTGCCTCACTCTCTTCTTCTGCCTTATGCCCCACAGTCAAATTCTTTCTTCTGAGGAGCCAAGAATTGAGGTTGCTGGGGACCCATAAGGATTCGCCTCTGGTAACGTATTTTGGTGCTGGGTCACTTGGATAATTTGCATTGCTAACAATATCAGAATGTTCCCTCCATCTGAATCTATTTTTTCATGCAAGACTGGACACATCCATTCTGTGAGGTGTGTTTTTAGAGAAAAAATTAATCCGTGATACTTGTTAAAGTGGTAAGGAACACTTTCTTCAGGACCATAGAGATAGGTATAGGGGCCACAGCAATGGGATTTCACACTGGGGCAGAGAAACTGGGCTTAACTCTGAATACAGCATGAGCAAGTGCGAATGTATAGCCCAAGAGCAGGGTAGGTGTCAGTGGATGAAAAATTATTGAGAGAAAATCAAGGTGGTAGCCTGGCTGTGTTCACTGTTCCATGCTCAGTGTTCAAGAGATGTACTTTTCTGAATGGTGAAAAATGGTATCTGAGTCCATTAAGATTGTCAGGGAATTCAGGCTAAATATCCTCTCAGAATCCTTGCTGAAGACAAGCCAGGTTGGTCAGATGTTATGTAGGGGTTCACAGAGGGTGAGGAACCCAATCAGACATCGAGGAAAGCACAAACCTGAGGAAATAGACACTTCTGGGAACTTTACGATGGCAGGAGTACCTGCAGATTGGATTTTCTGCAGAGACCCACTTGCCAGGTTACAACAAAGTCACCTGAACAGATATACACTGCTTTTTAAATATATAATTCAATTTTGTGAAGGTAGGGCCTCACTCCATCACTCAGGCTGGGGTGCAGTGGCACACTCACGGCTCACTGCAGCCTCAACCTCCCAGGCTCAAGCAGTCGTCCTGCCTCAGCCTCCCAAGTAGCTGGGACCACATGCCACCACACTCAGCTAATTTTTGTTTTTGTTTTTGTCGTTTTTGTAGAGATAGCGTTTCACCATGTTGTCCAGGCTGGCCTCAAACCCCTGGCTCAAGTGATCCTCCCACCTTAGCCTCCCAAATTGCTGGGATTATAGGCATGAGTCATAGGGCTTACCTTATAATTATATATATTTAGAGCTGTTTTAGGTTCACATCAAAATTAAGCAGAAGGTACAGAGAGTCCCCATATCTCTGTACCACACATGCACAGCCTCCTCTACGGTCAGCATCCCCACTGGAGATGTAAATACAGACTGGATGCCCCAGGTGCATTGGTTACAGTCGACCCACCTGCACTGACCCATCGTCCAGACTCCATAGTTCACATGAGGGCTCTTGGTTTTGTACATTCTGTGGGTTCAGACAGATGCATACTGACAAGCATCTACCATTGTCGTATCATACAGGACTGTTTCACTGCCCTGAAATTCCTCCGTGCTTTGCCTATTCATCCATCTCTCCCCCACTTACCTCTGGCAACCACAGATCTTTTTACTGTCTCCATAGTTTTGCCTTTTCCAGAATGTCATGTAGTGGGAATCATACTAAACTAAACACACTCTTATGATCCAGCAGTCATGCTCTTTGGTATTTATCCAAGGGAGCTGAACACTTATTTCCAAACAAAAACCTTCACACTGAGGATTATAGCAATTTTATTCATAATTGCAAAGACTCGGAAGCAGCCAAGGTGTCCTTCAGTCGGTGAATGGATAAATAAACTCTGGTCCCTCCAAACGACAGAATATTATTCAGGACTAAAAAGAAATGAGCCATCAAGCCTTGAAAAGACATGGAAGAGATTTAAATCCATATTGCTGAGTGAAAAAAGCTAATCAGAAAAGTCTTTATTATTTTAATGGCAGCTTGATGTCCCATTGGACAGGTACACCACTACTTATTTTAAAATCCCATTTGGGGATGACTTTTAAAATAAGACTTTGAGACAATTAATGGATAACTAATCTCTAGCTATGAAAGGTCTACTGCACTGAAGAACTTTATCGGTGAATGTAAGAGTTCAAGAAACAGGAAAGAAACACAAAAAGATGCTCAACAGTCAAAGACACGTTTATTTTGGAGAATAAACCGGAGAGGGGCTTCTGACCGATTTCAGTCAGGTGCATTCTCTCTCTTACAGATTAAAAGTATTTATGGGTTCAGAGCGAGAGAACCTGTCACAGGCTTGGAACATGTGTGTGTGGCAGAGAAGTTTATTGCGGGGTTGGAATGCCTCTGGTTGGAGGTGAGGTTATCTCGTGGCTGACATCTCTCCAGTCAGAGGGGAGGTTATCTTGGGGCTGGCATGTCTCTGGTCGGGGATAAGTTTATCTTATAGTTGGAATGTTTCTGGTCGGAGATGTCATTTGTGGTTTATGGTCATGCTGACCTTCGCCATTAGGCTGATGCCCTTTGGATTTTGGAGATTTTTGATCAAGGTGAACTTTTAAATGGTGGTGCTTGTCCAAGACGGCGATGCTCCTGCTCTGTCAGTGAATATTTTAAATGTGTGCATAATCACTCAGATAGATCAAGCTGGGGCACCAAGAAAGATCACCATAGGCCTCTATAGGATGGATTTTTTAATGTTCCTTTCATTTAGAAACATGTACTCGGCTTCCCCTAAACCCTCTCTCAGGATATTTTACTTTTGTTGATGACTCACCCCACTCACCACATCTGCTTAGGGCCATGATATTGGAGAGTCAGATTCTATACTGTACATTTTTTTAAATGGCTGTTTATCCCTGGAACACACTGGAAACACCTGCCCATGCCTTGATGTGGACTTCCAGCCTCTACACCAAGATAATAAATTTCTGTTGTTTCAGCCACTCAGTGTGTGGTAATTTATTTTAAGGCAGCCCTAGCTTAAATAAAGTACTCATAACTCATTCATAACACCCCATTTTTTCCACATTTCTGCCAAGACTCTAATTAAGAATAAATAAATAAAGCTGTGCAAAATAAGAGCATAACAAAACAATGGTTTCATCCTCATTCCTAGACTCCCCTCCCCCAGCCTAGCTTCTCAGTCTGCCTCTGGGGCTCCCACCTGTTGTGAGACGCAGGGGAGATGTGATGAGGGGACCCCCTGGTGCTGCCATGGAAACCACACCAGGAGTAAGGCAGAGGCGTGGCTGGGAACAAGGGAGGGAAGGCCTCAGAGAGAGCTCTGGAAAGTGTCTGGGTAAGGTTGCCCCAAATTCCATCCTAGCACACAGTATATGCTCAATAAATATTTATGGAGCAAATTAATGAAATTAATGAAATTCTGCAACTTTTTTTTTTTTGAGGTGGAGTCTTGCTCTGTCCCCAGGCTGGGGCACAGTGGCATGATCTGGGCTCACTGCAACTTCCTCCTCCCAGGTTCAAGTGATTCTCCTGCCTCAAACACCTGAGGAGCTGGGACTACAGGTGCCCACCACCACACCCGGCTAATTTCTGTATTTTTAGTAGAGACGAGGTTTCAACATGTTGGCCAGGCTGGTCTCGAACTCCTGACCTCAAGTGATCTGCCTGCCTCGGCCTCCCAAAGTGTTGGGATTACAGGCGTGAGCCACTGCGTCCAGCCTGAAATTTTGCAACATTTGTCTAAAGACTTCAAACATGGATGATTGTGGTTCCTAGGTCATGGGTTTACATAAGATTCTACTTATAAAAGTACATTAAGGTGGTTAAAAATTTGTTTTAAAACCTTTATTAAAATTTCTTGTCAAATAATTGTTTTGTTTAATAAAAGTGTTCAAAGTTGTGAAAAAGTGTGCTAACATTGTTAACAGCACTGCCTCTGGCCCCTGCAAACAGAGCCTTTCTCAAGCAGCTTCCCCCAGCTCCCCTCTCTGGCTCTCTTTCCCTTTGTCTCCTCATCTTGTTTCTGTCACCATCATCCATGTTTGAACTTACTTGGCTTATTTATTCATTTTGTTTGTTCACTGGTTTTTTTGTTGTTCTCTGGGTGAACTGGTAAACTCCTGAGCACTGAGACCTTGTCTCTGTGTTCACCTCGTGTTTCCGGGACCTGAACAGTATTGGGTCATTACCGATGCTCAACGTACATGTTTTGAATAAATATAGGATGTGTCAAAGGTTATTTCAAAGATGTATATTTCCTTTCACTCAACAGTATCACTTCTAGAATATACCCTGCAGGTATGCCCAAATAAATGCCAGATATGATATGCATGGCCTTATTTTCTGTAGCTTTTCTAGACCAGAAGAAAAGAATGGAAATGACTTCATTGTGCATAGAAGGGTAGCTGGCTAAATAAACCTTAGTATCCTCACACTTTGGAAGATTCTACACAATAAAAAAGAATGAAGTTCTTACCGTATAGATAGAGAACAATGTCCAGGATGAATTGTCACATGGAGAAAGACAAGTGCCAAATGGTATACACCATCACTTTGCAGAATGTGCATGAGAGTGTAATTATGCTCAGTAGTTTATGAATAACCCATTATGCATAATAACATGGGCATAATAGATTGTGCATGATAATATTTGCATAATATATTAGAACATTTTTGCATGCATACGTATGTATGTAAAACTTCACTCTGGGGCAAAACACAAGTAATTGGCATTAGAAAAATTGCCACTGGAGGTCGGGCGCGGTGGCTCACACCTGTAATCCCAGCACTTTGGGAAGCCAAGGCGGGTGGATCACAAGGTCAGGAGTTCGAGACCAGCCTGACCAACATAGTGAAACCCCATCTCTACTAAAATACAAAAATTAGCTGGGCGTGGTGGTGCACACCTGTAGTCCCAGATACTCAGGAGGCTGAGGCAGGGGAATTGCTTGAACCTGAGAGGTGGAGGTTGCAGTGAGCCTAGATCACGCCACTGCACTCCAGCCTGGGAGACAGAGCGAGACACCATCTCAAAAAACAAAAGAAAAGAAAAGAAAAATTGTGACTGGAAGGGAGAAGTGAAAGAACAAAGCTCAGAGGTGGAAGAGAGAATTCTTTTTGTTCTGCTTAGCAATTTGTACTTTCTTTGAAATGAATACATAGATATGCAAGAGTAACTAAAAACAACTATTTATATGATATTAAGAGTTCTATTAGTGTGCCATTTTATAAATGTCACCATAATCATTATCAAATGGGCTAGAGGTTAACATTTATAAGATATGTGCATTAAGGTGTTCCAAAATATTATAACAGGGACTGGAAAGAAAAAAAATTAATAAATATAAGATTATTTACAAATTTAATTCATGGAAAAAATAAGCAAACGTTGGAAAGCAACCAGTAAACAATTGGAAATGAAATTTTAAAAATACCAATCACATTTATATCTAAAAATATGCACTATCTATTGCAAATCTAACAAAATGTACAGAAGATGTGTACTTTAATAAAGCACACATCATTGCTAAGAGAAGTTAAATAAGACTTAAGTAAATAGAGAGACATGTGATGTTCATGGATTAGGAGACCTGACAATGTTAGGATGGCCATGACCCCAGGGTATTGTAATCCCAGTCAAATTCCCAGTGCCATATTTTGTAGAAATTGACCCATTGATTCTAGAGTCTATGTGGAATGACAAAAGATCTACAACTGGCCCCCCAAAAATTAGGAAAACCAAAAGAAAGAACAAAATTGGAGGACTTTATCTGATGTCAAGATTTTATAAAGCTACAATAATCAAGGCAGTGAGGTATCAGCACATAGAGAAACATACATCAATAGAACAGAGTCCAGACACACATCCACGGTCAATTGATTCTTGACAAAGACCATGGAACTTGACAGGAAATGGAAAGTCTTTTCAACTAAGCATTCTGGAACACATATATAACTTAATTTAAGATGGGATTATAGACCTAAACATTGAAACCTTCCAGAAGGAACTATAGAAAAATATCTTCATGATGTTGGAATAGGCAAATATTAGGAGACAAAAAAAGCTCACCATTAAACAGTCAGTAAATTGAATTACATTAAGAAAAACATTTCTATTCATCAAAATATTCTGTTAAGACATGAATATGCAAGCCACGTGGTGGGGGATTATATTTACAATGCATATGTCTGCAAAAGGACTTATAATCAGAATATGAAAAAAATGTCTATGTCAATAATAAAGGGACAATTCAATTAAAAATGAGCAAGAAACTCGAATTGGAACTTTACAAAAGAAAATATAGGCCAGGCGTGGTAGCTCACACCTATAATCCCAGCACTTTGGGAGGCCAAGGCAGGCAGATCAGCTGAGGTCAGGAGTTCGAGAACACCCTGGCCAACATAGAAAAACCCCATCTCTACTAAAAATACAAAAATTAGCCAGGCATGGTGGCAGGTGCCTGTACTCCCAGCTACTCGGGAGGCTGACGAAGGAGAATTGCTTGAACTCGAGAGGCAGAAGTTGTAGGTTGTAGTGAGCCGAGATCATGCCATTGCACTCCAGCCTGGGCGACAGAGCAAGACTCCGTCTCAAAAAAAAAGAAAGAAAGAAAGAAAATATGCAAATGGCCAATAAACACATGCAAAGATGTATAAGCTAATTAGCTGACAGAGAAACGCAAATTAAACCCAAAATAAGATAACATTTCACAATTACTAGGATGGTTAAAATACAAAAGACTGAAATACTGAATATTGGTGAGAATGTGGAGCAACTGGAATTCTCACACATCACAGATGAGGGTATATAATGGCGAAATCATTGCAGACAAACAGTCTGAGTATTTCTGAGAATATCAACTGTATAAATAACCTTTGACTGGCTCATTTCACTCCTAGGTATTTGCCTCAAAGAAGTGAAAACCTATGTCCATAAAAAGAATTATAGGCCAGGCGAAGTGACTCGCATCTGTAATCCCAGTACTTTGGAAGGCCAAGGTGGGAGGAATGCTTGAGCCCAGGAGTTTAAGACCAGCCTGGGCAACATAGCAAGACCCCATCTCTACAAAAAATACATAAATTAGTCAGGTGTGGTGGTGCATGCCTGTAGTCCCAGCTACTCAGGAGACTGAGGTGGGACGATCACTTAGCTTGAGGAGGTTGAGGCTGCAGTGAGCTGTGATCGCACTACTGCACTCCAGCCTGGGTGACAGAGTGAGACCCTGTCTCAAAAAAAAGAAAGAAAGTTTAGGTCTGGGCATAGCTGTGCAGAGAGATGCTAGCCTAAGGCATCCAGGCCTCCTTTTACCTGTTAAATGCAGGGACCCCATAATCTGTGTGTTTGAAAACCTCTGCGTGGGTCATCTCAGGACTCCCTGAATGTATCTGTATCCCTACGTCTTGCTTTCAGTCAATCCCTAAACCTTCTCTGAGGATGTTTGAAGCACCCAACCTCCCTTTTCAAACAATACGATTAGCTCAGGGCTATGATATTTCAGGTACAGGAAGTGGCCTATGTCATCCTAATTCTGCACTGGTATGAGGAATAAATACGGTCGTTAATCCCTGGAATATCCTGAGGAAAACGTATTCAGTTTATTGAGAAGAAAATCTAATATATGATAAAGCAGCTGTTTAAAACCGTATGTGATTTTCTCATCAATCTCTTTCCTGGGTTACTCAGTGGGCACGCATGTTCTTTTTTCCCAGTAATTGCTATTTTACTGTGACATTCCGGTTTAAGACTTTGACATTTAAATGATAAATGTCGTGTCTCGAATCTCAGCACAAAAACACTTTTCTGCGGAATTGCTAATAGCAGTCTTCATTTGCCAATTCCCAACCTGAGCTGATCCTCACACGGCTGCACTGTTCATGTAATTTGAGAAATGACTCACTATCCCTGAGTCGTGATTCTCTGCAAGGCACGACTCTCTAAAGGTGCCACGAGACAGAGACTCCCTCCCCGTTTCCAACAAGGCGTCTTCCACAAGGGAAATAAATGTTCACCTTTCTTCTCTTTCAAATGTCAAAGAATTGTTTTTTCTTACGGCAAAGAACTGTCCACAGGTTAAGATTTGTTATCCATTTTCTTATTGTGAAGTTTAAAATACGGGTAAAAAATGTGCATGAAGTTCATTGGAACAGGTGAATACATGACAGTAACAACTTCCTGCGTTAGGAAAGACTAGGGTTCCCAGAACCCCCAACCCTTCCCATCTACACCCCCCTTCCTCCCTCTGCCGCCCCCGTCCACCCCGCCAGCCCCCTGGACATAACCACTATTCTGACTTTTCTTTTGTTTTTCTTTTTTTCTTGACTTGGAGTCTCACTCTGTCACTGAGGCTGGAGTGCAGTGGCACAATCTCAGCTCCGCCTCCCAGATTCACACCATTCTCCTGCCTCAGCTTCCCGAGTAGCTGGGATCACAGGCACCCACCACCACACCTGGCTAATTTTTTGTATTTTTAGTAGAGAAGAGATTTCACTGTGTTGGCCAGGCTGGTCTCAAACTCCTGACCTCAGGTGATCCGCCTGCCTCGTCCTCCCAAAGTGCTGGGATTACAGGTGTGAGCCACCATGCCTGGCCTATTCTGACTTTTCTAATAATTTATTTTCGGGTCTTTATCCCTTCACTGCCTGGCTAAACCACTGTTTATTTTTGTTTGTAAAATAGTAATCTTTGTATTTGTTAAAATGTTAGTAATGCTTGCTCTATTTTGTTCTGTTTTTCACTCCCCCACATCTCCCTCTTCCCCACATTGATAGCTGGTTCTGTTTGGTTTTAAATCCCCATCTACTGTGGGGATTTAAGGTTTTTTCCTTAACAATTTTAATTGTGGTAAAATACATGTATCATAAAACGTACCATTTGAGGGCCAGGTGTGGTGGCTCACGCCTGTAATCCTAGCACTTTGGGAGGCCAAGGTGGGTGGATCACCTGAGGTCAGGAGTTCGAGACCAGCCTGACAAACATGACTGCTAAACCCCGTCTCTACTAAAAATACAAAAATTAGCCAGGCATGTTGGTGCGTGCCTGTAATCCCAGCTACTCAAGAGGCTGAGGCAAGAGAATCGCTTGAACCCCGGGTGAGGCAGAGGTTGCAGTGAGCTGAGATCACGCCATTGCACTTCAGCCTGGGTGACAAGAGCGAAACTCCGTCTCAAAAAAAAAAAAGCAAAACAAAACAAAAAACAAAAATAACTGTAGCATTTGAGCCATGTTAAAATGCAGAGTTGAGTAGTATTAGTCTATTCCCATTGTTGTGCAGCCATCACCACTGTCCATTTCCAGAACTTTCCATCATCCAAAACTGAAACTCTGTAGCCCTTAAACAACTCCTCCCAGCCCCTGGCAGCCTCCATTCTACTGTTTGTGTGTATGAATTTGATGACTCAAGACACCTCGTGTAAGTGGAACCAGGCAGTATTTGTCCTTCTGTGCCTGGCTTATTTCACTGAGCATCGTGTCCCCAAGGTTCACACAAGCTGCAGCGTGTGTCAGAGTTTCCTTCCTTTTGAAGGCTGAGTAATATTCCCCCAAATAGATGGACCACACTTTGTTACCCACTCCCCTGTCAATGGACCTTTGGGTTGCTTCCGCGTCTTCCTTCTGTGAACACGTGACTGCCCACAGCTTCATTCCTAGGCCATGCAGGAGTGAATGGCCGATACAGAGATATTAATCAATATCTTCATAATGAGGGCAGGAATAAAGGAGAAGATAAGTGAACGATGAGAGGATGTCTCAGACACCTGCACAGCTGACTAGAAAACTAAGATTTCTGGCCAGGCATGGTGGCTCACGCTTGTAATACTAGCACTTTGGGAGACCGAGGAGGGAGGATCACTTGAGCCCAGGAGTTTGAAACCAGCCTGGGCAACACAGCAAGACCCTATCTCTACAAAAAATAAAAAATTAGCCAGATGTGGTGGCACATGCCTGTAGTCCCAGCTACTCAGGAGGCTGAGGCAGGAGGGTCACTTGAGCCTGGGGAGGTTGAGGTTGCAGTGAGCCATGATCGCGCCCCCGCACTCCAGCCTGGGCGACAGAGTGAGACCCTGTCTCAAAAAGGAAAACGAAAAGAAAGAAAGAAAAAGAAATCGATTTCTGAGCCTGTAGAGGCTGAGCACAATCTGGTTTTTCCCTTCCATAAAGTCCTTATCCACGGACATGATTTAACACACATAAATCACAGTCACCGGCAGTGGATAAAAACCTCGGCCTCAAGTCCTCATCTCTGCTTTTCTATCCCTCCAGCTGGGCCAATTTCTGGTCCATTATTTCAGGGCTCAATCCCAGCCCCTCCCCAGCTCTCATGGCCATGGGAAATTGAGGTAAGCTCAGACTGCTGTCATGGAAACCAGAGTAATTGGGAGAAAAGGCAGAGCGCTGAAGAATGCTGTACAACGTTATTAGTATTCGTATATGCCAGATCTTATACAAATATATGAAAATGCTATCATTTGTTGTAAAAAAAATTATAGTTAGAAATAAATGCACATAAAGATGCTCACACAAGCAACAACTCTGGAAGGACACACAAGAAAATTATTAATTGAGGCCGTGCGTGGTGGCTCACACCTGTAATCCCAGCATTTTGGGAGGTCGAAGAGGGTGGGTCACCTAAGGTCAGGAGTTTGAGACCAGCCTGACCAACACGGTGAAACCTGGTCTCTGCTAAGAATACAAAATTAGCTGGGCGTGATGGTGCATGTCTGTTATCCCAGCTACTTGGGAGGCTGAGGCAGGAGAATCACATGAACCCAGGAGGCAGAGATTGCAATGAGCTGAGATTGCACCATTGTACTCCAGCCTGGGTGATAGAGCGAGGTTCTGTCTCAAAAAAAAAAAAAAAAAAAAAAAAAAAAAAAAAAAAAAAAAGTGACTACAAGGTTTGAACTAACTCAAGTTAGAGGCCTACTTTAAACCTTCAGCCAAAAATCCGTTAAAAAATCCGTTAAAAATATAGTATTTATAAGAGCTTCTACTAGAAAATTCTTCCAAAAGATCTTCGCAGAGGCAGAAAACAAATAACAATTGAGAGACAGGGTTGTAAGGGGGTGCTATGGTCTGAATGTAAGTACCTCCTCCCACCGAATTCCTCTATTGCAACCCTAACCCACAAGATGGAGGTATTAGGAGGTGGGGGCCCCAAGGAGGTGATCAGGGCATGAGCACCTTCGCCCCCCGACCATTCGAAGATACAGTGAGAAGAGGCCACCTGTGCACCTGGAAACGGGCCTTCAGCAGACACTGCCCCTGCTGGTGCCTTAAACTTGAACTTCTGGCCTCCAGAACCGTGAGAAATCAATGTCTGTTGTTTATAAGCCACTCGGTCTATGGTATTTTGTTGTAGCAGCCTGACTGGGCTAAAACACAGGGTTTAAATACTAGGGCAATGACCGATAAACAACAATCACGTTCATAACACCCTGAAAATGAACACTTGCAAATAACGTGAGAAGGAACGAGTTTTGCTTTATCACACGATGAACTATAACATTTCACAAGTCAACAAAAACGAGAAAAGTGCACACAGAGATGAATGGGCGAGGCTTCTCACGAGGAATGCAGACAGGAAAACCTTCTGTGCTTTTCCCAGTAATCTGAGAAATTCATGGGAAACGCACACATGAAATCCAATTTTCTCCTAATGGATGGACAGACAGCAGAAAGGATGGAGCAATTAGGCATTGCCATGGAAACCTGATTGAGAAGGAGAAGGGGAGGAGCTGAGAAGAGGGGCCGAGAGCACCCCTCACCCTCAGGCTCTGCAGCCAGACAGTGAAGGGCCAGCCAGGCTGCAGGGTATATGCAGCTGTATTTGTGGGTGGATAATTAAAATGAGGGACAGGCCGGGTGAGGTGGCTCACACCTGTAATCCCCGCACTTTGGGAGGCCGAGGTGGGAGGATTGCTTGAGGCTGGGAGTTTGAGAGCAGCCTGGGCAACACAGGGAGATCTGTGTCTCCAAAAATAATTAGCCAGGTGTGGTGGTGTGCACCTGTGGTCCCAGCTACTCAGAAGGCTGAGGCGAGAGGATTGCTTGAGCCCGGGAGATTGAGGCTGCAGTGAGCCATAACTGCACAAATGCACTCCAGCCTGGGCAACAGAGTGAGACCTTGTCAAAAAAAAAAAAAAAGAGCAGAGGTGGCTTCTCAATTTGGGAGAACAATCTCTTCTACCTCGTTGGGTCACTGCGAGAACTGGATGATGTTTGTAAAGCACGTGGCCCGTTTCTGGCGTGCATGTGCTGGGATTTCCACAGGGACAGGTAGAGGCGCAGCTAGGAGAATCCCCAGGATGTGGAGGAAGCTGGGCAGAGCACAGATCCCTGGGGCTTACCCCAGTTGAATGAAGATCTCTTGATTGGAAAACTGCACTTCCTCTCACAATATGACAGAGGTCCGTGTTAGCCTGCTATATTTATTTGTGTGTATTTGTGTCCTTTTTTTTTTTACTATTTATTATTTGCTGAAATATTCTTTTTATTTATTATTATTATTATTATTATTTTGAGACAGAGTCTAACTCTTGTCACCCAGGCTGGAGTGCAGTGGTACAATCTTGGCTCACTGCAACCTCCGCCTCCTGGGTTCAAGCGATTCTCCTGCCTCAGCCTCTAGAGTAGCTGGGATTACAGGTGCCCACCACCACGCCCAGCTAATTTTGTATTTAAGTAGAGATGGGGTTTCATCGTGTTGGCCAGGCTAGTCTGGAACTCCTGACCTCAGGTGATCCACCCCCCTTGGCCTCCCAAAGTGCTGGGATTACAGGCATGAGCCACCACACGTGGCCTATTCTTTTTAAAAACAATTTTTTGTTCTCCTGGTAACTGTGGTTCTCCATTCATCCCAGTATGTTCCCTGAAAGCAGAGATCCTTCTCCAAATTCATGTTGAAGTCCTAAACCCCAGTACCTCAGAGTGAGATTGTATTTTGAGATGGGCCTTTACAGAGGTAATTAAGGTTAAATGATATTATCAGGGTAGGCCCTAATCCAATATGGCTGGTGTCCTTACAGAAGAGGAGATTAGGACACAGACACACACAGGGGGATGACCACGTGAGGAGAGGAGGGAAGACGGCCAAATACGAGCCAAGCAGAGACACCTTAGCAGAAACCAACCCTGCCCACACCTTGATGTTGACCTTCAGCCTCCAGAACTGTGAAAATGTTCTGTTACATGAGCCACCCAGTCTGTGGTACTTTATTATGGCTGCCAGAGCAGACTAAGACAGTCACCCATTTAAGGGGAAAAAAAAGGAAGTTCAGGTTGAAGAAACAGGAAACATTCTGAAAACATGCATATAATCAACAAGAAAACAAAGAATTATTTAGCATATTAGAAGTGGAAAAAAAGTCCGGGCGCGATGGCTCATGCAGGTAATCCCAGCACTTCGGGAGGCTGAGGCAGGCGGATCACCTGAGGTCAGGAGTTCGAGACCAGCCTGGCCAATATGGTGAATCCCCGTCTAGAATATGAAGCAGGCAGAAGAATGTGAAAAGACTAGACTGGCTTAGCCTCCCAGCCCACATCTTTCTCCCATGCTGGATGCTCCTGCCATTAAACATCAGACTCCAAGTTCTCCAGTTTTGGGACTCGGACTGGCTCTCCTTGCTCCTCAGCTTGCAGATGGCCTATTGTAGGACCTTGTGATCATGTGAGTTAATATTTAATAAACTCCCTAATATATCCTATTAGTTCTGTCCCTCTAGAGAACACTGACTAATACACCCAGCCTTGCAGAATCACCCTCACCTTCAACACCAGCATTCTGGCCTGGGGGCTGGACATGCAAGCTGGCCTGTTCCTTTGCGATCATCCCAGCATCACAGAGGCCACTGTGGCTGCATGGACCTATCACTCCTGACTTGTTGTTACTCCCTCTCCTCATCTTCCCTGTCCTGCCCCTTGAGACGGCTCCACTTCCTGAACTCCCCAAATCCAACTTCCAAACTCCATCTTCATTGCTAACACCCTGGACCAGGGCACTGAGATCTCTACCCTACAAGACCACAGCACCCTCCTCATGGGGCTCCCCACCTCCACACCAGGCCCTGGGTCCTCCACCTTCCCAACAGAAGCCAGAGGGAGAGCTTTAAGTCATAAAACAGATGATGTTGCCTCTCCTTGCCATTCGGACTTAAAACTTTCCAGTGGCCTCCAATGAACCTACAATGAAATCCAAAATCCCCAGCATAAGAGTATGTAGGAGAAGGAATTTGAAAACATCTAGAAAAATCGCATGCACATGTTCCCTCTGGCCCAGAGGTGATTGGTCAATACTTATCTAAACTGCAAACACACATAACCTTGAATTAAATACTGCAATTAAATTCTCAGAGTTCATCCAGAAGTCAGAGCAAGATTCGCCAACATAACATCTGTGTAATAAGACTGTTCAGTGTACCAGACTATTATTATTATTGTAACAGAAACTCATCAGGAAACGTGTCCATGAAATTATCAGAAATCTGCAAATGCAACGTTCTATGGACATAAATAAGGATGTATAATGTCTTTGTGTATTGATGATATAAGGTCGTCACCAAGATGTGGTGTTAAGTGATAAAAGCGAAGTAGCACACGATGCAATCGTGGGTTTCTTGCTGTGTTTTCAAAAGAGGAGAAGGGAGTGAGGCTAAGGGTATATGCTGGTGCTGATATATGTACATAACAGCTCTGCAAGGAAACAGAACTGGAAATTGGATTTGTCGCTAGACTTTTGTGCAGACGTTTCTTCTAAAGAACCTACCACTCAACTCAGCCATTGTGAGGGCAAAAGCAGTCACAGACAATCCATAATGAATGCGCATGACTGTGCCCAATAAAACTTTATTTACTAAGATCTGTGGAGCCAGATGTGGCCTGTGGAAAGGATAGTTTTCTGATCCCTGGTCCAGAGAATGAAAACTCGGGATGGGGAGGATAGATGAGGATCAAGATGGAAAAAGAAATGTATCATCCCAAAATCAATGTACAAAAATGAGTAGCATTTCTATACACCAGTAACATTCTAGATGAGAGCCAAATCAAGAACACAATCCCATTTACCACGGCCACACCAAAAAAAAAAAAAAATACCTATAAGTATTTCTAACCAAGGAGGTGAAAGACCTCTACAACAACCACAAAACAGTGCTGAAAGAAATCAGTGATAACACAAGTAAATGGAAAACCATTCCATGCCCATGGTTAGGAAGAATCAATATTTTTTAAGTGGCCATACTGCTCAAAACAATTTTACAGATTCAACGCTGTTCCCACCAAACTATCAACATCATTTTTCGCATAATTAGAAAAAACTATTTTAAAATTCATATGGAACCAAAAAAGAGCCTGAATAGCCAAAACGATCTGAAGCAAAAAGAACATAGCTGGAGGCATCGCATTACCCAACTTTAAACTATACTACAAGATTAGAGTAACCAAAACACCATGGTACTGGTACAAAAATAGACACATAGACCACAGGACAGAATAGAGAGCATGGAAATAAATCTACACACCTACAACCATCTGCTCTTCGACAAAGTCGACAGAAACAAGCAATGAGAAAAGGACTTCTTATTCAGTAAATGGTGCTGGGATAACTGGTTAGCCATATGCAGAAGATTGAAACAAGGCACCTACCTATCACCATATACAAAAACTAACTCCAGATGGATTCAAGGCTTAAATGTAAGATCTCAAACCGTAAAAAAATCCTAAAAGGAAATACCATTCTTGATATTGGCCTCAGCGAAGAATTTACAGCTAAGTCCTCAAAAGCAATTGCAACGAAAAAAAAAAACCAGAAACTGACAAGTGGACCTAATTAAACTGAAAAGCTTCTGCACAACAAGAGAAACTATCAAGGGAGTAAACCTACAGAATGGGAGAAAACATTAAATAACTGCGCACCTGACAAAGGTCTAGTACCCAGAATCTATAAGGAAGTTAAGCAAATCAACAAGCAAAAACAAAATAATCCCATTAAAAAGTGGGTAAAGGACATGAATACACACTTGTCAATAGAGGACATTCAAGTGGCCAACAAACACAAGAAAAAATAGCATCACTAATCATCAGAGAAATGTAAATCAAAACCACAATGGGATACCATCTCACACCAGTCAGAATAGCTGTTTTTAAAAAGTTAAAAAATAACAGATGCTGGTGAGGTTGTGGAGAAAAGGGGACAGTTATACACTGCTGGGAGTATAAATTAGTCCAGTCACTGGAGATTTATCAAAGAACTAAGAGTTGAACTACCATTTGACCAAGCAATCCCAGTATTGGATATAAACCCAAAAGAAAATAAATTATTCTACCAAAAAGACACATGCACCCAAATGTTCATTGCAGCACTATTCACAATAGCAAAAAAGGACTCACTATTCACGATAGCAAAAACGGTGCCTATCAATAGTGGATTGTGGTGGCCAGGTGCAGTGGCTCACACCTGTAATCCCAGCACTTTGGGAGGCTCAGGCGGGTGGATCACAAGGTCAGGAGTTCGAGACCAGCCTGGCCAACATAGTGAAACCCTGTCTCTACTAAAAATACAAAAATTAGCTGGGCATGGTGGTGTGCACCTGTAGTCCAAGCTACTCAGGAGTCTGAGGCAGGAGAATCAGGTGAACCTGGGAGACGGAGGTTATGCTGAGCTGAGATTGTGCCACTGCACTCCAGCCTGGGCAACAGAGTAAGACTCCATCTCAAAAAAAAAAAAAAAGAACATGTGGTACGTATACACCATGGAATACTATACAGCCATGAAAAAGAATGAAATTTTGTCCTTTGCAGCAACATGGTTGCAGCTGGAGGCCTTGAGCTGCTGGCCCATCACACAAGCCCAACCTGGCCTACCTGGTGCCCATTGATCCAACCTGAATCCTCTTGAGAGCTTTTACCTGTTGTGATGAGGAAGGAAGTCTCAGGATTGGCCATGGAAGCTGCAGCTGAAGCAAGGGAGGAGAAGGGCCGGCAGAATAGTCCCCAAAGTATATCGTTAAGTAAAAAGCAGGCCCCAAAGAGGATATATGAGATGCTCTCATTGGTTGTTTAAAATAAGATGGGAAGATTATGATTTGGACATAGATGACTGAATAGATAGATAGATAGATGATCAATAGATGGATATATATATATATATGGCAGATAGGTAGATAACACAGATGAAAGATTGATAGATGGATAGATATATATGTAATAGATAAGATAGATGATTGATAGATACTTGATAAATAGCTAGATAGATGACAGATAGATGGATAGATAAGATATATAGATGGGTGACTGATGGATGAATAGATATACACACAGTAGATAGATGATATGTACTGATAGATAATAGATTATAGAAAGAAAGAAAGAAAAAAGAGATAGGGAGAGAGAAGGAAGGAAGAGAGGAATGAAAAAAGGAAGGGAAGGAGGAAGGAAGAGAGGGAGGGAGAAAAGAGAAGGAAAATGTGTGAAATGACAAAAGGGAGAAGTAAGAGGATGAGGGATCAAGGCTGAGAGAAAGGTTCTTCTCTGTATCACCTTTGGAACTGTTTGAGCATGTATTACTTTTCCAAAAAACAAATTAAGATATGAAGTCCACAATCAGGATTGAACAAAAAAATGCTAGCCACGTAAATACCGTCCTATCAGAATCTGCCCTCACACTTTCCACCATAACCAATTTCAAGTGGATTGGAAATGAACACCAATGTGACCTCTGTACCCAGGCTTTCCAAAATATAACAGCAGACTGAGATCACACGGAGGACATGATGACACAAGTAGCAGCAAGCAGCTTTTGAAATCTTCCTGATAACACACCTCTGTTAAGTAATTTGCAAATATTATATTGATCAGTCTCAAAAAAGGGAGTTGTGTTTGCAATAACAGCAGCGTTAACTGACCACTTACTATGTGCCAGGCACTCTCGTGACATATTTTTCTATAAATCTATATTTTAATTTATATATAATTAAATACTTTACATATAATTATATTTTTAAAATTTATATAAAATTCTTTGAATCCTCACACAACGCCTATGTGAGAGGAACTGTTTTTATCTTCAACACACAGATTTGGAAACTGATATTAAGGGAATTGCATAAGTCACCAGCTGAGAGGTGGAAAAGCCAAGATGAACACTCAGGCTCTGTGACTACCTCCTCTCCTTCCCCCTCCTCACCCTGTCCATCACCACTTCCCGTTCGTTCCACTTCCAGAACACTCCAAATCCATTTATCTCAATGGCCAAAACTGACACCAGACCCTGTCTCTCTCCCTCCAATGACCCCAAAGCAACCGCTTCAAGGATCTCTCTAATTCCATGCTAGCCACTTTGCTATTTTCTTCATGTTACTTCCCACATGTGAGCAATGGGATAAAAATAACTACTATTGAGTGTGTGTGTGTGTGTGTGTGTGTGTGTGCGTGTTTTCAATGAATGAAGCAGTAAACCAAAAAACAAGATTCTAAGCCCCCAACCATCTGAATGGACCCCTCGCATCCACAGGGCATTCTAAAGTTAACCTGAAAAGAGTCGTTTAGGCCATGATAGTAAAGAGGAACCAAACATGCCTCATTCTACCCTCCTCTCTTTTGAAATTACTCATAGAACAACCTTCTTAAGTCTGATAACAAAACTTTGCAATCTATTTTCTGAAGCCTGCTACCTGGAGGCTTCATCTGCATGATAAAACTTTAGTCTCCATAACCCATTATTATAACCCAGACATTCCTTTCTATTGATAATAACTCCTTCAACCAATTGCCAATCAGAAAACCTTTAAATCTACTTATGACCTGGCAGCACCCACCTCGAGCTCTCCCACCTCTTTGGATTAAACCAATGTATACCTTATATTGATTGATGTCTCACATCTCCTTAACATGTATAAAACCAAGCTGTACCTCAACCACCTTGGGCACACGTCGTCAGTACTTCCTAAGGCTGTCATGGGTGCGTCCTTAACCTTGGCAAAATAAACTTCCTAAATTGATTGAGACCTGTCTCAGATACTCTTTCATTCACAAATCTGTACATATTGTCATGGGAGCATCTGGCAGTAGTCAGTGCTTTATGGTCATTGGTTATTAAGTGCAATCATGTCTCACATAACGACCGCATATATGACGGTGGTCCCATAAGATTATCATACCACAGATTTACCATACATTTTCTATGTTTAGGTACACTAACACTTACCATTGTGTTACAGTTGCTTACAGTATTCACTACAGTAGCTTGCTGTCCAGGTTTACAGTCTCAGACCAGCCCTGTACCTTGTAGCCCAGGTATGTAGCAGGCTCTGGCATCCAGGCTGGCGTAAGTGCACTCCAGGATGTTCCACAATAACGAACTCACCTAACGAGGCATTTCTCAGAATACATTTCTGTCTTTAGTGATGCATGACAGTACATGCACCATAATAAAGAAATATTAATAGGCTGGGTGCAGTGGCTCGCGCCTGTCATCCCAGCACTTTGGGAGGCCGAGGTGGGCAGACTACGTGAGGTCGGGAGTTCAAGACCGGCCTGACCAACATGGAGAAACCCTGTCTCTACTAAAAATACAAAATTAGCCACGCGTGGTGGCACGTACCTGTAATCCCAGCTACTCAGGAGGCTGAGGCAGGAGAATTGCTTGAACCCAGGAGATGGAGGTTGCGATGTTCATGCCATTGCACTCCAGCCTGAGCGACAAGAGCGAGACTCTGTCTCAAAAGAAAAGAAAAGAAAAGAAATATTAATATAAACCATGAACAATTCACACTGTTTATATAGTAACATAAATATCAGTACATATTCAATGCTCAGGCCGCCATCATCTCTCCCCTGGATGGCAGCAGCTGCAGCCTCTCACTGACTCTCTGACTCCACGCCAGCCTCTCTCTCATCCCTCCTCCACTCAGGAGCCAGAAGGAGAATTGACAACTCACAGACCACGTCACCTCCACAGTCAAGACTCAGTGTCTTCTCAGAAGAGCACTATTCACATTTCTTATCTTGGTTCTGGAAGGTCCTGCCTTTCTCCCCTTGCCTTCCTCTCCCACCCCATTCCTGCCACTGGCCCTGAACTCACCCTACCCAGCCCACCTCAGCCTATTCCATTTCCTTCTCACCTCTGGGCATCAGCACCTGCTGGCTCCCCAAACATCTCTACGGCAGGCTCCTTCTCACCAGTCGGACCTCACCCCTGGTGTCACTGACCACAGAGGGTGTTCCCAGACCCTCCTGACTGACCTCTGACACAACATCTGTGCTACCTCCTGCAGAGAGTCCATTCCTTCTGGAGATCAGTTCTCGTGTCTGTTGAGTCGTGTATTTGTTGTCCACCTTCTCCACATAAATTGTAGCTTCTTGAGGTCCAATGTCTCATCTTTCTTATCTGGGGCACATAGGTGGTACTAAATACATTACTGTTCATCTGGTATTGTTTTATGTAACTTTCTGTTTAATGACTGCTTTACCCATTCATTCTAACCATCAGCAAGGAAGGAGTTGTTCACATTTATGATCTCAGTGGCTACAATAGCTACTGGATGGATGAATGCATGACAGACGGATGAATCATAGAAGGATGGTTGATTGGAAGGATGTCTGTGTGGGCTGATGACTAGTTAGATAAATGCACAAATGGATGGTTTGTTGAACTGATGGTTGCGTGGATGTATGTATGTTATGGATGGATGGGTGATCAATGGATAGACGAATGAATGGATGGCTGGTTGAATTGATGGTTGCGTGGATGTATGTATGTTATGGATGGATGGGTGCTCAATGGATAGATGAATGAATGGATGGTTTGCTGAACTGATGGTTGTGTGGATGTATGTGTGTTATGGATGGATGGGTGATCAATGGATAGATGAATGAATGGACGGCTGGTTGAATTGATGGTTGCGTGGATGTATGTTTGTTATGGTTGGATGGGTGCTCGATGGATAGATGAATGAATGGATGGCTGGTTGAATTGATGGTTGCGTGGAAGTATGTATGTTATGGATGGGTGATCATTGGATAGATGAATGAATGGATGGTTTGCTGAATTGATGGTTGTGTGGATGTATGTGTGTTATGGATGGATGAGTGATCAATGGATAGATGAATGAATGGATGGCTGGTTGAATTGATGGTTGTGTGGATGGATGATAGATCAATGAATGGATGGCTCGTTGGATATATGGACAGGTGCATGGGTATTAGATGGATGCATAAATTGCTGGGTGGATGGATTTGTGGATGGATCAAAACGACGGGTGGATAAATGGATGTATGAATAGATGGATAGGTTCCTATTGAGAAATGACAATGTCTGTGTTACTCACACTAACAGAATGGAATGTGAATTGAAACCTGATGATTTCCTTGAGAGTCAGAAGAGGATTTCAAACACCCTGCCCAAGACATTCAGCACTGACAAAATCCATGCGGTGACCTCTGCTGGGGTCCCCAGATTGCCCCTCCACAGCTGCGCTGCTCTTGCTTCCCTCCACCACCCTATTCTGCCCAAGGAGGCTCCCACCTGCCATAGGGATGGGCCCCCAGCTCCACTGTAGCCTTGGAGGTGAGGCAGGAAAGAGCTGAGGAAGGGGCAGAGAGAGCCGGGAGACTGGAATGTTCCTGACTCTGCAGTCAGTGTGTGGCTTCAGTGTGAAGGCCCAGGCACACAGAGGCCAGAGCACAGAAATATTTTAGGAACAAATACGTGAATAGAGGTGACTGATCCCACCTCGCTGAGCCTATGCTTAACCTTCTGAAATGGGGAAAGCAATCATGTCTAGCTCATTGAGTCGTTTGAGAATTAAATCAGAGGGTGCTTATAAGGAGCTCAGCCCCTCCTGACAGGAGACAGGTGTCACTCTAATTGAGCCTTAGAAATCCCTGCACCAGGATCCCCTGGTATGGAGGGATGGCTGCTATAAATGCAGGTGCCCAGGCCCATGCCAGACCTGCTGAAGGAAAGTGCTTACCTAAGAAAACCTACCCTCCCTGCCACTTGCTGCTTTGTTCACTCTCTCTCTATATTTTATTTTCAAATATCATGGAGAGTTTGTTTTCTAAAAAAACATTAAATGTCACAGCTCATTTACCAATGTGCTATAAAATGCAGTTATAACCATGCAGAGGCAAGAGTTGCAGAAAAAATACAATTGTGAATCATTAAAATGAAACAATAATAGAATGAATAAAAATGTAAATTTTGTAATATTTCCTTTCGTCCCTCACAGGTTCACAAAATATTCAGTTTCAGCAACTTTTAAAAAATTAATAGGCTTTATTTTTAAAGCAATTTTAGGTTTATGGAAAAATTAAGCACAAACTACAGAGAGTTCTCATACGGCCCACACCAACCCAACTTCCCTATTATCAGCGTCGTGTTTTGGGGTGGTACATTTCTTATAATCGACTAACCAACATTGAGACGTTAGTATTGACTCAAGTCCACCTTTCTCAGTATTTTTCTTCCACTTACCAGAATCTGGGCTCTCTGTATTTGTTTCTTTCGAGTTAGTCTCACTGTACTGCAACAAAGGTCCCTAAAGCAGTGGCCTATCCATCTCGTCTACCTGCATCCCCATCCCCTGGGAGGAGCAGGGCACACAAGGAAACATGAATAGGTGCCCGGAGGTGCAAAGGGTCATTTAGAAAAAGTGCAGATTCATGGAGGTGTGAATGACCAAGAAATACAGATGATGGCCACAAGCCAAGGGACCAAGGAAGATTGCGACCCTTGTCCAGAAAATGAGGTGTCAGGTGTGGGAGAAAGGGCTGGCCTCCCAAACACAGGTGGTAGGAGACTTGCTTGCCTGAACCAGAACAGGCATAGGGACCAGAATGACCAGAGGATTAATTAGAGAAATGTCTTTGAGCCATACTATGTTCCTCGTCCTAGACTAAATTACTTTTAGTCCTAGACTAAATTACTCTGACTCACTTTTCCTCTTAATTATATCAACAACCTTTGAAGTGGGCATAATTAATACCCTGATTTTACAGGTAGGAAAACTGAGGCACAGAGAGGTGAAGTGACTTGCCCAAGAATGCACCGCTGATCACTGGAAGAGCCAGAAAATGGGAACCCAACCAGCTCACAGGTGGAGAGGAGGGCCCCCTTGGACTGACCTTTAAAAATATATAGTCATTACATGTTCTGAGAAACAGCCCCAGGCAATGTCCTGGAATCTGATTGCTAAGAGACTCCAAGTGGCCTGGCTTGTACCCAACCCAGGGCCTTTGCACCTGCTGTTCCCTTCCCCAGACATTTCACTTCTCATCATTCAGGTCTCAGCTCCAATATCCTTATCTCATTTCCAGAGCATCCTGTCTAAAAGATCACGTTCTTTTATTTTAAATTCTTCACAGAGCAAATTCCTCTCTGAAATCATGTCTTTGTTAATTAATGTATTGTCTCTTTCTTCCCTGAGTTCAGGTGCTTGTTTGTATTTGGTCAGGCTCTGCCTTTATGCCTAACCTTAGACCTGTCTCCCAACCTCGTTCTGCACCCCTGAATGTTTGTGACTTCTTCATCTTCTCACTATACTGCCCTGCAGAAGAGACAAATAACACTTACTTGTCACATGAAATAATGAAAAGAACAAAAGTGAAATCTGAGAATAGACTTTTAAAAAAAAATGACAACCAAAAGATTAGAGTCATGGAGATTCTCTTCTCCTGAGAAAATAAATACTGCTTTTGCTTAAATCCTTACCCTTCTCTGATTCCTGGAGAAATTGTCTGTACAATATCAGGTTAGTGAGAGAAGGTTTCCTGGAGCCCCTAAAATAAGGCAGTGTGCAACAGCCAGACCCCAAGACGGTCCCCTCTGACCCTGGCCAACAGGTATTCCTTCCTTTGTGGTTCCCTCCCACATTGAAGGGGGCTGTGCAACCAGTAAGATATGGCAGACATGGCTGTGTGACTCCTGAGGCTGGGTTCTAAGAGATCTTGTGGCTTCTGCCTTGCTTTCTCTTGGGTCACCTCCTCTAAGGGAAGCCGGCTACCATGATGTGAGGATGTTCAAGCAGCCTTATGGAGAAACCAAGGCCTCCTGCCAACAGCCAGAGCTGATTCACAAGCCTTGTATGTGGGCCACCCTGGTAGTGGATTCTTTAGCCCTAGCCCAGCTTTTAAATGGCTGTAGCCCTGGTCCACATCCTAACCACAATGTTATAAGAGACCCTGAGAGAGAACCACCCAGCTAACTCACTTCCAGATTCCTGATCCACAGAAACTGAGATGATAAATGTCTGTTGTTGTTTTGAGCCACTAAGTTTTGAGGTGGTTTGTTACACAGCAGTGGGTAACTAATACATCAAGCTGTCAGTAACCACCAACATTGTTCTTCCAAGCCCACATAGTTATCAGAGTCAGAAAAAAATCCTCTCAATGGCCTATGACATGACCTCATGAGAGCTGGCTCCTGCTACCTCTCTCCTTTGCTTCGTACCTTCTCCCGCACAGAGTGGCTGTTGATTTCAGCCACTATGACTCTCCAGCACATTTGCTCAGGCCTGCTCCCTCTGGGGGATTTGGTTTTGCTGTGCTCTCAGCCTGGAGTCCTTCCTGCAGTGAGCCTCATTTCCAGTTCTCTCACTCCTTCACCGCTTTCTGTTCAAATGCTCTCTCCCCAGAGACTTTCCTGACCTCCCTTCCTAAAATAGCTGCCTCCCTCCACCTTCTCTACCATCTCACCCTGCCTTGTTCTTCTTCCTAATACCTGACACAGCATACATTTATTTTTGTTTATTACCTGTCTTCTCTTATTAGATTGTAAGGTCCGAAAGGACTTGGCAATCACCTATTGGGTTTCCTGCTGATGCACAACCACCTGAGCAGCGTGGGGCACCCTCAAAAATGACTGGTTGACACTATGGAAAACAGTATAGAGATTCCTTAAAGAACTAAAAGCAGGACTTCCATTCTATCCAGCAATCCCACTACTGGGTATCTACACAAAGGAAAAGAAGTCACTACATGAAAAAGACACTTGCACATATATGTTTATAGCAGCACAATTCACAATTGCAAAGACAGGGAACCAACCTAAGTACCCATTGACCAAAGAGTGGATAAGGAAAATGTGGTATAGACACACCATGGAATACTACTCAGCCATAAAAAGAAACAAAATGATGTCTTTTGCAACAACTTGTATGGAGCTGGAAGCCATTATTCTAAATGTAGTAACTGAAGAATGGAAAACTAAATATCGTATGTTCTCACTTGTAAGTGGGAGCTAAGCTATGAGGATTGAAAGGCATAAGAATGATATCATGGACTCTGGGGACTCAGAGAAAGGTCGGGAAGGAGGTGAGGGATAAAAGACTACATGTTGGGTACAGTGCAGTCAATGTGCCACACTGTACATTTTGATGGGTGCACCAAAATCTCAGCAATCACCACCAAAGAACTTATCCATGTAGCCAAAATCCACCTGTACTCCAAAAACTATTGAAATGTAAAAACAAAACAAAAACAAAAACAAAAAAACACAATACTTAATGATTGGTTAAGTGCGGCATGGTGGCTCATGCCTGTAATCCCAACTACTCAGGATGCTGAGGCAGGAGGATCACTTGAGCCCAGGAGTGTGAGGCTGCAGTGAGCCATTATCACATCACTGCACTCCACCCTGGGTGACAGAATGAGACCTTTTCTCAAAAAATTAAAAAAATATATTGGTGGCCGGGCGCGATGGGTCAGGCCTGTAATCCCAGCACTTTGGGAGGCCAAGGCGGGTGGATCATGAGGTCAGGAGATCAAGGCCATCCTGGCTAACGCGGTGAAACCCCATCTCTACTAAAAATACAAAAAAAAGAAAAAGTAGCCGGGCGTGGTGGCGGGTGCCTGTAGTCCCAGCTACTCAGGAGGCTGAGGCAGGAGAATGGCATGAACCCAGGAGGCGGAGCTTGCAGTGAGCCGAGATTGCACCACTGCACTCTAGCCTGGGTGACAGAGCAAGACTCCACCTCAAAAAAAAAAAAAAAAATATATATATATATATATATATATATATATGTAATGTTGCAGATTTAAAATGGCCAAAAATCACTTGATGCTCCAGAAGGGTGTCTGTCTCCCATGTTTCCTGGCTCTGGCCTGGCTCTGCAACTTTTTTTTTTGCAACGGAATGTGGTAGAAACGGTAGCATGTGCCTGCCGCCGTGAGGCCCATGAAGCCTTGCAGCTTTCCTTTCCACACTCTTGGAATGCTGAGACCACAGTGCTGTGAGGAAGCCTTGGCTCGTTCACTGGCCCAGGAAGAGGGGAGTCCACATGCAGGGGAACCCAGACCCTGGTGGAGAGCCCACACAATTGCTAAATATATAAGGGAGGGCATCTCATGTTCCTCCCACCCCACCCCATCCTCCAGCTGAATGAGGCCACACACGTGGGCCCAGGCAAAGACAGCATGGAACCACCAGACAACCCATGTAAAAAGGAAGCACACTGATTTTCTGTATGCTCTCAACACTCCTGACACCAAATATGTGGGAGATTCTCTCACACCATCCAATGCTCCACTTGTCAGCAGACACGGACTGGGTGTCCCACAAGTTAGCTCAATTATGACACTGACTACCCAAAATTAGTGCAGACTCCAATGATTAAGGGCTCAATTCCACAAGACTGTCCCCACCCAGCTTCAAATACCCATCATAACTCCCCAGTTGTGACCTGTGCTTCTGACAAAGCAGCTGTAAACTGGGAGTTCCAATAAGAACACATGGACACAGGGAGGGGAACAACACACACCAGGGCCTATCTGGGGGTAGCAGGCAAGGCGGGGGAGAGCATCCGGATGAATACCTAATGCATGTGGGGCTTAAAACCTAGGTGACGGGTTGATAGGTGCAGCAAACCACCATGGCACATGTATCCCTGAACTTAAAGCAAAATAAAACATAAAATATTACAACTACCTCCGCCAAAAAAAAACTGGGGGTTTCCATGGCCCCCTCCTCAGGTTTGATAATTTGCTAGAACGGCTCACAGAACTCAGGGAAACACTTTCCTTACTATTAATGGTCCATAATAAAGGCTGCAACTCAGGAACAGCCCAATGGAAGATGCTGAAGGAAAGGTGTGCAGAGACGGTGCGGCGTTTCCCTGCCTCATCAGGTGTACCACCCGTGTTCACCTACCTGAAAACTCCCCAGATCCTGTTTAGGTTTTTATGGAGATTCCATTATGTAGGCATGGTTGATTAAATCATTGCCCACTGGTGATCAATTCAACCTCCAGCCCTTTTGCCCTCCCTGGAGGTCAGGAGTTGGGGCTACAAATTCCAATCCTCTAATCAGATGGTTGGTTCCCCTGGCAACCAGCCCCCATCCTTTGGTGTTTTTCAAAAGCTACTTCATTAACATAAACTTAGATATAAGTGAAATAGGATTTGTTATGAATAATAGAAAGACACTCCTCTCACCTCTATCAATCCCAGGAAATTACAAGGGTTTTGGAGAAACGTGGGATGAAGACATTTCTTATCATACCGTGATAGCATACCATGGAAGGTGAGAAACAATGAGTTGTTTTATATGTCACTGCATTTTGGGGGCTGCTTGTTACACAGCAATAGATAACTGATACATTCCACGAGTAAGTAGCTGTCTGACAGACCTTCATCTACCCTCAGCCCCTCCAATCCATCTCCACACTGAAGCCAGGACAATGTTGGAAAATACCCATGCTGGTGTCACTGCCCAGCTCACTGGGAACAATGCAAAGGCACCTATTGCTTTGGGGATAAAGAGCAAGAGCCATAGATGATGAACCCTTTCCTATTCCAGCCTCTCCTACTGTGCTGAGCCTCATCATCCTCCCCTCTACCTTCCAGAACCTCTGTGATGTGGCCAGTTCCCTAAGACCTTCGTATGTCCTACCACTGTGGGGTACTTGAACACGCTATTTGATATGGTTTGGTTCTGTGTCCCTACCCAAGTCTCATCTCAAATTGTAATCTCCATGTGTCCAGGCCAAAACCAGGTGGTGAGAATCGGAACATGAGGGTGGTTTCCTCCATGCTGTTCTCGTGATAGTGAGTGAGTTTCATGAGATCTGATGGTTTTATAAGTACCTGGCATTTCCCCCTGCTTGTACTCACTCCATCCTGCTGCCCTGTGAAGAGGTGCCTGCTTCTTCTTTGCCTGCCACCATGATTGTAAGTTTCCTGAGGCCTCCCCAGCACTGTGGAACTGTGAGTCAATTAAACCTCTTTCCTTTATAAATTACCCAGTCTCAGGCAGTTCTTTACAGCAGTGTGAGAACGGACTAATAGAGTATTCCTCTGCCTGGAATGCTCTCTCCCCACTCCCACAGCTAGGCAATGCCAACACAACCTTGAGACACCAGTTTCAGTATCACCTCCACAGGAAAGCACTTCTGTAATGCTGACATCTTATGTAACAATGGTCCACACACAAATATATTTTTAATTTCACGCACATACACATGCACACATGTACACACATAGTGAGACTCCAAAACAAACAAAACTCTCTTCATTCTAACACATCCACGAGTGGAACTTCTCAGTGAGCATTTATTGAGCAACAACCAGCTTCAAGACACCACGAAGAGTCCTTAGGTCCTTATTACTTCTTCTGAAAATAATGTTATAAAGTGATCAGTTCTGAAATGGTAGAGGAAAATCTAGTTAAAAACAGAATGTAGTCGTAGATTTGTCAAACAGATGGTTAGTGTTAAATATTTTTTGGACAGGGTTGCCTCCAACATGTTGTCTGTGCTGTGCTGTATCCAAGAAATCCTTCCCTTCCTCAATTACAGGGATGCGTGTCCTGCTTGGAATCCAGCCTGGCCTTTGGCTCAATAGAAACTCCACAGACAGCAGGAGAGCTGAGGCTCCACTGTGGCCATGCAGCCTTGTGTGAAAATTCTAACGGCTTCTCCTCCCTTGGAAATGTTTCCACCATCTGTTTCCCCATACCCAGGGGCCAGGATGGGTGAGGTGCTCAGATCAGGGCCAAAATCTAAGGAGGCAGGGTGCAAACATCAAGTAATCGAGGTAATTCGTATTTTAATGTAATGTTTATTTAACGTTTCTGAATTAATGCAAAAAAATAGACAATGCAGAAAATACCAACATTTTAACTAAAGATGGGATCTGATGCAGTTGGCATTAGGAAAAGGGAGGGATGTGAGTCTTGCAAAATACTGCCTTAAAATACTATTTATAGGCGGGGCAGGGTGGCTCACGCCTGTAATCCCAGCACTTTGGGAGGCTGAGGCAGGTGGATCACCTGAGGTCAGGAGTTCGAGACCAGCCTGGCCAACATGGTGAACCCTGTCTTTATTAAAAATACAAAAATTAGCCAGGTATGGTGGCGGGCACCTGTAATCCCAGCTACTCAGGAGGCTGGGGCAGGAGAATTACTTGAACCCAGGAGACTGAGGTTGCAGTGAGCCATGATTCAGACACTGCACTCTAGCCTGGGTGACAGAGAGAGACTCTGTCTCAGAAAGAATATATATATATATATATATATATATATATATATATATATATATACACACACACACACACACACATATATACACATACATATATATACACACATATATACACACATACATATATATACACACATATATATACATATATACACACATACATACATACATATATACACATACATATATACACACATATATATACATATATACACACATACATATATATATATATACACACTATCTGGAATATTGAGGTTTTCCACTGCCCTTTAAATTTTGCACCTGAGGCCAACGCCTCACTTGCCTGTCCCTGGCCATGCCCACGCCATGTGAATTGCTCTTGGGTCTCCTCTCCCTCTCCACGGCCACCACCCTAGTGTTTTCTATTGTATCTGGCTTGAACAACCACAGCCAGCTCCTAACCATCCCCTCCATGCCCCAGTCTTGTCCAACTCATGAAATGTCACTACCACTTAACAAGCCACTCAAGACCAAATTGAGGATTCATTCTTGCTTCACTCCTTTCCTCTGAAGCCTGAGTGCCGCCCACCTGCAAGTCCTATCAATTCCACCTTCATCTCCTACCGTCTAGAAATCGCTAGACACCACCCCCTCTTCCCCGTCCCACACTGTCACCTGCGGCTCGGATTATTGCAACTGACTGCATGGATTTTCTCAGCTCCTTTCCGCCCTCTGCCCAGACTGTCCCGGAATACGGACAGATTGCACTGTGGGAATGTCATATCAGATGGTTCGGTGCTAAAGATAACTGAGTCTCATCATGATAATGTTATTCGCTTGCCAAGTCTTTCTAGTTCATTCAAAGAGACGTTCCTCGTAGGTGCTGGTGTGCCTTCAACATTTCCGTCACACTTGCTAATTACTTTTTAAACAAAGGAGAGCTTTGCTCAGATCATTGGCAGGCGATGGCATCTAACCCAGGGTTTCCAGTCTCAGCACTGTGGACATTTTGGGCTGAATAATTGTTTGGTGGGTGGGCAGGAGGGCTGTCTTCTGCACTGTAAGCTGATAAGCAGCACCCCTGGTCTCTACCCCCTGGATGGCAGGAGCAAGGCCCTCTTCCCCACGTGTGACAACTAAAGACGTCTCCAGACACTTCCAGATGTCCCCAAGTAGACAAAGCCACCCCTGTTTGAGAACCACTGGTTTAGGCACACTTGTGCATGTTGTTGTTGTTGCTGTTGCTGTTTTTTATCATTGTTATTTCTTTTACTCTGTCTTCCACTTAAGGGAGGTGACGCTGGCTTTCCATGCATATTCATGATATCAAAACTTTAAAATGATTCTCACTCGGGTGTTTAAAGTTAATGTTATGGGCCAAGTGCAGTGGCTCATGCCTGTAATCCCAGCACTTCGGGAGGCCGAGGCGGGCGGATCATTTGAGGTCAAGACCAGCCTGGCCAACATGGTGAAACCCTGTCTCTACCAAAAATACAAAAATTAGGTGGGCCTGGTGGCACACACTTGTAGTTCCAGCTACTCAGGAGACTGAGGCAGGAGAATCACCTGAACCCGAGAGGCGGAGGTTGCAGTGAGCTGAGATCACACCACTGCACTCCAACCTGGGCAATAGACTAAGACTTTGTCTCAAATAAATAAACAAATAAATAAAAATAAAAGTTTATGTTATAGAACAACGGTAAATAGCACCTCATGGCCTAGTTCTTAACACAGACGGGGAAAAATTTCTGAAAAGTGAACAGACAGGTAACATCTGTCCCACTGATCACTTCTCCCATTAAATGTCAAGTAAACTTTCTAAATTGCAAATCTGAGCATGTCACTCTGCTATTCTAAACCCTGCTGCCCTCTGGAAAAAGTTTTTTTTTAAGCATACTTAATTCTTATTCTGAAGCACATTTAAAAGAAAGAGAGAATTGAAAATGAAAAATTGTGCTTAATTCTCAGTATACTCAGAGCTGCAAAAATATACTGGTTTCTTGGGAAGAGCATAAAATATTCATAAAGCCTATAATTATGTCTTTGGTCCCTTTATCTAAGAGCTTCCTTCCGTGGTAAGCAAAGCTTACAGGCATTTTCCCACCTAGAATCGTTTTATTGTAAGCACCCATCTTTGAATTACGAGTGATAAATATGACATCTCAGAAATCACCAGTAATATATTTGAGGTCAACCACCTAAAGGAGACTTCACCTAGAAATTCCCAAACTAACAGCTCTTTATGACGTATAGAGCCTATCTATAATTTCCCATTCAAGCTTGTGTTCGGATTGGGCCAAATATCTGCACCACTTGTAGCTAGATGTGGCCATGCAACCAAGGTCTGGCCAATAGGATGAAAGCACATGTATGGAGTGTGGACTAAGAGAAGCCTTAAAGGGAATATTGGGGGTGGAATCTTTCTTTGCCTCACCTCTCTTCCTCTTAGCTAGAAGGCAGAAATGCTGCCTGAATTCAGCCAGCTCTCTAGACAGTGAGGTAGAAGCCACCTGGTGAAGAATTCAGAATAACAAGACAGAAGGAGCCTAGGTCCCGTGTTCATTAGCTCCAGCTGCCATAACAAAATCACAAAGACTGGGTGGCTTAAACAACAAAAATGTATTTTCTTACAGTTCTGGAGGCTGCAAGTCCAAAATCATGGTGCTGGCAAATTCTGTTCCTGGTGAGGACTCTCTTCCTGGCTTGCAGGTGGCCACCTTCTTGCTGTGTCCTCACATGGCAGAGGTGGTGGGGTAGGGGAAGAGACCTGAACTGGTGTCCCTTTTCTTATGAAGATACCGGTTATATTGACTTAAAAGCCCACCCTTATGAAGCTTATATAATCTTAATTACCTCTCTAAAAGCACTGTCTCCAAATACAGTCACATCGGGGGTTAGAGCTTCAATGTAAATTTTGGTCAAGGAGCACCATTGAGGTCATAGCAGCCTCTAACAGCATAGAACCCTGAATTAGACTAAGATTTCTGCTACACAAGAGCAAGGGATGATTAAATCCCATTCAGTAATTAGGATCACCTCTCACCGACTCACATTCACACACACTCTAAGACACACAACTCCCAGCCACATGCCGAGCATGGTAACCCCATTTCCTACTTTAACCTTTGGGGGAGCCTGGGAGGTGGGAATCATTCTTATCCCCTGTCCAAAGTGGAGAAATGGAGGTCCTGAAAGAGCAACTCTCTTGGCAGGGTTGGAGAGTGAGTCTGTGCTGTCAAATGCCTCATGTGTGCATTTCTGACAAGATACAGAGTAATCTGAGGATGGAGGAGGCGTGAAGGTGAATGGCAACCTAGACAAAGAACTGGGAAGAGATCGACGGAAATCTGTTCCTAAAAGCCCCATGCGTATGTTTATTGCAGCACTATTCACAACAGCAAAGACATGGAATCCACATAAATGCCCATCAATGGTAGACTAGATAAAGAAAATGTGGTACCTATATAACATGGAATACTACACAGCCACAAAAAAGAAGGAAAACATGTCCTTTGCTGTAACATGAAGGGAGCTGGAGGCCATTATCCTTAGCAAATTAATGTAGGAACAGAAAGTCAAATACTGCATGTTCTCACTTATTAGGGGGAGCTAAACAACAAGAACCCATAGATCCCAGGAGGGGCAGACTTGAGGGTGGAGGGTGGGAGGAGGGAGAGGATCAGAAAAGATACCTATCAGGTACTAGGCTTACTACCCAGGTGACAAAGTTATCTGTACACCGAACCCCTGAGATACGCACTTTACCTATATAACAAACCTCCGCATGTATCCCTGAACCTAAAATAAATTAAAAAAAAAAAAAAGAAAGAAAGAAAAGAAAAAGACCCACAAGCCATTCTTGCTGCTGGACTCTTCTGGAGTTTGGGTTGTTGTTGTTGTTGTTGTTGTTGTTGTTGTTGTTGTTGTTGTCGTCGTATTTTGTTAAAACATTCCTGTTCTTCTGAAAGGATACCTGGAGGCTTTATCTGGATTCCTAGGGTCCTCTATCCACAAAAAGTCAGTTAAGCCACGTCTCTAATTTTGGGAAAATGTGGGTGTGTGTCCTAAGACCCTCATGGTGGGTGGAATAATTTGCTATAGGGCAAGTTGGAGAGTGACCAAGGATGCCTCAAATAATGTCTCCCTTTTCATTACGGGGGAGTGTCTTTCAGAATTACACAGCAAGGGTAAATTATACGTTGACTCGTCATCCGTGACAAATTTCATGCAGCTCAAGGCTATCAACAGCAGCTCCCTTGCCAACAGCTTGCAGCAGCTGCCGCTGATCAAGGCAGTCAGCTCGATCCCCGTAGCCTTCCGTGAAGGACCACGGGCTGGTCAGAAGCAGTCTGACAGGTCACAGAGCCAGCCCAGCTGTTGGGGGGATTAGCTGTAAGGAAAGCTGATCCTATGACACATGCTTTAGGTATGTCCGCCCCTGGGAAATGTGACCTTCAAGGTTTGCGTTATAGAACTTTATTCGCTTCAAAAGATGGAGAACACTTTTGTTTTCTGAGTCCCTGGAGAATCATGATGCAGACAGCTTTGGAGGTACCCAAAGAAACGGAACACAGAATCCCAATTACATATAGGCCGCACACATGATAAACAACTGCTGGTTTGGGAATTGCTGGGCGAAGCTTCCTTTCGGCAGTTTGCTCAGAATATATTGCTGATGATTTCTGAGATGCTCAATTCATCATTCACAATTGCTTTGCAGTAAAATGCTTGCAGAAGGGAAAATAGCTGTGAACGCTGCTCCCCAAGGAGGAAAGCCTATAACTGCTGGAGCCAAAGATGTCATCGCAGGTTTTATCAGTATTTCATTTTCTTCCCATGAAACCGATAAGCATTCGAAGCCCTGAGTGTGGTGAGAATTAAGCAAGATTTGGCTCTTTCTGATTCTTTCCACAAGGTAGTGGGAATTTGAAATGGGAGAATGATGTTGTCCTATCTGTTGTGTGGAAAGATTACCTTGGCTTTGCTTGTGAGAAGGGATGGACCGGGGGGCAGTATCGTGGGAAAAGTTTGAGAATATACAAAGGTAGGCAAAATAGCACAAGAAATCCCTTCTACTCATTGTCTGCAGTCATCAGCTCACGGCCCAACCGGTTGTGTCTATACCCCCATCACATCACTGGCATTGTTTGTAAAGCAAATCCCAGACATGATACCATGTCCTCCATAAACATTTCCATATCTGTGTTTTGTAAAGACTCTTGCAGAAAGCTGACTTCTGAACCAAAGCCCCATGCATATGTGCCCTTGGAAGGTCACTACCTGATACTGTCTATTACTGGAAAAAGAGCAGCTTGCATAAGCATTTTTATCCACAAAACTGAAGCTATAGAATACACTAGGGAAATGCAGCTCATTGCTTGGGAGTTATGCATTAGATATGCTATGATCTGGTTCTACAGGCATTTATTGATTATTGACTCTTTGCCAGGAACCGTTTTGGGCATTAGGACATGGTCCTTGCCCCTGAGATACTCACCATCTAATGGAAGACACAGACCAAAAAACAAGTAATATAGTCAATGTCATGTGTGATATGTAATAGCAAAATGTATCCCGTACTGAATGCTCCAGACTGGTGGAAAAATCGTAATAAAATAAGAAGCAAGAACGGCAGCAGAATAGCTGGGGTTTACTGAGAACTTACCGTTTCGAGCACCCAAGATACAAAGCAACACGTTAGAGAAGATGGTCATTGTTTGGAAATTAGAGAAAAGCTGCTGGAAAAGAGGATTTAGAGATATAGTTTGGAGGACCACAACCAGCTTGCACATGTTTTTATGGTTTAGAAATGGCAACTCCAGAATTTTTTTTTTTTTTTTGACAGAGTCTAGCTCTGTCGCCCAGGTTGGAGTGCAGTGGCGCGATCTTGGCTCACTGCAACCTCTGCCTCCCAAGTTCGAGCGATTCTCCTACCTCAGTCTCCCGAGTAGCTGGGACTACAGGCACATGCCGCCGTACCTGGCTAAATTTCTTTCTATTTTTAGTAGAGATGGGATTTCACCATGTTGGTCAGGCTGGTCTCAAACTCCTGACCTCAGGTGATCTACCCACCTCGGCCTCCCAAAGTGCTGGGATTACAGGCGTGTGCCACCGCATCCAGCCCAGAATTCTGACCGCGTGGTTCTCAATCCAAAAACACTGTCCCCCTTCCTGAGTCAGATGGCAACACAAAAATGCCTTGGGAACCAGCTGGGCCATTTCATGCAGCAGTAAGTTCTCTGGATCAGTCTCCTCGTGTGACTGATCCTGGTTTTAAGAAACTTGCTTCTATTTCCTGGTCAGAAAAGTCTCTCCCTCCTGCCTCATCTTTTCTACCCCTGTTTAGACACCACTCCTAGTTCAAAGCACCAGTGCCTCCTGCCTGGATGGTTGTAGTGGTCACTCACCTGGTTTCCTTTCTTCTACTATTGCTCTACCATCATCAGCGCTCCACTTAGAAATCAGAGGATCAGTGGGGTGTGGTGGCTCATGCCTGTAATCCCAGCACTTTGGGAGGCCAAGACAGGAGGATCACTTGAGCCCGAGAGTAGCTCAAGACCAGCCTGGGCAACATAGTAAGACCCTATACCTTAACAAAAATATATATTTTGTATGTATATCTTTTTATATATATATTTGTATATATATTTATAGATGCATCTTTACATATATTTATAGATGAATCTTTATATATATTTATAGATGTCTTTATATATATTTATAGATGCATCTTTATATATACTTATAGATGTCTTTATATATATTTATAGATGTGTCTTTATATATATTTATAGATGTCTTTATATATATTTATAGATGCATCTTTATATATACTTATAGATGTCTTTATATATATTTATAGATGTGTCTTTATATATATTTATAGATGTCTTTACATATATTTATAGATGTCTTTATATATTTATAGATGCATCTTTATATATATTTATAGATGTCTTTATATATATTTATAGATGTCTTTATATATTTATAGATGTCTTTATATATATTTATAGATGTCTTTATATATATTTACAGATGTCTTTATATATATTTATAAATGTCTTTATATATATTTATAGATGCATCTTTATATATATTTATAGATGTCTTTATATATATTTATCGATGCATCTTTATATATATTTATAGATGTCTTTATATATATTTATAGATGTCTTTATATATATTTATAGATGTCTTTATATATTTATAGATGTCTTTATATATATTTATAGATGTCTTTATATATATTTATAAATGTCTTTATATATATTTACAGATGTCTTTATATATATTTATAAATGTCTTTATATATATTTATAGATACATCTTTATATATATTTATAGATGTCTTTATATATATTTATAGATGTCTTTATATATATTTATAGATGCATCTTTATATATTTATAGATGTCTTTATATATATTTATAGATGTCTTTATATGTATTTATAGATGTCTTTATATATATTTATAGATGTCTATATATTTATAGATGCATCTTTATATATATTTACAGATGTCTTTATATATATTTATAGATGTCTTTATATAGTTATATATGTCTTTATATATATTTATAGATGTCTTTATATATATTTATAGATGTCTTTATATATATTTATAGATGTCTTTATGTATATTTATAGATGTCTTTATATATATTTATAGATGCATCTTTATATATATTTATAGGTGTGTCTAAAAATGTATATGTTTTATACATGTATAAAAGAAACCAGAGGATCCAAAAAAATAGAGCCTGAGGGTGGAAAAAAGAAATCAGAGAAGCCATGAAGAAGAAAATAAGTCAGACAGAATGGCGTGCACCTGTGGTCCCAGCTACCCAGGAGGATCCCTTGAGCCTAGGAGTTTGAGTCCAGCCTGGGCAACATAGCAAGTGTCCATCTCTAAAAAAATTATATAAATAAATAAAATTTAAAAAATAAATTTTAAAAAGAAAATATAATTTCATCCGTCTTTCTTACACACACACAACTTTTAAAGAAACTTTCATGGCTTCAGATCATGCACACAGTAACACTTGGGCTTCTTACCAGAGTCTGCAAGAACTGTGATATTCCAGCCCCAAAAACCCCTCTGCTCCCGCCGCCCAGCCTCCATCCAGGTCCCTGAGGAAGCCAGTGTCCCCCATGGCTCCTCACCTCGGCACACGGCATTCCCACCTCTTTCCCTCGTGCCACTGGCCCCACCACCCTCCCCTGCTCCAGTCTGGTTCCTATTCTCCTTCTTTCTGTTCCCACATCAGGTGTCACTACCTTCGTAGAGCCCTCAATTCACCCACAGAACAGCTCCCTCTTACCTGCTTCTCTCGCACCCCTCCTGTAGATTTTAACGCTGGGCACACTTTACTTCACCCTCTTTTGTCCACTCTAAGATGCACCTCCTCCTGTCCCCACTCTCTCACATCTCTGAAATCAGGCTGTGTCCTACATGGGTGGCAGTCATGCTTAAGTTATGGACATTTTTCTGTTTCCTGTGGGTATATAAAGTAACAGTACATCTTACAATCCATACCACCATCTTGGAGTCTACAGAAAGCACCATGTGTTTGCACAAAGTCTGTCTTCCTTGCACGGAGCTGGAGGATGAGTCCCATGGCTAGTCCCAGGGCCAAGCACAGCTCCTGGTACAAAGTGAGGCTCTGCCCAGAACAGGGCCAGGCACACACTGGATGCATCAGGTCAGATACAAGAACCAGGTGGTTCCAAACAGCAGAGATGGTTTTGAGGGGTCAAGAGATAATGCATTTGTGTTACAAGTTAATAAATGATATTACAGTCATTCGTGGGCAAAGCAAGGCAAAGGGGCCAGAGGACTTAGTTATCATGGTCCACAGAGACCTTGGAAGAGAAAACATTTGAATTGAAGCCTGAATGGGAGAAGGAAGGAGCCATGCAGAGAGCTCTCGGGCAGAGGAGAGGTCTCAATAGAGAGTTTCCAGATGGAGGGATTCTCAGCCTTGGCACTCTTCACATCTGGGGCCATGACAGCTACGTGAGTGCATGCGGTGGTCCCAGCTACCTGTCCCACTGCACTCCAGCCAGGGTGACAGCACACCCTCCCTGACCACCCTCAAGTGATCTGGCACCTGATAAGCTCTGACGTGGCCTCCTGTCCCATCCTTCCTTTCTCTCTCTCTCTCTAATTTTTTTCTTTTTGAGATGGAGTCTTGAAAGAAGGAAGGAAGGAAGGAAAAGGGAAGAGAGAAAGAAAGAAAAAGAAAGAGAGAGTAAGAAAGAAAGAAAGAAAAAAGAGAGAGAAAGAGAGAGACAGAAAAGAAGAAAGAGAAAGAGAGAGAGAGGGAGGGAGGGAAAGAAAGAAAGAGAGAGATGAAAGAAAGAAAGAAAAGAAAAGAAAGAGAGAAAGAGAGGAGGGAAGGAAGGTTGTTAGGATGCTATAGGTCAAGGTTTCAACCTTGGAACTATTGACATTCGGGGTTGGACCAGTCCTTGTGGGGCCGTCCCATGCCTTGCAGGGTGTTTAGCAACATTCCTGGCCTCCACCCACTAGACGTCAGTAGCACTCCCCTCTCCAGTGGCAGCAACCACAAATGTCTTCAAACATTTCCAAGTGTCCCTTGGGAAAGGCAAAATCACCCTGGTTGAGAACCACTGCTGTGGAAGACTTCAACCATGATGAACATTAAGCCCCATCACTCCATTCAAACCAAAAAGTGATAAAGTCTAGAGTTTACTAGAGGTCAGTGGTATGCCAGGAACCATGCTTCGCTTGGGATGCACCCTTTAACCATCCAGCAACCCCACCAGGTAGAGCATGGCATCTCCCTGTGTTACACTGGAGAAAACTAGAGACTCTGAGGGTTTAGTCACCTTGCTGTAGGTCACGTGTAGCAGGGGCAGACCTTGCATCCCAACAGGAGGTTCTGCTGGCTCTGGGACCTGGGCTCTGCCCTGTACCGTCTCCCTGCTTACAGCCTCAAAAGCAGTATCTCCTAACATCTCAGCCTCTGCATGTGCCATTCTCCAGGCTGACATACAGCTCTGCTAACTCCCCTTCTTTCTTTATTGAGTTCCAGGACACTCTAAAGAGGTCACTTCCTGCTGGGCACAGTGGCTCATGCCTGTAATCCCAGAGTCTTGGAAAGCTGAGACGAGAAGATAACTTGAGTCCATAAATTCAAGATCAGCCTGGGCAACATAGTGAGACAGACCCTGTCTCTACAAAAAATTTTAAATATTAGTTGGGCCATGGTGGCACACACCTGTAATGGCAGCTACTCAGGAGGTTGACGTGGGGGGATCACTTGAGCCCAAAAGTTTAAGGTTGCAGTGAACCCTGATTATGGCACTGCACTCCAGCCTGGGCAACAGAGAGACAGAGTACCTCTATTTTTTTTAAAGAGGCCACTTGCTATCAGAAGAGTTTCCTGAGCATCCCCCGCAACCTCACCCTACTCCCATTTTTGCTATCTCCATGGGCCCTACTTCTCCTCTCTTAGCTCCAATTATGCTATAATGTAGCAAATGCATTTTTGCTGATCTGCTGACTTGCCTCATTGGTGTGAAACAACAGCTGGGACAGCAACTGCTCCACATTCCCCCGGATCCTCCTTCAACTTCTCCCACTCCTGGGCCAAAGGTGTGCATTTAACTCCATAGCAAAGTGTCATGGCTTCTGCAGAACACTCTGGTCACCAAGGTGAGAGGCAACACAGGTGGACACGGGTTTCAGTCCATCTTTGTGGGGCTCCTGCTTGTCCTTGCTCTACCTGGCTCTACATCTATCTTCTCTTCTTGACTTCCTGTCCTGTGGACTTCAAGCACCAACATCAGAAACAAATAAATTTCCTTGCAGAATCTTCTTAACCAGCTGCACAACTGCTTAAGATCAAATTCTAGAGTTCTTGCCTCTCTGCTTGAGCACTGACATACTTTGGTATCAGACTATATGGTTATTGCCTGCTTGCTTTCCTGTCTTCTCCCAACCTACTCCTCCAAATCTAGGAATTGCTCCCCCGTTTCCTAGAACCTGCCACTCCCTCTCCGAAATTCTGAGCTCCGAAGGGCAGGAACCCCACCTTATTCAGTTAAAACTGCTTTCATCTGAAAAAAGGTCATCTAAGTTTTCTTCCCACTGATTCATCTTAGTAAGACGGTCAAATGTCTAAGCAGTGGAGTAAAGACTTTGGAATCTGAAGTAAAACAGACCTAGACTTAGTTCTTTGTTTCTTCCCTTTTCAAGCTATCTAACCAAGGGCTGAGCCTTAGTGCCGTCAAGAGGAAACTGGGAGAAGAAGATTACTACATGCAGTGGTGTTGTGGAGAAGAACTGAGAGAATCCATGCAAACGCTTCAGCACAATGTCTGGTATCAGTAGGTGCTAAATCTTGGCTCTCAGCTGTCATGATTTTGAGTTTGGCTGCAGAATTCAGCTCAGAGGGAGGCCCACACGATTTCGATTTGCCCCAGATTCAAATTCCAAATGCACAGAGCTCTACTGATCCAATGAGAAGAAAGTCATTCGGTGCAGTGATTCCCAAATTCTTCCTTGATGTTCAGCTATTCCTTCCTTCAGCACTCGGTGACCATCTTCTGTGTGCCTGAGTCTGTAATTTTTGTCACCGTTGTTGTTTTGTTTTGTTTTCAAGATGGAGTCTCGCTCTGTTGCCCAGGCTGGAGTGCAGTGGCGCAATCTCGGCTCACTGCAAGCTCTGCCTCCCAGGTTCAAGCGATTCTCGTGCCTCAGCCTCCCGAGTAGCTGGGATTACAGGCATGCGCCACCACACCTGGCTAATTTTTGTGTTTTTAGTAGAGACGAGGTTTCATCACATTGTCCAGGCTGGTCTTGAACTCCTGACCTCAGGAGATCTGCTGGCCTCTGCCTCCCAAAGTGCTAGGATTACAGGCATGAGGAGCCACTGTGCCCAGCCTGAGGTCTGTAATTTTGAATCCACACATCATCTGGCTGCCACATCTGGAAAATCCCATCTCCAGGGCTCTCCTTGACTCCATACTCAGTCCCATCCTTTCCATTCACCAGCCTGAGCCTGCCCCTGTTGCCCAGCCAAATGGGAGCTCTCCTGGAGGCAGGTCAGTGATTCCGAAATGACTTCAATGGGAGAGATGGAGGACAGTGCAAGGGGTGCAACCACAGGCTTTTGCGTATTCATCATGTTGGGTTGCTACGGGAGCATGCACATTTGGCTGTGTAAACCTCGATAGACCTTATTAGAAATTACAATGTTCCTGCAAACCCCAGTGATATAAAAAAAACTCTTCCCCCCAGTCAACCTTTTTTTTTTTTTTTTTTTGAGACGGAGTCTCGCTCTGTCACCCAGGCTGAAGTGCAGTGGCGTGATCTCGGCTCACTGCAAGCTCTGCCTCCCAGGTTCACGCCATTCTCCTGCCTCAGCCTCCCGAGTATCTGGGATTACAGGCACCTGCCACCATGCCCGGCTAATTGTTTTTTTTGTATGTTTAGTAGAGATGGGGTTTCACCATGATCTCGATCTCCCGACCTCATGATCCGCCCGCCTCGGCCTCCCAAAGTGCTGGGATTACATGCATGAGCCACTGCGCCTGACTGAGTCAACTCTTATTTAAAAAATACTAACCCGCTCTCTCCTCCAGTCACATAAGATGCAAAAAAAAAAAAAAAAAATGCCAAGGAGAAGAAGGTGGCCCCAGTCCCTGCTGTCATGAAGAAGCAGGAGACCATGAAACTGGTGAATCCTCTGTTTGAGAAAAGGCCTAAGAATCTTGGCACTGGACAGGACATCCAACCCAAAACGGACCTCACGCGCTTTGTCAAACAGTCTCACGTTGCAGTGGCAAAGAACCATTCTCTCCGTGAGTGGCAAAGAACCATTCTCTCCGTGAGTGGCTGAAAGTGCCTCCTGCAATCAGCCGGTTCACCCAGGCCTCAGACTCTCACGCAGCCACTGCTTAAGCTGGCCCGGTACACACCAGAGGTAAAGCAGAAGGAGAAGCAGAGACTGTTGTCCTGGGCTAAGAAGAAAGCTGTCAGCAAAGGGAACACCCCCACGAAGAGACCACCCATCCTTCAAGCAGGGTTAACACTGCCACCACCATGTTCACACACAGCAAGAAGGCTCAGCTGATGGTGACTGCGTGTGACATGGATCCCAGCAAGCTGTCTGTCTTCCTGCCTGCCCTGGATTGTAAGATGGGAGTTCCTGACTGCATTAATGAGGGGAAGGCAAGACTGGGGTACTGAGTCCATAGGAAGACCAGCACCACTGTTACCTTCACGCCAGTTAACTTGGGAGACAAAGGAGCTTTGGCTAAGCTGGTGGAAGCTACCAGGACCAATTAAATTAACAGATATGATGAGATCTGTAGTCACTGGGGAGGCAACATCCTGGGTCCAAAATCCCTGGCTTGCATTGCCAAAGCTGGAAAAGGCAAAGACTGAAGAACTTGCCACCAAACTGGGTTAAATGTACACTACTGAGTTTCCTGTACATAAAAATAATTAAAAATTCTTCTTTAAAAATATCAAGTAGCTGCTTCTTTAGAGCTAGGCACCGGATTACCCACTGGGAATACAATTGCGAGCAATTCTCTTAAAAAAAAAATAGATATGGCCAGGTACAGTGGCTCACGCCTGTAATCCCAACAGTTTGGGAGGCTGAGGCAGGAGGATCACCTCAGGTCAGGAGTTTGAGACCAACCTGGCCAACATGGTGAAACCCCGTCTCTACTAAAAATACCAAAAATAGCCAGGTGTGGTGGCACATGCCTGTAATCTCAGCTACTTGGGAGGCTGAGGCAGGAGAATCACTTGAACCCAGGAGGTGGAGGTTGCAGTGAGCCAAGATTGCACCATTGCACTCCAACCTGGGCAACAAGAGTGAAACTGCATCTCAAAAAAAAAAAAAGAATCAGCTCAAAAGAATCCTGATGTCAAAGAGACACATCTGGGGACAGCATATTCTGGTCCCCTACACAGGAAATGCACAGATCTTGAACACATTGGCAGAAGCAGGCTTCTCTTGTCTCCTGGTAGCATCATTACCCCCAACTGTCTTCACGCTCATTCACCAAAAATTATTTATTTCATCAATTCATCAATTTTTGCTTGTCAAAAATTGGATATGATATTGGCATGCATCTATGGGGTACTGATTAATAATAATAATAATAATAGAGTTTTTTTTAAAAAAAGGAAGGCCAGGCAAGGTGGTTCACGCCTGTAATCGCAGCACTTTGGGAGGCCGGGGTAGGCAGAACACCTGAGGTCAGGAGTTTGAGACCAACCTGGCCAACATGGTGAAACCCCATCTCTACTAAAAATACAAAAATTAGCCAGGTGTGGTGGCGCATGCCTGTAATCCCAGCTACTTGGGAGGCTGAGGCAGGAGAATCACTTCAACCGGGAGGTGGAGGTTGCAGTGAGCACAGATCGCGCCATTGCACACCAGCCTGGGCAACAAGAGCGAAACTCAGTCTCAAATAATAATAATAATAATAATAAATAAAAGATGGAATACTACACAGCTACAGAAAAGGAACACAGGAGTGCTTAAGTTCCAAAATGTCTTGATCTCTAAAATATATTTTTGTGAAAAAACAAGATACAAAACAATGGATTTAATGTGCCAAATTTTATACCACAGGGGAGAAATGTATAAGCACACCTCCTGTGTGTCCACAGACACCTCTGTTTTCTTGCTTGTATCATTGGTTGCCTCCAGGGAAGGAAACCAGGTGCCCACAAAACTGAGAAGAGAGTCTTCACGAAATCTCTTTTTAAACCTTTTAAATGTATCACCTATTCAGAAAATGAATGGAACTGAATTTACAATAAAAATAGCACTAAAACATAAAGTAAAGTGGAAGGATCTGTTGTCCAGAGAGATAGAGACAGGGAGAGGGAGTGAGGCCTGTGACAGGCTGTAGATGCAGTTGTTGTGATTGAGTTTTCTGGCGCCAGGCTCGTGGGCTGAAGCCCCAGCTCCACAAGTTACTAGCTGTGTGCTCTCAGGCAAGTTACTTAACCTCTCTGGGCCCGGGCCACCTCCGTAAATTAAGCATCATAAAATTACCCCCTTCATGTGGTTGTTAGGCAAATTAATGAATATGGTAAAATGCCTGAATACAGGGTCTGGCCCAGAGTAGGTTGTGTAATCATTTCTACAGCTACTTTTCTCCATCCCATGCTGCTAATGACATCTGTATGATTAGCAGTGCTCTGCGCTGAGCCCTGAGGATGCTGGGGAGGTAGTGATGCCCAAGGAGGAACTCTCCACCCCATAGCATAGGAATGGCCATACATCCTAGTAGGGTGAGGGCTCCAGGCTGGGCCACCGCAGAGAAAGGCGCCAGCCCCAGTTAGGAAGACGTCTACACGATGTGTTGCCTGAGAAGAGTACACCAGCCTCTCTATGCCGAAGCCTGGTTCTACTCCATCCTGGCTACTGGACCTCAGATAAGAAGTCATTGAACTGCCCTGTGCCTCGGTTTCCCCATCTGGAACAACAGTATATTGATAGTGTCAACCTCGGAGAGCTGTTGTAAAGATCAAGTGAGATGATCCTATGAAACTCTCAGCACAGGCAGCTATTATTATTATTGCTGCTGTTGTTGTTGTTAAGGAGCGAGGCTCTGAGGAGTGGGTAAGGATAAGGTGGGTACAGATAAGCATGGGATGGTGCACGCGAGAAGCAAAGTTTAGTGTTTTTGTAAAGCAGAAAAGGGCCCAGCGAGCTCATTTTCTAGAGCTGCCATCACAAAGCGCCACACACCAGGTGGCTTCTACAACCGAAATCAAATTTCTCATGGTCCTGGCAGCTGGAAGTCTGAGATCCACGCGTCAGCAGGATTGGCTTCTCCTGAGGCCTCTCCCCTTGGCTTGCAGACGCCATCTTTACCCTGGGTACTCACGTGGTCGTCCCTCTGTGCGTGTCTGTATCCTAACCTCTTCCTATAAAGACGACAATCATATTGCATGAGGCCTACCACCCTAACAACCTCATTTTACCTGAATTACCTCTTCAAGGACCCTATTTCAAAATACAGTCATATTTTGAGGGCCTGGGGGCGAGGACTTCAATATATGCATCTTGGAGGACACAGCCTAGCCTGTAACAGCCCCAAGCCCAGGAGGTGGGCTGGGCAGTGGTAAGAGGAGGCTGGAGGGTTTGGTAAAGGCTGGATCTGGGGGTCTATTTTACACCACAGTCAGCAGCCTGGCTTCCACCCTGAGTGCGGTAGGAGCCCCCATGGGTCACAGGAGGGCAGGGTCACACTCTGTGTCCAGGCAGGACGGCAATGGCTCCCTGTGGGCCCAACTGGATGCTAGAGGAGGCTGTGTGGAAATCCAGGCAAAGGCTGGAGACGGGTGGGTCAGTGGAGTAGACAGGTCTGGGCGAAGGAAAGAGAGTTTGCACCCATGCCATAGGCCGTGTGGAAATCCAGGCAAAGGCTGGAGACGGCTGGGTCAGTGGGGTGGACAGATCTGGGCGGAGGAGAGAGAGTTTGCACCCATGCCATCAACGCATGAGCATCTTGGCTTCCACCTCCCCTACTAGCAACAAAGCTCGTAAATGAGCTCGCACCCCTGCCTCTCCCCTCCGCTCCCCTTCTCCATGGAAGGAAAAGGGACTGGGTCTAATGCCGTTTCTTTCTCAAGCTCTGCCTGTGATTTCTTTCCTTTTGTAGATTTTAGACTAACTCTGTGGCGCCCTCTACTGACCAGGTGCGTCTCGCCCAGAGCGTTGTCCAGCCCCTTGAGGTCCAATCCCGCGGTCTGAGGCCACCGTGGCTACAGACGCTTGAAGAGGAGCTGGGGGAATTGAGGTGGGCTCAAAGGAAAAGCACACGCCGGATCTCAGAGACTTTGTTACCAAAAAGCACTGGAAAATATCTCGTTAACGGTGTTGTGCAATGGCTGCATGTTGATTACATCATCGTATTTTGAATATACTGGGCTAAATAAGATACAGTCTTTTTTTTTTTTTTTTTTTTTTTGTCGGAGTCTTGCTCTGTCCCCCCAGGCTGAACTGCAGTGGTGCGATCTCGGCTCACTGCAGCCTCCTCCTCCCTGGTTCCAGCGATTCTCCTGCCTCAGCCTCCCGAGGAGCTGGGATTACAGGTGCACACCACCACGCGCAGCTAATTTTTGTATTTTTAGTAGAGACAGGATTTCACCATGTTGGCCAGGCTGGTCTCGAGCTCCTGATCTCAAGTTGATCCACCCGCCTCAGCCTCCCAAAGTGCTGGGATTACAGGCATGAGCCACCACGCCTGGCCAAGATACAGTCTTCAAATTATTTTTACCTGTTCTTTTTTACTTTATTAACATAGATACCAGAAAACTTTAAATGATATTTGCGACTCATATAATATTTCTTTATTTCCCCCTGCTTTAGACTATTATAAATGTAATGTATACATACCAGGGATTCGCAAATTCGGCACTATTGGCATTTGGGGCTGGATAACTCTTGGTGATGGCTCTGCGCTGTGCATTTGTGGGATGTTGAGCAGCAACCCTGGCTTCTACCTATGAAACGTGAGTGTCCCTGCCTCTCACCCAATTGTGACAACCAAAAATGCCTCCAGGCATTGCCAAATGTCCCCTGGGGCACAAAATCACTCCCAATCTAGAATCATTGAAATATATATGTATATGAAAAAGAGACATTGATGAAATGAAAAACCATGAACTCTAAGGACTTTTGACTCTTACAGAGCGCCATCCTGTGTGAGCTCCGTGTTGCATGCCCACCTGTGTTTCCCTCTCAGTCCTCATAATGACCCTACAGGGTGGACATTATCATTATGCCCTTTTTGCAGATGAGGAAACTGAGGCACTGGGTGGTTAAGTGACTGGCCCTGAGGTGCACTGCTAATGGGTGGCCCAGCCCAGACCCAAATCCAGGCCACGTCCCCGGTGTAAGAGAGGCAAGCGTGTGCCTGGCACCTGCAGACCCACGGTGAGAACCCAGATCTCCACTGAGTGCCCCATCCCTGACGTGGAACCTGAGTCCTCCCTTTGGGGAGGAAGGTGAAGAAGTGGGTAGGAGTCACGATTAACTTTACCTCCCTTGGTGGCCAAAAGAAACCAGAAAATAAGCTCCATTCCAACCCCCTCCTGTGGAATTATGATAGAGCAGGAAAGCATAGCAGAGCACGGTGGCTCACACCTGTCATCCCAGCACTTTGGGAGGCTGAGGAGGGTGGATCACTTGAGGTCAGGAGTTCGAGACCATCCTGGCCAACACGGTGAAACCCCATCTCTACTAAAAATACAAAAATTAGCCAGGCGTGGTGGTGTGCACCTGTAATCCCAGCTACAAGCAGGAGAATAGCTTGAACACGGGAGGCAGAGGCTGTAGTGAGCCGAGATTGAGACACTGCACTCCAGCCTGGGAGACAGAGCAAGACTCCATCTCAAAAAAAAAAAAAAAAAAAAAGAACAGGAAAGCAGGAATCCATTCATTCATTCATTGCAGTCAGGTCGTGTGTATGGAGGCCCTGCTGTATGCCAAGGTCTATTGAAGGCAGTGAGAGTGCAGCCATGAAGAAAACAACACAGCTCTGCTCAGGAAACTCACCAACACTGAACAAGGATGGGGAATCACAGAAAAAGGAATTTAAAATTAATTAATTAATTAAAAAAAGGATTTCAGGCCTAGACAAGTTATTTGGAGAAAATAAGACAGAGAAATGACTAGCGTGAGGACAGATGTGAAAGACTCCAGAAACATTTTTCTAAGGTGTCTCCCGGGAGTCACATGTTTAATCCGCATTGTGGGTGATTCTGCAGTGAGGGAGGGGGCTTAGGGCATCCTTGGCAAACCCTGCCTTGGACCCAGCCTGGGTTAGCCCCCCTAGGCCCATGGGGGGTTCAGGGTGGAGGAGACGCAGCCTCCACCCAGACCCTCTTCTGCGTACCCAACCCCCAAGTCTTTAGGGGGTCCCCGCGGTGAGGCCAGGCTGGGATCTGAACCCGCAGGCATGCACAGGCTAAGCCCTGAGCCTAGAAAATTCCAGGCCCCGCATCCCTCCAGCATTGGCGCAGCCCCTCCTCTTCCCCGCGGTTTCCATGGCAACAGCTGTCGCCAGGTGAGATCTCTGAGGGGACTGAGCCTCCCAGGAGCCAGGTGGGGATGGGGAGGGTTGGGCGCATTCATAGTCCACTCTTGACTTTGATGCAGTTAAACGCATCCTCAGACAGGGGTCTTTGCAGAACAGGGCAGAAAAACAGGCCTATGCGGGTCTCTGCAGACTCTGGTAGAAATCCCAGATCGCCAGAAATGACTAGTGACAGAAATGATATCTGTCCGCCCTTTCACTCCTTCATTCATTAAACCACTTAATTTTTGCATAAAGATCAATTCGATCAGTATAGATGATTAATATGAGAGTTTTATGAATCTATTAATGCTGTATCTATTTCGAGCTGCTGGCATTGTTCTAGGGAGACAGTATTGATGAAGAAAAAACCTGCAGTGCTTCCTTAACAGGGTTGGCTTAGATGGGGCTGCCGCACAAAACACCGCGGACCCCGATATGTAATATGATGACAGGCTTTGAAAAGTTCTGCGGAGGCAAGAAAAGCAACCCGTATTGTTTTGGATTTAATTTCCTTCATTTTGAAGTGGTGATACATTCGCAGAGTCAAAATGACATTTTAAGATGTGATTTTAACTCTGCGACTGGAATAATTTCTGGGGAAACATTGTGCAATGAAAATTAAACCTCATGCCCTCATCCCAAGGCACCCGACACCCCTCCCGGAAGCCACATCTGTTCCACGTTCCACATTCCTTCTTGAATAATTCTGAGCACACCGTATTGTCAGCTGCCCTCCCCACCATTTTATTTATTTTTATTTTTTAATTTTTTTTTTTTTTGACAGAGTTTTGCTCTTGTCATCCAGGCTGGAGTGCAATGATGCAATCTCGGCTCACTGCAACCTCTGCCTCCCAGGTTCAAGCGATTCTCCTGCCTCAGCCTCCTGAGTAGCTGGGACTAGAGGCACCTGCCACCATGCCCAGAAAATTTTTGTATTTTTAGTAGAGACAGGGTTTCACTATGTTGGCCAGGCTGGTCTCAAACTCCTGACCTTAGGTGATCCGTCTGCCTGGGCCTCCCAAAATGCCGAGATTACAGGTATGAGCCACCACACCCGACCAGTCTGTGTATTTGTTTGTTTGTTTGTTTGTTTATTGAGACAGAGTTTCACTCTTGTTGCCCAGGCTGGAGTGCAATGGCACGATCTTGGCTCACCGCTGCCTCCCAGGTACAAGCAATTCTCCTGCCTCAGCCTCCCGAGTAGATGGGACTAGAGGCACCTGCCACCCCGCCCAGAAAATTTTTGTATTTTTAGTAGAGACGGGGTTTCACCATGTTGGCCAGGATGGTCTCGAACTCCTGACCTCACGTGATCCGCCTGCCTCGGCCTCCCAAAGTGCTGGGATTACAGGCATAAGCCACCGCGCCCGGCCGGCATACTCACTTTTCATATACAATTAGAGCATCCCATTGTGTCGTTGTCCTATAACTCATTTAACCTATCTCCTCCTCATGGATATTCAGATTGTGTCCAATCTTTCATCATAACAAATGCTAATGCTGCTGCAGTGGATTACCACAGAAGCATGTTCCTTCACACATGCGTAAGTACATCCGTACAACATATTCCTAGAAGTGGAATTTCTCAGTAAGAAAGTACAGGCATCCACATTTTGCTAAAGTGCCCACCATAAAGATTGTTCCACGTTGCACATCTGCCAATAACATATGAAAATTCAAGCGCCATTAAAACCCATAAAATATGGATTTTCCCTTGAAAAATTAGAAGAGCTAACAACACTGGGTTTGATTTCAGCTTGGGAACAATTGGGTGGTGTCTGGTGGTACTGCCCACTTCAGCAAAACACACTCTCTCCCTTTTTTCCACACTCCCCACCCCTCCCTATTGCTTCCCAATGCCCCTACTCTGTATCAGTGTCTGATTAGGATCATGCTTGAGGTGACCATTGCCCTTTCATAGGTGACGTTACTTCACAACCTTGAGAATATTGAGGCCAAAAGAGTCACTTATTTGAAGAAAATGCCAGACCCTTTCCAACCAAAATGGTTGTGCCATTTTATACTCCCACCAACACTGTGTGCTCGTTCCAGCCACCCCACATCCTCACCAACATTTGATGTTGCTAATCTCTTCATGTTTACCGTTCTGGTGAGTGTGTAGTGGCAGAATTACTTATTTTAAGAAAAATAAAGGGCCAAGTGAGGTGGCTCATGCCTGTAATCCCAGCACTTTGGGAGGCCGGGGCGGGTGGATCACTTGACGTCAGGAGTTCAAGACCAGCCTGGCCAACATGATGAAACCCCGTCTCTACTAAAAGTACAAAAATTAGCCGGGTGTGGTGGCAGGTGCCTGTAATCTACTCAGGAGTCTGAGGCAGGAGAATCACTTGAACTAGGGAGGCGGAGCCTGCAGTGAGCTGAGATCGTGCCACCGCACTCCAACCTGGGTGACAGAGCGAGACCCTGTGTCAAAAAAAAAAAAAAAAAACTTGCATTTGGGCCGGGCGCGGTGGCCCACGCCTGTAATCCCAGCACTTTGGGAGGCAGAGGCGGGCGGATCATGAGGTCAGGAGATCGAGACCATCCTGACTCACCCAGTGAAACCTCGTCTCTACTATAAATACAAAAAATTAGCCGGGCTTGGTGGCGAGCGCCTGTAGTCCCAGCTACTGGGGAGGCTGAGGCAGGAGAATTGCTTGAACCCAGGAGGCGGAGGTTGCAGTGAGTTGAGATCGCGCCACTGCACTCCAGCCTGGGCGACAGAACGAGACTTTGTCTCAAAAAAAAAAAAAAAAAGAAAAAAGAAAGAAAGAAAAAGAAAAGAAAAAAAAGAAAAATGAGCCAAGGAGGGGAGGCTGTATCTTTATGGAAATGGAGACATTCCACATTGTTGAATACACACAAGCCCCGCCCACTCTCTCCCCCGCAGGACCTCCCCAGCCTCTGGGGTGGAAGTCTTTGCCTTGGGCTTCAGAAATGTCTGAGAACACGGGAGTGAGCTCTTCATCCAGGTAAGTCATGTCCCCACGGGTTGCTCCTCCCACTTTACTCTTCCCTTCCCTTGATTCTGGGTCTAGACAGAGACATTCTCCTACTACCTGGGGAGGTTGGGGCAGAGGTGTGTCCTTTACCTTCCCGAGTCTGGAGAGTAACCAGAATTTGCTTTTTTTTTTTTTTTGTCGGAGTCTTGCTCAGTCACCCAGGCTGGAGTGCCATAATAGCTCACTGCAGCCTTCAACTCCTGTGCTCCAGCAATCTTCCCACCTCAGCATCCCAAGTAGCTGGGACTACAGGCACGTGCCACTACACCCGGCAAATTTTTTTTTTTTTTTTTTTTAGATGGAGTCTCACTCTGTCACCCAGGCTGGAATGCAGTGGCGCGATCTCGGCTCACTGCAACCTCTCCCTCCTGGGTTCAAGCGATTCTCCTGCCTCAGCCTCCCAAGTAGCTGGGACTACAGACATGTACAGCTACACCCGGCTAATTTTTTTTTCTCTTTCTTTCGTAGAGACAAGGTCTTCATATGTTGCCCAGGCTGGTCTCAAACTCCTGAGCTCAAGTGATCCTCCCATCTCTGCCTCCCAAAGTGCTGGAATGACAGGCAAGAGCCACCTCACTCATTTTTGCATTTTCAATCATCCATCTCCCTAATCCTCCCCATTTGATGCAAGTGAAGTTGGGGACACATTGAAAAAAAAATCCTGGCTATGCTGTGGCAGGCATAGTGCCCAGTGATTCACAAGCAGCTTCCCACTGTCATCCTCACCACAACCTACAGATTCAAAAAAAAAAAAATGTTTACCCAGTTTTAGATGAGAAAACAAGCTCAGAAGAGTGAAGTCACTTTCCCATGATCCCGTATTTTATTTTGTTTTGTTTTGTTTTGTTTTACTTTATTTTTTGAGACAGAGTCTCACTCTGTTGCCCAGCCTGGAGTGCAGTGGCGCAATCTTGGCTCACTGCAACCTCCACCTCCCAGGTTCAAGCAATTCTCCTGCCTCAGCCTCCCAAGTAGCTGGAATTACAGGCACCCTCCACCACACCCAGCTAATTTCTGTATTTTTAGTAGAGACAGGGTTTCACCATGTTGGCCAGGCCGGTCTTGAACTCCCGACCTCAGATGATCCTCCTGCCTCGGCCTCCCAACGTGCTGAGATTACAGGCATGACCCGCCATGCCCAGCTGTATTTTCATTCACTCTCCTAACACACACACACACACACACACACACACACAAATCGTTATAGGCACTCATTCATATGGCAGCTCAGGATTCTAACCCACACACAGCCTGGAAAGTTCCATCCTCTGAATGCCTCTCAGCCTCCTCCCCATCTCCTCGATGCAGTTTCCATAGCAACAGGCAGAGCCTGCCTGCATCCCAGACCCCCAGCGAAGGCTGCTAAGGACCAGGGCAGGGCGATGGGGGGAGAAGCCAAGCAGGGGGAGGGAGCAGGCCTACTGTACCCCATCGGAGATTCAGGTTGGGCATATTAAAACTTAAAATGTGCACATTTAAAATGATGTCCTTGACGAAGGGCAAAACCCAGCCATGTGTGCTTTGCCAACAGGCGTGGAAATCACAGGTTTCTGTTCCGTGGCAGCCGCCAGCACCGATGATACAAACAGCCTTTGTTGTCTAAAGATTAGTCATTTGATTGGCTGATTATACCAACAAATATTTGTTGATTGCCTACTGTTTGCCAGACCTTGTGCGAGGCGGCAGCATCCAACACAGATGTAGTCTTTGTTCTCATTGGAGTTGACAAGTTACTGAGACAGATAATAAATAGATATTGGAGTGGATATAGCTATAGAGATAGGGCTGGAGACTGAGGAAAGAAAAGAACTTCTGTCTGAGGAATGTGAGGGCTTTCAAATGATCGGGGCCGGAGAAGCATTAAAATGATGCAGCAGTCACACCCTACTCCCAGCTTTCAGAATCTCTTGAAACTGCTTGCTATTGCCATAAGTAGCTGTAAATTAAACAGTCCCCAGTGGGACACTAAAACCCATACCCTATAGCTTAACAATCGTCGGCAGTAAAAACCAGATTCCGCCAAATATTTAAAGAGGTTTATTGTGAACCAGGATGAGTGACCGAAGCCTGGGGTTATACAGTCTCCAGAGGTCCTGAGGAGGTGCGCCTGAGGTGGTCATGTTCCGGTTTGGTTGCACACATTTCGAGGAGACAGGAATTGCAGGTAAAATCATAAATCAATACACTGAGGGTATACATGAGCTCGGCCTGAACCCGTGGACATCTTGAAGTCAGCGGCTTACAAGTCATAGTAGGTTTTAAGGATTCTTTTTTTTCACTCCTTCCTGCATACTGAAAACGTTTCTTGAGGGGTGTGTGTGTGTGTGTGTGTGTGTTTTGACACAGTTCTCACTCTGTTGTGCAGTGGCATGACCATGGCTCACTGCAGCCTTGACCTCTCAGGCTCAACTGATCCTCCCGGCTCAGCCTCCCAAGTAGCTGGGACCACAGATATGCACCACCACCCCCGCCTAATTTTATTTTACTTTTTGTAGAGACGGGTTCTCGTTGTGTTGCCCAGGCTGGTCTCAAACTTCTGGGCTCAAGCAATCTGCCTGCCTCAGCTTCCCAAAGTGGTGGGATTATAAGTGTGAGCCACTGAGTCTGGCCTTAAGGATTCTTTAGTTGGCAATTTGAAAGAGTTACACTTTGTTTAAAGCAACTCAGTAGAAAGAAATGCTGAAGTTAAGGGGGTCTGGTCTCTATCACACGATGCTATACCAGAGATGGGTTGGAAGTCAGCCACCTGATACTGCGTTAATAAAAGAACCTGCTTAACAAGATTTTATGGTTTGTAGAGTGTGACTCCCTGGGCCACCTACATAGGAATTTAGGTAAGAGAGAAAAAGGTCGTGGAGTCCTCACAATGCACACCTAATCACTAACCAATGTTATTTCTGTAAATTGTAAACAAAAAAATAAAATTCTAAGCCCCCCAACCTACTGATGGACCCTCCCCTCAGCCAAGGGCATTCCAGAGTTAACCTGAGGCTGGGTGCAGTGGCTCACGCCTGTAATCCCAGCACTTTGGGAGGCCAAGGCAGGAGGATCACCTGAGGTCAGGAGTTCAAGACCAACCTGGCCAACATGGTGAAACCCTGTTTCTACTAAAAATACAAAAATTAGCTGGGCATGGTGGCACACACCTGTAATCCCAGCTACTCGGGAGGCTGAGGCAGGAGAATTGCTTGAACCCAGGAGGCAAAGGCTGCAGCGAGCTGAGATCGCACCACTGCACTCCAGCCTGAGTGACAGAGTGAGACGCCATCTCAAAAAAAAAAATCCACTTGTGGCTGGGTGTGGTGGCTCATACCTGTCATCCCAGCACTTTGGGAAGTTGAGGCGGGTGGATCATTTGAGGTCAGGAGTTTCAGACCAGCCTGACCAATATGGTAAAAACCCCATCTCTACTAAAAACACAAAAATTAGCCAGCATGGCAGCATGCACCTGTAGTCCCACCTACCTGGGGGGCTGAGACAGGAGAATTCCTCGAAGCTGGAAGACAGAGGTTACAGTGAGCCGAGGCAACAGGGCGAGACACTATCTCAAAATACATAAATAAATAATAAAAATAAATAAAAATTAAAATTCACTTGTAACTGCTGCTAATCAGAGTGTGAATCAGGGGAAGTCAAATCTGTGCTCTTGGGTTGTAATCCTCAAGCTTGGCCCAAATAAACTCTTAAATTAGTTTTGCCTCAGCTTCTTCCTTTTAGGTTGAAAGGATAGAGACACACACATATGTGCATATGTATTTTACCATAATCTATATGTACATAGGTAGCACCATATAGAACAAAATTTTTTGTAGTTTTGTCTTTTGACATTGGAAAGCACAGCTCTAAAAACTACTAAGAAAAAAATATATCAGGATAAAAATAAAAAGAGCAGCAGATTGTGATGGTGAATGAATACTTTGCACAAAATATTTTGTTTCAGGACATCCAGGTCGTAGCCAGGAATTGACATTTCGACAAGCCCCTACCTGAACCAGGTGACCACCTTGGTAGCAGACCCCAGGCAGGCAGGCAAGGAGTCCTCAGATCCTCCCAACAGCCCTGCTAGCTAAGGATGGTGATCACACCTGCTGCAGAAGAGTGGACCGAGGCTTCAGAGGGGAAAGCAGTGACCAAAGATCAGATTGTGCCTCTCCATCTCTTCCCAAATAATAAATACAGGTATTTATTGTACACCTGCTCTGTGCCCACACGGGGCTTTTACATCCACGCATTCTGTGCTCAAGGGCATGGAAAATTCCAGCCTGCAAGCCTTGCTTGCTCCGTCCTGTCCCCCACACTGCAGTGGTTTCCATAGCAACAGTCTTGGTCGCAAACATCCCTTGAGTCCCCTGAAGGGGAGGAGGAGTGGCTGATGTCGGAATAGCCTGGGCTGAGGGTGGTGGGACGAGGGGAAGGATTGAATTCTGCAATTCCCACCCCACCCCATATTCCTGGTTCACTCAAGCCTTTAGGGTTCATTCAAGGTCTCCTTGAATGGGGTTTTCGTAGAAGAACGAAAAAGGACCTGGGCATGCAAGTGGCTGCTGGCTCAAAAAAACCAAACAAATAGAAATCCCAGGTTCTCCATGGAGCAGCTGCTGCAGGTGCCTGTGACACCCCCAGCATCTCTGCCCACCTTTCAGTCACTCCTCATTCCTCCTCCCACACAAGTTGACAGAGAGCATATTATGTGCCAGGGATAATGTTAGGCACTTGAGCATAATTTCAAAAACCTGCTATGATGAATAAAAACTGGTCTCCAAAAGCCTCAAGTGTCTCCCCAAAAAACCACAAATGCATGAGGTCCTCTTATTCTCATTTCAAAAGATTTGGGGCCCCTGTTTTCTGGCACGTGGGAACCCCAAACACCTGGAGGAACTAAGAGGAAATGAATGAAACTCAAGACTCAACCATCACCCAGGACCCAAATTACATTACTTTTGAGCTCAGCAGAGTGGGAAAGGTGGCCGGTGGAGACTCTTAAGGGAGACACATTCAGAAATTAACTGCTGTTGATTGCAAGATGCTGCGATGATTCAACCCAACTCAAAAATCTCAGGACATGTGATTCCCAGTTGAACTTTTGATGGTTGGAGAGATTCTCAGTAATTGTGTATGGCAGAAAAAGAAGCATATGGTATATGGAACACACAGCACTGAACATCTGCTTGAGCGAATGTTTGTTTCTTTTTTCTTTTCCATGAAACTGCATAAACTGTCAACGTTTTCTTCTAATGATTATGGGCCTTTTCATAGATTATGTTTTTTTCAAAAGCATGCCCATCCTGGCTCTAAAATATCACGGTCCTCAACAGATGGTGGCAGTTTAGAAGGGAGCATTTGTGCAAAAGGCCATGGAGAATAAACTTAAGGTGTTTGTCTTCAGAGAGAGTTTATGTCATTACTCCTAGCAGAATGAACACAGGCTGAAGAATTAAAAGAGAATGACAAAAACCCACACAGATAGGTATTCTGAAACATAGGCCAGGTGCAGTGGCTCACACCTGTAATCCATGCACTTTGGGAGGCCCAGGTGGGTGGATCACCTGAGGTCAGGAGTTCGAGACTAGACTAGCCAACATGGTGAAACCCTGTCTCTAACAAAAAATACAAAAAAAAAAAATTAGCCAGGCGTCGTCGTATGTGTCTGTAATCCCAGCTACTCAAGAGGCTGAGGCAGGAGAATCACTTGAACCTGGGAAGTGGAGGTCGCAGTGAGCCGAGATCGCACCACTGCACACCAGCCTGGGCAGCAGAGCAAGAGAAAGATCGTGCCACTGCACTCCAGCCTGAGCGAAAGAAAGAAAGAAGGAAGGAAGGAAGGAAGGAAGGAAGGAAGGAAGGAAGGAAGGAAGGAAGGAAGGAAGGATAGATAAAAGAAATATACAGGGTATAGGGGAGTTAGCACCAGCCTGGGCCACATTATTTATTCCTTCTGGCATCCCTCTGCTTGGTCACAAGCAAACTTAAAACATTGCCAGCTCTGTGTTTTAATAATACCATGTCTTGTAATAGCAAATGACTGGGGAAAAAACCTCAATTTCCCTCCAGAGGGGGCTGGCCAACTAAGTTCTGATAAATGCATTCGATGGAATGTTATGCAACTGTGTAAAATTCTGAAAAAGTTCTTTAGGGGCTGAACAAGCAGAATATACAGAGAAAGGATATATAATAATGAAAAGGGTTGGTATGGTTGTGTAAAAGGAGGAAAAGAGAAATAATTACATTGACTTTGTCCAGAAGGAAACTGAACCGTAAATCACAGTTCCATGAGGCAAGGGGGTCAGATTTTGTAGCCCCTAACATCAGACATTGGCTACCCCCAATTGTGGGGAGAGATGAGGTAACCTCCCGGGTGTCTGTGGATGAGGTGGTTCCAGGGGCAGCTCTTCAGAGGACAAGGTCGTTAGCTGCACCTCACCCACACTGCCTGCCCAAGTGGGGTTGGGGCATCCCTGTGTATGTGCTTTCAGAATTTCAAACTTCCTTCCCCATGAACGGAGTCCTGTATTTCATCCGATGGACGATGCTGTCCACTGTGGAGGCACCATTATTTCCTAGCCAGGAAGAACAATAAAGCATAGTCAATTAATGCTACTGACTGTAAAAGGCAGCCCAGTTCCTGAGACTGTGTAACGAGTGGAAAAAAGTGAGCAAAGTGGGGAAGAAAGCAAAAGCATCTTAAAGTGAAAAACATGCATTAGCTGTCGTAAACAAACACACACAATGCCCAGGGCACTCCTCCCACAGTGGAGCACGCACTAAATGAATGAATGACAGGCCCTATCGCACCCCAAAACACACATACAATCTTCCCAGTGTTGGGGGGGCGCTTCCCCAGAACTCCTCCCCCAGTGGAGCACTCACTAAATGAATGAATGACAGGCCCTACCACACCCCAACACACACACACAATCTATCCAGTGTGGGGGGGCTCTTCCCCAGAACTCCTTCCACAGTGGAGCACTCACTAAATGAATGAATGACAGGCCCTACCGCACCCCAACACACACACACAATCTATCCAGTGTGGGGGGGCTCTTCCCCAGAACTCCTCCCACAGTGGAGCACTCACTAAATGAATGAATGACAGGCCCTACCGCACCCCAACACACACATACAATCTACCCAGTGGGTGGTGCTTACTGCTCAGCTGAGCACTGCTAAAAATTGCCAACAAGACTTACCCTCTGGGTGATTTGATGAAATCCTTGATGTCAGGGGGACCACTGAGTTTAACGGGCGTCTAATCTCCTCACACACCCCCATCCATGTCAAATGGGAGGCTAGGCAGGGCACAGTGGCTCATGCCTATAATCCCAGCACTTTAGGAGGCTGAGGCAGGAGGATCACTTGAGGCCTCAAGTGACCAGGGGTTCAAGACCAGCCTGGGCAACACAGCAAGACCCCACCTCCACAAATAATTTTTAAAATTGGCCAGGCATGGTGGTGCCTGCCTGTGGTTCTAGCTACTTGGGAAGCTGAAGTGGGAGGATCGCTTGAGCCCAGAAGTTGGAGGCTGCAGTGAGTTAGGATGGCGCCACTGCATTCCGGCCAGGGTGACATGGTGAAACCCTGTCTCAAATAATAATAATAAAATATAAAAGGGAGGCCAACAGGCTCTGGCAGAGACCTTCTGGGCAACTCCATCAAGAAATCAAGTCCCCATCTCCAGAAACCCCACTTTGAGGTCCAGCTCATGGCTTAGCTGCAGGCGAGATAGGATAGACGAAGAGACCATGTGAGTCAGGGTCCTCTGGAGACATAGAAGCAACGGGACATTCATTCATTCATTCATTCATTCGTTCATTCTCAGGAATTGGCTCTTGCGATTACAGAGGCTGAGAAATCCAGACCCAAGAGGGCCAGTGGTGTAAATTCCAGTATGAATCTTCATCCCAAGGCAGAGGCAGTCTGAGGTCCCAACTCATGCAGTCAGGAAGAGAGGAAGGATCCTTTCTCACTCAGCTTTTTGTTTTATGCAGGCTTTTGACTGATGAGACAAGGCCCACCCACACTGGGTACGGCCATCTGTTTTCGTCAGGGTATAGATTTGAATGCCAATCTCAACCAGAAACATCCTCACAGACACCCCAGAAATGATGCCTAGCCAATATCTGGGCACCCTGTGGTCCAGTCAAGTTGACACAATAAATTAACCATCACAGATGCTTTTTCATACATTTTATTATTGTACTAAATATTCTTTTGATAAATTTGGAATTTAGGGTAGGTTGAAGACTGTGAGGAGGGAGTAGAGTGGGGAAAAGGAGGATTTGAGGTAAGATATGGTTTTGGGGGAAAGATGATATAAACTTTTATTTTGCAAAAATTTCAAATTTATAAAAGCAATTTCAAGAATGATGCAAATAACTCCCATTTAACCTTCACCCACATTCACCAATTGATAACATTTTGCCACATTTTCTCTCTCTCTCTCACTCTTTTTTTTTTTTTTTTTTTTTTTTTTTTTTTTTTTTTTTGAGACGGAGTCTTGCTCTGTCTCCCAGGCTGGAGTGCAGTGGTGAGATCTTGGCTCACCGCAACCTCTGCCTCCCAGGTTCAAGCAATTCTCCTGCCTCAGCCTCCGAGTAACTGGGATAACAGGCGTGCACCACCAAGCCCAGCTAATTTTTGTATTTTTAGTAGAGATAGAGTTTCAACGTGTTGGCCAGGCTGGTCTCGAACCCCTGACCTCAGGTGATCCGCCCACCTCTGCTTCCCAAAGTGCTGGGATTATAGGCATGAGCCACCACACCCGACCTCTCTCACTCTTTTTCTATCTCTTTAGTGTAAGTTGCAGATATCGTGCCCCTCCGCTCCTAAATTTTTCCATGTATATTTTCTAAGAATAAAGGCATTCTTTTTTCATAGCCACAGTACAATGATTACATTGAGAAAATTTAATATTGGCTGGGTGCTGTGGCTCACGCCTGTAATCCCAGCACTTTGGGAGGCTGAGGCAGGCAGATCACAAGGTCAAGAGATTGGCTAACATGGTGAAAGCCCGTCTCTACTAAAAATACAAAAAATTAGCCAGGCACCTGTAGTCCCAGCTGCTGGGGAGGCTGAGGCAGGACAATGGCATGAACCCGGGAGGCGGAGCTTGCAGTGAGCCGAGATGGCGCCACTGCACTCCAGCCTGGGCAACAGAGTGGGACTCTGTTATATATTATCATATAATAATAATAATATTGAGGCATTATAGTCATTTTATGCATAGCCCATGTTCACACACAAATTATTCCAACAACTTACTTGATAGCATTTTCCCCCAGTCCTGGATCAAACCCACCGCTTGTTTAAAGTGGTGTCTGGCACTGTGAAGTTATTTCCCCTCGGGATTAATTGTCTGTGGAAACTGCTTTGAGGCTATGGACGGCTCCTGCGTCTTCTCATGCTTGTGCCCACGAGGCCTAGGATCCTTTGATGGTTCTTGGATGCTTTGATGGTCCTGGATCAGATCCAGGATGATGCATTCTGTTTAGCCATCTTGTCTCTTGAGTCTTTCTAAATCTGGATTTGAAACCTCAGCTGTTCCTCATCTTCCCGACACTGGCGTTTTTGAGGAATACAGAGATTCTGGAGAAGGTCTCCACAATCCAGATCATTTGTCTGATGCTTCCCTGTTCTTTATTTCAGATTTGCATTTTGGTTCACCAGTGACTTTTTTCTTTCTCAGCACTATGTTCAACTCGTGATGACAGTTGGTTCCAATAGTGGTGATGTCAGCTTTGGTCACTTGTTAAATGTGGTGTCTGCCACTGTGAGGTTCTCATTTCCCCTTGTAACTAGTCATCTGTGGAGAACTCCTACGAGATGACAATGCCCTGCTTCTGCTCATGCTCATGTCCAGGGGGTCTAGGGTCTAGGGCCCTTTACTAATTCTCTCTCTCTCTCTCCTTTTTTTTTTTTTTCTGGAGACAAAGTTTCTCTCTGTCACCCAGGCTGGGCTGCAATGGTGCGGTCTTGGCTCAACCTCCACCTGCCCGGTTCAAGTGATTCTCATTCCTCAGCCGCCCAAGTAGCTGAGATTACAAGCACCCGCCACCATGCCCGGCTAATTTTGTATTTTTAGTAGAGACGGGGTTTCACCATGTTGGCCAGGCTGTTCTCAATCTCTTGACCTTATGATCCATCCACCTCAGCCTCCCAAAGTGCTGGGATTACAGGCGTGATCTCTCTCTATTTTTTAGGAGACAGATCTCACTCTGTCACCCAGGCTGGAATGCAGTGAGTTCGTGATCATTGCTCATCGTAACCTCAAACTCCTGGGCTCCAGTGATCCTCCCACCTTCCCTCCCTAGTAGCTGGGACTACAGGTGTGCACCACCACACCCAAGCTATTAAAAAAAAAATTGTAGAGATGGGGTCTCGCTATGTTGCCCAGGCTGGCCTCAAACTCCTGGGCTCAAGTAATCCTCCCATCTCAGCTTCCCAAAGTTTTCCAATTACAGTCATGAGCCACTGTGCCCTGCCCTTTAATAATTCTTGCTTGAAATAGTTAATACTGTGGTGGTTGCTAGGTGCTAAGTTTCTAACTCAACTCCTCCTTCTGTATTTATTTGTTGGAATTCTTAGCCAGAATTCAGCTTTTGCTGCCCAGGCTGGAGTGCAGTGATGCAATCTCCACCCACTACAATCTCCACCTCCCGAGTTCAAGCGATTCTCCTGCCTCAGCCTCCCAAGTAGCTGGGATTACAGGCGTGAGCCACCATGCCTGACTAATTTTTGTACTTTTAGTAGAGACGGGGTTTCACCATGTTGGCCAAGCTGGTCTCGATCTCCTGACCTCAGGTGATCCGCCCTCCTCAGCCTCCCAAAGTGCTGGGATTACAGGCGTGAGCCACCGCGCCCGGCCTGTTGGAATTCTTCTGTGAGGCTCTGCTTCCTTTTCTCACACATTTATTGATTCAGTGTTGATTTTAGGGATTCTGACTTTAGTTTATGGGTTATAATTTATTACGAGCAGAATTTATTTTCACTGAAACTGTTCTGGTTTTGAAGTGGGAATCCCTTCAAGCTGGCTTCTGTATCTTTTAGACATTTTTTTAAAAGCTCTTCTTACTTTCAGGTACAATAAGACGTTCCAGTCTCCTACTGTCCTTTCCCTGCCCAGCCCAGCAATCAGCCACTTCTCCAAGGAGCCCTGGCTCCCCTGAGTGGAGAATCACATTTAGAAACCAGCATCTGAGCTCTAAGCGTGCTGTCTCATAAGCTATGTTTGGGAAAGTAGGCTTTATCCTGAAGACAGCAAAGTTTTAACTAGAGGAGTGATATAATCATTATCTGCATTTTTAAAAACTTATTTATTTATTTATTTATTTAGAGACGGAGTCGCCCAGGCTGGAGTGCAGTGGCGCAATCTCAGCTCACTGCAACCTCTGCCTCCCAGGTTCAAGCGATTCTCCTGCCTCAGCCTCCTGAGTAGCTGGGATTACAGGCGCATGCCACCATGCCCAGCTAATTTTGTGTATTTTTAGTAGAGGTGGGGTTTCACCATATTGGCCAAGCTGATCTCAAACTCCTGAGCTCAGGTGATCTGCCTGCCTTGGCCTCCCAAAGTGCTGGGATAACAGGCGTGAGCCACCGTGCCTGGTCATTACCTGCATTTCTAAAAGATGACTCCAGCAGCTAATGTGGAAAATGGATTGGAGAGCCCAGTGTTTCCAGAAATACAGCCCTTCAAGATCAGTCATTTTTCAACAGCATGGATGACCCTGGAGAACATTATGCCAAGTGAGATAAGTCAGTCACAGGACAAATACCACATGATCTCCCTTCTATGTGGAATCCAAAAGGTTGAACCCATAGCAACAGAGAGTGGAACTGTGGTTACCCGAGACTGGGAGATGGGGCGGGTTGAGGAGATGTTGGTTAAAGGGTGCAAAATTTCAGTTAGGAGGAATAAGTTCAAGAAATCTATTATACAACATGGTGCCTATAGTTAACAATGTTTTGCATTCTTGAAAATTACTAAGTGAGTAGATTTTTTTTTGTTCCCTATACCTTAGTGCTCAGAAGAAAGCAGATTTTAAGTGTTCTCACCACACATAAGAAAATGACAAGTACGTGCGGTAATGCATACATTAAATAGCTTGACATAGTCATCCCACAACATCCACATATATCAAAACATAATGGTTGTACACCATAAATATGCGCAATTTTTATTTGTCAATTAAAAATAAATAATAAAAGGAAATTAAAATTGTATTTAAATAAAATTTTATTTTATTAAAAATATGAATATATGGCACTTCATGTCCCATCTTGACGAATTTTGCCATATTGGTGTCTTTACTAGGATATTAGACACAATATTTTTTCCTTTAAAATCAGTCTCTGTGATGAAGGGAATTTAAAAATCACTATCATGAATGGAAACACTAGTTTCACTTACCGTAAGTGGAAAATAAAAATAGACACAAGAGAAAAAGCTCACAAAAATGTGTGTGTGTGTATACACATTTTTAATATATATATATACACATTATATTAGATATATATATATATATATTAGACAGGGTATCACTCCAATACCCAGGCAGGAGTGCAGTGGCACCATCATAGCTCACTGCAGCCTCGACTTCCTGGGATCAAGCAATCCTCTCACCTCAGCTTCCCAAGGAGCTGGGACCACAGGTGTGCACCACCACGCTGGGCTGATTTTTTTAAAATTTTTTGTAGAGTTAGGCTCTCGCTATGTTGCCCAGGCTGGTTTCAAACTCCTGAGCTCATGCGATCCTCCCACCTCAGCCTCCCAAAGTGCTGGGTTTATGGATATGAACCACCTCACCTAGCCAAAAATATCTTTCAATATTGATTATATGCTGCTGCCAGCCAAGGTTCTGAGCCCAAGACCTCTTTTGATTTTGTGGGGGTTTTTTAAAATTTTGTTTCATTTTGTTTTGGTTCACAGAAGATGTTGGCGATACCGTTAAAGACGTTCAAACCACACCAAGACATTATCCTTTACGAAATACAAAGGTTCAAAACATACTGAAAAGGGGCCGGGCGCGGTGGCTAATGACTGTAATCCCAGGATTTTGGAAGGCTGAGGCAGGCGGGTCACCTGAGGTCAGGAGTTCGAGATCAGCCTGGCCAACATGGTGAAACCCCGTCTCTACCAACAATACAAATATTAGCCGGGCGTGGTGGCGGGCACTTGTAGTCCCAGCTATTCGGGAGGCTGAGGCAGGAGAATTGCTTAAACCCGGGAGGCGGAGGTTTCAGTGAGTGGAGATTGTACCACTACACTCCAGCCTGGGTGACAGAGCGAGACTCTGTCTCAAAAAAAGAGAAGAGAGGGGAGAGGGGGAGGGGGGAAGGGAGAGAAGAGAAGAGGAGAGGAGAGGAGAAGAGAGGAGAGGAGAGGAGAGGAGAAGAGAAGAGAAGAGAAGAGAAGAGGAGAGAGGAAGAAACTGGAAAGGGTTTCTTTGTTCTTTTGTGATTTGAGCATGACTTTTTTTTCTTTTCGAGATGGAGTTTTGTTCTTGCTGCCCAGGCTAGAGTGCAATGGTGCGACCTCTGCTCACCGCAACCTCCACCTCCTAGGTTCAAGCAATTCTTCTGCCTCAGCCTCCCAAGTAGCTGGGATTACATGCATGCACCACTAGGCTCAGCTCATTTTGTATTTTTAGTAGAGACAGTGTTTCTCCCTGTTGGTCAGGCTGGTCTCGAATTCCCGACCTCAGGTGATCCACCCGCCTCAGCCCCCCAAAGTACTGGGATTACAGGCGTGAGCCACCACACCCGGCGATTCAAGCATGACTTAACGCCATCTGTCTGGCATCTTAATTTAATCACTTGAGAGCAGCCATGGGGATAGGTCACATCCTGGAAAGAGGTGCAAAGGCAAGTTAATAATTCAGTGAGTCGTTCAGTCCCGAATGTGAGCAGAGAGAGGGGGCAACGTGGAGGGAGCTGCAGGCAGCTCTTGGGAAGGTGAAGTCCACAGGACCTGGGATGGGATTGGACGCTTAGGCGAGCAGGGACTTGGACCTGAGTAACTTGGTAGGTGAGGGTGGCCTTTGGAGGCAGGCAGGGCAGGGAAGCTGGGTGGGATCCTGGGAGGTGTCCATGGTCATCCTCGGGGTGTAATGGTGGGCTGGACCCGGGAGAAGGCAAACGGTTTGGAGAACAGGCTGAACAGGTTTTTTAGTGGAGGAAGACAATACGACTTGGGTAGAGCTTGATAAAGACAGAAGGGTTAGAAGCTCATTTCTGCATGAGCATGCGTGCAGGGAAAACAAGCCATGAGGAGTTGACACAAGTTTCAGTGGCCACTCAGACCCTCTGCCCTCCAGACCCCACGGAATTTCCAGAGTGGAAGGCCAGGCAGATTCCGGGCAGTGCGTACATCCCTGTAATCGAGGAAGGCCGCAGGACAGTGGAGGCGCCATCTCCACACCTAAAACACCTAAGTAATATTGGCCAGTTTCACACATTATCAACCCTAGTTTTTCTTCTTAACTTGCTTCTCCCTAAACTGAAAACAGTGGGAGCAGTGATTTGGGGGTTTTTTTGTTCGTTTTGAGACAGAGTCTCACTCTGTCGCCCAGGCTGGAGTGCCGTGGCGCAATCTCGGCTCACCGCAACCTCCATCTCCCAGGTTCAAGCGATTCTCCTGCCTCAGCCTCCTGAGTAACTGAGACCACAGGCACCTGCCACCACAGCCAGCTAATTTTTGTGTTTTTAGTAGAGACGGGGTTTCACCATGTTGGCCAAGCTGGTCTCTAACTCCTGACCTCAGGTGATCTGCCTGCCTCCGCCTCCCAATGTGCTGGGATTACAGGTGTGAGCCACGGTGCCCGGCAGCTTTTTGTATATTACCTTTTCTTCTTCAGTTCCTATCATGGTGTCAAGCACACAGAAAGTGTCCAAAGATTTATCCAGGCACAGTGGCACATGCCTGTAGTCCCAGCTACTTGGGAGGCTGAGGTGGGAAGATCACTTGAGCTCGGGAAGCGGAGGCTGCAGTGATCTGTGATAGCACCACTGCACCCCAGCCTAGGTGACAGAGTGAGACTCCATCTCAATTGAAAAAAAAAAAAAAAGGGAAGTGTCCAAAGAAGTCAGTTTGCCAGAGTGATTTGCCTAACACATTCAGGCAAAGTAATGAGCATTTTGCTTTCTGTTTTTGTCTCACTCTGTTATGGGCTGAATTCTTTCTCCTCCCACCCCATCAATCCATAGGTTGGCATCCTAACCCCCAGTACCTCAGGATGTATTTGGAGATGGGGTCTCTACAGAGGTGATGAAGGTAAAATGAGGCCACTAGCGTGGGCCCTAATGCAAGCTGTCTAGTGTCCTTATAAGAAGAGGAGATGAGGACACAGACACACACAGAGGGGAGATCTTGGAGGACACGGAGGGAAGACGGCCGTCTGCCAGCCAAGGGGAGAGGCCTTGGGGGAAGCCAGCCCCAGATCTTGGACTTCCAGCCTCCAAAACTGTGGGAAAATATATTTCTTTTGTTGAAGCCACATGGATCGTGGGGCTTTGTTAAGACAGCTGGGCAAACCAATATCCACTCTGTGTTTATATCAATGTGTATTTTCATACAATTATGTACAGCTACAAATAGGAATGCACTCACACATGTTTATTGGGGCATCAGTAAAGCAAGGAGGTTGGACTCTATGTCTTCAGGAACTAACGGTAACCTTACGGCTCCACTGTAGGGAGGGCCCCTGGGCTGGGGTAGGTGGGTGGAGAGTCACAGCTCCTGTCTCCACAGCTTTCCCTACTCACATGGGCAGCTTTTCGCCTTCTCTCCCCAGATATGATTTCCATGGCTACAGGGCGATGCTCAAATGAGTCCTCTTGAAGAAGCAAGGACAAACAGCTTAACAAATCTCACCACTGTACTCCAGCCTGGGCAACAGAGCGAGACTCTGTCTCAAAACAAAAAGCAAAGGAGCCAGCCTGGGGATGGGGAGGACAGGGGCAGGGCGGCCACCTATCCCTCGCCTCCATTAATAGACTCCCTCCTACCTTTTCTTTCTTCAGTAGAGACAGGGACTCACTGTGTTGCCCAGCCTTTTCTCAAACTCCTGGGCTCAAGTGATCCTCCTGCCTCCGCCTCCCAAAGTGCTGGGATGACAGGTGCGAGCCATGGCACCTGGCCCTTTGTGTCTTGTATCCAACTAAAATTCATCCTCAGATAGGATCTTTGCAGAAGAGTGAAGGTTGTCTGGGTAGGGCCTCTAGAAATCACCCACGTCTGGCAAGGGCATGACCTGTTCTCTCCCTGCGGACGCACTCATTCCCTGAATCCCGGGTCCAAGATTCCCTCCAAAGAATTCCAGGCTCTGGGATTAAATCTATGAACCATCTCTTACCCTCCAAAGAAATGGGGTCAGCACACCACACATTCATCAGTCAAATAATTATGAGTGTCTGTATTTCCCTAGCAAGAATTATTGTTTTTGTATCTTTCGTTTTTTGTTTGTTTGTTTGTTTGTTTTGAGATGGAGTCTCGCTCTGTCGCCCAGGCTGGAGTGCAGTGGCACGATCTCAGCTCACTGCAACCTCCGCCTCCCGGGTTCAAGCGATTCTCCTTCCTCAGCCTCCCAAGTAGCTGGGATTACCCGCATGCACCAAAACGCCCAGCCAATTTTTGTATTTTTAATGGAGACGGGGTTTCACCATGTTGGCCAGACTGGTCTTGAGCTCCTGACCTCAGGTGATCCACCTGCCTTGGCCTCCCAAAGTGCTGGGATTATAGGCATGAGCCGCCATGCCGGCCAAGAATTCTTTACTGGGCACTAAATATATGCCAGAGACTTGGTGGATAAATTCTTATGGAGGTAAGGATCTGGTGAGGGAGAGAGAAGATAAAAAAGTAAGTGACAAGGAAAGAAGATAAAGTCAGATAAAAGCAGTGTTTAAGTCAATCGAAACGGAGGCCAGGCCTGAAGAATCCCTGTGCAGACCACACCAGCCTCTTGAGTCACCTCAACCCTGCTCGATTTGCATACATAAGTGAAACTTAACTTGAGCTATTTCTTGCAAAGGTGTACGTTAAAGAAAAACAGTTTGAGCTCACTGGAGGTTTAAACTCTTGGACTCAGGTGATCCTCCTGCCTCGGTCTCCCAAAACACTGGGATTACAAGTGTGTGCCACCATACCCAGCCTCCAGTGACCATTTACAAATTTACAACTCGGTGGCATTGAGTACATTCACAGTGCTGTGCAGCCGTCACCACCATTTAGTTCCAAAGCATTTTCAGCACCTCATCTTAGTCTATTCAAGCTGTTACAAGAAAATTCCAGGCTGGGAGCGGTGGTTTAAGCCTATAATCCCAGCACTTTGGGAGGCCAAGGTCGGAGGATCCTTTGAGCCCAGGAGACCAGCCTAGGCAAAACGGGGAGACCCTATCTTTACAAAAATTTTTTAAAAATTATCTGGCCATGGTGGCACACACCTGTAGTCCCAGCTACCCAGGAGGCTGAGGCAGGAGAAACGCTTGGGCCCAGGAAGTTGAGGCTGCATGGAGCCATTATTGCATTACCGCACTCCAGCCCGGGCAACAGCAACACCCAGAGCAAGCAAGCAAAGAAGGAAGCAAAGAAGGAGGGAAGGAAGGAAGGAAAAATATATCATAGACTGGGTGGTTTATAAGCAGCAGACATTGGCCGGGCACGGTAGAGCACGCCTGTAATCCCAGCACTCTGGGAGGCCAAGGCAGGTAGATCACCTAAGGTCAGGAGTTTGAGACCAGCCTGACTAACATGGTGAAACCCCATCTTAACTAAAAAAACAAAAATTCGCTGGGCATGGTGGCAGGCATCTGTAATGCCAGCTACTCGGGAGGCCGAGGCAGGAAAATCGCTTGAACCTGGAAGGCAGAGGTTGCAGTGAGCCGAGATTGTGCCACTGTACTCCAGCCTGGGCAACAGAGCGAGACTCCGTCTCATAAATAAATAAATAAATAAATAAATAAATAAATAAATAAAATTGTTAGGGAAACAGGAGCACAGGAGAGCCAGACTGACACCATTTTAAAATCAACCCCACCTTAAAACTAGCGGGGGACCTTCCTTGCCAGTCATGAGCCGTGGTCCTCAGATGTTTACAGCTAAGGGAGCAGCTAGCGGCTTAATAATGCCTGCAAGGACAAACGTCTACCACAACAAAATGTCCAGATGTCCTGATATCACATAACAGCATTTGCTTTAAAATGATTAAATGCTGAGACCTGGGCTTTAAAAAAAAAGATGATTATAGTTATGTTTTGATGTGCTTTCACACTAAAATGCCAAGGATAGCTTTCTTTAAATCAAGAAAGTATTTAATAATACATTTTGTCCTGCTGTCAGCCCACCTGCATGTAGACATAGCTTAACTTTTAGACGAGGCTGCTACATAAGAAGAGTTTAAAACAAAGACAGAGAGTTCCTTCTCCTGTTTTCTGAGGACGCCCTGCCGTGTAACTGAGCAGCTTTCAATAAACAATCTCTGCTCACTGCACTCTGAGATTCACCTTGAACTTTCCCACCTCAGATCCACGAACACTTTCTTGGGGTCTGGATCAAGACCCCTTTCTCTGGCAACAAAATCACACAGTGTGTACTCTGTTGAGCCCAGGTGCCTTGAGCTCACAATCATGTTTGTGAAATTGATGCATGTAGCCAGGCGCGGCAGCTCACGCCTGTAATCCCAGCAGTTTGGGAGGCCGAGGCGGGCAGATCACCTGAGGTCGGGAGTTCGAGACCAGCCTGACCAACATGGAGAAACCCCGTCTCTATTAAAAATACAAAATTAGCCAGGCATGGTGGCGGGCGCCTGTAATCCCAGCTACTCCGGAGACTGAGACGGGAGAATTGATTGAACCTGGGAGGCGGAGGTTGTGGTGAGCCTAGATTGTGCCATTGCACTCCAGCCTGGGCAATAAGAACAAAACTCCATCTCAAAAAAAAAAAAAGAAAAGAAAAAGAAATTGACGCATGCGATTGTGTGTGACTGTGGGGTTGTTCCACGTCGTTGGGACCGTTTGATTCATTGTGTATCTTTCCCCGGCATGAATGTATTTTCCATGTATTTATCTGCTCTACGTCACAGATACTCTTTTGAGGACTAGTGATCTCAAATCCACAGTGTTGATTCTTTACATTTTATACACCTGTGTCACGACCAGCTGATAAGGATACAGAACATCCCAGCACCCCACCAATTTCCACCCACCCCTCCCCGTGCTGTAGCCCTTTGCTCCCTCAGCACCAGATGCAACATCTTTCTGATTTCTGTCATCACTGATTGCTTTGCCTGTTCTAGGACTTCCTCTAAGTGGAAACATACACTATACATACACTATACGTACTTTTGTGTCTGGCTTCATCTGCTCCACGGGGGGTCTGTGAGGTTCAGCCCTGTGGTTGGCTGCAGCCATGCATCCTTCCTTCTCAATGCTCTGTAGAATCTCATGGGATGGACACACTACGCATTTGCATATCCATCCTACTGTGCCTAGTCCTGTGAGTACTTTCCAAATCTGCTGAGTGCTCCTTTTCAAACAAATATTTTATTAAGACCCTTTTGACCTTCCTGAAATGAAACTCATAGATATGAAAATGTTCTGAAATTTTGGCCAGGCGCGGTGGCTCACGCCTGTCATCCCAGCACTTTGGGAAGCCAAGGCGGGTGGATCACGAGGTCAGGAATTCGAGACCAGCCTGGACAACATGGCAAATCCCTGTCTCTACTAAAAAATTAGCTGGGTGTGGTGGTACACACCTGTAATCCCAGCTACTTGGGAGATTGAGGCAGGAGAATCGCTTGAGCCCAGGGGGCAGAGGTCACAGTGAGCCGAGATCATGCCACTCCATCTTAAAAAACAAAAATGGCCAGGCACAGTGGCTCACGCCTGTAATCCCAGCACTTTGGGAGGCCAAGGTGGATGGACCTGAGGTCAGGACTTCAAGACCAGCCTGTCCAACATAGTGAAACCCTGTCTCTACTAATAATACAAAAATTAGCCAGGCATGGTGACACATGCCTATAATCCGCCTACTCGGGAGGATGAGGCAGGAGAATTGCTGGAGCCTGAGAGGCGGAGGTTACAGTGAGCTGAGATAGTGCCACTGCACTCCAACCTGGGCAACACAGCGAAACTCTGTCTCAAAAAAAAAAAAGAGATGTTCTGTAAACATAATGTAAAAACTTACCTGTAATTTAAATCAGAAATAAGGGAGACATACTCTATTATAAAACAATATGTAATTTAGTCAATAAATGCTCAGTTATGATCACTGTAGAAGATATGATGAAGCCAGGCACAGTGGCTCACACCAATTGTCCCAGCACTTTAGGAGGCTGAGGCAGAAGGATTGCTTGAGACCAGGAGTTAAGACCAGCCTGAGCAACAGAGCAAGACCCCATCTATACACTAAATATTTTTAAAATATTAGCCAGGTGTGGTGATGCACACCTGTAGTCCCAGCTACTCTGGAAGCTGAAACAGGAGGATCACTTGAGCCCAGGAGGATGAGGCTGCAGTGAGCCATGATCGCACCACTACACTCCAGCCTGGATGGCAGAGCAAGATCTTGTCTCAAAAAAAAAAAAAAAATACAATGAAGCAATTAGATGATGCTTCCATCAGTGGTAATGAATTGTTGGCTATTATTATATATGTACGGGTGTAATTTACATGTGTGTAAATCTCTGTATATATGTGAGAATAAATCCATATATATTTACGTGTGATACATATGTATGGATTCTTGTGAGTGTATAAGAATATATTTGCACAGTCCAGGAGCGGTGGCTCATGCCTGTAATCCCAGCACTCTGGGAGACTGAGGCAGGAGGATCCCTTGAGCCCAGGAGTTTGAAAGACCTTGTCTCTATCCTAAAAGATAAAAAAGAAGATATTCAGCCGGGCACGGTGGCTCTCACCTGTAATCCCAGCACTTTGGGAGGCCGAGGAGGGTGCATCACTTGAGGTCAGGAGTTTGAGACCAGCCTGGGAAACATGGCGAAACCCCGTCTCTACCAAATATACAAAAATTAGCCTGGCGTGATGGCACGAGCCTGTAATCCCAGCTACTCGGGAGGCTGAGGCAGGGGAATCGCTTGAACCTGGGAGGTGGAGGTTGTAGTGAGCCAAGAATGTGCCACTGCATTCCAGCCTGGGTGACAGAACAAGGCTCCATCTCAAAAAAAAAAAAAAAAACGGCCAGGCACGGTGGCTCATGCCTGTAATCCCAGCACTTTGGGAGGCTGAGGTGGGCGGATCACCTGAGGTCAGGAGCTCGAGATCAGCGTGGCCTAATATGACAAACCCTTTCTCTACTAAAAAAGGAAAAAAGAAAAGAAAAGAAAAACTATATGTGTGAATTTATCCTCTTTCTCCTTCTTTTTCTGAGACAGGATCTCCCTCTGTTGCCCAGGCTGGAGCGCAATGGCACGATCTTGGCTCACTGCAACCTCCATCTCCCGAGTTCTCATGATTCCCCAGCCTCAGCCTCCCAAGTTGCTGGGACTACAGGTGCGTACCACGACACTGAGCTAATTTTTGTATTTTTGGTAGAGACGGGGTTTTGCCATGTTAGCCAGGCTGGTCACAAACTCCTGACCTTAGGTGATCTGCCAAAGTGCGGAGGCCTCCCAAAGTGCTGGGATTACAGGTGTGAGCCACCATGATCGACCCACACATATTTTTTTCTTATGTGTGTGCGGATTCACTGTTTATGTGTGTGCAAATATATACATATATGCACACATACATTCTTACATGTGTTTAGAATTAGTTTATGTGTATACGGGGACATACGTACATATATATTATATATTATATATATATTATTTATATATATATAATATATATTTTTTTAAGACAGTCTCACTCTGTCACCCAGGCTGGAGTGCAGTGGCACAATCTCGGCTCACTGCAAGCTCCGCCTGCCGGGTTCACGCCATTCTCCTGCCTCAGCCTCCTGAGTATCTGGGACTACAGGTGCCCGCCACCACACCCGGCTAATTTTTTGTATTTTTAGTAGAGATGGGGTTTCATCGTGTTAGCCAGGATGGTCTCGATCTCCTGACCTCATGATCCGCCTGCCTCGGCCTCCCAAAGTGCTAGGATTACAGGCATGAGCCACTGCGCCCGGCCACGTGCATGTATTTTTTATCTGCGTGTAGGTTCACTGTGAATGTGACACGTGATCCATCTGCTACAGGCATGAGGTCGATGACTCAAATACCCACCAGCAGCCTTGCCGCACGTGATGTGATTTTTACCATATGAACTGCTCTTACCAAAATCCTGAACTAAACAAAGAGATATCTCCTCCTGATCTATTGGAGTATCAAAGTTTTGAGAAATTCTGCTTGTATTAAAGTTGGCAAAGAATCCTTTATATGTGCATGCAAAGTGAATTGCTGATTATAACATAATGTACCTGATTAGAAGCAGGGTTTGCACTTGCACCCGTGTCTAGCAGGAGGCTGACGAGTTCCAGAGGACTCAGGACACTCTGCCAGGACAGACTGTTTCAGGGTTACAAAGCCCTCGCATCCAGGGATCCTGAGAGCTTCAGGCACCCCCCAGTCTGTGTGGCAATCAAAGATGCCTCCACTGTTTTCAGAATCGCCCCACAGAGGAAGTAACATTTCCCTTAAGAACCACCAATCTGCACCAGGAGTGGCAAGCTTATCTTGTACAGGGTGACAAAGTAAACATTTAAGGTCTTTGTTGCAACTACTTACCTCTGCCGCCGTAGGCCAAAAGCAGCCACAGACACGATGTAATCAAATGGTGTGGACGTGTGCCCATAACGCGGTATTTACGACATCATGTGGCCATCGGACTTGGCCAGTGGGCAAGAGTTTGCTGACCCCTGCTCTCATGTACTTTTAGGGGCTGGGTACGGTGGCTCACACCTGTAATCCCAGCACTTTGGGAGGCCGAGGCGGGTGGATCACCTGAGGTCAGGAGTTTGAGACCAGCCTGGGTAACATGGGGAAACCCCATCTCTACTAAAAATACAAAATTGGCCAGGTGGTGGGCATCTGTAATCCCAGCTACTCAGGAGGCTGAGGCAGGAGAATCGCTTGAACCCAGGAGGTGGAGGTTGCAGTGAGCTGAGATTGCACCACTGCACTCCAGCCTGGGCAACAGAGCAAGACTCCATCTAAAATAAATAAATCACGTCCTTTTAGGGAAGACCAGGGGGATGTATCCCAAGGGTGGAAGCCCTGCTGAGGTTTTCCAGGGTGGAAGGAGGTGGATCGGAGTCTCTGCAGTGCCCCAGGCTGTGAAGCTTGACTTCAGGTGTCCACCAGAGTGTCCTGTTCTTTTGTCAAACACCAGCCTCGGTGTCACTGGGAAGGTATTTTTCAGATGAGATTCACATTTACAATCACTTAAATCAAGTAAATCAAGTAAGAGAGTGTGCCCTCCACAATGTGGTGGTCCTCATTCAGTCAGCTGAAGGTTGAAAGAGCAAAAACTGTGGTTTCCTGGAAAGAAAGAAATTCTGCCTGAAGGCTGTAGTCACATAGAAATCCTGATTGAACTTCTAGCCTGCCAGCCTGCTCTACAGATGTTGGACTTACCAGCCCCACAATCACAGGAGCCAATTTCTTAAAATAAATGTTGATAGATGGATAGATGGATAATTATCTTTCTATAGATATAGAGATATAGAGACATGTACATTTCCTTCTCCAAGGGAGACCAACATCCTTGGAGAGGCTCTCTCTCTCTCTCTGTCTCTCTGTCTCTCCAGTCACCATTAATAAAGACAGAAAACCTATTCAGAAAGAGAGATAAGTATGTAGACCATATTTTTGAGTCCTGTCTCTCTGAGAGAGAGAGAGATAACCTATTGGTTCTGTTTCTCTGGAGAACTCTGACTGATTACAGAGGCCTAAGTTAACAGTGATCTGGTCTAGGGCAGATAAATACAAATACGTGCACCATATTTTTGAGAAATATGTAGGCAACAGGGGAAGATAAAGTTGACTCCACGGGACTTGCAGAGAGGGGAGTACGTGAGGAGTTCCTCATAGGTTTTTGTCTTCAGAACTAGATGGACCTTGACAGCATTTGCTGAGAAAGGCCAGCCTTAAAGGCAAGAGAGAGAAATGGAGGTGGTTCCTGTAACCATCTGCAGGGTATGTGATGGGGGCACTGGGAAAGGAGAGGGAACAGGAGAGGAACTGGTGAGAGGCGACGTGAAAAGAATAAAAGTACAGAGAACTTGTGCTCAAGGAGAAAGAGCAGCTGGGATGTTTACCATCTCTCCAGCGGCCAGATGAAACCTCAGCTCTCAAGTCCGCAACGGAATTTTCCACCGAGCTAAAGGCCAGGAGGAATTCCAAGAATTATATACATCAGCATGTAATTAAGGATGGGAAGATTTTTCTCTTAGACACTAAACAATGTGGACAGTGTTGCAGAGACGTCTGTTTAAAATCACATTTCTCTGAATAGCCATCTGTTTCACAGATTATTCCTGGATTCGGTCCTCCACAATTTTCATTCAAATTTTGAGAGCTGACAACATTTAATTTTATAATCTGCAGGTTTTGTGTCTTTACAAGTTTTTAGCGTAGTGTCTGGCACACAATAAGGGCTCAGTGGAATTATTGTGAAATCATATTTCCTGACATAGTCAATAAAGGAACAAAACATTCCACATTACCTAATTTGTACTCTCTTCTTTAAAAATTTAGAGATGTATTATAATTATATAAATTAAATTTATAAATGTATAATTTATAAATTTAATTTATATATTACACATTTATAAATTATATATTATGTAACATATATTAAACATAAAAAAATTAAATACATTATATATAAAGATGTACTGGGCTTGGTGGCTCATGCCTGTAATCCCAGCACTTTGGGAGGCTCAGGAGGTTGGATCGCTTCAGCCCAGGAGTTTGAGACCAGCCTGGGAACCATAGCAAGATCCCATCTCTACAAAAAATACAAAAATTAGCCAGGCGTGGTGGCACACACCTGTAGTCTCATCTTATCTACTCAGGGGGCTGAGGTGAGAGGATCGCTTGAGCCCGCGAGGTGGAGGTTGCAGTGAGCCGTGATCGCACCACTGCACTCCAGCCTGGATGACAGAGTGAGACGCTGTCTCAAAAAAAAAAAAAGCCATATTGATAAAATTATACCAAGATATATTTAAATACAGAATTAACTGTGTATCTATACTTTATATACATGTATGAATATATTTGAACATTAAATTATAATTATGAACATAAATTTGCATCATATATTCTACTTATGTCTCCCTGGGCACATGTCTGTATGTGTATCTGTGGACACACGTCCATGAAGAAATTGGATGGGATGAACTCGGGAGTAAGTTAACTCTGTCTGCGTTCTGTGCACCTGATGCAGCAATAAATACTCCATCAAAGGCATCGCATTTCCCAAAAGCCCGTGAGGCAGGCGTGATTCTAGTGTCCATTTTACAGAGAAGAGTACTGAGGTGTGGAGAGACTAAGTCGGCCAGCAGTGAACACCCTCAGCCACTGCTCGGACAGCTCTCGCTCGCCTCCCTGCATCTCCGGCTCCAGACGCCACGGTCTCCATCACTCTCCCTCACTCGGGATCTCATGCCGGCTCCCGGCTTGGATCACAGACGCTGACGGCTCAAAAACGTGTGTCTGGGTTAGAGAATCCACCTGTCTCCCTTAGCTGTGCACTGGGGTTGCCCAATTTAATAAATAAAAATACAAATTGCCTGGTTAAATATGGATTTCAGATAAACAATAAAAAAGAATCAACTTTTATTTTAGAATCGACTTAGATTTGGCGAAAAGTTGCAAAGAGAGTAGAAAGTTTTCCTTGTTCCTGCACCCAGCTTCCCCTGTTAGTAGCGTCTTACACGAGTATGATTTATCTCAATATTAGTGAACTGGCCAGGCACGGTGGCTCACACCTGTAATCCCAGCACTTTTGGAGGCTGAGGCAGGTGGATCACTTGAGGTCAGGAGTTCGAGACCAGCCTGGCCAACATGGTGAAACCCCATCTCTACTAAAAAATACAAAAATTAGCCAGGCGTGGTGGTGAGCACCTGTAGTCACAGCTACTCAGGAGACTGAGGCATGATAATTGCTTGAACCCAAGAGGCAGAGGTTGCAGTGAGCTGAGATTTTGCCACTGCACTCCAGACTCGGCAACGAGTGAGACCCTGACTCTAAAAAACCGTAAATAAATAAATAAATAAATAATTGCCAAGTGTGGTGGCTCATGCCTATCTATAATCCCAGCATTTTGGGAGGCAGAGGTGAGCAGATCACTTGAGCCCAGGAGTTCAAGACCAGCCTGGGCATCATGGCAAAAACCCTTCTCTACAAAAAATACGAAAATTAGCTGGGTGTGGTGGTGCCGGCCTGTAGTCCCAGCTACTCGGGAGGCTGAGGCAGGAGGATTGCTCAAGCTGGGGAGGCTGCAGTGAGCCAAGACAGCGCCACTGTACTCCAGCCTGAGCCACAGAGTGAGACCCTGTCTCAATAGAAAAACAAATACATAATAAATACATAAAACGCCTCATGGCAGGGACACACGCTGGTTTGGGTTGGAGCCAGCCTGTAAACCCAAATTTGGGGGCCCGGGCTCTCGGCTGCTGCAGCACTGACTACCGTTAAGGTAAAATAAAACTGACACATGGGCAGCGAGGGGAATTTGCTCTCCTGCCTCCCTCCCTAAGTTCATCTGCTGAGAAAAATGCTTTGAGATAAACCTGGAGCCACAGCTCTCTGCACAGTCAGATCGCAGGAACGCGGCCTAGCTGCTTCAGCCACGTTCTCGCGGCGCCACCTGGTGGCCATGGACCGCCATCGCCGCTGGACGTCAGGGCCGCCAGGCCCAGCGAGATGTCACCTCCTCTGAGGAGCCTTCCAGGATCGCACCCGGCACGCGCTCCACGCCTCGTTGTCTGTTCTTCGGAGCACCGACCATGATCACAAATCAGCTCGCTCGCTGTGTTTCCTGCCGGGTCGCTACCGCCATGATCCGCACGTAGGGGTCAAGGCTGAGGTTGTATGAATGTGGACGTTATAACCCTGGCTCCCTCTCCCTCCCTATGCTGGGCTCCCCTTGATCCCCAGGCGGTGGGGTGCCCCTGGTTTTTCCTTTTTCAAATTATAAGTCTGGCCGGGCGCGGTGGCTCAGGACCGTAATCCCAGCACTTTGGGAAGTCGAAGGAGGGTGTATCACTTGAGGTCAGGAGTTCAAGACCAGCCTGGCCAACATGGTGAAACACCATCTCTACTAAAAATACAAAAATTTGCCGGGCATGGTGGTGTGCGCCTGTAACCCCAGCTACTTGGGAGGCTGAGGCAGGAGAATCGCTTGAACCTGGGAAGCAGAGGTTGCAGTGAGCCGAGATCTCCAGCCTGGGTGGCAGAGTGAGCCTTCGTCTCAAAAAATAAAAAATAAAAAAAAGGTTAAATCAATTTAAATGTCAATGTCCACAGGAGCTACAGATGGTACCAATAGCTCCCAGCTGGGGCTCGTGTATCATTGGTCAGGGCTTCATCAGGATTGGCTACTGCCCCACCCTTGTTAAACATTTTTAATATCTTCCTTGTCTACCAGGGTCGGGCACCTCAGGTAGGTGGATGAAGGATGGGGGGGATGGGGGAGGGAGATGGAAGAGGGAAGGGAAGCAGAGGGAGGGGGAGTGAGTGGGCAGCCCTGATCGGAGGACCCTCCCCATCCCATCTAAAGGGGCTCCCTGGCCGGGCACAGTGGCTCACACCTGCCATCCCAGCACTTTGGGAGGCCGAGGCGGGTGGATCACCTGAGGTCAGGAGTTCAAGACCATCCTGGCCAACATGGTGAAACCCCGTTTCTACTAAAAATACAAAAAGTAGCCGGGCGTAGTGGTTCATGCCTGTAATCCCAGCTACTCTGGAGGCTGAGGCTGGAGAGTCGCTTGAACCTGGGAGGCGGAGGTTGCGGTGAGCCAAGATCGCCCCACTGCACTCCAGCCTGGGCGACAGAGCGAGATTCCGTCTCAAAAAAATAAAAAATTAATAAAATAAAAATAAATAAATAAATAAAGGGGCTCCCTGCTCTTCTGCTCCAACCTGTGGCTGCCGCATAGGAACATGGGTCACAAAACCCAGAAATCTGGATTCCTTTAAGTGAAATCTTCCAAATTTTATGTTTAAGAAGGTCATGTATTTATTCCTTCCTAAAGACCATGCTGACCAAATCAAATGAGTCTGTGGATAAGTGTGTCCAAGCTTCAGAATACTCCCTTTTGGAGCCTGTGGTGTAAAGGGAACAGCTTAAAGTCCCTCGCCCCAGTCAACAGGGGAATTTAGTGTCTTGGGTTCCCTGGCAGAACTTTTCTGTTTTTTTTTTTTTTTCTCTTTATCTAACACTTCCATGTGTCTTACTGAAAGCCAGCTGCAGAGTTAGAGCAGCGTTTGGCAGAATCAAATACGGACTAGCGCTTGCTTCTGTATGGCCCTCAGGTTAAGCATGGATTTTATATGTTCAAATTGTTGAAAATAAATCAGGCCAGGCACAGTGGCTCACACCTGTAATCCTAACTCTTTGGGAGGTCGAGGCAGGAGAATCGTTTGAGCCCAGGAGTTCAAGACCAGCCTAGGCAACATAGTGAGACCCCCCACATCTCTACAAAAAGTTAAAAAATTGGCCGGGCGCGGTGGCTTATGCGTGTAATCCCAGCACTTTGGGAGGCCGGGGTGGGTGGATCACCTGAGGTCAGGAGTTCAAGACCAGCCTGGCCAACATGATGAAACCCCATCTCTACTAAAAATACAAAAGTTAGCTGGGCGTGGTGGTGAATGCCTATAATCCCAGCTACTTTCAGGAGGCTGAGGCAGGAGAATAGCTTGAACTCGGGAGGCAGAGGTTGCAGTGAGCCAAGATGGCGCCATTGCACTCCAGCCCGGGCAACAAGAGCAAAACTATGTCTTAAAAAAAAAAGAAAGTTAAAAAATTAACTGGGTGTGGTGGCACTTACCTATGGCCCCAGCTACTCAGGAAGCTGAGGTGAGAGGGTCATTTAAGCCCAGGAGATCAAGGCTTCAGTGAGCTACGGTTGCACCACTGCACTCCAGCCTGGGTGACAGAACAAGACCCTTTCTTTATTCAAAAAAGAGAGAAAAGAAAAAAGAGAGAGAAAGAGAACAGAAAAAAAAGAGAAACAAAGAAAAGAAAATTATATTTCATGATATGTGCAAATTATATGAAATTCAAATCTTGGCTTCCATAAACAAAGCTGTGTTGGCCCATGGTCACGCCTTCATTGACATCGCCTGGTGGCAGCTTTGTGTTACATCAGCAGAGTTAAGTAGACCGTGTGGCCTGCAAAGCCTCAAATACTTGCTGTTCTGGGCCAGGCGCGGTGGCTCACACCTGTAATCCCAGCACTTTGGGAGGCCAAGGTGGGCGGATCACCCGAGGTCAGGGGTTCGAGACCAGCCCAGCCAACATGCTGAAACCCTGTCTCTACTAAAAATACAAAAAAAAAAAAAATTAGCTGGGCGTGCTGGCAGGTGCCTATAATCCCAGCTACTCAGGAGGCTGAGGCAAGAGAATCACTTGAACCTGGGAGGTGGAGGTTGCAGTGAGCCGAGATCACACCACTGCACTCCAGTCTGGGCAACAGAGCGAGACTCCGTCTAAAAAACAACAAAAAAAAATTGCTATTCTGGCCCTTTCCTGGGGGCATTTAGAGAAAATATTTACCCACCCTTCTAGGTACTTTGCGTGCATTAACTTATTTCATCCTCACAGAGCATCTATGATGAAGGCGCTGCTATTATCCCATTTCAAAGGTGAGAAAAGTGAGTACGAAAGGTGAAGTCCATGGAGACACAGCTGTGTGAGGCAGAGCCAGGATTTAGGCTCAGGAAGCCTGAACCTAGATTCTAGGGTGTTAACTGCTACACGAGGCTGCCTCTCTTTCTAAGCATTTTCACTTGTGTTTCTCTCCACATGCTATGTTCTACCATAAATTGGCTTCCTTGAATGGGAGGGCCACACTGAATCCCACTGTCTCTACAACTGTGACATCATGTAATGCTGACTCCTTTAGCTTTATTAAACTCAGGTTCTAACCTTAGCCACAGGCTCTCCTTCTGCCAAGCTGTCAGCTAAATCAAACCATGCTCTCTTATCCCCAGCCTGCTCCTGCCTTCATCTCCCTCGTTTTCTTTTTAAAGATTAATTATTTTTAGGCTGGGCACAGTGGCTTACGCCTGCAATCCCAACACTTTGGGAGGCCAAGGCAGGCAGATCACCTGAGGTCAGGAGTTCGAGACCAGCTTGGCCAATGTGGTGAAACCGCATCTCTACTAAAAATACAAAAATTAGCCGGGCATGCGGACAGGTGCCTGTAATCCCAGCTACTCGGGAGGCTGAGGCAAGAGAATCGCTTGAACTGAGGAGGCGGAGGTTGCGGTGAGCCGAGATCATGCCATTGCACTCCAGCGCCTGGGTGACAAGAATGAGACTCCATCTCAAAAAAAAAAAAAAAAAAACCTGTCATATTGGATTAGGGTCTACCCTAATGACCTTGTCTTGCCTTAATTACCCATCTAAAGACCCTATTACCAAATACAGTCACATTTCTAGGTGCTGGGAGTTAAGACTTCAACATGCATTTGGGGGGACAAAATTGAGCCTATAACAAGCTAATTACTTAATGTTTTCTGGGAGATGCTTCAACCTGTCCCAAACGAAGCTTATGACATCTTCCCCTCACCTGCTCACCTTCCAGAGTTGCCCATCTCCACCAATGGCACCATTATCCACCTGGTTACACTGACCAGAAGCCAATGGCGCCCTTCTCATTACCCCTCTCATCGGTCACCACGTCCTGCCGTTTGACGCTGATCAACCTGCTCATTTCCCCCCATCTCCTCTGCCGCCACTGAAAACCAACCCACCACCGTCATCTCCTGGACTGCGGAAAGTTCTAAATATCCCCATCCCGGACCCAAACTGCCTCTCCTCACCCAGGAATCATTTGATGTGGTCAGAGCGAGATTCAAACTCCTCCCAACTCCTGAAACTGTCAAAGCTGGACTTGAATACGGAGCAGAGCCGGCGTCCTGTTGGAGTGCTTGTGAGCTCACCAGTGCTCCCTCCCTCCACCGTCACTCTAAATCAGGACTACCCAGCCTGGCACCCTCAGCATTTGGGGTTGGAGGATTCTTTGCTGTTGGGGGTGGGGGAAGGGGTTCTGTCCTGTGCATTGTAGGATCTTAAGCGGCATCTCTGGTCTCACCAACTAGAGGCCAGGAGCAGCCCCTCACCCAGCTGTGACCATCAAAAATGCCTCCAGACACTGCCAAAGGTCCACCGGTTCGGGGAAGGAACCACCTCTGGTTGAGACCCCTTCCACCATCCCGCTCTAAATAATAATGATTTCTCCCATTATGCAGAGAAATACTAAAGTCATCCACATAGGGAGGTGAGTTTAAAAGCCCATCAGGACATGTGCATTTTACTAAGCCATTAATGTCCCTGCGATTTATGAGAGAACAGTAACTGCATTCCGGAAGACACAAATGGCTCCTTCCACGATTTCATTATCTGCCTTGCATGAGTGAGCCTGAGTTTCTGTAGCAGTTGCCACGTGCTGCCACTAGGTGGTGGTGGAAGCCAAGTCATAAAGTAGTTTGGGGCCCTTTTGCTGTTGCTTTGGTTTTGGGGGGTTTGGTTTGGTTTGGTTTGGTTTGGTTTGGTTTGGTTTTTCGTTTTGAGTTTTGCTGTAGCCAGGCTGGAGAGCAGTGGCACGATCTCGGCTCACTGCAACCTCCACCTCCCAGGTTCAAGCGATTTTCCTGCCTCAGCCTCCCGAGTAGCTGGGATTACAGGCGACTTCACCATGCCCAGCTAATTTTTGTATTTTTAGTAGAGACGGAGTTTCACCATGTTCGAGGCCAGGCTGGTCTCGAGCTCCTGATCTCAGGTGATCCGCCCAGCTGGGCCTCCCAAAGTGCTGGGATTATGGGCATGAACCACTGTGCCCGGCCTTTTTCGGTTTTTAGATCTTTATTTTAAAATTGACAAGCAAAAGTTGTATATATTTATGGCATGCAACATGATGTTTCCATATTCTTATACATTGTGGAATGGCTAAATGTAGCTAAGTGATTTTCTTTCTTTTTTTTTTTTTTTTAAGACGGAGTCTCGCTCTGTCGCCCAGGCTGGAGTGCAGTGGCGCGATCTCGGCTCACTGCAAGCTCTGCCTCCCGGGTTCATGCCATTCTCCTGCCGCAGCCTCCCGAGTAGCTGGGGCTACAGGTGCCTGCCACCACGCCCGGCTAATTTTTTGTATTTTTAGTAAAGACGGGTTTTCACCGTGTTAGCCAGGCTGGTCTCGAACTCCTGACCTCGTGATCCGCCCGCCTTGGCCTCCCAATGTGCTGGGATTATAGGCGTGAGCCACTGTGCCCGGCCAAGACATTTAATTTCTATAGCATTTTATGAAGACCAGTTGCTGCTGAAATAGTCTGCCTCCCCACACGCCCCTCATCATGTTTATAATCTTTTCACAAGGCTCTTTTCTCCAGGTCATTTTCAACTTATTTCTAATATATTATGTGAACTCGACACAATATTTATTTTGTTTCCTCCAATAATGTAGAGACCATACTTTTTGGTTATACTCATTCCTAAGCACTTTACATTTTATTAAACTATTTGCATGGAATAATTTCCCATTTAATTCTAATTGTAGTTATTCTGGAATATTATTTATTTAAGTGTTATTGATTAAAATATATTCCTGTGTGCTTGGTCATATTACTAAATTTATGACTTTTCAATTATTATTTCTTGTTTCTTTTTGGTTTTCTAAGCAGTCATTTCTTCTGTAAAAATTATGACATATCTTTCTTCCTATCCACTAGGTATACGGGACTTTCTAGTGATATGAACCAATAAACTTTCTATTGTGGCTTATATCAGTTTGTGTGTTCTGTCATTTCCAACACAAAGAATCTTAACCGATACAGATTTAGAAGAGAAAAAGTTTCAGGCCTGTAATCCCAGCACTTTGGGAGGCTAAGGTGGGAAGATCACTTGAGCCCAGGAATCCAAGACCAGCCTGGACAACACAGTGAGACCCTGTCTCTATAAAATAAAATAAAATAAAAATTAGCCAGGTGTGGGTGTGCGCCTGTAGTACCAGCTGCTTGGGAGACTGTAGTGAGAGGATCGCTTGAGCCCAGGAGTTCAGGGCTGCAGTGAGCATGATTGCACTACTGCCCACCAGCCTGGGTGACAGAGTGAGACCCTGTCTCAAAAAAAAGCAAGTTTTAGAAGCATTCTTGCCAAAGAAATTGTCCCTAGAAAAGTATTTATTCACTAAAATGAACGACTTTTACTTACTTTTACAATTTTTTATAAGTCAGAGTAAAACTTTAAACACATCGATATAGTTCATGAAATGATTCCCCTGAACCTGACATATACTAGCTTTCTTCTTAAAGCCTCAGTGCCTAGGCAGAAACTTGGCAGTTCCTGAGATGACACTGTAGATATAGGGAGGGAAAAAGAAGAGGAAAGCAAAGCAGATGAGACAGAAAAGATAACTTAGTAAGGAAGTTCTGTGACCATAAAATAGTGTTCATTGTTCTGAACATCATTCAAAAAAAACAATACTCACTTTGGGAGGCTGAGGCGGGTGGTCAGGAGTTCAAGACTAGCCTGATCAACAAGATGAAACTCCGTCTCTACTAAGAATACAAAAATTAGCCAGGCTTGGTGGTGTAATCCCAGCCAGCCTGTAATCCCAGCTACTTGGGGGGCCGAGACAGGAGAATCGCTTCAACTCAAGAGGCGGAGGTTGCAGTGAGCCGAGATCACACCACTGCACTCCAGCCTGAGCAACAGAGGGAGACTCCGTCTAAATAAATAAATAAATAAATAAATAAATAAATAAATAAAATGTAAAAGGAAGATTAAAAATTCCTCTTGTGCTGGAATAAAATGATATAGATACAGAAGATGACAACTCTGAAGGATAAGACCTGTGACCCATAAAATAACTTTTATTTTATGGTCATTTCAACTTATGACCCCAAACATCATTTAAAATAAATATTTAGAACATGAAAACAATTAACTTTTTTAATGAATGAAATGTTCTTGAGAAAACTGATCAGAGCCAGTGTAGTATGCATCGGTGCTTCATCGTGATCTATGCTTATGAAGATTCAGTTCTGCTTTTACATAATATCAAGCGACATTGTAGTAAGAAAACAATTAACATTTTAGTTTGTATTGGATTAGGCATTTTTAAAATGAGATACTCACACAACTGCTAACAGGAATGCAAAACATCTCCATTTCTCCACTGAATCACCTTTACATGTAATGTTCTAAATAAATAATAATAAAAATATACACATTTCCTTCTGATTTCTTAAAAATCAACGTAAGTATTCATTGGCCAGGTGTGGTGGCTCATGCCTGTAACCCCAGCACTTTGGAAGGCCAAGGCAGGAGGATGGCTTGAGCCCAGGAGCTTGAAACCAGCCTGAGCAACATAGAGAGACCATGTCTTTAAAAAAAAATTTTTAATAAAAATAAAGGTAGATACTCATCTAACTGCTAGAAAAAACTAAAAAGATGTCATAATTGACCTTATATAAGTTGTATACAATATGAGATACACTATTTAACTGCATATATTATTTTGGCGTGGTTTTTTTTGTTTTTTCTTACTTTTTTATGTTTAAACTTTTATATTATACAAAACACAGGCCTAACATAAGTTTTTTCTCATCTTTTTTTTTTTTGAGACAGTCTTGCTGTGCCACCCAGGCTGGAGTGCAGTGCTATGATCATGGCTCACTGCAACCTCCACCTCCCAGGCTCACGTGAGCCTCCCACCTCAGCCTCCCAAGTAGCTGGGACCACAGGCACATGCCACCATGCCTGGCTAATTTTTTTGTATTTTTTGTGGAGATGGGATTTTGCTATGTTGTCCAGGCTGGTCTTGAATTCCTGGGATCAAGTGATTGGCCCACCACAGCCTCCCAAAGTGCAGGGATTACAGGTGTGAGCCACTGCACCCAGCCAGTTTTTTCCATAAACCTTTAATAATAGGCTTTTAGGTCTAGAAAGTAATTTCTAATATAACAGAGTTTGAAAATGTATAAGTTCCATTAAATTTAATTTAATTTAAATTTAATTAATTAAATCAATTTAAATTTAATTTAATTCCAATTAATTAAATTAATTTAAATTAATTTAATTCCAATTAATCAAATTAATTTAATTCCAATTAATTAAATTAATTTAAATTTAATTTAATTCCATTAAATTACTAACATATAGGCTGGGTGTGGTGGCTCACATCTGTAATCCCAGCACTTTGGGAGGCCAAGGCAGGAGGATCACCTGAGATCAGGTGTTCAAGACCAGCCTGGACAACACGGCAAAACGTTGTCTCTACTAAAAATACAAAAATTAGGTGGACATGGTGGCAGGCACCTGTAATCTAGCCACCTGGGAGGCTGAGGCAGGAGAATTGCTTGAACCGGGGAGGCATAGGTTGCGTCGCAGTGAGTTGATATCGTGCCATTGCACTCCAGCCTGGGCAACAAGAGAGAGACTCCATCTCAAAAAAAAAAAATTACTAACATATAATATGAACTCTTTAGTTTCTAATAAATATTGAGCTAATTTTGAAGGCTTGACTCACAAAATTTTTTGCCTATATGAGTTCTTGCACGTTCACTAAGGGATGAAATGTGAGCAAAGGCTTTTCCACGCTTATTAAATATATAGGGCTTCTCTTCAGTATGAGTTCTCTCAAACAGAGTAATGGCTAAACTATTTTGGAAGGCTTCCTCACATGCATTAGAGACATAACCGTTTCTCTCCACTATGGATTTCCTGGTGTTGAATAATGTCAGTCATGCAACAGAATGCTTTTCCACATGTATTATGTTTGTGGGGTGTCTCTTCAGTGTGAGCTCTAGTATGTTGCCTTAAGGAGGAAAACTCACTAAAAGCCTTCCTACATTCAGTACGTTCATAGGATTTTCCCCTAGTATCAGTTTTTTGATGTAGGATGAGCTGGGAGGTCTTGTTTCTTGTTGCTTTATCACATTTTTTACAATCACAGGTTTTCTTTCCTACATCAGTTCTGCCATGCTGCAAGGAAGCTGAGCTGCATTTGACGGCTTCTCCCCATTGCTTGCCTTCACAGGGCTTCTCTCCTGGGTGAGTTCTCATATGTCGAAAAAGAGATGAACTATCAATAAAGCCTTTCCTACATTGACTATAATCATAAAGTTTCTCTCCAATGTGAATTTTCCAGTGTATAATAAGGTGTGCTTTTCTGCTACAGGCTTTCAGGCAGAGATTGCATTCTTAGGATTCCTCACCTGTATAGAATCTTATGTGTCTAGCATAGGATGGGCAATCAGTAAAGCGTTCCTCACACTCATTGATTGCATCCACAGCGTTTGTCTTTAGTGCATATTCTTTGATGTCCAATTAGGTATAAATTCTGCCTGAATACCTCCTCACATTCACTACATTCTGACTTGTATGAATTTTCTCATGCTTTATTTAAGATGAATTATAACTGAATGATTTTTCATCTCCATTAAATCCATAAAGGTTATTTCTTCTATAATTAAGTAAATCAAAATTATGCTTCAAGCCCCCTCCACTTAACACATGCTCATGGAGTTTTTGTCTTGAGGGGATACTGTTTACAAAAGCGTCACGTTCACAGACTTTCTGCTCAGTACATGTTTTCTCATAGATGAAATTAATTTGATTCGGAAGTCTCTCCTTGACCAGGCACGGTGGCTCACGCCTGTGATCCCCAACCCTTTGGGAGGCCAAGGCAGGTGGATCACTTGAGGGCAGGAATTTGAGACTAGCCTGGCCAACATGGTGAAACTCCATCTCTACTGAAAATACAAAATTAGCCAGGCATGGTGGTGCATGCCTGTAATCCCAGCTACTTGGGAGGCTGAGGCAGGAGAATCGCTTGAACCCAGGAGGCAGAGGTTGCAGTGAGCCGAGATCGCACCATTGCTCTCCAGCTTGGGCAACAAGAGAAAAACCCCTTCTCAAAAAAAAAAAAGAAAGAAAAAGAAAAGTCGCTCTTCATTTTCTTGGTGCATCTCTATTTGGTTACCAACTTCCTAGTCATTTCCTAAAAGGGAAGAGAGAATTTATCACTTGTGAATCTTCCCATTATCACACTGTGGAATTAAACTTCTTTACACATACCCCTTGGTGGGTATATACTCTTATTTTGTCCCATACATCATATTTTTTTTACTTATTGGTTTTTACATCTGACTTTCATTAACTGCGGGCACTTTAGAGACCAGGATCTTAGCTCTAGACTTCAGGGTTTTTTTTCTTATTTCTGTTTTCCTTTGCTGACAACCACGTACAATAACTTCGCTCTTCAGCACAAACCTACAATTCCTCTAGCCCACAAAAGCAGAGCAAATATGAAAGATGAAGTAAATGCCAGCCTGGCACCCAACCTCATGTCACTTGGATCCACACCATGCACTTAATAATACACTTTTTTTTTTGAGACAAGGTCTGGCTGTATCACTCAGGCTGATTGCAGTGGCACAATCGTGGCTCACTACAACCTCTGCCTCCTGGGCTTAAGTAACCATCCTTCCACCTCAGCTTCCTAAGTAGCTGAGATGACAGGCACGTGTCACCATGCTTGGCCAAGGTATTTCCAACAAATAACCTTCTGCTCCATTCAAACCAGGGTGCCAGGCTCCTCAGCTTGCAGACGGCCTATAGTGGAAACTCACCTTGTATGCGTGTGAGTCAATGCCCCTTAATAAACTCCCTTTTATATATACATCTACCATATTAGTTCTGTCCCTCTAGAGAACCCTAATACACAGGCAAATGATGGAATTCTTGGTCTTGTTCAGATTCAGTTCCATAAACAATATTTCAGACTCTATGAGTGAAACATGCACAGTGCCAACCCCTCACTGATCATCAGGGATGTGTGACCTTCTTGTGCCCTGTTTGCCAGATGCTCAGGGGCTCACCTGGACTACCCTGATATGGGGTTCCTGTCCCCAACATCCATGGCTCTTCTCCCCACTCTAAATGAAAGATCACATATGTGCCAGGTACAGTGGCTCACGCTTGTAATCCCTACACTTTGGGAGGCCAAGGCGGGCAGATCACCTGAGGTTGGGAGTTCAAGACCAGCCTGACCAACATGGAGAAACCCCATCTCTACTAAAAATACAAAGTTAGCCAGGCGTGGTGGTGCATGCCTGTGATCCCAGCTACTTGGGAGGCTGAGGCAGAAGAAAGAAGAAGTGCTTGAACCCGGGAGGCGGAGGTTGTGGTGAGCCGAGGTCATGCCATTGCACTCCAGCCTGGGCAACAAGAGCAAAACTCCATCTCAAAAAAAAAAAAAAAAAAAAGATCACACCTGACATGGGAACAGGATACCATTTTTATGGGAAATGCTGGGGTCTGGGGGTTACAAACTGGAGACAAAGACCAAATTTCTATTAACTGTAGTCCTCCTGCTGTACATTAGATCTCTAGACTTATTCATCCTACGTAACTGCACTTCTGTACCATTTGACCACATCTCCCCGCTTCCTCCTCCTCCCCACCCAGGTAACCACCATTCTGTATTTGATGTTGTTGTTTTTTAATTTCACATATATTCAGACAAATTTGAGTTTAAAAAATTTTTTTAATTTTCACATGTAAGTGAAATCATGCAATATTTTTATTTCTGTATCTGGCTTATGTCACTTATCATCCCTTAGTATAATTTGAGTTTCATAGGCTCTCACCTCATTAAAATGGCATTACAGAATCTTGTCAAATAAATATATCTTTCAGGCACTGGAAAAGTCTCAGAAAGAAAAGATATCCTCTCTCCTCTTTAGCTATAGTTCAATAATACGATTTAAATAATCCGATCTGATAAGGTATCCAATGAAGAACATTTATGGCACCATAAACTTGTTCTTCTCTCCAAAATTCAGTGAATATTTGTAATTGTTAGCAATCTGTTATGCTCTCCATTAATATAAACCAACTCTTAAAAGTTATTGGAACAAAAGAACCCTGAAAAGCACTCAGACTCCAGAAATTGTTGCATTAATCATTCTCATTAGGTGCCTTACTCAACAATTTGTTGCCTGAGTTATAATCACATCCTTGAATTTCTAACATATTAACACTTTAAATATTTCTTTATCTCATCACAAGATCAGCACTTTCCTCTCCTCTGAGAAGTATGAGGTAGCAATGTCACTGATTTTTATTAAATGTTTTGGAGTCTTGACTCACTTAAATGCATATTATGTGCCAAAACGTGACAGGAAATTAAATGAGATGCCAGGCATTTCAGAGGAAATAAAGAAAAGAAAATCAAGTTTAACAAAAGGAAGAAGGGTGTCCAATAGTCATCCTTAAAGAAAGCACATTTACTTGTGTATATCTAAAGGTGTAAGGGCAGGGGGCCGAGAGCCAGGTTGACAAAGGCTAGAGGACGGAGAATCAGAGAAATCATCCAAAAAAGATGAGCAAGATGATCCAAAGGACAGCGGGCTGGCCACCACATCTTCTAAAGCCCAAGGCAAGAATGACCGTGGACTCCATTTTTAAGTCCACTGGTCTATCTCTAGTGGACAATCCAGCAGTACCTATCCAAGCTTCAGCAAGTCCACCTCTAAGATCCACCTCTACTGTCTACCTCTAAGCAATCCTCTAAGTCTACCTCTACTGATCCAGCAAGTCTACCTCTAAGAATGTATCCCAGGATATACTTGTGAAGATGGAAAAGGACTGAGTATTATGATTAATTACTGAAGAATGGTTTCTAATGGTAAAAGATTGGAAGCAACCTAAATATTCACCAAGAAACATCTGGCTAAATCTACGGTCTACACACACAGGGACATTGTGCAGTTATCATAACACACTTTGTATGTATACTATGATGTCAAAGTCACTCACGGTTAATGTTCTTTTTCAAAAGAACATTAGAGGTAGATTTTCTGGACCAGTGTGGATCTGAAACTTTAACAGATACTCCCAGATTTCCCACTAGAGATAAATTGGCAGTCTTAAAAATGGGTTCACGGTCTTTCGTGCCTTTGGCTTTAGAAGACACGGTGGCCAGCCTACTGTTCTTTGGATCATCCCACTCATTTCTTTTGGGTAATTTCTCTAATTTTTCCTCCTCTGGCTTCTTTTAGCCCCTTTATTTATCTAAGTTAAATTTTCAAATATTTTTCCAAATTACCAAAAATAATTCCATTAAGAATTTGATTGAGACTGGGCGCAGTGGCTCACACCTGTAATCCCAGCACTTTGGGAGACTGACGCAGGTGAATCACCTGAGGTCAGGAGTTTGAGACCAGCCTGGCCAACATCGTGAAACCCCATCTCTACTAAAAATACAAAAGTTAGACGGGTGTGGTGGTGCACACCTGTAATCCCATCTACTTGGGAGGCTGAGGCAGGAGAATTGCCTGAACCAGGGAGGCGGGGTTGCAGTGAGCCCAGATCCCACCAATGTACTCCAGCCTGGGTGACAGAGTGAGACTCTGTCTCACGAAAAAAAAAAAAAGAGAATTTGATTGAGTGAAAATACCTGGGCAGGACAGACACTCCATTCTTTGTGCTCTTTGATGCTCTTTTTCTTTTCTTTTCAAGACATGGGGTGTCACTATGTTTCTCAGGCCGGACTTGAACTTCTGGGCTCAAGCCATCCTCCCACCTCAGACTTCTAAGTATCTGGGACTGCAGGTGCAAGCCACTGCACCCAACTCTTAATGTACCTTTTACACACATTTGTGTCACAACACCTGTGCCACATGCTTAACAGTTTTGCAGATGCACATCCCAACGTTTTTCAGTTTTGAGAAAAATCACTTTTATTTGGTAAAAATCACACATGCTTATGAAAATAATTACACATTGCACCAAAGTGACAAAGATGAAAGTAATCACTCCAGATCCTAGTTCCCAGAGGTTACTATCTTTAACAGTAGGCAAATAATAAAATCCCAGGTTTTTTGTTTTTGTTTTTTTGAGACGGAGTCTCGCTCTGTCACCCAGACTGGAGTGCAGTGGCACGATCTCGGCTCACTGTAAGCTCCGCCTCCCGGGCTCAGGCGATTCTCCTGCCTCAGCCTCCCCAGTAGCTGGGACTACAGGCGCCCGCCACCATGCCTGGGTAATTTTTTGTATTTTTAATAGAGACGGGGTTTCACCGTGTTAGCCAGGATGGTCTCAACCTCCTGACCTCATGATCCGCCCGCCTCAGCCTCCCAAAGTGCTGGGATTACAGGCGTGAGACACGGCGCCTGGCCAATCCCAGGTATTTTTTCTATGCAAATATACAGAAGGCTGGATGGATAAACAGATAATACATGTAAATACTTAAATTAGAATGTGGCCCAGGAGAACATGAACTCCATGAGGTCAGGGATTTTTGTTGGCTGGGTTCACTTCCACATCTCCTGTACCTAGAGTAAGGTTTCTCAGCCTGGGCACTACTGACATTTGGGCTGGATAACTCTTTTTGTAGGAGATTGGGGCGGGTGGGGAGCGTGCCATCCACTGCACTGTAGGATGCTGAGTAGTGTCCTTGGCCTCTACCCTGGCAGAAGCATCCATGTGACAACCAAAACTGTCTCCAGACATTGCCAATTGTCTCCTGGGGGCAAAACTGCCACCAAGTGAGAATCACTAACCTAGAAAAGTGAGTGTTCAATACACAATAAGTGCTTGTTAAATGTATTACACAACCGGAAAATGATGTAAGGGCAAGTTAAAAAGTAATGCAAACTGGCCAGGCATAGTGGCTCATGCCTGTAATTCCAACACTTTGGAGGCCGAGGTGGGCAGATCACCTCAGGTTGGGAGTTCAAGGCCAGCCTGGCTAACATAGTGAAACCCCGTCTCTACTAAAAATACAAAAATTAGCCAGGCGTGGTGGTGGGCACCTGTAATCCCAGCTACTAGAGAGGCTGAGGCAGGAGAATCAATTGAACCCAGGAGGTGGAGGTTGCAGTGAGCCTAGATCCCCGCCATTGCAAGTCAGCCTGGGCAACAAGAGCAAAACTCCATCTCAAAAACAAACAAAAAAAAAAAGTAATGCAAACTCATCTGGGTTTTGGTCATGTCCTGCATCTCCTGAGGAAGGGCAGAGGGCTGAGGAGCAGACCTTGGGAAACACAAACATGTGAGAATCCAGGTTGGCTCTATGCCCTACCCAGTAACGTAGCCCCAAATCTCTGCCTTAGCTGACATGGGGCCACACTGAAGTCTTGTGAAGGGTAGAAGGGACCATGTTGAGGCAGGGACAACCTTGCCTACAGGTGATTCAGGTAATCCCACAAGTTCAGCCACAGAAAACAAGCATGACCATGTGCAAAGACTTCCACGAGGCCACTTGTCATAGGGTTGTTTTAATTCAAGCAACATCAACATACACCAGAAACTTGTGAAGAAAATTATGGCACATTTGTATAACTTCAGTGTCAAGAAGCCAGTGGTATTTTGCAGATAATGCAAGGTCTGTAGATCAAAAATTAAGTTGGGTGTCTTCCTTTAGTGTACAAACACCTTGGATGTTTGAGGAAATCCAAAGACAAGGTTCTAGGCATTTTATACGTGTTAACTCATGTATTATGTTAATTCTCACAATAATCCTTTGGAACTAGTACGATCACCATCCCTGCCTTATTGAGGAGGAAATGGGGTACAGAGAGCTTAAGCAACTTGCCAGTGTAATGCAGCAGGGAAGCGCTGGAGGCAGGGCTCCAACCCACACAGCCTTGCTGCATGTTTGTGGAATGAACACAGGACTCAGGCACACAACCATCTGGCTGAGGCTCCATGAGCAGCCAGGAGCCTGGTCCCAATGCAGTCTCCTTATAGGCACAAATGGGGTGCCCCTTGAGACAGGAATAATAAAGGTGGTCACAGGAGAACGGAAAATTCCAGGCAACAGTTTCACATGACTAGCAAAGGAAACCGTTGAAATCGCTGCGTAAGCTAGGGGCGGATAAGACTCTGAAAACCAGGGTGTGGGCCAAGCTGGCTAAAGCCGACTGGACCCAACATGGTGCTGGATTCGACCCGTTTCACCTAGGACCTCTCATTATGTGCTCATTAACATACTAAGTCACACACCCACTGTGACAGCTCTGGGGAACACCCATATTTAGTATAAAAATGTGTGGCACCACAGTACCAAGAAATGTTTACCTTTTTCCAAGAATCTTCATGAATATTCCACCCCTTGGTTAAATAAATATTTAAAGGTAGCTCCAAACCCCGTTGGGCGTGATGCTCTGTGGTATGCCTGCACTTTTCTTTCTTCAGTACGTACTTATTCCCGTCGCAATGAATCTCCACACTTTGTTCTGCTCTTCCATGAATTCCTTCTCACGACAGTGTCAAGACTCTGGACACCAGTCAGGGTCGAGGCCTCACCAGCATCTTGGGGCCTCACTGGGCACAGACGCGTGAGCGCCCGGCCTGGAGACCTGACTCTGGCAGCCGCTCAGGCCCTCAGGGGGAGAGATGGAAGCTGGCAGGATGCAGTTGCTACCATGCGGACCCAGCCCCTGGCCAGCCTTGGCCCCTCGCGCGCCGGGACAGGGCCACAAATGACTGCACCTGGGCTTCTCTGGCCCAGGCACCACGCGACTCTACGCGCGCCCAAAGCGACCCTCTGCGCAAACTACCCCCGGTCACCCGTGAGGTCCCGCGGCGCCTCCTCCTAAAGCTCGGCTGGGAAACCGTCCGCTTCCCCAAGACTTAGGGGCTTGTGGCCACGTTGTTTTAGTTTTCCTGTAGGATTCACGGGTGGCTGAGGCAAACACGCTTGAAGGCCTGAGACTTTTAAGTCTCTTCCGCACCCTCTCTTCTGTCTCTTCTACCTGGAGGATGACCGCTTTTGGGGGGGTTTTGTTGTTGTTGTTGTTGTTTTGAGACAGAGTCTCGCTCTGTCGCCCAGGCTGGATTGTAGTGGCGCCATCTCCGCTCACTGCAACCTCCGCCTCCCGGGTTCAAGCGATTCTCCTGCCTCAGCCTCCCGAGTAGCTGGGATTACAGGCGCCCACCACCATGCCCGGCTAATTTTTGTATTTTTAGTAGAGACGGGGTTTCGCCACGTTGGTCAGGCTGATATCAAACTCCTGACCTCAGGTGATCCGCCCTCCTCGGCCTCCCAAAGTGCTGGGATGACAGGCGTAAGCCACCGCGCCCGGCCGGGATGACTGTTATTAACAATTCCTGGCGTGGTTTCTAGCACCAGCCCACCTACCACACCCCACCTCGCTTGAGGCTGAATGGGTAACAGGATGAACCCGCCCCTGGGCTGGTTTTCTCTGAACCCTAACTCCTGCCGTTAAGCCCCACCAGCTCTAGGCCAGGAACTCTATGTGCCCCGGCCACGCTAGAGCCCGTACCTAGACCCGTAGGTCGGGAGGCCTGTGCCCGGCACTGCGCAGACGCAGCGTGTTGTGCCCAGAACTCTTCTGTTCCCAGGAGAATCAGGGGAGGCGGCGCCGGAAGGGGCGGGTCCGAGCTGAGATTTCCAGAGCCATGGGAGCCGGAAGTCCAAGGAACTGTACCTCCATCATGACGACTCCGGTTACGTAAAAACATTCAAACAGAAAATGCTGGCCAGGCTCATGCCTGTAATCCCAGCACTTTGGGAGGCCGAGGCGGGAGGATCGCTTGTGCCCAGGAGTTGGAGACCAGCCTGGGCAACATAGTGAGACCCTCCCCCCCACGCATCTCTACAAAAATTTTAAAATTAGCTAGCTGAGATCGTGCCACTGCACTCCAGCCTGGGCAACAAAGTGAGACTATGTCTCAAAAAAATTTAAAAATTACCCACGCCGGTAGTGTCAGATAGTCAGGAGGCAGAGGTTGGAGGATGACTTGAGCCTTGGGGATCGAGGGTGTAGTGAGGTATGATCGCACCACTGCACTCCAGCCTGGGCAACAGAGCAAGACCCTGTCTCAAAAACTATATAAAAGAAAAAAGGGCTGGGTCAGTGATTCACGCCTGTCATGCCAGCACTTTGGGAGGCCGAGGTGGGTAGATCACCTGAGGTCAGGAGTTTGAGACCAGCCTGACCAACAAGGTGAAACCCTGTCTCTACTAAAAATACAAAAATTAGCTGGCCATGATGGTGGGTGCCTGTAATCCCAGCTACTGGGGAGGCTGAGGCAGGAGAATCACTTGAACCCCAGAGGTGGAGGTTGCAGTGAGCCGAGATCACACCCCTGCACTCCAGCCTGGGCGACAGAGCGAGAGACTCCGTCTCAAAAAAAAAAAAAAAAAAAAAAAATAGAAAAAAGGCCGGGCACGGTGGCTCACTCCTGTAATTCCAGAACTTTGGGAGGCCAAGGCGGGCGGATCAGGAGTTCGAGACCGCCTGGGCAACATAGCGAAACCCCGTCTCTACTAAAAATACAAAAAATTAGCCAGGCGTGGTGGCGGGCTCCTGTAATCCCAGCTACTCAGGAGGCTTAGGCAGGAGAATCACTTGAACCCAGGAAGCAGAGGCTGCAGTGAGCCGAAATCATGCCATTAAACTCCAGCCTCGGTGACAGAGTGAGACTCCATCCCCGCTCCGCTCCCTCATCTCCCGCCAAAAAAAAAAAAAGAAAATGCACTGCAATAGAAAAATAAAAGTACTACACTTTGGTCAAACAGGGTAACTACTAGAACGTAAAATGATCTTTTTGAAACTATCCACATTTGTTACACATGTTGAAAATGTAGGATATATATGTTATATATATACTTATATATGTTATATACTTATATATATGTTATGTACTTATATATTATATATACTTATATATGTTATATACTTAAATATATGTTATATATATACTTATATGTTATATATACTTATGTTATATACTTATATATGTTATATATAGTTATATATGTTATACATACTTATATGTTATATATACTTATATATGTTATATATACTTATATATGTTATGTATACTTATATATGTCATATATACTTATATGTATGTTATATATACTTATATGTTATATATACTTATATATGTTATATATATACTTATATATGTTATATATACTTATATGTATGTTATATAGACTTATATGTTATATATACTTACATATGTTATATATACTTACATATGTTATATATACTTACATATGTTATATGTACTTACATATGTTATATATACATATATATGTTATATATACTTATATATGTTATATATATATACATATATATATATAAAACAAAAAGCACGGTTACTACAAGGAAAACAGGTAAACATTAAGTGGAGTAAAAGTATATCCTGTTATATAAGGGACTTGAACATGTCTGGGCATGGTGGCTCATGCCTGTAATCCCAGCACTTTGGGAGGCTGAGGCGGGTGGATTACTGGAGGTCAGGAGTTCGAGACCTGGGCAACATAGCAAGACCTTGTCTCTATTAAAAAATAGATAGATAGATAGATAGATAGATACATAGATAGATAGATACATAGATAGATAGATACATAGAACATCAAAAGAGGGAGAGAGAAAGCAGACAGATGTGGCAAAATATACACAATTGGTAAATTTGGGTGAAGGGAATATAAGTTATTTCTACTAATCTTGCAATTCTTATGTATATTTGCAATGATTTCTAAATAAAAGTTTTAAATTACCAATTGAAATAAAGTAAAATAAGTCACTAGCCTTTTCTAGACAAATATTTTTAACTCTTACACAGAGATAAGTTAATCAAGAAACGTATTTCCTGGAAAAACCCGTGATATGGGTGGAGCCACCTGGGAATAAAAGGTCGGAACATCATAATCACTGTCAGACTCAACTTCCATCATTCTCCTCCAGGCGCTATGGAGTCTAATCCAGGCACTTTGGAAGGCTGAGGCTGGAGGATCGATTGAGGCCAGGAGTTTGGGACCACCCTGGGCAACATAGCAAGATCTCATTTCTGAAAAAAGAATTATCATCCACTCACCCAGAACAGCTCTCCAAACTGTAAGTTTCATTCAAGGTTTGCTTGTTTGGGTGATGGGATGTGTGTGTGTGTGTGTGTGTGTGTATGTGTGTGTGAGTGTTGGAAGGAGGGTCTGTCTAAACTTAATGCCCTAAAGATATTGTCAGATATTGTGATGAGGGGAATTTCATCTTCTACCCTTTATGAGGTTGAATTGTAAATTCGAACATCCTGATTCCGGGTTTTTATTTTGAGGGGATAGTTTTCTGTTTTCTGTGGCACTGGATATTGGCATTTTCAGAAAAGAGCATGCATCCAAAATGAAAATGATGAAGCCTACCTGTCTTTTGAACTCAGCTCAGGGAAAAGCTGATGATCTCTAATTTTTGTGATTCCTCCTTTCATTAAATTTAAGGTCCAGTGAGGGTGAAGTTTCCCTAAAGAGGCAATAATTTATCAGCAGCAACAGGATGAAATGGAGGGGCTTTTCTTCACACTCTAGATATTATATTAGGATCTCTCAGGAAACTGAGGACACATTAATTATAATCATGGAAGATTTTCTGCTTCCCACATGGTTTGCTGGGTTTGGCATAGTATAGCTTATGCCCTACATTGAAGAAATGTGGGCACCCATCAACAGCAGCCATTTCTGATTACACATCCCTGTTTCTTTAGCTGAGTGACTCCTAAAAGTCCCTTAATGTATTAATAATGCATTTGGACCTCAGTTTTCTTACTATGTTAAATGTAATAAAATTGAATATCATATGGTCACTTGCAGAATTAAATGGTATTAAGGCATGTAAATCATATAGAGTGATGTAGTACAACAAACAATAAACCTGTAATAAAAGTCACTAAACTCCCTTCCCTCCCATGATGGAGCCTTAATTTTCTCTATATGAGGCATCCCTGTAGTTTAATATATTCTTAGAATTAGCAATAGGAATATGATGTCGACAATTAATTCTGAGCCATTTTAGCCCAATGACTTATCCTAAGAAGTCGCTATTATTGTTGCCGTCCCGTTTTCACTTATGCGAAAGTAAGACTCAGGAGGGTTGAGTTTCAGCCTTAGTGTTATAAAAGCAGTAAGCAGTGAAGCCGGGCTTGGAATCCTGGAAGTTGGAATGTACAATGTGTGATCTCGATGCATCCTCTCTGTAGTGCCTCTTTGTAACAAGAAAAAAATAAAGATGCTTAAAGTTCTAGGTGAGCAAAGTCAGAACTAGTCTTTAAGTTAGAGACCCATAAAGTGTAAGGTTTCTCAAACAACAAATGTTGTTAGAAGGTCTTGTTGTGGCAGAGTTCCAAGAAAACCAATGAATGTGAAGTCAGTTGATATATTAATCTAATCTGTGTAATTGGGGAGGGGCGCTTTTAGGAATGCATTTAGAGATAATCCCATTAACACAGGAGGTTTTCTCCCAGATTAAATTAACGTAAACGACTTTGGAGGAAGGTTGGTTTTCCCAGTTTCTAAGATATAATGCAATAAATTAACACGAAAGATGGTTGGGACTATGTGCAGACTTTTTAAATAAACCTCAGTTTCAGGACTCTGACCTTTTTGTTTCTTTCTAGTAACAGCCGTGGCAGTCAGAGCTCTGCCTGCAGTGTGACCATGGACAGCTCTCCAAAGCTTAAACTTCCGTAAATTGACTCAAGTTTCTTCGGAAAGAACTGTGAGTAGCAAAGGGCAACTTTTTCTGTTGGTTTCATTGGGATTTCACTGCTTTTCCTGAAATTGGAATGTTGGAAGGAAGTAGGCATTCCTCACTGCCTGGGGAGAAATGGGCAAATGAGTAAGGGGAGGGAGCAAATTCAGAGAGATATTTTTTATTTTTTCTGAAACCTGTTTGTGTTTTGAGATGTCTTTCCCTTCATGTTTTTTTTTTTTTCACTCTTCATATTTCCGTTTCTCTGTCTCTCTCCCCACCTCGGTTTTGCTAATTAGCTAGCACAACAACTCGCCATCTTACTCCTTTTCCTTACTCCCTGTTTTTTGTGGGGTTTTTTTTTGTTTGTTTTCTTTTTTGTTTTGGTTTTGTTTTTGTTTTTTGTTTTTCAGACAGAGCCTTGCTGTGTCTCCCCAGCTGGAGTGCAGTGGCGAGATCTTGGCTCACTGCAACCTCCACCTCCAGGGTTCAAGCGATTCTCCTGCCTCAGCTTCCCCAGTATCTGGCACTATAGGTGCCTGCCACCATGCCCGGCTAATTTTTGTATTTTTAGTAGAGACCAGGTTTCACCATGTTGGCCAGGCTGGTCTCAAACTCCTGACCTCAGGTGATCCACCTGCCTCAGCCTCCCAAAGTGCTGGGATTACAGGTGTGAGCCACCGTGCCCAGACAGAACTTCTTTATTTTTGCCTTAATTTTGTTATTTACCCAGTAGTCATTCAGGAGCATCATATAGAGTGATGTAGTACAACAAACAATAAACCTGTAATAAAAGTCACTAAACTCCCTTTCCTCCCATAATGGAGCCTTAATTTTCTCCATATGAGGTATCCCTGTAGTTTAATATATTCCTAGGATTAGCAATAGGAATATGATGTCGACAATTAATTTTGAGCTGTTTTAGCCCAATGACTTATCCTAAGAAGTCGTTATTATTGTTGCAGTCCCATTTTCACTTATGTGAAAGTAAGACTCAGGAGGGTTGAGTTTCAGCCTTAGTGTTACAAAAGCAGTAAGTGGTGAAGCCAGGCTTTCCATGTAGTTGTGTGGTTTTTAGTGAGTTTCTTAATCCTGAGTTATAATTGGATTGCACTGTGGTCTGAGAGCTTGTTTGTTATGATTTCCGTTCTTTTGCATTTGCTGAGGAGTGTTTTACTTCCAATTATGTGGTCAATTTTAGAATAAGTGCTATGTGGTGATGAGAATATTGATCTATCTAATATTAACAGGGGGGTGTTAAAGTCTCCCACTATTATTGTGTGGGAGTCTAAGCCTCTTTGTAGGTCTCTAAGAACTTGCTTTATGAATCTGGATGCTCCTGTATTGGGTGCATATATATTTAAGATAGTTAGCTATTCTTGTTGCATTGATCCCTTTACCATTATGTAATGCCTTCTTTGTCTTTTTTGATCTTTGTTGGTTTAATGTCTGTTTTATCAGAGACTAGGATTGCAACCCATCCTTTTTTTTTTGCTTTCCATTTGCTTGGCAAATATTCCTCCATCCCTTTATTTTGAGCCTATGTATGTCTTTGCACATGAGATAGGTCTCCTGAATATAGCACATCAATGGGTCTTGACTCTTTATCCAATTTGCCAGTCTGTATCTTTTAATTGGGGGCATTTAGCCCATTTACATTTAAGGTTAATGTTGTTACGTGTGAATTTGATCCCATCATCATGATGCTAGCTGGTTATTTTGCACATTAGTTGATGCAGTTTCTTCTGTGTCATTGGTCTTTATATTTTGGTGTGTTTTTGCAGTGGCTGGTGCTGGCTTTTCCTTTCCATATTTAGTGCTTCCTCCAGGAGCTCTTGTAAGGTAGGCCTGGTGGTGACAAAATCCCTCAGCATTTGCTTGTCTGTAAAGGATTGTATTTTTTCTTCGCTTATGAAGCTTAGTTTGGCTGGATATGAAATTCAGGGTTGAAAATTCCTTAAGAATGTTGAATATTGGCCCCGACTGTCTTCTGGCTTGTAGGGTTTCTGGAGCAATCCACTATTAATCTGATGGGCTTCCCTTTGTAGGTAACCTGACCTTTCTCTCTGGCTGCCCTTAACATTTTTTTCCTTTGTTTCAACCTTGGAGAATCTGACAATTATGTGTCTTGGGGTTGCTCTTCTCGAGGAATATCTTTGTGGTATTCTCTGCATTTCCTGAATTTGAATGTTGGCCTGTCGTTCTAGGTTGGGGAAGTTCTCCTGGATAATATCCCAAAGTGTGTTTTCCAACTTGATTCCATTCTCCCCGTCACTTTCAGGTATACCAATCAATCGTAGGTTTGGTCTTTTCACATAGTCCCATGTTTCTTGGAGCCTTTGTTCATTCCTTTTCATTCTTTTTTCTCTAATCTGGTCTTCACGCCTTATTTCAGTAAGTTGATCTTCAATCTCTGATGTCCTTTATTCTGCTTGATTGATTTGGCTATTGATACTTGTGTATGCTTCACGAAGTTCTCATGCTGTGTTTTTCAGCTCCATCAGGTCATTTATGTTCCTCTCTAAACTGGTTATTCTAGTTATCAATTCCTGTAGCCTTTTATCAAGGTTCTTAGCTTTCTTGCATTGGGTTAGAACATGCTCCTTTAGCTCAGAGGAGTTTGTTATTACCCACCTTCTGAAGCCTAGTTCTATCAATTCATCAATCTCATTCTCTGTCCAGTTTTGTGCCCTTGCTGAACAGGAGTTGCGATCATTTGGAGAAGAGACATTCTGTTTTTTGGATTTTTCAGCGTTGTTGTGCTGGTTTTTCCTCATCTTTGTGGATTTATCTACCTTTGATCTTTGAGGCTGTTGATCTTTGGATGGGGTTGTTGTGTGGGGGTCTTTTTTGTTGATGTTGATGTTGTTGCTTTCTGTTAGTTTTTCTTCTAGCAGTCAGGCCCCTCTTCTGCAGGTCTGCTGCAGTTTGCTGGAGGTCCACTCCAGACCCTTTTCACCTGGGTATCACCAGCGGAGGCTGCAGAGCTGCAGAACAGCAAAGAGTGCTGCCTGTTCCTTCCTCTGGAAGATTTGTCCCAGAGGGGCACCAGCCTGATGCCAGCCAGAGCTCTCCTGCATGAGGTGTCTCTCAACCCCTGTTGGGAGTTCTTTCCCAGTTAGAAGGCATGGGGGTCAGGGACCCACTTGAGGAGGCAGCCTGTCCCTTAGCAGAGCTGTTGTGCTGTGCTGGGAAAATCCCTCTTATCAGGATCAGCTGCTCTCTTCAGAGCCAGCAGGCAGGAAAGATTAAATCTGCTGAAACTGTGTGCCCACAGCCACCCCTTCCCCCAGGTGCTCTGTCCCAGGGAGATGGGAATTTTATCTGTAAGCCCCTGACTGGGACTGTTACCCTTTCTTCAGAGATGCCCTGCCCAGTGAGGAGGAATCTAGAGAAGCAGTCTGGCCACAGCTGCTTTGCCATGCTGTGGTGAACTTTGCCCAGTCCAAACCTCCCACCCTCCTTAGCACTGTCCAGGGAAAACTCTACTAAAGCCTCATTAATCACGGATGCGCCTCCCCCAACCAAGTTCCATCATTCCAGGTCAACTTCAGACTGCTGCACTGGCAGTGAGAATTTCAAGCCAGTGGTTCTTAGCTTGCTGGGCTCCATGGGAGTGGGACCTGCTGAGTGAGATCACTTGGCCCCCTGGCTTCAGCCCCCTTTCCAGGGGAGTGAATGGTTCTGTCTCACTGGGGTTTCAGGCACCACTGGGGTACCCAAAAAAATCAACTCTTGCAACTAGCTCGGTGTCTCCCCGAACAGCTGGCTAGTTTTGTGCTTGAAACCCAGGGCCCTGGTGGTGTAGGCACACAAGGGAATCTCCTGATCTGCAGATTGCAAAAACTGTGGGAAAAGCGTAGTAACCGGGCTGAGTAGCATAGTTCTTCACGGCTTCCCTTGGCTGGGGGAGGGAGGTCCCCGGCTCCTTGCACTTCCCAGGTGAGGCAATGCCCCACCCTGCTTCTGCTCGCCCTCCATGGGTTGCACCCACTGCCTAACTAGTCCCGATGTGATGAACTGGGTACCTCAGTTGGAAATGCAGAAATCACCCACCTTCTGCATTAGTCTCGCTGGGAGCTGCAGAGCGGAGCTGTTCCTATTTGGCCATCTTGGCCCCTCCCCTTTTTTAATTTTAAAAAATTTTATGTAGCGATGAGGTCTCCCTATTTTGCCATGCTGGTTTTGAACTCCTGGGCTCAAGTGATCCTTCCACTTGGCCTCCCAGAGTGCTAAGATTACAGGCGTGAGCCACCATGCCCAACCAAATTTGTATTTTCTCGATGAGCAGTGATGCTGAGCACCTGTTCATATCTCTGTTGGCCATTTGTATATTCTTTCTCGCCTACCAGCTCCCTTGAAAATGCGTGTGCCTCAGTCTATGTCTTCTGGAGAACTGGCACAGCTTCAGAATATTAGTACCCCAAAAGAGTATTTTACTTAGAGCATAAGAAGACTAAAAATAAATCATTATTATATGTGGATGAGGTTTTTCATAAAATATAACTGTTAATATATTCTTGGTTAAAATGCATGTGTGCTTTTCTTCTTTAGGTTACATAAAGAAAGGATGATATCTCTAAAGTTACGTGGATTCATCCAAATTTGGAGCCAGAAGACTGGGATGACTAAGCTGAAAGAAGCTCTCATTGAAACAGTGCAGAGACAAAAGGAAATTAAACTGGTGGTCACTTTCAAATCTGGAAAATTTGTAGGAATTTTTCAGCTGAGCAACAACATTAGAAGTGTGGTCCTTAGACATTGTAAAAAAAGACAAAGTCACCTGCGTTTAACTTTGAAAAACAACGTGTTCTTGTTTATTGACAAATTATCCTACAGAGATGCTAAACAGTTGAATATGTTTCTGGACATAATCCACCAAAACAAATCTCAGCAACCCATGAAATCTGATGATGATTGGAGTGTGTTTGAAAGCAGGAATATGCTGAAGGAAATTGACAAAACTTCATTTTACAGCATTTGTAACAAGCCAAGTTATCAGAAGATGCCTTTGTTTATGTCGAAATCACCAACACATGTGAAAAAGGGGATATTAGAAAATCAAGGTGGGAAGGGGCAAAACACGCTATCTTCTGATCTGCAGACAAATGAGGACATTCTGAAGGAATATAACCCTGTACCAAACAAGAAATATAAGACAGATTCCTTGAAATATATACAAAGCAATAGGAAGAACCCATCAAGTTTAGAGGATTTAGAAAAAGATAGAGATTTGAAACTCGGGCCTTCATTCAATACCAACTGTAATGGAAATCCTAACCTAGATGAGACTGTTCTTGCAACCCAGACTCTCAATGCCAAAAATGGTTTGACATCTCCATTGGAACCAGAGCACAGCCAGGGTGACCCGAGATGCAACAAAGCCCAGGTGCCTCTTGACTCTCATTCACAGCAACTGCAGCAGGGGTTCCCCAATTTGGGAAACACCTGTTACATGAATGCAATTTTACAATCGCTATTTGCAATTCCATCTTTTGCTGATGACTTACTCACTCAAGGTGTCCCATGGGAATATATTCCCTTTGAGGCTCTTATTATGACCTTGACCCAGCTGCTTGCTTTGAAAGATTTCTGTAGTACAAAGATCAAGAGAGAATTACTTGGGAATGTTAAAAAAGTCATTTCAGCAGTTGCAGAAATATTTTCTGGCAGCATGCAGAATGATGCTCATGAGTTTTTAGGTCAGTGTTTAGACCAGCTGAAAGAAGACATGGAAAAGTTAAATGCCATTTTGAATACTGGGAAAGAATGTGGGGATGAAAATTCATCTCCACAAATGCATGTTGGTAGTGCTGCCACCAAAGTGTTTGTTTGCCCTGTTGTTGCTAATTTTGAGTTTGAATTGCAGCTCTCCCTTATTTGTAAAGCTTGTGGTCATGCTGTTCTCAAGGTAGAACCTAATAATTATCTCTCCATCAACCTGCACCAAGAAACAAAACCACTTCCTTTGTCCATTCAGAATTCTTTAGATCTTTTCTTTAAAGAAGAAGAGCTTGAATATAACTGTGAGATGTGTAAGCAGAAGAGTTGCGTTGCAAGGCATACATTTAGTAGGCTCTCCAGGGTCCTTATCATTCATCTGAAACGCTATAGCTTCAACAATTCTTGGTTGCTGGTGAAGAATAACGAGCAAGTTTATATTCCCAAATCTTTAAGTTTATCTTCTTATTGCAATGAAAGCACCAAACCACCTCTTCCCTTGAGCAGTAGTGCACCTGTTGGGAAATGTGAAGTCCTGGAAGTCTCTCAGGAGTTGATTTCTAAGATCACCAGCCCATTGACACCATCAATGAAGCTGACCTCAGAATCCAGTGATTCCCTGGTTCTACCCATTGAACCAGACAAGAATGCCGACCTACAAAGATTCCAGAGAGACTGTGGAGATGCAAGCCAAGAGCAGCATCAGAGAGACCTGGAAAATGGCTCTGCACTAGAGTCAGAATTGGTCCACTTTAGAGACAGGGCAATCGGTGAAAAGGAGCTTCCAGTGGCTGACTCACTGATGGACCAGGGAGACATTTCTCTTCCTGTGATGTATGAAGATGGAGGGAAGCTGATCAGCAGCCCAGACACAAGGCTTGTCGAGGTTCATCTTCAAGAGGTGCCTCAACATCCAGAACTTCAGAAGTATGAGAAAACCAATACATTCGTAGAGTTCAATTTTGACAGTGTCACTGAGTCCACCAATGGCTTTTATGACTGTAAAGAAAACAGGATTCCAGAAGGATCTCAAGGAATGGCTGAACAGCTCCAGCAGTGTATTGAGGAGAGCATCATAGAGGAATTTCTTCAGCAGGCACCACCTCCAGGTGTTAGGAAGCTGGATGCCCAGGAACATACAGAAGAGATCCTCAATCAGTCTACAGAATTAAGACTTCCAAAGGCTGACCTGAATCACCTTGGGGCACTGGGTTCTGACAACCCAGGAAACAAAAACATTTTAGATGCAGAGAACACAAGAGGTGAAGCCAAGGAACTAACAAGAAACGTGAAGATGGGGGATCCTCTCCAGGCCTACAGACTCATCAGTGTTGTCAGCCATATCGGGAGCTCCCCAAATTCAGGCCATTACATCAGCGATGTGTATGACTTTCAGAAGCAGGCCTGGTTCACATACAACGATCTATGTGTATCAGAAATCTCAGAGACCAAAATGCAGGAGGCGAGGCTTCACTCTGGGTATATCTTCTTTTACATGCACAATGGGATTTTTGAGGAGCTGTTAAGAAAAGCAGAGAACTCTCGGCTACCTAGCACACAGGCAGGGGTGATCCCTCAGGGGGAATAAGAAGGTGACTCTTTGTACAGACCTGCTTGACAGACTCACTCGGCCTCACTTCATCCTTGCAAAGAGAATCCTGTACTTCACTCAGAATGAAGGAGCAAGTATCTCAGGATGAAAGCTCAATGAAAAACACTTATTTGGGGGGAATATCTATTTTAACTGCTTCAGACACCTAGATCCCAGAACTCAGGCACATATGCATATTTTCCCTGCAAGATTAGAATGGTGCTCTTCACGTTTTGACAGTGGTTTTCAAAATGTTATTCTTCAACCAGCAACAGCAACAGCTAGGGACTGATTAGAAATGCAAATTCTAGGGTCACTCTCTAGACCAACTGATGCAGAAACAGGAGGTGTGAGCCAGCAATCAGATGGAGATTCTAGTGCTCATGAAAGTTTGAAGAACACTGGTAATGTGTGGAGTATCTTGATGTATTTTGCTACTGTTGATATGGATTGCTTATGTTATATAAATGATTTTCATTAAATTTTTTGCACTCCTTTATTTTGTCCCACTGAACCTAAGACTAGATAGAGTCACCCCAAAAGTGGCAGCAGGGAAATTCCAACAAGAGGGTGCCCAAAACCATTCTGAGATCGGGCCGGTTGGGATTCCAAAGAAAGAAGCACCAAACACCAGAGGGATCTGTCCGGAGCATTTATTAGGGGGAACTTAGAGAGTTCTGCAGCATACCCTCAGGCGGACAGTGAGAGAAAAAAGCATGGTCAACCAGCTGGGCACCGTGGCTCATGCCTGTCATCCCAGCACTTTGGGAGGCCAAGGTGGGAGGACTGCTTGAGCAGACCAGTTCAAAACCAGCCTGGGAAATATAGCAAGACCCCGTCTCTACAAAAAATAATTCAGCAGCCAGGCACGGTGGCTCACATCTGTAATCCCAGCACTTGGGAGGCCAAGGCGGGCGGATCACCTGAGGTCGGGAGTTTGAGACCAGCCTGAACAACATGGTGAAACTCAGTCTCTACTAAAAATAGAAAATTAGCTGGGCGTGGTGGCAGGCACCTGCAGTCCCAGCTACTCAGGAGGCTGAGGCAGGAGAATCACTTGAACCCAGCAGATGGAGGTTGCAGTGAGCCGAGATCGCACCACTGCACTCCAGCCTGGGCAACAAGAGCAAAACTCCATTTCTAAATAAATAAATAACTTTGCCAGACATGTCTCAGCTGCTCAGGAAGCCGATGTGGGAGGATCACTTGAGTCTGGGAGTTCAAGGCTGCAGTGAGCTATGATCACACTACTGCACTCCAGCCTGGGTGAAAGACCCTGCCTCAAAAAAAAAAAAAAAAAAAAAAGGCGGGAGGGGGGATGGTCTACCTTGGTGTGTCTGCTGCAGTGAGAGGGTCAGGGTATGGGGTTATATAAGTTTATAAGGAATTTGGTCAAGGGCGGGGACTAGTTTCTTTTAGTGTTTTGGGCAACAACCTAAACCTAAATACCTCTATCAGTGCCTGGGAATGTTTCAGGCTCTGGTTTGGATTCAAGCCTTCTGGGAAAAGCCTGCAGCTTGGCTGGTCAGAATGGTCAAAGCAGTCCATGATTTTCAGTCACGACACAGAAAGAAAGCAGGGGGTGAGTACTTTTCCTTTGTAAAGTTATTAAAATAATAACCCAACCCATACATATACCATTGGCTAGCTTCCACATGTGTTTATGACTGGTTACTAGTAAAATTTGCTATGCAGCAATCAACTGTTATTTACCATTTTCCAGGAATTTCAGGGCATAACATCAGGGTTATATGCAAAATGCAGTATACTAAATATCCGTGTGATTTTGTGAATTCAAAAGCACTGCAAGATGTTGCTCATGTTATTAATATGAATAAGACGATAAACCCATCCTCATAAATGTACAACATTTCCTGGTGGCCAAGCCTTAAACAGCTTATAATGTACCCAGTATCAGTGGGTGATGTGTTAGACTGTGAATTCAGCAAGGAGTAAAGAACGATTTTTTTAAATGGCCATGTGAGTAGACAAATGGAAATTGAGAGGATTTTTTGGGTAAAAAGAGATAAGAGCCTGGTATTATATAAGGAATGGGGCAAAATTAGGCAGAGTAGGTGTGGGAAAGAAGAGAAGAGCAACCAGAAACACACGTACGAGGTTTTTAAAAATACATTATTTTTAGCATTTAAGAGGAAAAGAAGGAAAGTACTATGAAAAAAGAAATGTAGGCCGGGCACAGTGGCTCACGCCTGTAATCCCAGCACTTTAGGAGGCCAAGGCGGGCGGATCACAAGGTCAGGAAATCGAGAACATCTTGGCCAACATGGTGAAACCCCGTCTCTACTAAAAATATAAAAATGAGCCAGGCGTGGTGGTGCATGCCTGTCGTCCTAGCTACTACTTTGGAGGCTGAGGCAGGAGAATCACCTGAACCAGGGAGGCGGAGATTGCAGTGAGCTGAGATCACACCACCGTACTCCAGCCTGGGTGACAAGAGTAAAACTCTGTCTCCAAAAAAAAAGAAAAGAAAGAAACGAGGCTGAGTGCCATGGCTCATGCCTGTAATCAAAGCACTTTGGGAGCCTGAGGTGGAAGGATTGCCTGAGCCCAAGAGTTTGAGGCTGCAGTGAGCTATGACTACACCACTGCCCTCCAGCCTGGGCAACAGGTGACACCCTATCTCAAAAGGAAAAACAAAAAAGGCAAATGGCAATTGCAGTGAAGAAATGCCAAGATACCTTCATGCTCAGGAGAGAAAGCTGTACTTCCTGGATGTGGTTTCCAGTCCCCTACACCTCTAGAGAAACCTCTCCACTCATGAATTATAGAAATCATCCCTAAAAGTATAAAGTACTGTCTTATTTGTTTATTTTATTTTATCTTATTTTTGAGATGAAATTTTGCTCTTGTTGCCCAGGCAGGAGTGCAATGGTGCAATATTGGCTCACTGCAACCTCTACCTCCCAGGTTCAAGCAATTCTCCTGCCTCAGCCTCCCGGGTAGCTGGGATTACAGGTGCCCACAACTATGCCTGGCTAATTTTTGTATTTTTGGTAGAGACAGGGTTTCACCATGTTGGTCATGCTGGTCTCAAACTCCTGACCTCAGGTGATGCGCCCACCTCAGCCTCCCAAAGTACTGGGATTACAGGCATTTGAGCCACCACGCCTGGCCAAAAGTATAGTCTTTTAAACGTTTTTAAAGATATGGATACCACTGGTCATTATTCACTGGAGTAAAACTCCATCAGGGTTTTAGCACATTTGGTTTATTGCTACATCTTCAGTGTTTAAGAGTTCCTGGTACACAAAAGGCACCTAATAAATATTTATACTTAATAAACATTTGCTGAGTGAGTATGCCAAATCGGTTTTCAAAGGATACTGTGCATAATAAGTCCTCGCTACCTTCAAAAATAGCCTCCAAATTAGAGGCCATTTCAACATGGAATTCTGGGGTGACAATTCCAGGCAACCATATCTTCCCATGTTTTTTTAAGTGCATGGGGCTCCTATCTGGAGTGAATTCTTTTCTGGTGCCTAACAAGGTATGACTTGTCAGCGAAGGCTTTACCGCATTCAGAACATCCGTAAGGTTTTTGTCCAGTATGGGTTTTTTTATGCAAACTAAGGTTTAATTTCCGGATGAAGGTTTTTCCACATTCACTACATCTATAGGTCCTCTCTCCGCTGTGAGTTTTCTGATGGCTATGAAGGTTTGACTTCTGAAAGAAGGCTTTTCCACATCTGTTACATTCATAGGGCTTTTCCCCAGTATGGATTTTTTTATGTTGAATGAGGTTTTTCTTCTGGATAAAGGTATTTCCGCATAGATCACACTCGTAAGCTCTCTTCCCAGTGTGAATTTTCTCATGATCGATGACATTGGATTTCTGGGAAAAGGCCTTCTCACATATGCTACATTTATAGGGTTTCTCTCCCGTGTGTATTCTCTGGTGTTTCACAAGATCTGACTTGTAAATGAAAGCCTTTCCACAGTCCGTACATTGAAAGGGTTTTTGTCCAGTGTGAACTTTTTTATGTTGAATGAGGGTTGAGTTCTGCCTGAAGGATTTCTCACATTCATTACACTGATAGGATTTCTTGGCATTATGAATTTTCTCATGATTAATGCAGGATGATTTCCAGGAAAAGGCTTTTCCACATGTCTTACATTGATAGGGTTTCTCTTTAGTATGAATTTTCTGATGTTGAAAGAGATTTGACTTCTGCTTGTAGGCGTTTCCACAGTTCTCACATTTATAGGGCCTTTCCTCTGCGTGAGTTTTCTGATGTTTATCAAGCTTCCACTTCTCCCTGAATGCTCTTCCACAGCTATGACATTCAAAGGGTTTCTGACAGGCATGCCTCCTCAGGTGACTCTGAAGGCGTGACTTTGAACTGAATAACTTTCTACAGGCATTACATTTCAGTTGTTGTCCTACAAATTTGGATGGATTATCGCCAACTAATTTTCTGTATCCATTATCATCGTGAGAATTATTTTGTACATAGTGTTGCAAGGAAGATACATCATCTATGCCCAGTGGAAGTATTTTCTTAGATCCGTCACATTCTACACCTTTCTGCGTAGTCAGCGTTTCCTTATTGATTGATGGGACTTCTCTTGCGAGACTCTCTTTCACATCCTTTGGCTTCCAAATCTGCCCTCCAATGTCCCCATTTTTTTCTAAAATGGAATACAAAAAAATGTCCTGTGTAAAACGTTCCACTCACATGCTTGAAATAAAATGCCATAGACAATCTATTGTGGTGATCATTCTGGCTTCAAACCTAATGTCTACGAGAAACCAAAGTTAATATAAGCTCTGTTAGAGTTCTAGGTGAACTAATGTTACATGAAGCTATCACATATCTGTCTGTAAAGGACTGAGCAACGTAGACCTAGTGCACAGGGAGCAGGTGAGAGCCCAGGGATACCAGGGAGAGGGAGATTAAGAAAGAGAGTTCGCCAGGCCAGGCACAGTGGCTCACACCTGTAATCCTAGCACTTTGGGAGGCTGAGGCGGGTGGATTGCCTGAGGTCGGGGGTTCGAGACCAGCCTGACCAACATGGTGAAACCCTGTCTCTACTAAAAATACAAAAAATTCACCGGGCATGGTGGCACATGCCTGTAATCCCAGCTACTCGGGAGGCTGCGGCAGGAGAATCGTTCGAACTCGGGAGGCGGAGGTTGCAGTGAGCCCAGATCGCGCCACTGCACTCCAGCCTGGGCGACAGAGACTCCGTTTCAAGAAAAAAAAAAAAAAAAAAGAGTTTGCCTGCAAAGGAAAACCCAGAGAAGAATGTAAAGAAATTTCTGAGTGGAGAAAAATACCTGGAGATTTCTTCCAGCGCTCCCAGGAAGTCACAGCTGGCTCTACTTGCTGCCAAACGACTTCCTCATTTAGAAAAGCTGAACTGGCTTCCATGCAACATTGACCCACAGTGCTCTCCTGGTCACCTACCTGCACGGCCACTTCCCAGCACTTCCTCTTCCTCTGACCATGGCTCCTTTCCTTGTTCCAACCTCAAGATCACATCGGGTTTGGTGGTTTCCCTTTGTCCTGTGATGGAAGATACCGCAGGGCTTGGTGTTTGTGGATGTGTGAGTTGTTTGTGCAAGTGTATGAGTGTATATAAGCGCTTGCGTATGCTTGCGTGAATATTTGTGTGTGAGTGTGAGCATTTATATGTCAGTGTGTGGGTATGTGCCATTGGTTGGGGGGAGTTGTGTGGATGGATGGTTTGAGGGAATGCACCTGAGCAGTCGAACTAAACAAAGAATGCTTTTTCTGGGCTGGGTGTGGTGGCTCATGCCTGTAATCCCAGCACTTTGGGAGGCCGAGACAGGAGAATTGCTAGAGCACAGGAATTTGAGACCAACATGTTACATGTAACATGAAGATAGCAAGACCCAGTCTCTACAAAACCAAAGCCACGTGTGATGGTGCACGTCTGTGGTCACAGCTATTCAGGAGGCTGAGGTGGGAGGATGGCTTGAGCCCAGGTCAATGTTGCAGTGATGCCAGGCATGGTGGTTCATGCCTGTAATACCAGAACTTTGGGAGGCTGAGGCGGGCCGGTTATCTGAGGTCAGGAATTCAAGACTAGCCTCACCAACATGGAGAAACCCCATCTGTGCAAAAAATACAAAAATTAGCCAGGCATGGTGGTGCACGTCTGTAATCCCAGCTACTCGGGAGGCTAAGGCAGGAAAATCACTGGAACCTGGGAGGCGGAGGTTGCAGTGAGCCGAGATCACACCACTGCACTCCAGCCTGGGTGACAGAGCGAGACTGTCTCCAAAAAAAAAAAATACTACAGCGAGCTATGATTGCACCACTGCACTCCAGCCTCGGTGACACAGCCAGACCCTGTTAGGAGAAAGGAGATAAAGAAAGAGAGAGGAATGGAGAGAGGGAGGGAGCGAGAAAGGAAGGAAGGAAAGAAGGAAGGTAGGAAGGGAGGAAGGGAAGGAGGCAGGGAGGGAGGGAGGGAGGGAAGGAAGGAAGGGAAAGAAAGAAATGCTTTTTCTTCTTGGAGGATAAAGCTTTTCCAAAAATCAAGACCAGGAGTAGGGTGAAGGGCAGGGCACCCAGCCCACAAAACTTACAGAGGCCCTCACTCATTCTCCGGGCACTTGCACGACCCTGAGAATGGGGGCTCCTTCAATACAGCACTTGGTACACTTCACTTGCCTCACCCTAGTCCCGGCTCTACAAAAACATATGCGAAGTGAGGAGCACCTCTGTGCCAACCCTATTTGGCCAGCCATGGGGTGTCTGTGTGTTTCACGCCTTAGGTTTTGAGTCCCCCTGCCCGGGAAGCCGTCCTTACCCACAGAGACAAGGTTGCTGTAATTCTCCAGCATCACATCCCTGTACAAGTTTCTCTGTTCAGGATTCAGCCGCTGCCACTCCCCCTGGGTGAAGTTCACAGTGACATCCTCGAAGGTCACTCTTCCCTGTAACAACAGATTCCCAATCAGTATAAAAATGCCATTGAATCCTGCGGCTGAGGATACAGAAACTTGTTTCTGCTGAACCAAGCTTTAATCATGTCCATAATTCACTCTACTCTGGATGAAAATAAATTGTGCCCAGAGGATCTTGCCAATGAGCCATAAACCTTAGACCTACTCATGACACTGCCATCTTTCTCCACCCTCTAGTCCCACCAATTTTACTTCCTGAATCTCAAACTCGGCCATTAGTTTCCATCTTCTCCACCATTCATTAATCCACCTTGTCATCTTTTACTTAGAGTAAGGCAGAGGCCGAGTATGGTGGCTCACACCTATCATCCCAACATTTTGGGAGGCCGAGGCAGGAGGATTGCTTGAGGCCAGGAGTTTGAGACTAGCTGGGGAACATAGCAAAACCCCTATCTCAAAGAACATTTTATTATTTTGGTCGGGCACGGTGGCTCACACCTGTAATCCCTGCACTTTGGGAGGCCGAGGCGGGTGGATCACCTGAGGTCAGGAGTTCGAGACCAGTCTGGCCAACATGAAGAAACCCCATCTCTACTAAAAATACAAAAAATTAGCCAGGCATGGTGGCAGGCGCCTGTAATCCCAGCTACTCAGGAGGCTGAGGCAGGAGAATCACTTGAACCCAGGAGGTGGAGGCTGCAGTGAGCCAAGATTGTGCCACTGCACTCCAGCCAGGGCAACAAGAGCAAAACTCTGTCTCAAGAAAAAAAAGAAAAAGAAAAAGAGAAGAAAAGAAAATGTTATTATATTTTTTTCTATTTTCCATTTTTCTTTAAGACATCCTGCCTCTATTAGAAATTCTTTTTTAAATAGAGGCCTGGCATGGTGGCTCACACCTATAATCCCAGCACTTCAGGAGGCTGAGACAGGTGGATCACCCGGGGTCAGGAGTTCGAGATCAGCCTCGTCAACATGGTGAAACCCCATCTCTACTAAAAATACAAAAACTAGCCCGACATGGTGGTGTGTGCCTGTAATCCCAGCTACTCAGGAGGCTGAGGCAGGAGAATCGCTTGAACCCTGGGAGGTGGAGGTTGCAGTGAGCTGAGATCACACCACTGCACTCCAGCCTGGGTGACAGTGAGACTCCATCTCAAATAAATAAATACATAAATAAGTAGAATAAGCCAATAGCCCCCTAATTCTTCCAGCTACATCTAAACTGACTGTAATCTATTTTCCACAGTCGACATTCAGACTGGATGGTGCGCTCCCCTAATTTATCAGCTTTCCTTGCATTTGGGAGAAACAGGTGACACCTGCTACAGGGGCCAGCGTCTGGCATGTCTACCACACTCCCACTCACACAGGGTCACACGGCACTCCCCTGGGTCTCTCCTGCAGCCATACTGGACTTACGGCAGCATTTTGCCCCTGCCACTCAACACTCACAGTGTTGGAAATCACACTAGTAAAGCGAATTCCTTTGTCAGAAACTGAAAATCTCACCTCTAAGAGCCAGCATCTAGTGTCCTCTTGGACAGATAAATTTTTTAGTTGTGTTTGTGTTCTAGCTCGCTTTTTTTAAATTTTGTTTATTTATTAATTTTTTTGGTGGGGAAGGGGACAGAGTCTCACTCTGGTAGCCCAGGCTGGAGTGCAGTGGCACAATCTCGGCTCACTGCAACCTCCACCTCCTGGGTTCAAGCGATTCTCCTGCCTCAGCCTCCTGAGTAGCTGGGATTACAGGCACGCACCACGACACCTGGCTAATTTTTGTCCTTTTAGTAGAGACGGGTTTCACCGTGTTGGCCAGGCTGGTCTCAAACTCCTGACCTCAAGTGATCTGCCCACCTCGGCCTCCCGAAGTGCTGGGATTAAAGGGATGAGCCACCGCACCCGGCCTTTTTTAAAAATTTTTGACACAGGTTCTTGCTCTGCCACCCAGGCTGGAGTACAGTGGCATGATCATGGCTCACTGCAGCCTCAACCTCCCAGGATCAAGCAATCCTCCTACCTCAGCCTCCAGAATAGCTGGGACTACAGGCATGCACCACCGTGCTAAGCTCATTTTTTATTATTTGTAGAGACAGGATCTCACTATATTGTCCAGGCTGGTCTTGAACTCCTGGCCTCAAGTGGTCTTCCTGCCTTCGCCTCCCAAAGTGCTGGGATTACAGGTGTGAGCCACCACACCCACCCTTAGTATGCCTTTCCTGTCAACAGGAAATTGGTCAACAGGCTTAATTTTAACAATTGCAAATAAACTACTATCTGCCTAACTGCATACAACTTATCCTTGGTCTTTCAGCTATCCATAATTTACTTTGATTCCGACTGGTACTAGTTTATGATTTTTCAGTTTATTGTGTGGATTTACAGAATTTGTTTCAAATACACACAGAACAAAGTCGGGAGAGGACACACATTCAAGGCACCAATCATTTAAAAAATAGGTTGGGGTGAAACACACGTGACACTGTTACATCTCAGGGCTTAGCAGTGGACCAGGTTTGTAAGAGCAATGGTCAAAAGATGCTTGAGGCTGGGCGTGGTGGCTCACCCTTGTAATCCCAGAACTTTGGGAGGCTGAGGCGGGTGGACCACCTGAGGTCAGGAGTTCGAGACCAGCCCGACCAATATGGTAAAACCCCATCTCTACTAAAAATACAAAAATTAGCCGGGCGTGGGCGTGGTGGTGTGCGCCTGTAATCCCAGCTACTCAGGAGGTTGAGGCAGGAGAATCGCTTGAACCTGGGAGGTGGAGGTTGCAGTGAGCCAAGATCAAGCCATTGCACTCCAGCCTGGGTGGCAGAGGGAGACTGTCTCAAAAAAAACAAAAAACAAAGATGCTTCAGCTGAAACCAGCCCAGTAATCCCATAGACAGTTGTGGGTTTTTTGTTTTTTGTTTTTTGTTTTTTGTTTTTGTTTTTTGGATAAACATAGAAATTGACCCTTCTGCTGTTAAAGCTTGAAACCTGTATTTGTTTTGTCTGAGTTCCTTCCTCAGGAAAAGACCTTCAGATCTCTCAAAGGCAGGCAGATCACCTGAGGTCAAGATTTCGAGGCCAGCCTGGCCAACATGGTGAAGCCCCGTCTCTACCAAAAAATACAAAAATTAGCCAGGAGTGGTGGGGCGCACACCTGTAATCCCAGCAACTCAGGAGGCTGAGGAAGGAGAATCGCTTGAACCTGGGAGGCAGAGGTTGCAGTGAGCTGAGATTGCACCACTATACTCCAGCCTGGGTGACACAGCGAGACTCCCTCAAAAAAAAAAAAACAACTGAAACTCACCACAACTGAAACTCACCACAACAGATGTCTCCTTGCCCCCTCCCTAGTCTTGCTTTCTTACACATTGTTATATTTCTTCCGTGCTGTATAAACCCCTAGTTTTAGTGAGTTAGGGAGATGGATTTGAGGCTGAGCTCCCATTTCTTCAGCTACGGCAGCTGATTAAAGCTTCTTCCTTGGCAATACCCATTGTCTCAGTCATTGGCTTTCTGTGCAGCCAGTAGCAGGACCTAGACCAAACTCCTGCTGTTTCCGTAACCAAGCTTTTTTTTTTTTTTTTTTTTTTTGAGACAGGGTCATGCTCTGTCACCCAGGCTGGAGTGCAGTGGCACAATCATGGCTCACTGCAGCCTCAACCTCCCAGGTTCAAGCGATTCTCCCACCTCCGCCTCCAGAGTAGCTGAGACTACAGGTGTACGCCACCACCACCACACCCAGCTAATTTTTTTGTAGAGACGGGATCTTGCCATGTTGCCCAGGCTGGTTTCAAACTCCTGAACTCAAGCGATCCGCCTGCCTTGGCCTCCTAGATTGCTGAATTACAGGTGTGAGCCACCATGCCCAGCCTTGAGCTTTACTTGAAATGTTTCAGCTCTAATAGGAAAGCAGAAAGTAGAGTGTGTGTTACCTTTTAATAAAAGTATGGAAGGAAGGAGGAAAATATGCCAAAAGGTGAGCGGAGTTAATTCTGAGCAAGAGGAACGTGGCTCATACGTTTATTCATTATGAGATTTAGATTTTTTTGAAAAGCTCACCTGGGAATTGTTCATTTCCTGTTCTTCACCAGTCAATAAAGTCTTGGGAAGGCAGATCTGAGGGAAAATGGAAAAGAACCATGAAATAGCAGAATTCGCTTTGGAAGTTGAGGATCATCCAGCATAGAATGCTCCACACCCTGGATAAAAGCTCTCCTTAACCCACTCAGAAAAGCCCTGACTTGTACCTCGGTGATCCCCTTCTGAAGGTCTTTTTTGTTTGTTTTGGTTTTTTTGTGTTTGTTTATTTATTGAGACTGGGTCTCAAAGAAGAAAGTGCAGGCCAGGCACGGTGGCTCACGCCTGTAATCCCAGCACTTTGGGAGGCTGAGGCAGGCAGATCACCAGAGGTCAGGAGTTCGAGACCAGCCTGTCCAACATGGTGAAACCCCGTCTCTACTAAAAATACAAAATTGGCTGGGCGCGGTGACTCACGCCTGTAATCCCAGCACTTTGGGAGGCCAAGGCAGGCGGATCACGAGGTCAGGAGATCAAGACCATCCTGGCCAACACGGTGAAACCCTGTCTCTACTAAAAATACAAAAACAAAATTAGCCAGGTGTGGTGATGGGCGCCTGTAGTCCCAGCTACTCGGGAGGCTGAGGCAGGAGAATGGCGGGCACCCGGGAGGCGGAGCTTGCAGTGAGCCGAGATCGCGCCACCACACTCCAGCCTGGGCGACAGAGCGAGACTCCGTCTCAAAAAAAAAAAAAAAGAGAGAGAGAGAGAAAGCTAAACAGCAGTTCAACAGCACCTTTAAAACAAGCCTGTGCAAAGACAATGAGGCAAGCATCAGATCAGCTAGAGCACAGTAAGGAAGGCCGAGAGCAGAAACCATGAATCCTGAAGCAGCTGTGGTCGTGACGAATAACGCCGCAGTGAACACGGGATGCAGATAGCCCTTCAGCTTTGCCATAAGCGGGACAGCTGGATCATTGGTAATTCTTTGCCAAAAGCATAGATTTTGGCCACGCGTGGCAGCTCACACCTATAATCCCAGCACTTTGGACAGCCAAGGTGGGAGGATCAGTTGAGCCCAGGAGTTACTTTTTTTTTTTTTTTTTTTAAGACCAAGTCTTGCTCTGTCGCCCAGGCTGGAGTGCAGTGGCACAGTCTCGGCTCACTGCAACCTCTGCCTCCCGGGTTCAAGGGATTCCCCTGCCTCAGCCTCCCGTGTAGCTGGGATTACAGGCATGCACCACCATGCCCAGCTAATTTTTGCATTTTTAGTAGAGACAAGGTTTTACCATGTTGTTCAGGCTGGTCTCGAGCTGCTGATCTCAAGTGATCCGCCGGCCTCAGCCTCCCAAAGTGCTGGGATTATAGGCGTGAACCACCACATCCAGCCAAGCCCAGGAGTTTGAGACCAGCCTGTGCAACATAGTGAAACCTCTGTCTCAAGGTTTAAGTAATAAAGTTTTTATTTTTTATTTTATTTTATTGAGGCAGGGTCTCATTCTGTCACCCAGGCTGGAGTGCAGTGATGTGATCCCGGCTCACAGCAGTTTAAAAATCCCTGGCTCAAGCAATCCTCCTACCTCGGCCTCCTGAATAGCTAAGACTATGGGTGCATGCTACCACATCAGCTAACTTTTTATTTTTTGTAAAGAAGGGATCTTGCTATGTCACCCAAACTGGTCTCAAACTCCTAGGCTCAAGCAATCCTCCTCCCTCAGCCTCCCCAAATCTTGGGATTACATGCATGAGCCACCACACCAGCCAGGAATAAAGTTTTAAATAAGTAAATATGTTTTTAAAAAGAGTAAACTTGCCGGGCACAACTTTAATGTTTATTAAAGTTTGAGGAGTCCAATTCTAGCACAAAAAAATATAAATAATTTTAAAAAAGAGTAAATTGTAAATGCTTTCACCACAAAAATAGATTAATTAGCTTGATTTAATCATCCCCCCAATGTAAACATGTATCAAAACATCACATTGTACCCCATAAATAAACACAATTATTATTTGTCAATAAAAAGTTTTTAGAAGTAGCTGTGGGCCAGCAGTAATGCTAAGGACTGGAGGGCCACGAAAACAATTTTGAGTGTCCTGGGAGCATCACTTTTCAATATGACAACTAAAAAAAAAATCTAAACTACCAATGTAAAATATTTAGCTTATTCCAGCAAATAGGAGAGGTAGAAAAATGAAACTAAGTAAAAATGCAAAACAAACAAACAAACAAAACCCAGACATTTGGCTTTCAGGGAGAAAAAAAAATCAGCTTACCTCCAGTGGAATCTGGCATAAATTAGCAAGTTGATTGATTTCTGATGCCTGTGGTCTTTTCTTCTGAAAGGGACTGAAAATGAAAAGGCGTGTATACTGAAAAGCTAAACTAATGACTAAAACTTAATCTGCCCTCTACCCGCTGTATTCCGCATCATAATCCAGTCAAGAAACAACCCAAAACACTCACTTGCTATCAAAAGCCCCACCTGATCCTATCAGGCCACATCAAAATTTCAATTCCCAATTCTTTCCTCGACTTCCCCAAAACTGAATGAACTCTCATAAAAATTGTGATTGTGAAAGCTTAATTTTCAAATCTGCCCAATCAGTTTCCAATGGAATTTTTTTTCAAGTTCATGCAAGTAAAAATTTTTTACCTTAACTTTGAAATAGAAAGCATGGAAAACATTATCCAAATGTCAGAGGATGAAAATAAATTAAAACAACAAAAATTGGCTGGGCACGGTGGCTCATGCCTGTAATCCCAGCACTTTGGGAGGACAGGAGTTCAAGACCAGCCTGGCCAACATGGGGAAACCCTGTCTCTACTAAAAATACAAAAATTAGCTGGTCATGGTGGCACGTGCCTGTAATCCCAGCTACTTGGGAGGCTGAGGCAGGAGAATCGCTTGAACCCGGGAGACGGAGGCTTCAGTGAGCCAAGATCGTGCCACTGCACTCCAGCCTGGGCAATGAGCGAGACTCCGTCTCCCGTCTCAAAAAAAAAAAAAAAGAAAGGAAAAGAAAAAAGAAATAGGGCCAGCGGAGGTGGAACAATGCCTTAAAGTGCTCTCCGCCCGACAGAAAGTATTCAGGCTCCAACCTCCAACCGGCAAAATCTCTTCAGCTGTACTAATACTCTCAAAATGAGATCAACATGCCAATCCATCCCCACCCTAGTCTGGGTGTTGAATTTAAACACAGGCTACATGCCCTTGCCTGCAGACATGGAGACGTTCCAAAATTGAGCGTCCAACTGAATTCCAAGAGACTAAACCAGACTTCATGGGACAGGATGCACCAGACTAGACCTCCTCCCAGGAGAAGAGGTATCCAAAGATCGTATTAGCAAATGACCCTTGGCGGTGTGCGGTGGCTCAAGCCTGTAATCCCAACACTTTGGGAGACTGAGGCAGACAGATCACCTGAGGTCAGGAGTTCAAGACCAGCCTGGTCAACATGGTGAAATCCTGTCTCTACTAAAAATACAAAAATTAGCTGGGCATGGTGGTACACACCTGTAGTCCCAGCTACTCAGCTACTCAAGAGGCTGAGGCAGAATTGCTTGAACCCAAAAGACAGAGGTTGCTGTGAGCTGAGATCATGCCACTGCACTCCAGCCTGGGCGACAGAGGGAGACTCCATCTCAAAAAAAAAAAAAAAAAAAAGCAAAATGACCCAGCCAGCCTGCTGGTTCACACCTGAATCCCAGCCGCCGTGTTGGACTACTGTAGTCCCAGATACTTGGGAGGCTGAGGTGGGAGGATCAATTGAGCCCAAGAGGTCAAGGCTGCAGTGAGCAAGGATCTTGCCACTGCATTCCAGCCTGAGAGACAGAGCAAGCCTGCAGGTGAACGGAAAGGTGTGGAGTGATTTTATATATATATATATATATAGATAGATAGATATAGATATATATATGTGTGTGTGTGTGTATGTATATATATGTATATATGTATATATATACACATATATGTATACATATATATATATTTTTTTTTTTTTTTGTCTGAGCCGCTGTGCCTGGCCTTTTTTATTTTTTTTTAGAGACAGGCTGGTCTCAAACTCCTGGCCCCAAGTGATCCTCCCATCCCAGCCTCCCAAAGTACTGGTATTACAGGTGTGAGCCACTGCAGTTGGCTCAACAGCAGATTTTCAATGTAGATGAAAAAGCCATCTATTGGAAGGAGATTCCATCTAGGATTTTTATAGCTAGAGAGAAGTCAATGCCTGGCCTCAAAGCTTCCAAGGACAGGATGATTCTCTTACATGAAACTAATGCAGCTGGTGACTGAGTTTAATCTAATGCTCACTTACCATTTAAAAAATTTTAAAGCCTCTAAGAATTATGCTGGCCAAATGCGGTGGCTCATGCCTCTAATCCCAGCAATTTGGGAAGCCAAGGTGGGCAGATCACTTGAGGTCAGGAGTTCCAGGCCAGCCTGGCCAACATGGTGAAACCCCATCTCTACTAAAAATACAAAAAAATTAGCCAGGCATGGTGGCCCGTGCCTGTAGTCCCAGATACTCAGGAGGCTGAGGCAAGACAATCACTTGAACCTCGGAGGTGGAAGCTGCAGTGAGCCGAGATCACACCACTGCACTCCAGCCTGGGTGACAGAGTGAGACTGTGTCTCAAAAAACAAACAAAGAAAAGAATTATGTTAAATCTACTCTATCTGTGCTCTATAAATGAAACAACAAAGCCTGGGTGATAGCACATTTGTCTACAGTATGGTTTTGATTATTTTAAGTCCACTGTTGAGAACTATTTCTCAGACAAAAAGAAAAAGATTCCCTTCAAAGCATTACTGCTCTTCAGATCCCAGGTGTTAAGCCAGCAAACACAATAAATAAATAAATAAATAAATAAATAAATAAATAAATAAATAACTGCTCATCAAACCTAAACACAAAAATAGAAAAATAATAAAAAAGCAAAAGACCACACAAAAACAAAATATCACTGCTCGTAGAAAATGTATCGGGTCACTCAAGAGCTGATGGATGAATCTTAATTTCAGTTGAAGAAAAAAACTCTGATGGAAATATACAAGGAGATGAATGTTGTTTGCATGCCTGCTAACACAACATCCATTCTGCAGACCGTGGGTCAAGAAGTAATTTTGACTTTCAAGTAGTGTTATCTAAGAAATACATTTCATAAAACCATTTCTCCCATAGATAGTGAATCCTCTGATGGATCGGGGCAAAGTCCATTGAAAACCTCCATGAAACAGTTCATCATTCTAAATGCCATTAAGAACATTTGTGATTCATGGGAAGAGGTCAAAATATCAGCATGAACAGGATTTGGAAGAAGTGGATTCCAACCCTCATGGATGACTTTGAGGGGTTCAAAAATTCAGTGGAGACCAGGCACGTGACTTATGCCTATAATCACAGCATTTTAGGACCTCAAGTGGGAGGATCGCTTGAGGCCAGGAGTTTGAGACCAGCCTGGCAACAGAGCGAGACTCCCATCTTTATTTTTAAAATATATATTAATAATTCAATGGAAGTAGTGACTGCAGATGTGGCAGAAATAGCAAGATAACTAGAATTGGAAGTGGAGCCTGAAGATGTGACTGAATTTTTGCAACCTGCTGGTAAAACTTGAACAGATGAAATTTTTTTTTAATTAAAAAAATGTTTTAAATGAAAGACCTCATGAGGCGGGCAGATCACGAGGTAAGGATATCAAGGCCATCCTGGCTAACACGGTGAAACGCCGTCTCTACTAAAAATATAAAAAATTGGCCGAGCGTGGTGGCGGGCGCCTGTAGTCCCAGCTATTAGGGAGGCCGAGGCAGGGGAATGGCGTGAACCCAGGAGGCGGAGCTTGCAGTGAGCCGAGATCACGCCACTGCACTCCAGCTTGGGCGACAGTGCTAGACTCCGTCTCAAAAAAAAAAAAAACTTGACCTGATGAGGAATTGCTTCTTATGGATAAGCAAATAAATTGTTTGTTTGTTTGTTTGTTTGTTTGTTTTTTGAGACTGAGTTTTGCTCTTGTTGCCCAGGCTGGAGTGCAATGGCGCGATCTCAGCTTACCGCAACCTCTGCCTCCCAGGTTCAAGCAATTCTCCTGCCTCAGCCTCCCAAGTAGCTGGGATTACAGGCATGCACCACCACGCCCGGCTAATTTTTTTTTTGTATTTTTAGTAGAGATGGGGTTTCTCCAGGTTGAGGCTGCTCTCGAACTCCTGACCTCAGGTGATCCGCCCACCTCGGCCTCCCAAAGTGCTGGGATTACAGGCGTGAGCCACCGCTCCCAGCCTTAAAGTGTTTTTTTTAAAGGTACTCAAATATGTCAATTTTATTGTTTCTCTGTGTGCACATTTATTTGCTACTGAAAATTGCAAAAGCAGTACATCATGGCTTCTTATTGCAATGCAAACTTTTGAAAACCGGAAAATCTATTATGCTCTAGCCAAACTATCCGACGTTTTCTTCCTTTTTTTTTTTTTTTTTTTTTTTTTTTTTTGACAGAATCTCGCTCTGTCACTCAGGCTGGAGTGCAATGGCGCGATCTTGGCTCACCGCAATCTCCATCTCCCAGGTTCAAGCGATTCTCCTGCCTCAGCCTCCCGAGTAGCTAGGATTAACAACGTGCGCCCACATACCCAGCTAATCTTTTGTATTTTTAGTAGAGACGGGGTTTCACCACGTTGGCCAGACTGGTCTCAAACTCCCGACCTCAGATGATCCACGCACCTCGGCCTCCCAAAGTGCTGGGATTACAGGTGTAAGCCACAGCACCGGCCTCCAATGTTTTCTTTACATTCTTTCCCCATAAGTCACTTTCCTTCAAATTTTTTTTCTTTTTGGAGACAAGGTCTCTCTTTGTCACCCAGGCTGGAGTGCAGCGGTGCAATCACAGCTCACTGCAGCCTCTACCTCCTGGATTCAAGCCATCCTCCCACCTCAGCTTCCCAAGTAGCTGGGACCACAGGCATGTGCCACTTCACCTGGCAAATTTTTTTGAAAAATTTTTTTGTAGAGATGGAGGCTCGCCATGTTGCGCAGGCTGGTCTTGAACTCTTAGCCTCAAGCAATACTCCTGCCACAGCCTCCCAAAATGCTGGGATTACATGCAATAGCCACTATGCCTGGCCTACTTCAAGTTCAAAAATTTAAACCAACCTTCATCCCAGTGTCTTCACAAATGCTCAGCAAAGAAAATTCCTAAGACGATTCAGGGACCTCTCACAACCTTACTGAGAGACGTTAATAAAGAACCTTAGTAACTTGACTCTCAACTCCACTACCAACCCTTCCCCTCTAGCAGAAGTTTCACCCCAACAACAGGATAGAAGAGAAACAATCTTCCAGGACATCAGAGATGGCTTGCCTTACAGGAGGAAATTAGTAAGAACATTGCTCTCTGTGGGGAAAGAAAGGATGGTAAAAATCGAGATACCTATTAATAGATTTTCTCAGCTTGAAACAGAACTGACACTAGGCTTAAGGGAGTGCAGAATGAATCAAGAAGTGAACCATTCAAATGTGGCTGCAGTTTCTGTGTGTATCACAGATGGGATCCTTCTGAGAATGCTAGAAAAGGGAATTATGACACAGAGCCAGTTCAGCCATAAACATTATTTTTGTACTTTTTCTTTCTTGCTGGTAATTTTTTCCTATTCTTTTGAGATGGAGTCTCACTCTGTTGCCCAGGCTGGAGTGCAGCGGCATGATCTTGGCTCACTGTAGCTTCCGGCTCCTGGGTTCAGGCAGTTCTCCTGCCTCAGCCTCCCAAGTACCTGGGATTAGAGGCGCCCACCACTACGCCTGGCTAATTTTTATATTTTGAGTAGAGATGTGGTTTCACCATATTGGCCAAGCTGGTCTTGAACTCCTGACTTCCAGTGATCCACCCGCCTCGGCCTCCCAAAGTGCCGGGATTACAGGTGTGAGCCACCACGCCCAGCCTTCTTGCTGGTAATTTTTTATATAGTGGGTTAAGAAAGCTACTCTATGCTAGGATAGACTATCACAATATTTTTGATATCTTTTTCTGTGATATCTTTTTCTCACACATTTTCCTTCCTACAATGACACTGGTAACTTATAAGGAATCTGTGTAGTTTGAATGTATTTGAATAATTTCAATATACCTTAGTGCTACTCTTTGATTTAATCCCTAAAGCACCAATAGGTCCTAAATATTCTCATGTGTTTTAGAAGCCTGAAGTCAGTGAGAAAAACCCACAGAGAGCAATGTTTTTACTAATTTCCTCCTGTAAGTCTAGCCACCTCTGATGTTCTGGAAGATTGTTTCTTTTCTATCCTGTTGCTGGGGTGAACCTTCTGCTAGAGAGGAAGGGTTGGTAGTGGAGTTGAGAGTCAAGTTACTAAGGTTCTTTAGTAACATCTCACAGTAGAGAGTATGAGAGGCCCCTGAATTGTCTTAGGAATTTTCTTCAGTGAGCATTTGCGAAGACTCGGATGAAGGTTAGGTTAAACTTTTGTCATGGGTCCATTGGCAGGCTAGTCACAAGTGCCTCCTGGATCTTTGGGTCCTGGCGGAAAACGATGCCAGACTCTCAAATTGCCACAAGGTAGCCTGGAAAGAACGCCACAGTCCAGAAGGAGCCTCGAAAGTGGTTTCGTGAGGTGGAATTTACTCCTGGTGAAGATGCTGTGAACGCTGTTTAAACTACAACAGAGGATTTACAATATTGACGCCCGTAGTTAAGAAAGCAGTGGCAGGGTTTGAGAGGATTGGCTCCAATTTTGAAAGAAGTTCTATTATGGGTAAAATGCTATCAAACAACATCTCATGTTCCAGAGAAATCTTTCGTGGAAGGAAGCGTCAGTTAATGTGGTAAATTTCATTGTTGGTTTAAGAAATTGTTACAACCACTTCAATATTCAGCAACCACCACCCTTATCAGCCAGCAGCCAATGACATCGAGGCAAGACTCCTCACCAGCAAAAAAGATTATGACTCCCTGAAGGCTAAGATCATTATTAGTATTTTTAGCAATAAAGTATTTTTATATAATTTCTTTTTAAAAAATAATGGAGCTTCAAATAAGGGCATCAAGTATTTTTTCTTTTAATAGATGGGGTTTTGCCATGTTGTCCAGGCTGAGCTCAAGCAATCCACCTGCCTCGGCCTCCCAAAGTGCTGGGATTACAGGCGTGAGTCACCGCACCCAGCCAGCATCAAGTGTTTTAAAATTAAAGTATGTGCCTTGTTTCCTAGACATAACACCATTTTACACTTTATTAGACTACAGTGTAGTGTAGTGTAAATGTAACTTCTTTTTTTTTTTTTTTTTTTTTTTTTTTTTGAGAGGGAGTCTCGCTCGGCCGCCCAGGCTGGAGTGCAGTGGCGCGATCTTGGCTCACTGCAAGCTCCGCCTCCCAGGTTCACGCCATTCTCCTGCCTCAGCCTCCCGAGTAGCTGGGACTACAGGCACCTGCTACCATGCCCAGCTAATTTTTTTTTTTTTTTTTTTTTTAGCAGAGACGGGGTTTCTCCACGTTAGCCAGGATGGTCTCGATCTCCTGACCTTGCGATCTGCCCGCCTCCGCCTCCCAAAGTGCTGGTATTACAGGCATGAGCCACCGCGCCCGGCCATAACTTTTTTTTAAATAGAGACAGGATCTCCCTATATTGCCCAGGTTGACCTCACAACTCCTGGTCTCAAGTGATCCTCCCCCTTCCATGTCCTAAAGTAATGGGATTATAGGCATGAGCCACCACACCCAGCCAATGTAACTTTATATTCACAAGGAAACAAAACCATTTTTGTGACTCACTTTATAGCAATATTTGCTTTATTGTGGTGGTCTGCAACCCAATCCACAATATCTTTGAGGTATGGCTGTACTTTCTAAGTGTTTCCTGAGTCAGCCTACTTTTTCTCCATTTTTTGGTCATTATTCTATCCATTTTTTTTGTTTTGTTTTGCTGTTGTTTGGAAACAAGAACTTGCTGTGTCGCCCAGGCTGGAGTGCAGTAGCACGATCATAGCTCACTGCAGCCTCACCATCCCTGTGTTCAAACCATTCTCCTGCCTCAGGCTCCTGAGTTGCTGAGACTACAGATGCACACTACCACACCTGGCTCATTTTTTAAAAATTGTTTGTAGAGATGGGGTCTCATCATGTTGCCCAGGCTGATCTGGAACTCCTGGCCTCAAGCAATCCTTCTGCCTCAGCCTTCTGAGTAGCCCTGATCAATCCATTGTTGAAGAATACATGGATGTTACTTTGCAGTCTGTCATCCTGAATTTGTGTTCACTTGACATTGCCTAATTATTAGTTTCAGCTTACCCACCTTTTGTCACTAACACGCAGAAGAGACTGTGGCCTTCTTACTGTATCATATCAGGAAGCATCTCACATTGGTTTGTGCCATTACTGGTGCAGTGACTTTCAGCCACTTGGTTAAGGTGGAGTTGGCCATATTTCTCTGCTGTAAAATTACTGATTTTCCTTTTGTAATTAATAAGTGTGTGTGAGTAGATTCTTTGAGATGAAGTATATATCTTGTTCTTCCTTGAACTTAAAGGTTTTTTTTTAAGTGAAAGCAAATTTGTTAAGAAAGTAAAGGAATAAAAGAACAGCTACTCCATAGGCAGAGCAGTGTCACTTTAAGGTTACGACGTCAAGTGATTTTTGTACAAATCAATAATTACTGTGATGATTGAAAAAAGATTATTACCAAGTTTATTTTCATTGTCTCAAGGTCTTCTGAACTCTGGATCTAGGCTGTGTCAACAGGGTAGTGTGGTACCCCCTGTACCCGTCTCTGCCTCCTACAGTCCTTTTCATTTATTTTGTTTTTTTATAATAGAGGCAGAGTCTTGCTATATGTTGTCCAGGCTGGTTTCAAACTCCTGAGTGAGCTCAAGCAATCTTCCTGCCTTGGCCTCCCAACGTAGTGGGATTACAAGTGTGAGCCACCACATCTGGCCAAGTCCTTTACCATCTTCAGAAGGCTTAGCTTGCAGTTTCAGCAGAAGGATAGACTCCCAGGAAGACTGTGAGACAGATTTGGGGCCCAGTTGATATTATCAAGTACACTGAATTTGACTGTGTTCACCACGTTCTGGCTTCAGAGAAATGGGAGTCACTAGTGAAGTTGGTGCCATTTTGTGTATCTTCTGCACCTAAGGAGTAAAAAAGATAGAGGAAAGAATGTAAGAGGTCAGCTTATATTCACAAACATGGACGTCAGCCTTTTCCCACCTTTTCTTTTTTTTTTTTTTTAGTCGGAGTCTCACTTTGTCGCCCAGGCTGGAGTGCAGTGGCGCGATCTCGGCTCACTGCAAGCTCCACCTCCTGGGTTCACGCCATTCTCCTGCCTCAGCCTCCCGAGTAGCTGGGACTACAGACGCCCGCCACCGCGCCCGGCTAATTTTTTGTAGTTTTAGTAGAGACGGGGTTTCACCGTGTTAGCCAGGATGGTCTCGATCTCCTGACCTCGTGATCCGCCCACCTCGGCCTCCCAAAGTGCTGGGATTACAGGCATGAGCCTCCATGCCCAGCCCCCACCTTTTCAATCCAATATGGAACCTACTACCTCCTGGGAAAGCCATGCCCCCGCTGCCCCTGGCAGACCACACCTGAGGATTCATTCCTCCTCTCACTCAATCACACCTTCAACAGAAGTGTATTGAGCGTTTCCTTTGTACCAGGCACTAGGGATACAACAGTGAATTTGTATCCATGGGGTTGCTGGAATCCAGTTGGAAAGTGGGCAGTGGATTCTTCAGAAGGTCCATAGGCCTGGGAAGAGTCTTTGGGGACTGTGAGCAACCCCATGGTACCGTGGAGCACTTGAGTGGGGATATCCTCCACCTCCCAGGAGGAGCTGTCGGCTCCACCATGACGAAGCACTGGACATCCAAGGGCTCCGCTTGTGAACCACATTGGAAACAACAGGCTAGTTACCTTGCAGTCCCTCAGGAATCTTGCCCTGCTCTTCTTGTTCTAAGGACGCCACAGGTTCCCTTTTTCTCTGGAGAAGTAATCTAGATCTTCGATTTTGGAACCAAATCTAAGTGGTAAGACAAAGAAACTTAATTTAAACAAAGAATGTTGTGTAAAACTCATGATTGCTTTCTTCTCTTTTTTCTTCTCTGTTTTTTGAGACAGCGGTCTCTCTCAGAGTAGCTAGTGCCGCAGCTGTGCATCATCACCTTAGGCTAACTTTTAAACTTTTTGTAGAGACGAGGTTTCACCACGTGGCCCAGGCTGATCTTGAACTTCTGGGCACAACCAATCCTCCCAAGTAGCTGGGACTAGAGGCACACTTGACTGTGCCCAACCCAAGATATATATATATATACTTTTTTTTTTAATACGGAGTCTCACTCGGTCACCCAGGCTGGAGTGCAGTGGCACAATCTTGGCTCACTGCAACCTCCACCTCCCAGGTTCAAGCAATTCTCCTGCCCCGGCTGCCAAGCAGCTGGGATTATAGGCGCCCACCACCATACCCGGCTAATTTTTGTATTTTTAGTAGAGATGGAATTTCACCATATTGGCCAGGCTGGTCTTGAACTCTCGACCTCAGGTGATCCGCCCGCCTCAGCCTCCCAAAGTGCTGGCATTACAGGCGTGAGCCACCGTGCCCAGCCCAACATTATTAACATTTTATGACATTTGTGAGAGTCTATAAGGCCTAAAGAAAACACCCAAAATTCTGAAACTCACACCCAGTCCCTTTGTGATAGGTTTTAGATCCTGAAAGTTCACAGGTCCACCTCATTACAATACTGGTGTTTCTCTAAAGTGACATGCTACATTGCAGCTCTTCCTTCTGCCTGAAATTTTTTTTTCTATCTCTTTTTCTTCCCCTCAGAAATGCCCATTTTACTTCCAAGTCCCAGAATAGAGAATGTCTAGGAAAACATTCTTCATCCCACAAGACAAACTTAATTTCTGTTCCTTCTTTGTGCCCATAGATTGTACATATAGGCATGTAAAACTTATGCATATATACTCACATAATTTGAAATAGCAGTTCATATATACTTATATGCACACACTCACAAAAACCCCTCACCTTCCAGCAGCTACTATATTTTTGAGACAAAATCTCACTGTATCACCCAGGCTGGAGGGCAGTGGTGCGATCACAGTTCACTGCAGCCTCAACCTCCTGGGCTCAAGTGATCCTCCTGCCTCAGCCTCTCGCGTAACTGGGACCACAGCCATGTGCCAGCACACCCAGCTAACTTTGAATTTTTTTCATAGAGTTGTGGTCTCCCTGTTCCTCCTGCCTCAGCCTCTAAAACTGCTGGGATTCCAGACATGAGCTGCCGTACCTGGCCACAACTCTTTTTATTTTGAGACAGAGTTTCGCCCTTGTTGCCCAGGCTGAATTGCAGTGGCGTGATCTCGGCTCACTGCAACCTCCGCCTCCCGGGTTCAAGCAATTCTCCTGCCTCAGCCTCTGGAGTAGCTGGGATTACAAGCATGCACCACCATGCCCAGCTAAATTTTTGTATTTTTAGTAGAGACGGGGTTTCTCCATGTTGGTCAGGCTGGTCTCGAACTCCCGACCTCAGGTGATCCACCCGCCTTGGCCTCCCAAAGTGCTGGGATTACAGGTGTGAGCCACTGTGCCCAGCCACAACTCTTAATAGTGTGAAAATGGCAGTTAAGTTTCAACATTGGTTTTGGAGGAGACAAACATTCAAACCATAGCAATCACTACCTAGTACAGTACCTAGCACATAGTAGATGCTCCGAATAATGCAAAATGAAAGAAGGAGAGAATGAAAAATGAACATGAGATGAGGAAAGTAAAAGGAAAGAACCATCAGAACTACTAATGTGCATTCATGTCCTGCTTACAGGAGGGAGCACTGGTTTAAACACACACACACCCTACACAGCAGTCTGACAATTTTATTCCATTTCAAGATGTGTCAGGAATGAATCCTCAGACAGACTGGTACATTTCTCTGAGCTAAATGTTAAATGTCTAAAGTGGACCTCATAATTTTTTTTTTCAAGACGGAGTCTTGCTCTTCACCCAGGCTGGAGTGCAGTGGTGCAATCTCTACTCACTGCAACCTCCACCTCCCAGATTCAAGTGATTCTCCTCCCTCAGCCTGCCAAGTAGCTGGGACAACAGGCGTGAGCCACCGTGCCCGGTTAATTTTTGTATTTTTGTAGAGATGGGGTTTCACCATGTTGGCCAGGCTGGTCTTCAACTCCTGACCTCAGGTGATCTGCCCACCTCAGCCTCCCAAAGTGCTGGCATTACAGACGTGAGCCACCGCACCCAGCCTGGACCTCATAACTCTAACCTCAGGGCATAATTAGAAGATCTGAAGGATACAGTAGACATAAAGACTTCAGTCAAATAGGCCGGGCACGGTGGCTCAGCCCTGTAATCCCAGCACTTTGGGAAGCCAAGGAGGGTGGATCACCTGAGGCCAGGAGTTCAAGATCAGCCTGGGCAACATGGCGAAACCCTGTCTCTACTAAAAATACAAAAACTATTAGCCAGGCATGGTGGCACACACCTGTAATCCTAGCTACTCAGGCAGCCGAAGCACAAAAACCGCTTGAACCTAGGAGGTCGAGGTGGCAGTGAGGCAAGATTTCGCCGCTGCACTCCAGCTTGGGTAATAGAGTGAGACCCCATCTCAGAAAAAAAAAAAAAAAGGCTTTAGCCAAATGCCTGGCTTATATGCAATGTTAACTAATATTCACTCACTCAACAACTTCTCATTGGGTGTCACATGCCACGCACTGTTCAGGGCCCAAGGAATACAACATTGCTCAAGACAGACAGAAAATACCAGAAGGGGATGTGACATTGAGTCCTGTGGGCACCTGGGGGTAGAAGCCAGCAGACAGGGAACAGCTGTGAAAGACCCTGAAATGTGCCCAGCATGATGAGGAACTGCCTGAGGCCCATGTGGCTTCCCTTCCTGTATACCTAGATCCCTAGGAGATGGGACAACCACCTTCTTATCACTCACCTGGACTCTTGACTCTGGAACACCGATTTCTTTAGCAAGTTCTTCTCTGGAATCAATCCCAGGATATGGGTTTTTCATAAATGCCTTGATGAGAGTGTGTAACTGAGAGGCGCTGTAGGTGGTACGACACCGTCTGGCTTCTCTACCTAGGGAAGGCATGGAAAGATGGAGGGGGGCGGTCAAGGAATATTGCAAGGGTCCGTTCACATATTCAAACACAGAACCCAAACTTGTCACTCTCCCTCCAATTTCGATCCCACTGACTCCTCCTGAGAGGATCTTGTCCCAGGTTCCCTCCAGGTGGAAGGTTCTAGAGGAGACACAGGATGATATGTCTGGGCTTCTGGACTCCAGTAGAAAGAAAGTAGGCAAGAGGCCGGGCGCAGTGGCTCACGCCTGTAATGCCAGCACTTTGAGAGACTGAGAGGGGGCAGATCACAAGGTCAGGAGTTCAAGAGCAGCCTGACCAATACGGTGAAACCTCGTCTCTACTAAAAGTACAAAAATTAGCTGGGCATAGTGGCGCGCACCTGTAAATCCCAGCTACTTGGGAGGCTGAGGCGGAAGAATTGCTTGAACCTGGGAGGCAGAGGTTGTAGTGAGCCAAGATCAAGCCACTGCACTCCAGCCTGGGTGACAGAGTGAGACTCCATCAAAATAAATAAATAAGAAAGCCTGGGAAGAGGGCAGGGGAGAACTTCTAGGGTACGATGAACCCTTTGCCACCATAAGACCCTGAACAGGAGGTCATCAGGGAGGAGACATTCTTTTTTCAAAGTCGCAGTTGGCTCCGCCGTAGAGAAGCTCTGCTGGGGAACAGAACTAAGAGGGTTATTTACTTGGAAACTCCACACCAGGTTGATCTTGCCCCTGGCTCTGGCTTGATTCTAAAGTCTCAGCTTCTGGTCTTTTCTGGAATCCGTGCCTAGCTCTTCGATTCTGAAACCAAATCTAAGTGAGGAAAAGAAAAGGAGAGAATTACGTGTTAATGTCATTTAAGCTGCATCACTGCCTGTTCCCAAAGTGAGCAATTCTTATTGGGCCTAGGCCCAGGATTGTTACCTACTTCTGTCACATTCTACCAAGTCCTTTTTTTTCTTTTTTGAGATGGAGTCTCACTTTGTGGCCCAGGCTGGAGTGCAGTGGCGTGATCTCGGCTCACTGCAACCTCCACCTCCTGAGTTCAAGTATTCTCCTGCCTCAGACTCCCAAGGAGCTGGGATTATAGGTGTGTGCCATCATGCCTGGCTAGTTTTTGTATTTTCAGTAGAGATGGGGTTTCTCCATGTTGGTCAGGCTGGTCTAGAACTCCTGACCTCAGGTGATCCACCCACCTCAGCTTCCCAAAGTGCTGGGATTATAAGCATGACCTACCACGCCCAGCCCATCTACCAACTCTTTGGTCAAGACTTGGCATTCACACCCAGGGCAACATTGTGTGACAACATAATCTCTACTAAAAACAAAAAAGTAAAAAAAAAAAAAAAAAAAAAAAAAAAAAAAAATTAGCCGGCCAGGTGCAGTGGCTCATGCCTGTAATCCCAGCACCTTGGGAGGCCGAAGCGGCAGATCACGAGGTCAGGAGTTCAAGACCAGCCTGGCCAACATAGTGAACCTCAGTCTTTACTAAAAATACAAAAAAAAATTAGCTGGTCTTGGCGGCAGGTGCCTGTAGTCCCAGCTACTTGGGAGGCTGAGGCAGAAGAATCACTTGAACTTGGGAGGCGGGGGTTTCAGTGAGCCAAGATCACACCACTGCACTCCAGCTTGGACGACACAGAGACACTCTGTCTCAAAATTTAAAAAAATTAGCTGTGGTGGCACACGCCTATAGTCCCAGCTATCTGGGAAGCTGAGGGAGGGTTGCTTGAGACCGGGATTTCAAGGCTTCAGTGAGCCTTGATTGTGCCCCTGCACTCCAGCCTGGGTGAGACAGTGAGACCCTGACTCAAAAAGATGAAAACAAAAATAAAAATAAAAGATTGGGCATTCAGCATCTTCACAATCTGCTGCCAACATGATTTGCTCTAATTATTAATATTTAATTGGTAAATAGCTGCTACAATTATTACATGTTTAAAAGCCAGCTCAAGTATCTCCTTCTCTGAAGGTACGCCTACACGCGTTCTCTCACCTCCTGTGAGCTCGCTCATCCTCAGTATCCACATCTGTGAAGTGAGGCTAAGACCAACACCTTCGTGGGTTCATTGAGGGTCAGTTGAGATACTCCCCACCAAGCCCTCAGCACATGGGTACATAGTATGGGCTCCGTTAATGGTTCTCTCTCCTGCCTTTCTACTTCCAGTCCTGGAAATATTGAACTTTAACTTACCTGGATTCTGGACTCTTCTGTATTGATTTCTAAAGCAAGTTTTTGTTTGGTAGCATAACCTGGGTAAGGCTTTTGATTGAAGGTATTGATGAGGATTTTCAACTGTTCTTCTGTGAATTTTGTGCGACAGCGCCTATGATTTGTTTTTACCATCTCTGTAGGAAGATTACAAAAGAAGAAGCATGTAATAGGTTAATTTATATACTCAAACTTCAGGTTCAAGCTAGTCTCTCACTTCCTCTTCCCAAATCCACTGGAATCCACTCCAGGAGAACTACCCTCATACAAGTATGGAGCTCTTGAACACACAATGGCGATTTTTCAACTTCTTTAGCTCATCTGAATGCCATACTAAGAAGTCAGGGATCCTCTGTTTTGAAAAACCATTAAAAACCATTGTGAGCCGGGCCTGGTGGTTCACGCCTGTAATCCCAGCACTTTAGGAGGTCAAGGTGGTCAGATCATGAGGTCAGGAGTTCGAGACCAGCCTGGCCAATATGATGAAACTCCATCTGTACTAAAAATACAAAAAATTAGCCAGTCGTGGTGGCGGGTGCCTGTAATCCCAGCTACTCAGGAGGTGGAGGCAGCAGAATCGCTTGAACCTGGGAGGCGGAGGTTGCAGTGAGCCGAGATCGTGCCATTGCACTCCAGCCTGGGTAACAGAGTGAGACTCTATCTCAAAAAAAAAAAAAAAAAAAAAAACTGGGCACGGTGGCTCACACCTGTAATCCCAGCACTTTGGGAGGCCAAGGCGGGCGGATCACAAGGTCAGGAGATCAAGACCATCCTGGCTAACATGATGAAACCCCGTCTCTACTAAAAATACAAAAAATTAGCCGGGCGCAGTGGCGGGCGCCTGTAGTCCCAGCTACTCCGGAGGCTGAGGCAGGAGAATGGCGTGAACCCGGGAGGCGGAGCTTGCAGTGAGCCGAGATTGCGCCACTGCACTCCAGCCTGGGTGACAGAGCGAGACTCCGTCTCAAAAAAAAACAAAATGAAGTAAAATAAAAAATAAATAAAAATAAGAATATGTATGTCATGAAAATGCCAATAATTTTTTTAAAAAAACAATGTGTTCTGTTCATATGGATTAGAAACAATCTAAGTCAATAATGCATGCGATATGTCATTGTAGTGATGAAACCATAGAAACGAAGAGTTTCTGATACAAGGACCATTTCAACCCCTTTCAGTTTTTCAGGTCAAAATTCCTTGGTATTTTATTTTTATTGGCATATATTTTATTTTTATTATTTTTATTTTTTCAGGCAGGATCTCACTCTGTTGCCCAGGATGGAGCGCAGTGGCGCAATCATGGCACACTGCAGCTTTCACCTCCACAGGCTCAGGTGATCCTCCTACCTCAGCCTCCTGAGTAGCTGGGACTACAGGTGCACACCCCCACACCCAGCTAATTTTTCTACTTTTTGATAGAGTTTCGCCACGTTGTGCAGGCTGGTCTCAAACTCCTGGGCTCAAGCGATTCCCCAGCCTTGGCCTCCCAAAGTGCTGAGATTACAGATATGAGCCACCACCCCTGGCCGGAGCATTTTTTTTTACTTTGACCTCCATTGCTCAATAGCAATAACAGGCAAACAGTATCCGTTTCCAAGGTATTTTTAAAAACACCACAGGAAGGACAAAATTAACTGGGAAAAGAATTTCATACTTTCAGTAGAATTTTCCAATAGGAAAAAAAATACCACATCACATAATTTTCTGGATAGGACATCTCCTTGAAATAACCAAATCTGGAAAGCATTTTGGAAGATACCATTTCGTAACAGAATTAGACTTAGTGAATTGAGATAAGAAGAAACTTTACTAGAGATGCTAGAAGTTCAGTTAAAAGACCAACAGCTTTTTTGTTTGATCTTTGAATGCTTGCCCTTGTCTTCAGTTTCACACACCTGGTCCATTGTTTTGTTTTTTGTTTTTTGTTTTTTGAGATGGAGTTTCACTCTTGTTGCCCAGGCTGGAGTGCAATGGTGCAGTCTCGGCTCACTGCAACCTCCACCTCCCAGATTCAAGTGATTCTCCTGCCTCAGCCTCCGAAGTAGCTGGGGTTACAGGCACGTGCTGCCACGCCTGGCTAATTTTTTGTATTTTTAGTAGAGACAGGGTTTCACCACGTTGGCCAGACTGGTCTCGAACTCCTGACCTCGTGATCCACCCCCCCCCCTTGGCCTACCACAGTGCTGGGATTACGGGTGTGAGCCACTGCACCTGGCCCGTGGCCCACTGTATTTCACTGAAGGGGGAAGTTTCAACTTTTACAAGCTCAATGAATTGGCTCATACAATCCACCTTTGACATTACCCATCATTCCTCTTGAACCTTGACCTCATCATACGCGACATTCCATACCTTGACCTCATCTCCTTGACCTCATCATACGCGACATTCCACTTGGCTTTATATGTTGCAATGTGTACTCCTGCCATGATATCTAACTTCCATCTGACCCCCAACCCGGCCAACTTCTTCCTTCTCCAGAGTTTTCACTTGCTCCCCCGTCTACCTACAAGGCTCTTCACACGATGATGGATGAGATCACCTTGCTCATGTCTCAGCTTGCACACCATCTTCTCAGAGTCCCTCCCTGACCCTCCGGTCTAAGGCGGTCCACACCCCATGCTATGACCTCTCACTTTACCACCATGCTTAGCTAAGTTTTTGATGTTTTGTAGAGATGGCCTTTCCCTAGGTTGCCCAGGCTGTATGAGACTCCTGGCCTCCCCATACAATCCTCCCACCTCAGCCACCCCAAGTGCTGGAATTACAGGAAAGAGTCACATCCTCCCTCTTTTTTTTTTCTTTGAGACAGAGTCTCACTCTGTTCCCCAGGCTAGAGTTCAGTGGCACAATATCGGCTCACTGCAGCCTCAGCCTCCTGGGTTCAAGTGATTCCCCTGCCTCAGACTCCTGAGTAGCTGGGATTACAGGCACCTGCCACCATGCCTGGCTAATTTTTGTATTTTTAGTGGAGACGTGGTTTTGCCACGTAGGCCAGGCTGGTCTGGATGATCCACCCACCTCAGCCTCCCAAAGTGCTGGGATTACAGGTGTGAGCCACCATGCCTGGCCAATTTCTTAAACTTTTTTAAAGGGTAGTTGTCACATGGAGTCTGAAAACATATCAATGAACTTTTCTTACTGCGTTATGTTAAAATACATTTTTGTCTTACATTTTTTTCAAGTTTCCAACACATTATCTTACATTTTGAATGGCTCTTTTACCTATCGATGATTTTGTAGCCTCTTGCATTGATCATTTAAAATAACAGTTTAGACTGGGCGTAGGTGGCTCACACCTGTAATCCCATCACCTTGAGAGGCCAGGACAGGTGGGTTCCTTGAGTCCAGGAGTTCAAGACTATCCTGGGCAACATAGTGAGACACCATCTAACTCATTCTACAAGGCCAGTATTACTCTGATACTCAAAAGCAGGCAAATAGACACATCAAAAAAGGACAATATCCCTAATGAACATTGATGCAAAAATCCTCAACAAAATACTAGCAAACTGAATTCAACAGTAAAAAGATAATTCCTCATGACCACATGGGATTTATCCCACGGATGCAAGGATGCCTCTGTACCCCATACATATATACACTTACTATGCACCCACAAAAATTCAAAATAATTGGCCGGGCACAGTGGCTCACGCCTGTAATCCCAGCACTTTGGGAGGCCGAAGCAGGCAGATCACCTGAGGTCAGGAGTTCGAGACCAGCCTGACCAACTTGGAGAAACCCCGTCTCTACTAAAAATACAAAATTAGCCAGGCATGGTGGTGCATACCTGTAATCCCAGCAACTTGGGAGGCTGAGGCGGGAGAATCGCTTGAACCCGGGAGGCAGAGGTTGCAGTGAGCCGAGATTGCACCATTGCACTCCAGCCTGGGCAACAGGAGTGAAACTCCGTCTCAAAAAAAAAATTTAAAAATAATTTTTTTAAAAAAGGCTAGATGACTGTAGGATTTTGGTGGAAACAAAAATTTTTTTAAAGATAAAAAATATTTCAAAATAATAAAAATGTGAAAGGCTAGTTTTATGCTAGCAATTCAAATAATTACATACATCCTTCTTTTCCAGACAAGCATCCTATTCCAGTATGAAGCACAGGGTTTGATGCATATGTCCCTTTGTGTTACACAGGATATTAAAAAGGTGTAATCAAGGGTTAAAGTTTAATAAAATCAATAATTGTTACTGCTTAAGGACATTCCTAAGTGAAACCACTTTTTGTTCTTGCACTGAAAGTATGAGGGTAACCACAGTAACTACCAGTACAATTTGGTTATACTGGTTTGATGCCCTCTGAGGTACCAGCAGATTTACCCATCATTGTTTTTGTATCATCAGTGCAAAAGAAAAATGTCTTAGTATAATTAGGAAAATTGTGTCAACCTTACAATTCCTGGAAAGGGCTCTGGAGCTCCACCGACCATACTTTGAAAACAAGTGCCCTAAAATAAATCTTCTATTCTTCCGTATATTTGTAAGTAACACCACCCCTTTCAAAAGACCACTTCATAAGATTTACATAGACCTGCCCTGATACCTTGAGAAATTGATCCTCTCTGCTTTTGTAATTAACCTCAGAAAGCCACTCCTAAATCCATTTTGCTTTTCCTCAACTTCTACATTTCTGGAGTAGGAAAAAAAAAATATATATATATATATATTCATTCTTTTGACTGAATTCTAATTTCTAACACTTTACCTTCTCCACACAACAAACATTCACTTCCAGAAATGGCTAGGTAAGTCCTAGTAGAATTAACCAGAATATTTTCATCTAATTTTTCAAGTGTTAAAAAATTATTAACGCCTATTAAAAGCCAGACCCTGGCCGGGCACGGTGGCTCACGCCTGTAATCCCAGCACTTTGGGAGGCCAAGGCGGGCAGATCACGATGTCAGGAGATCGAGACCATCCTGGCTAACACAGTGAAACCCCGCCTCTACTAAAAATGCAAAAAATTAGCCAGGCGTGGTGGCGGGCGTCTGTAGTCCCAGCTACTCGGGAGGCTGAGGCAGGAGAATGGCATGAACCCGGGAGGCAGAGCTTGCAGTGAGCCGAGATCCCGCCACTGCACTCCAGCCTGGGTGACAGAGTGAGACTCCTCTCAAAAAAAAAAAAAAAAAAAAAAAGCCAGACCCTATTCTAGGCACCATAAACAAAACAGTTAAGATATCTTTGATCTTTAAGGAGCTGAAAGATATCAAGCAAACAAGCAAAAGATGTAGTGTATCAGATGATGAGTATTTCCATGGCAAAGAAGACTCAAGTGGCAAGAGTAGAGAGTGCAGGGGTGAGGTCACAGTTTTAAGTGCAATAGTGAGGGATGGGCTCACTGAGAAAGTATAACATGAACAAAGGCTTGAGGCACATTAGAGAGTGAGTAATGCTGACGTTTGAGAGACATTGCAGGAGGTGGGGAGAGGCCCTGGGCTGGGACACTGCCTGTCCTATTTGACATAAGGCAAGGAGGCCAGAACATCTGAAAAAAAAGAATAAAAGGGAAGCAGACGAGGTCACAGACCATACCGGGTGCCACGTTATCTAGGGCACGATAGGGCCAGGTGCCTTTTTGTTGAAGGTTTTGAGCAGATAAGTGACATAATTTAATTTATGTATGTATGTATGTATGTATTTTTGAGATGGAGTCTCGCTCTCTGGCCCAGGCTGAGGTACATGGCATGATCACGGCTCACTGCAACATTCACCTCCTGGGTTCAAGCAATTCTCCTGCCTCAGCCTCCCGAGTAGCTGGGACTACAGGCGCCCACCACCACGCCTGGTTAATTTTTGTATTTTTAGTAGAGACAGGGTTTCACCATGTTAGCCAGGCTGGTCTTGAACTCCTGACCTCGTGATCTGCCCACCTCGGCCTCCCAAAGTGCTGGGATTACAGGCGTGAGCCACGGCGCCCGGCCGCCATAATTTAATTAACAGTTTAACAACATCACATGAGGTACAGCGTTGAGAATAGGTTGGTGGAAGCAGGGAGATCAGTTAGGAGAAGACTGCAATAATCTCATGCAATGGACCAATAATCTAATGAGATGGACCAAGAAATGGTCAGATTCCTTAAATATTTGAATGTTAAAGCCATCAGAATGTCCAGCCTGACTATGTTATGAGGGAAAAAATGGAGTCAGGGGTGTTTTCTAGATATGAGGCATGACCTGGCACCTCCTGAGCTGGAGAAAACAGTGCGAGGAATAGTTTAGATATGAACATAGGGAATTCAGTTTTTGGAACACATTGAGTCTGAGATGCCTGTTAGAGACAAGTAGGCAATTAGATGAAGTCCAAAGTTCAGGAGAAGAGTTCAAACATTCTGTAGAGAGAAATCAGGAAAGTGCTTTCCAGATCTGGAATCCTTGATTCCAAGGATATTTTGAGCTCTGAACTTTGTGACGTGTCCCATAGTTGCTCTGTTTTAGCATCTGTCTCCCTCTCCTTTTTTTCTTTTCCACTCCTTCCTCCCCTCTTCCTTCCTGAAGCTCAAATATGTCTTATTTAGTTCTTGAATATCTGTACCTTTCTGAAATTCCCAATGCTCAAATGCACTGAAAACAGCCTATTTTCATAATATCACATCAGAGAAACCGGTTTTCCCCTATCCAGATACAGTTAAAGTTTAAAAATGGAACTCTCACAACTTCTGACAAGACCACTAGGTTTTTAGCCCTACTTTTTCCCCAAACCAACAAAAGCTCAGTCAAGCACAAGGGAACTTACTGTGTGAATAGGTGTCTTCGGCCATGCTGGAAGAGAGTCCTGAAGGCTGAGCCACTGTCTGGGAGACAAGTCACTCTGCACAGAGACTGGGTTTTATATGCGCAGCCAGGTGGTCCCGCCCACTTTTTTAAACCATTTACATAAATCTCTAGCTCCACCCTTAGTAATTGTATCACTCCTTAATCTAAAAAGGACTAGATAGGACCCCTTTCCATCAATTGATATTTAATAATTTACACCAGTGTATAAATTATTACCAACCCCTACACCTAAGCCATCACAAGAAGAACATTTCGGCCCATGCCAACTCACATACACAGAGTCATGCTCCGTGGCTCCCCCAGCCCCCTTGTGGGAAAAAAATTCCTCCCAAATCACTGGAACCTGAACAGGGAGACAAGCTTGCAATAGTTGCCAATTTTTAAAAAAAGAATATTTTTGAGTACTGTTTTGCTTACACATATTTTTCAATGCTTATTATATACGTATAGTCTTTTGTAAATGGGGTTTTTATGCTCTCCACCTATCTTTTGACATCGTGGCCTCTCCTTATAAATTAAAAGTGTTATTTCTAATTAGTATCACGTAAGAGTGAGGCTAGTGAGACAGGAACAAAATTTAAGGGGGTGCTAAAAATTCTGTGATCAAGATAAATAGTATTTCAAAGCAATATATATTTTAAGTAATGTAAAAAGTCCATCTTAACAAAACATAAAAATTGAAAATAAAAAGAAGATCCCACCCTGCACATGCACGACCCTGCAAGTTATGCAAGTGAGGGTACCTGCGCATTGAAAAAAGATGTCTCACCATTGACCAGTCATTGATCAGTCATTGATCAGTCTTGAGGGAAGCTGGCTGGTGGCTGTCACTTTTTATAGCTGTAATCTACAATAGTGCAGGATAAAAGGGAAAATTTTATTACATGTCTATATTTGTGTAATTTTTTAAATGTTATTAAGAGCACATAAAGAAGTGATATGAATTTCATTTATTGATATATTTGACTATCCATAAATAAAATTTGGCCAGATATCAAGCCATTTTGGAGAAACAATTTCGAACCAGGAAAATGACATGAAATAACATTTAACAGGAAAATTTTACACTTTATTTAATTAAAACAATGATAAATTGTTTTTCTTTTCTGTATATGACATTTCATCACAATATTTTTTCACCAAATTTGTCTGGAAATCTAGAGCAGAATTTTCTGCTGTTTGTTTATATTGATGTTTATATTTTGATGTAAATTATATGTACATCTACTTGAACATTAGATATTACAATTATAAATGTGCTTTAAATTAATTGACACAATATTGAATATTCATTATAATTATAATATATTATCATTAAATATATATTAATATATAATATTAATAATATAATCTTGATATACCATATAACAGATATATTACATTATATTATATTTACTCCAGTTAAATATTATATTTACTTTTTAGCTTTATTGAGGTACAGTTGACAAAAATGATATATATTTAAATATACAATTTGAATTTTGATATACACATATAATTGAATCCCAGATTCAATTACCATAATCAAATCAAGCTGATTGACGTATTTACCACCTCAAATCACACCCTTTGTGTGTGTGTACATATATATTACATTATATTATATTTACTCCAATTAAATATTGTATTTACTTTTCAGCTTTATTGAGGTACAGTTGACAAAAATGATATAAATGATATATATTTTAAATATACAGTTTGAATTTTGAAATACACAAAAGATATAATTACCATAACCAAATCAAGCTGATTGATGTATTTACCACCTCAAATCACACCCTTTGTGTGTGTGTACATATATATTACATTATATTATATTTACTCCAATTAAATATTGTATTTACTTTTTAGCTTTATTGAGGTACAGTTGACAAAAATGATATAAATGATATATATTTTAAATATACAGTTTGAATTTTGAAATACACAAAAGATATAATTACCATAATCAAATCAAGCTGATTGATGTATTTACCAACTCAAATCACACCCTTTGTGTGTGTGTACATATATATTACATTATATTATATTTACTCCAATTAAATATTGTATTTACTTTTTAGCTTTATTGAGGTACAGTTGACAAAAATGATATGATATATATTGTAAATATACAGTTTGAATTTTGAAATACACAAAAGATATAATTACCATAATCAAATCAAGCTGATTGATGTATTTACCACCTCAAATCACACCCTTTGTGTGTGTGCATATATGTTACATTATATTATATTTACTCCAATTAAATATTCTATTTACTTTTTTTTTTTTTTTTGAGACAGTGTTTCACTCTTGTTGCCCAGGCTGAAGTGCAGTGGGGTGATCTCAGGTCACTGCAACCTCTGCCTCCCAGATTCAAGTGATTCTCCTGCCTCAGGATCCTGAGTAGCTGGTATTACAGGCATCTGCCACCACGTCTGGCTAATTTTTTGTATTTTTAGTAGAGATGGGGTTTCACCATATTGGCCAGGCTGGTCTCGAACTACTGACCTCGGGTGATCCACCTGCCTCGGCCTCCCAAAGTGCTAGGATTACAGGTGTGAGCCACTGCCCTGGGCCTTGTATTTACTTTTTAGCTTTATTGAGGTACAGTTGACAAAAAAGATACATATTTTAAATATACAATTTGAATTTTGATATACACATATAATATGATATGGTTACCATAATCAAATCAAGCTGATTGATGTATTAACCACCTCAAATTATACCCTTTGTGTGTTTGTGTGTGCGGTCAGAACACTTTTTTAAAAAATATCCTTTTCTCCCCCATGCAGCAGAACACTTAAGATCTATCCTTGTCGCAAAAAATAAAAATCTATCCTCTTAGCAAATGTCAAGTAGTATTGTTTTTTCATTTCTGAACATCCCATTTAAAATTTTTTTTTCTAATTTGTTAACTATGTCACATAATGTCACAGTGTACATGTCAAATAACGTCACTATGTACCTTAAATCCCCAAAACTTATTTATCTTGCAAAACCGAAAATTTGTACTTCTTAACCAACATTTCCCCATTTCCCCTTCACTCAAGCCCCCGGCAACCACCATTTTACTCTCTGCTTCTATTTTTGATCCAACCTCACCGTTTGTGTCCACGCTCCTTAATTTTCTTGGTCATGAGACCACGAGCTTAGATAACACCTTAGACAATGAGACCAGTGACCCTGACCTGTTTCAGTTTAGTTATTTAAAATATTTTTCTTTCTTTTTTAAATTGTATTTATTTGTTTATTTATTTATTTGTTTTGAGAGGGTCTTGCTCTGTCGCCCAGGCTGGAATGCAGTGGTGCAACCATGGCTCACTGCAGCCTCCGACTCCTGGGCTCAAGCGATCTTACCCCCTAGGGCTCCAAAAGTGCTCTGAGAGTAAATGCATGAGCTACCATGCCCAGCCATCAAATTTTCAATCATTATAAATCTTAGAGCTGGAAATAATATCTCATTGTTTTATTTTTAATTTGAGCGCTAGCGTGCTTGAACACTTTTAATCAAATGTATTTGCCATATTTTATTTTTCTTTTATTAGCTTTCAGATTCTTTGCTTCTTTCTTAGGTAGAACATTTCTTTGAGACTTAAATATTATGCTGCATTTGTCCTATGTCCTGCAAGTGTTTTCTTAATTCAGTATTTTAAAATAATATTTTGTTTTTATGTTTTTTGTATCTTTATAGCATTCTTCTAAATTGGATCTATGTTTATTTTAATTGTCTAGTCAAAGTACTGACAAAGAGGAGTGAACTTCCTGAAAACGGAGAGCAAGATGTGATGCCTTTTAGTAATGTTTACCAAAAGACACAGGATTCCATTTCCAATTCCATATCGAGAACCTTTAAAATTGTACATAAAAATGCAGGTGAAGTCGTGGAGAAGGGAGGCCAACAGTGCACACAGGTAGTGCCTCTGGGGAAGAATCAGAAGTCATCCTGCATCCTAAATTCCTGATCTGACCTTTCTGCAGGGCGAGTATCTGACCTGTGCTACACCATCAGCAACACAAAGAAAACTTGATGAGCTTTTATTTCCTTTTATTTGTATGTTTCACTCCAGTTTTCAATTCCGTGCCCTGAAAAGCCCGGATATCATCACCGGTACCTCTTTTAAGCTTCACCTCTCTGTGCGGCTCCGCAAGTATGTTGGTCTCCCTGGGAGAGTGGGGCCTGCAACCTGCTGGGCGCAGGCGCCTTGAGCTGCCACGTCTGCCCTTTTACTGGCTTGGGTGCAGGCAAGGGAAATGCGTCCTCGGGCCGGGGGGCGCGAGCGGGGGTCCGGGGGCGCGAGCGGGGGTCCGGGGGCGCGAGCGGGGGTCCGGGGGCGCGAGCGGGGGTCCGGGGGCGTGAGCGGGGGGGCGGGGCGCGCGAGGGGGCGGGGCGCGCCGGGCTCGTCCTCTCCGCGGCGCTCAGTGGCAGCAGGGAGGGCCGGTGAGATGCCAGAGCAAGGTAGGGTCCTGTATTTGGGGACCGCTGACGTTTGGGTCCCCCTCCCGCGGCTGTTAGCGCTGCGTGGCCCGAGACCTGCGGTCGGGCGGGGATTAAGGCTGCTTTCCGGAGGGCCCCGGCCGCGTGGTCGCCCTGCCAGAGCGGTGGATGTCAGGCAGTGCTGGGAGGCGTTGCTCTCCGGGTTCGCTTCTCTCCTGTTGTCCTAACTCTGCATCTCTCCCGGGTGAATCACAGAGCTGTAAACTAAAAATCAAATTCTAAGCTCCCAGCCAACTGAATGGACCCCTCCTCTCAGCTAAGAGCATGGCAAACTTAACCGGAAACACTAGTTCGGCCGTGATAGGAAGGAGATGGGACATGCCTCATTTTACCTTCCTCTCTTTGAAATTCAGGCACAGGTCGGGCGCGGTGGCTCATGCCTGTAATCCCAGCACTTTCGGAGGCCGAGGTGGGTGGATCACCTGAGGTCAGGAGTTCGAGACCAGCCTGGTCAACATGGTGAAACCCCGTCTCTACTAAAAATACAAAAATTAGCCGCGTGTGGTGGCGGGCGCCTGTATCCCAGCTACTCAGGAGGCTGAGGCAGGAGAATTGCTTTAACCTGGGAGGTGGAGGTTGCAGTGAGCCGAGATCGCGCCACTGCCACTCCAGCCTCGGCACCAGAGCAAGACTCCGTCTCAAAAAAAAAAAAAAAAAAGGGAATTCAGGCACAGCTGACCAGTATTAACATTAAAATAATTTTTTTTTAGTATCTTCATGCTAAAGGGGTAAGTAGAAATTGCATGTAGCCTCCCATCAGTTTATTCCAAATAGCAAACATTTACCAAGCCCTGAGTTATTAACTATGTATTTTCTTTTTGTAAACCTTACAATTGAGCAGGCAAGTAATAACATTATCTCCATATTTTTAATGTGAGGAAACTGAGGCCCAGGAAGACGTGTAATTTGCCCAATATCAGGTATTCAGTATATTGGAGATTTGAAGGACAAGTTATTTATTTTGAAAAATGTATACCTTTTCCAAAGTTCCAACAATAATTCAATGAACACTTTTATTTTGCCCCAGAATTGCCAATGATGTTATGTCCTATAAGGAGGCACCTAAGTATACACTTTGTCCATTTGGGAGATTTGAATTTTGACTACTTGGTTAAGATGGTATCTACTAGATCTCTCCACTCTTTCTTCTTTGTAATTAATAAGTAATCTGTGGGTCAATTCTTTGCAATGTCTGAATAATATTAAGTCCCCCCACTTCAGCCTCTAGTTTTAGCCTCTGTTGATGATTCTTCCCCGAATCTGTGATCACTGCTTGTGGGGATTCTATCTCTATTCTTTACATTTTATACTTAAAAGTTGACACTCCTGTAAAGAACTTTACCCATCCCATTCTTTTTTCTTTTTTCTTTTTTTTTTGTTTTTGTTTTTGAGAAAGAGTCTCACTCTTGTCGTCCGGGCTGGAGTGCAGTGGCGCGATCTCGGCTCACTGCAGCCTCCGCCTCCCGAGTTCAAGTGATTCTCCTGTCTCAGCCTCCCAAGTAGCTGAGACTACAGGCGTGTGCTACCACACCCAGCTAATTTTGGTTTTTTGGGGGTTTTTTTTGTTTTTGTTTTTGTTTTTGTTTTTGTTTTTTAGTAGAGATGGGGTTTCACCATGTTGGCCAGGCTGGTCTCAAACTCCTGACCTCAGGTGATCCACCCCCCTCGGCCTCCCAAAGTGTTGAGATTACAGGCGTGAGCCACCGCGCCCGGCCCACCTCAGGTGATCCACCCCTCTCAGCCTCCCAAAGTGTTGAGATTACAGGCGTGAGCCACTGCGCCCGGCCCATCCCATCCCATCCTTTTTAAGTTAGTTAATTATTTTAGAAGCCACATGGAGTGGATGATTTTTTTATCTGCTGCATTATAATCCATTTATCTCATTGTATTGGTGCTCACACTACCCAGCATTAGCCTCTCCAAACTCAAGTAGGCTTGACTTTCTTATTTCTATCACAGAGCTCCTAAAACCCTTGGAATTTCCTGTGTGTTGAAATGTCTTCTGTTATTTTTAATGACTTTTTGATCACATCTCAGTTTATACCAATGAGATGGCTTAGGGTGGAGACCCTAGACAGCCTCAAGATGAAGCTGGTCACCAGAAAGATTAGAGAGTTGGAACTTTCAGTCCTACCCACCAACCTCTGTGAAGGGGAAAGGGTGGGATGGCTTGACATGAAGCTTTATAAAAACTCTCGGACAACAAGATTTTAGCTTTCCAGATTGCTGAACACATTAAGTGTTCCTGGAGAGGGCATGGAAGCTCCACACCTCTTCTCACATACCTTGCCCTGTGTATCTTTTCTATCTGACTGTTTGTTTGTATCCTTTGTGATATCTTTTATTATAAAACAGTAAACATAAGCAAAGTGTTTCCCCGAGTTCTATGAGCCATTCTAGAAATGAGTTCTAGGGGGTTGTGGGAACCCCAATTCTAATGTAGTTGGTCAAAAGCACAGGCCACAACCAGGTGATTGTGACTGGCATCTGAAGTGAAGGGCAATTCTGTGGGACTTAGTCCTCAACCTATGGGATGTGACACTTCCTTCAAGTAGATAGTGTCAGATTTGAATTATAGGACACCTACTGGTGTCTCCTGGAGAACTGGGATGGATGAAAAAACCTCCACTCATTTGGTCACACAAATGTTCTGTTTTGAGTGAGTTGAAAGAAAAGAACAGTTAGTTTTTTTGCTTTAGATGTGGTGTCAGAAATGGGATGTTGAATGATTGTGTAAGAGTGGGAGCACTTGGCAGAGAAGTCAAAGATGGCGGCTGTAGCTGCTGTTCGCTGGCTGGGGCTCTGCAGCAGGCTTGACCAGCCACTGACGGGTCAGCCAGCAGGTCTATGTGAACAGGCACACAGCTGAGATTTTATTCTGGAAGTGCAACCCTCTCAAATATTGAAGGAACTGATATAACAGGGATTGAAGAAGTAGTAATTCCAAAAAAGAAAACTTGGGATAAAGTAGCCGTTCTTCAGGCTCTTGCATCCACAGTAAACAGGGTTCCCACGGCTGTACCTTGCGTGTTTCAAGATAATCCTTACCTCATACCAACATCCTCTTCAGAATCTCGTTCATTTTTACTGGCAAAGAAATCCGGGGAGAAAACGGCCAAGTTCATTATTAATTCATACTCCAAATATTTTCAGAAAGACATAGCTGAACCTCATACACTGTGTTTAATGCCTGAGTACTTTGAACCTCAGATCAAAGACATAAGTGAAGCCACTCTCAAGGAATGAATCAAGCTCAGAAAAGTCAAAGTCTCTGTGGACGTGTTTGATGAGCTTTTGCAAGCAGGAACCACGGTGTCTCTTGTAACAACATATAGTCTCTTAGATTTATTGTGTTACTATGGTGACCAGGAGCCCTCAACTGATTATCAGTTTCAACAAATTGAACAGTCAGAAGAATTGGAAGAGGAAAATAATAAGAGGTCTAGGAGGAAAGCTGGTGATCAATTTGGAGTTACCTGGTGAGCACAAAACAACGCTGAGAGAATGTTTTCTCTAATGCCAGAGAAAAATGCACATTCCTATTGCACAGTGATCCGAGGAATGGTGAAGCACCAAGCTTATGAGCAGGCATTAAACCTGTACACTGAGTTACTAAACAACAGACTCTGTGCTGATGTATACACATTTAATGCAGTGATTGAAGCAACAGTATTGGTGATAAATGAGAAATTTGAGGAAGAATGGAATAATATACTGGAACTGCTAAGACAAATGGTTGCACAGAAGGTGAAACCAAATCTACAGACTTTTAATACCATTCTGAAATGTCTCCGAAGATTTTATGTACTTGCAAGATTGCCAGCCTTACAGATTCTACGTGAAATGAAAGCCATCAGACTAGAACCCTCACTTGCAACATATCACCATATTATTCAGCTGTTTTATCAGCCTGGAAACCCTTCAAAGGGATCATCTTTCATCATCTATGATATAATGAATGAATTAATGGGAAAGAGATTTTCCCCCAAAGGACCTGGATGATGATAAGTTTTTTCAGTCAGCCATGAGAGTATCTTCATCTCTCAGAAATCTAGAACTTGCGTACCAAATACATGGCTTTTTTTTTTTTTTTTTTTTTTGAGAGAGAGAGTCTCGCTCTGTCACCCAGGCTGGAGTGCAGTGGTGCGATCTCGCCTCACTGCAAGCTCTGCCTCCCGGGTTCACGCCATTCTCCTGCTTCAGCCTCCCGAGTAGCTGGGACTACAGGCACCCACCACCATGCCTGGCTAATTTTTTTGTATTTTTAGTAGAGATGGGGTTTCACAGTGTTAGCCTGGATGGTCTCGATCTCCTGACCTCATGATCCGCCCGTCTCGGCCTCCCAAAGTACTGGGATTACAGGCATGAGCCACTGCACCCGGCTACATGGCCTTTTAAATACCAGAGACAACTGAAAATTCAGTGGACCTGATAAACGGCATAATTCCTATTATTCCATGTTCTTCAATTTGATTTGTCTAATGGAACGAATTGATGTCACCTTGAAGTGGTATGAGGACCTGATACCTTCAGCCTTCTTTCCCCACTCCCAAACGTTGATAGATCTCCGAGCATTGGATGTGGCCAACTGGCTGGAAGTGATTACTCAAATTTGGAAAGATAGTAAAGAATATAGTCACACTTTCTGCAACAACCTGAGAGAAGAGATCCTGACACTCATGGCAATGGATAAGCACCCACCAGAGCTTCAGGTAGCATTTGCTGACTGTGCTGCTGATATCAAATCTACGTATGAAAGCCAGCCTGTCAGACACACTGCTCTGAATTGGCCAGCTATCTGTCTCAACTGTATAGCTGTCTTTTTTTTTTTTTTTTTTTTTTGGGACGGAGTTTCGCTCTTGTGGCCCAGGCTGGCGTGCAATGGCATGGTCTCAGCTCACTGCAACCTCTGCCTCCTAGGTTTAAGTGATTCTCCTGCCTCAGCCTCCTGAGTAGCTGGGATTACAGGCGTCCACCACTATGCTGGCTAATTTTTGTCTTTTTAGTAGAAACAGGGTTTCACCATGTTGGCCAGGCTGTCTCGAGCTCCTGACCCCAGGTGATCCACCCGCCTCAGCCTCCCAAAGTGCTGGGATTACCTACATGAGCCACTGCGCTCAGCCAGCTGTCCTCTTTTTAATGGCTGGGAGAATCCAGGAAGCCTGGAAAATGTTGGGGCTTTTTAGGAAGCATAATAAGATCCCTAGAAATGAGTTGCTGAATGAGTTTATGGGCAGTGCAAGAGTGTCTAACAGCCCTTCCCAGGCCATTGAGGTAGTAGAGCTGGCAGGTGCCTTCAGCTTACCTATTTGTGAGGGCCTCACCCGGAGAGTAATGACTAACTTTGCAATCAACCAGGAACAAAAGGAAGCCCTAGGCAACTTCACTGCATTGACCAGTGACAGTGATACTGACAGCAGCAGTGACAGCGACAGTGACACCAGTGAAGGCAAATGAAAGTGGAGATTCGGGAGCAGCAATGGCCTCAGCGCAGCTGCTGGAATCACACCTGAGAGCGAGATATGCTAATATTTAACACTGTTACAAAGAAGACAAGATACAGATTGGGTGAATTTGTTACTGTGAGATACAGTCAGTACACAGCTGACTTATGTAGATTTAAGCTCCTAATTTGCAACTTAATAACTGTCTATTAATACACCATTAAAGGTTTAGCATTTAAGTAGCAACATGGCTGTTTTCAGGCCAGGCGCAGTGGCTCACGCTTGTAATCCCAGCATTTTGGGAGGCCGAGGCAGGCGGATCATGAGGTCAGGAGGTCAAGACCGTCCTGGCTAACACGGTGAAACCCCAACTCTACTAAAAAATACAAAAAAAAATTAGCCGGGCGTGGTGGCGGGTGCTTGTAGTCTCAGCTACTTGGGAGGCTGAGGCAGGAGAATGGCGTGAACCTGGGAGGCGGAGCTTGCAGTGAGCCGAGTTTGTGCCACGGCACTCCAGCCTGGACAACAGAGCGAGACTCCGTCTCAAAAACAAACAAACAAACAAACAAAAAACAAAAAAAAAATTGCCGTTTACAGACACATGGTGAGGCCCATGGCTCTTGTCATCAGGACAAGCCTGCAACCTACAATGTTGGTGTGCTGACCTCGTGCTGCCGTCCTCGTGTGACTGCCCTCTCCCTGCTGCCATCCTCGTACAGATGCCCTCTCCCTGCTGCTGGGTCCTCATGCGATTGCCCTCTCCCTGCTGCTGGGCTTCTGCCTTTGTTGGCCTGATGTGCTGCTGTGATGCTGGTCCTTCATCTTAGAAAGGTGTTCATGCAGTTTTATCACAGGTGGTGTTAGGTCAATAGTTTCCCAATTTCAGGATATTTCCATGTCAGAAACAGTGCATCTTAGGAATGACTAAACAGGATATTGGCAGTTTAGGCTGCACAACTGATAAAATGACTGTAAATAAATGTTGTAATAAATGTAGAAAAAAGAGTGGGAACACATAAATATTTGGAAATTAAAATAGTGCCTTTTTAATTTGCATTTTTAGATTTTAAAAATAATTATAGAGTTGCAGAAATTATAAAAAATAGTGCAGAGTTCTGTGTATTCTTCATCCAGCTTATTCAAATGATGACATATTTATATAGTACAATGTTAAAACCAGGAAATTGACATTGCTACAATCTGTAGGCCTTATTTAGAGTTAACCAGTTCTCTACATCTCTCGTTTGTGTATATATGCGTACTTCTATGCAATTTTAATTTTTTTCTTTTTCTTTTTTTTTCTTTTTTCTTTTTCTTTTTTTTTTTTTTCTGAGACAGAGTCTCGCTCTGTCCCCCAGGCTGGAGTGCAGTGGTGTGATCTCGGCTCACTGCAAGCTCCGCCTTCCGGGTTCAGGCCATTCTCCTGCCTCAGCCTCCCGAGTAGCTGGGACTACAGGCGCCCGCCACCATGCACGGCTAATTTTTTGTATTTTTAGTAGAGACGGGGTTTCACTGTGTTAGCCAGGATGGTCTCGATCTCCTGACCTCGTGATCCGCCCGCCTCGGCCTCCCAAAGTGCTGAGATTACAGGCGTGAGCCACCGTGCCTGGCCGCAATTTTAATTTTTTTAATGAAGCTGTAAAGGGAGACTTATACAATAGCATAATATCCATTATTAGTAGCAAAGTAACAGTGTAAGAAACAGTACATCAGACTTAGTCAAAGGGCAAACAAAAGCCAAGTTTGGTGATCAGGGAAAACTCTGCATCCCCAAATGCTTATTGAGTAAAATGAAGGCCTACCAGTCAAAACACCACATTAAACCAGATGCTGGAAAAAGGATGGTGATATGGTTTGGCTCTGTGTCCCCACCGAAATCTCACCTTGAATTGTAATAATCCCCATGTGGCAAGGGCAGAGCCAGGAGGAGATAATTGAATCATGGGGATGGTTTCCCCCGTACTGTTCTGACGATAGTGAGTTCTCATGAGATCTGATGGTTTCATAAGGGGCTTCCCCCTTCACTTGGCTCTCACTTTTCTTACCTGCTACCATGTAAGATGTGCCTGTTTTACCTTCCGCCATAATTGTAAGTTTCCCCAGGCTTCCCTTGCCATGCAGAACTGTGAGTCAAACCTCTTTTCTTTATAAATTACCCAGTCTCGAGTAGGTCTTCATAGCAGCATGAAAACAGACTAATATAGATGCCATGCTCCTCTAATACCAACGTTGCTCTGTGTATGTGTCTTTGTCTATGTAAGAAAGAACTGAAACTAGAAAAGTAGAACCATTACATTTAGATATGTCCTGGCTGTAGTTTGGATGGGTTTGGAGGGCTGATACGATAAAAGTAATCTGACAGATGAGAGTAATGGGTTTAGAAAAATAAATGTGTTGGCTGGGCGCAGTGGCTCACACCTGTAATCCCAGCACTTTGGGAGGCCGAGGCAGGTGGATCACGAGGTCAGGAGATCGAGACCATCCTGGCTAACACAGTGAAACCTGGTCTCTACTAAAAATATTAAAAAAAAAAAAAATTAGCTGGGCATGGTGGCGGGTGCCTGTAATCCCAGCTACTCGGGAGGCTGAGGTAGGAGAATGGTGTGAACCCAGGAGGCGGAGCTTGCAGTGAGCCGAGATCGCGCCACTGCACTCCAGCCTGGGAGACAGAGTGAGACTCCATCTCAAAAAAAAAAAGAAAAAGAAAAAGAAATTTGTTTCTAATGTGCAGGTTTAATTAGAGTGGAAGATGTCAATAAATAAGGTTTTAGCCAGACACGGTGGCTCACACCTATAATCCCAGAAATCTAGGAGACCAAGACAGGTGGATTGCCTGAGTTTAGGAGTTTGAAACCAGCCTAGGCAACATGGCAGAACCCTGTCTCTACAAAAAATACCCCCCCCACAAAAAAATTGGCCAGGTGTGGTGGTAGGCGCCTGTAGTTCCAGCTACCCTGCAGGCTGAGGTGGGAGGATCGCTTGAACCTGGGAGGCAGAGGCTGCAGTGAGCTATGATTGTGCCACTTCACTCCAGTTTGGGTGACAAAATAAATAATAAATAAATAAATAAATAAATAAATAAAATACAATAAAATAAAGAAAAGAAAAGAAAAGGAAGATTTTAAAGATACCATTGAGTAGCCTAGAGCACTAAACTCTGATCTGCTTCTCCTTACCTAACCCTTTTGGGTTTTTTGTTTGTTTGTTGTTTTTTTGTTTTTGTTTTTGTTTTTGTTTTGAGATGGAGTCTTGCTCTGTCACCAGGCTGGAGTGCAGTGGCATGATCTGGGCTCACTGCAACCTCTGCCTCCCAGGTTCAAGCGATTCTTCTGCCTCAGCCTCCCGAGTAGCTAGGACTACAGGCAGGTGCCACCACACCTGGCTCATTTTTTGTATTTTTAGTAGAGACGGGGTTTCACCATGTTAGCCAGGCTGGTCTCGAACTCCCAACCTCAGGTGGTCCGCCCACCTCGGCCTCCCAAAGTGCTGGGATTACAGGCGTGAGCCACCGCACCCGGCCAATCCTTTCTTGTTACTTTCCTTTAATGCAGAGTTTCTCAATCTTGGCATTGAGAATGGGATGGATAATTTTTGGTTGCAGTGGGACATCCTGTGAAGTTTAATAACTTTAACAGCATCACTGGCCTCTTTTTAGTACATACCAGTGAGGCAGGATAGGTAGTCAAGGAGTGACCATGTCCTGGGGACACAGCAACCAGGGTGTCCATACAATCAACACAATAAGCCTCAGCATTCGAATGGTAGTTCAGCTCATTCAAGCAAAGCTTTCTTCAGCAGGGAATTTCACCTGTAGGAACATGTGCACTTTGATTTTACCTTTCCTCAGACACCCTTTGCTCATTATAATAGTAAAAAACAGGCCGGGCATGGTGGCTCACGTCTGTAATCCCAGCACTTTGGGAGGCTGAGGTGGGCGGATCACCTGAGGTCAGGAGTTCGAGATCAGCCTGACCAACATGGAGAAACCCCGTCTCTACTAAAAATACAAAATTAGCCGGCGTGGTGGCACATGCCTGTAGTCCCAGCTATTCAGGAGGCTGAGGCAGGAGAATTGCTTGAACCCGGGAGGTGGAGGTTGCAGTGAGCTGAGATCACGCCACTGCACTCCAGCCTGGGCGACAAGAGCAAAACTCCACCTCAAAAAAAAAAAAAAAAAAAAAAAAAAGTAAAAAACACACCCATGGGTGGAGATTTAAGATGTTAATGAGACATGTGACATATGAACAAGTGTGTACAGCTACTGCACATGTGCACCCAGAGGAGCACCCAGAACATGCTTACTAGTAACACCTCTTTCCCACCTCCTCATGAATAATCATGGAAGTCTCCCATAAAGGGAATCCCCCAGCACCAGTCTTTGCTGTCTAATCCTTAGGAGCACCCCAGCCTGAATTCTCTCTCTCAGGGTGTATTGTCTATTTTTCACCTAATTTTCAAGATATTCTTTTTGCTTTACAATAAATTACTCTGTGCTCCATCTCTTGCTGTGTGATTCTTATTTAAGTTCTTTTAAACTAAGAAGACAAGAACTGAGGTATCACAACACCATCAACACCAGTAGCACCTCCCATCCCGAATATATGTTAGTGAAAAATGTCTCTGGATTTTGCTAAATGATCCCTGGACCATGACACTGACCCATTGCTTGCCTGGCTCCATCATGCTCCAGGAGGAGTGCAATTGAGTCTTTGAGGTTGTTAGGGCTCGTAAAGTTTGGAGGCTTTAAGTTGTACCTGCACCAGTTTTGGAGGTGGACACGCACATTTGGGGATGCTAGGACTCTGTTCCTCCCCCAACCCCCAGACTTTTAAGGCACCAAGGAATATAAATATCATTTATTATTTTCCAGGCAGGTGCCAAGCCCTTTTTATTTTTCATACAAAATTTGAAAAATTAAAAAAAAACCTGAAGTGGAGATTTCTACCTCTACTTTTTCAGATGAGAAAATTGAGAAATCAAAAGTCCTGAGACTCATTTTTTAAATTGCGCTCATATGTTTTGAGTGTTTCTTATGTTGCCAGATGTCAATGGAGTTTCTGGGGTCTGAGGGAATGTGGGAAAAACTTCGTTTCTTTTTTTTTTTTTTTTTTTGAAACGGAGTCTCGCTCTGCGCTCTGTCGCCCAGGCTGGAGTGCAGTGGTGCGATCTTGGCTCACTGCAAGCTCCGCCTGCTGGGTTCACACCATTCTCCTGCCTCAGCCTCCCAAGTAGCTGGGACTACAGGCGCCCGCCACCACACCTGGCTACTTTTTAGTATTTTTAGTAGAGACGGGGTTTCACCATGTTAACCAGGATGGTCTCGATCTCCTGACCACCTGCCTCAGCCTCCCAAAGTGCTGGGATTACAGGCGTGAGCCACCATGCCCAGCTGAAAAACATCGTTTCTTAGTTGAGTTATAATTAATATTGAGAGCATTAAATTTATGTAGAAAAAATCATTTTTCCTTAAATCCTCAAAGATAACAAACAAGCATAAAAATCATTTATAGATTTAGTATTTTTCTGTTAAAATCATTTACTCTTCTTTGTTTTTGGGTCAGTGTTCAATTGGTTTATACCTTTGATAGTTGAAATTTACTTACTGAATACTGATATCATTTGTGGGTCCTGGTAAATATTTCAAAGTTGTCGTACAAACAGGACAATAGGTTCTCTCAACTCTTCAAACGTCTAACGTGACAGACTTATAAGTCTTTTTTCTACTTCTTTTTTTTTTTTTTTTTTTTGTAGAGATGGGGTCTCGCTATGTTGCCAAGGATGATCTTGAGCTGCTGGGCTCAAGGGATCCTCTCACCTTGACCTTGGCCTCCCAAAGTGCTGGGATTATAGGCATGAGCCACCACGCCTGGCCTCTTGCAAAGTCTTATAATGTCGTTTTTAAACTCTTAAGCTGCCAAGTGTGGGTGGCTCATGCCTGTAATCCCAACATTTTGGGAGGCTGAGGTGGGAGGATCACCTGAGCCCAGGAGTTCAAGACCAGACTGGGCAACATGGCAAGAACCTGTCTTTACAAAAAATTAAAAAATAAATTAGCTGGGCATGGTGGTACACACCCACAGTCACATCTACTTGGGAGGGTGAGGTAGGAGGATTGCTTCGGCCTAAAATGTTGGCTGGGCATGGTGGCTCACACCTGTAATCCCAGCACTTTGGGAGGCCGAGGTGGATGAGTCATGAGATCAGGAGTTCGAGACCAGCCTGGCCAACATGGTGAAACCCTGTGTCTACTAAAAATACAAAAAAATTAGCCAGGCATGGTGGCAGGTGCCTGTAATCCTAGCTACTCGGGAGGGTGGGGCAGGAGAATTGCTTGAACCGGGAGGCAGAGGTTGCAGTGAGCCAAGATCACGCCACTGCACTCCAGCCTGGGCGACAGAGAGAGACTCCATCTCAAAAAAAAAAAAAAAAAAGTCAAGGCTGCAGAAAACTATGGTCACTCCACTGCAACTACATCCTGGGCAGCAGAGTGACCTTTAATAAAATAAAAACACCCTTGAGCTACTCTCGTAAACCCAGTAAGACTTACACATTTAATAAATCAGATTATCTTAAGCCTTTTGACATCCTAAATATAAGCTTATGCAAAGCAGCAACACACATGTAGAATATAAAAGTAACAAAGATAACTTCAATACAATTTTTTTTATTTTAAAAATTTTTTAAGAGTTGGGGGCTTGCTCTGTTGCCTGGGCTGGAGTGCAGTGGCAGGTTCATTGCTCACTGCAGCCTGAAATTCCTGGGTTCAAGTGATCCTCCCATCTCAGCTTCCCAAGTTTTGGGGATTACAGGTGTGAGCCACCATGCTCAGCTCTTAACAACTTTTTTTTTTTTTTTTTGAGATAGCGTCTCCCTCTGTCACCCAAGCTGGAATACAGTGGCACCATCACAGCTCACAGCAGCCTCAACCTCCTAAGCTCAAGCGATCCTCCAGCCTCAGCCTCCTGAGTTACTGGGACGACAGTTGTGCACCACCATACCCAGCTACTTTTTAATTTTTTTGTAGAGATGGTGTCTCACTATGTTACCCAGGCTGATCTCAAACTCCTGGCCTCAAGCAATCTTTCTGCCTTGGCTTCCCAGAGAGAGTTTTTCAGTCCATCATTTTTCAAGATTGTGAGCCAGGGTTCCATTAGATCTTATTGAGATATCTCTAGTGTGTCTGCTGTGTGCCAGACATGGTTTACAAGACTAGAGATACAGGCCAGGGATGGTGGATCACACGTGCAATCCCAGCACTTAGAGAGGCCGAGATGGGCAGATTGCTTGAGCCCAGAAGTTTGAGACCAGCCTGGGCAATATGGCAAAAGCCCATCTACAAAAATAAAAATAAAAATTAGCCGAGCATGGTGGCATAGCTGCAAGTAGTCCCAGCTACTTGGGAGACTAAGGTGGTAGAATCGATTGAGCCTGGGAGATCAAGTCTGCAGTGAACTGAGGTCACGCCACTGCACTCCAGCCTGGGTGACGGAGCAAGACCCCGTCTCAATTAAAAAAAAAAAAAAAACTTAGGATCCAGCAGTGAGCAAAATCATCACTGATCCTTACCCTCATGGAGCTAACATTCTGGACGAAAAGTCAGAAATAAACAATAATTACAATAAAGAAATAGACATGATAAGTTAATCAGTGCTATAACAAAAAGAAGGAAAAGGAGAGTAAGGTGGATCAGGGTGTCAGAGTTTGGGGAATTGTTTGCAATTTTCATTAGAATGATCAGGAAACAGCTTATTTAGAATGTGACATAGATCAAAGTCTATAGGGAGATGAGGGGCTGAGCCATGTGGAGATTGGGGTAGGAAGTGGATTTCCTGCCACAGGCTTTCAAGCAAGCATATAATATCCAGGGCTGGGTGCTGTGGCTCACGCCTGTAATCCCGGCACTTTGGGAAGCCAACGTGAGAAGATTGCTTGAGGCCAGGAATTCAAGACCAGCTTGGGTAACATATTAAGACCCCCATCTCTATTTTTTTTAATCTTTTTTTTCTTTTGAAACGGAGTCTCGCTCTGTCACCAGGCTGGAGTGCAGTGGCCCGATCCCAGCTTACTGCAATCTCTGCCTCCTGGGTTCAAGCGATTCTCCTGCCTCAGCCTCCTGACTAGCTGGGATTACAGGTGTGTGCCACCACACCTGGCTAATTTTGTATTTTTAGTAGAGACTTCCCCATGTTTGCCAGGATGGTCTCGAACTTCTCACCTCGAGTGATCCACCCACCTCAGCCTCCCAAAGTACTGGGATTACAGGTGTGAGCCACTGCACCTGGCCAAAATAAGCCTTTTTTACTGTATTTATTTGAAGATTAAAGATGATTTAAGGTGACAAGGGGTAGAGGATGATTGCCAACTATATGTGTAAACTTGTTTAGGCTGTACTACCCAGAAATTGTATTAAACACTGACCAGAGTATTGTTATGAAGGTATTTCATAGAAACGGTTAACATCTATAATCAGTTATTTTGATAATGTAGGTGGTTCTTATCTAATCAGTTGAAAGGCCTTAAGAGAAAAACAGGGTTCCCTAGGGAAGAAATTCTGCCTCAAGACTGCACCTTCAGCTCCTATCCACGTTTCAATTCTGCTGGCCTAACCTCTAGCCTACAGATTTGGGACTGGCCTGTCCCTGCAATCACATAGCCCATTTCTTCTTCTATCTTTTTTTTAAATTTTTATTGTAGGCAAGGTGGGTGGCTCACACCTGTAATCCCAGCACTTTGGGAGGCCAAGGTGGGCGGATCACGAGGTCAGGAGTTCAAGACCAGCCTGGCCAACACAGTGAAACCCCATCTCTACTAAAAGATATAAAAAATTAGCCAGGCACAGTGGCGGGCACCTGTAATCCTACCTACTCAGGAGGCTGAGGCAGGAGAATTGCTTGAACCCAGGAGGTGGAGGTTGCAGTGAGCCAAGATTGCAACACTGCACACCAGCCCGGGTGACAGTGCGAGACTCTGTCTCAAAAAAAAAAAAATTATTGTGGAGGAATGTTCTCACTATGCTGCACAGGCTAGTCTCTTAACTCCTGGCCTCAAGAGCCGGGTCCGTCATGTAGACCCTGGCTGAGCGATGGATGAAAGGAGTACTCGGACACAGGTATGTAGTGTAAGAGCAGCTAGGGGACTGCTGAAGAGTGAGCAGTCTCGATAAGCTGGGACTGCTTGCTTTTATTCAGTACAGACATAATGCCAAAAGCCTGGAGCCAACACAGTCTGTGGGTAATTAACATTATTGTTCCCCCTTTTTGGGGCAGCCTCACTCATGAATGATCAAATGTTGGTTCCTAGTTAACATAAGTAAACAAGCCTGTTTATGTTAAATTCCCCTACATTTTCTTGTACCTACTCCTTGCCCTCTGCCTCAGGGTAAGAGAACAGCTGCTTTCAGCTTATTCTCCCCCGAAGCTATGCAGAGACTTCTGACCTTTCAGAAGGTTTGAATCCTTTTCTTATAGCTTCTCCCACCACTCTGACCGATCTCCTACACTCAAGCAATCCTCCTTCCTCAGCCTCCCAAAGTGCTGGGATTACAGGCATGAGCCACCGCACACCACCCCCATTTCTTGCAGTAAAATGTGTGTGTGTGCGCGTGTGTGTATTCCATTTCTCCCTAATACCATTTCTCAACTGCATGAATCCTTAACTCATGAAAGATACTTTTTATCCTCTTGACTCCACAGTTAATGGAAAATAAAAATCATCAATAGTGACCCCTAAGATTGCTTAATATACCTTTCTGGGAGGACAGTTAGAACTCCTAATGTGAGCTTGTCAGTTTCTTGTGAAAACCAACCCAATTGTCCCATAGAACTGATGTTTGTGGTTTCTTTTCACTGAACCTAGAAATTGACCCTCCCACTCTTAAAACTTGAGAAAAGTACATTTGTCATAATCGTTTGTCACAGAAATAACCAAATTTCCTTGTCCATTGTTTTTTTTAACTATGGTTGTCCTAAGACTTTTGTCATCCACAATTAGTGTTTGACTTTGAGTCTTCTCCAAAGGTGGCTTACAGTCAGCTACAGTTCAGGGCTTCTTTGAGAGAGTTCATAAAAAGAACACTTGAATTCAAGTTTCTGGTAACTTTGGAGATTGTCCTATTGGCCTAGAGAGAAAACTTCCAGGACTCTAATTAGAAGGCTGATATATTCATAAAATACATAATTATGTATACATATGTTTATGCAATATGAAGCAGAGCAGGAGTTTCATGGACTGTACTAATTTATTTCATTATAAATAAAAATATTTTATTATATAGTATATTAAGCCATCTTAGAAGTCACTGTTGATGATTTTTTTTTCTCCATTAACTGTGGACCCAAGAGGGTAAAAAGTATCTTTCATGAGTTAAGGATTCATGCAGTTGAGAAATGGAATTAGGGAGAAATGGAACACACACACACAAACACAGAGATTTATTTCAAGTACTGAATTTATTTTATTATTTTTTGTGTGTGTTTGAAACATTGCTGATTCTTTTTGTTTTGTTTTTGAGTCAGGAGAACTTTTTTTGTAAATCTACTTTCTGTCTCTATGAAACTTTTTTTTCTTTCCAGCTATTTATAGCCTTTAACAATTGAATATACATTTGTAAACAAAATTTGAGGGCTATTTCTCTCTCTGCCTGATTTCTCCAGAATTCAGAAACTATTTGTGAATATTCTTAATTCATGGCAATGTGGTTGTTTGCATATGTTCAATAAGAATCTGTTTTCTAGCTAGGTGTAGCATATGTTCAATAAGAATCTGTTTTCTAGCTACTTGGGAGGCTGAGGCAGGAGGATCGCTTGAGCCCAGGAGTTTGAAGCTGTAGGGAGCTGTGATCGTGCCACTACACTCCAGTCTGGGTAAACAAGCAAGACCCTATCTCTATTTTTTAAAATCCATATTATTTTATAACACAATTGTAGGCACTGGGTCTTTTCCCAAGGCTTCGACAGGAATGGCATATTTTTAACTATGCGAGACTGCTTTGAGGAATTAAGACTGACTTTATGGGCCAGGCGTGGTGGATCATGACTGTAATCCCAGCACTTTGGGAGGCCAAGGCGGGTGGATCATGAGGTCAGGAGATCGAGACCATCCTGGCTAACATGGTGAAACCCCACCTGTACTAAAAATATAAAAAATTAGCCGGGTGTGGTGGCAGGCACCTGTAGTCCCAGCTACTCGGGAGGCTGAGGCAGGAGAATGGCGTGAACCCAGAAGGCAGAGCTTGCAGTGAGCTGACATCACGCCACTGCACTCCAGCCTGGGCAGCAGAGCAAGACTGTGTCTCAAAAAAAAAAAAAAAAAAAAAAAGACTGACTTTATGGAGCTGATGGGAGCCCTTGGAAGGACTGGCCTCATATCTTGTGTACACAGTTCCTTTGTGGGGTTCCTGGCCTGTAGTAAATACAGTGTCATTTTCTGATAGGCCTAGGAACCTCACGATGTTCTGGGGCCTCAAGAAAAACGGGTTTCACCCAATTCATGCAGGTATGTGCAGGTGCAGACAGATCTTTGGCTGGGCTTAAGAGGTCTTTGGGTGTTGAGTCTGAGAGATTCCTTATGAGGGGTTCCAGCAAAGCCAATTTAGGAGGAATTGTATAAACAGTGATTCTTGCTGTACTTTGGATAAGTATGGTGGGACTGAAGCTTGTTTTGCAGGTAAGTTGTTCCTGCTGTGATTTGCTTTTGATGGAAGTCAGGGACTAGAGAGAGAAAAACTGTGTTTCCAAAGAAAACTATAGTGCTGCCAGGTGCAGTGGCTCACGCCTGTAATCCCAACACTTTGGGAGGCTGAGGTGGGCGGATCATGAGGTCAGGAGTTCGAGACCAGCCTGGCCAACATGGTGAAACCCCGTCTCTACTAAAAATACAAAAATTAGCCAGGCATGGTGGTGGGCACCTGTAATCCCAGCTACTCGGGAAGCTGAGGCAGGAGGATCGCTTGAACCTAGGAGGCGGAGGTTGCAGTGAGCAGAGATCGTGCCACTGCACTCCAGCCTAGGTGAAAGAACAAAACTCCATCTCAAAAAAAAAAAAAAAGAGAGAGAGAAAGAAAAGAAAACTATAGCGTTAGATTAACCTTTGAGTTAATCTGAGTGGCCACGTGGTCATCTATGGTATGCAGCCACCCACAATACCCCTCCTCAGCATAAAGCAGCCAGAAAGGTCATGTCCAGATTCCCCATGATTGAGGAATTGATAAATAGAAACAGGGAACTGAAACCAGCTCCAGTGTCCCATAGAACTGATATTTATGGTTTCTTTTGAATCAACACATTATAGACATTGAGCCTCCCCTTCCTAAAACTCGAGACACTTTTATTTGTCTTATCTGATTTCCTTTCTCAGGAAACCAAGCATCAGGCCTCCCAGATAGTATAAAGAAACTGAAACTTACTGGATTACCACATCTGGAAAAACGAGATGCTATACCCCTTACCCATGATGATTGCCTAACTGACCATCTGCTGCCTGTTGACCCATTCCTCTTCCTTACCCCTTCCTAATTCCTGTTTTCTCAAACATAGTTACACTTCTTCCCTGATGTATAAACCCCTAGTTTTAGTCAGTTGAGGAAAGGGATTTGAGATTGATCTCCCATTTTCCTCAGCTGCAGCACCGAATAAAGCCTTCATCCCTGACAATACTCATTGTCTTGCTGATTGGCCTTCTGTGCAGCAAGCAGCAGGATCTAGATGCAAGGACCTGGCCTTTCTGGTAATATTGTCATCAACCATTTAATGATGTAGACTTGGTCCCCGGCTCATGCTCTGTGTATTTTCTTCTCCATCTACATGCATTGCCTTGATGGTCTCACTCAATATCATGACTTGAAATAACAGTGTAAGGTAACTCCTAAATTCATATATTCATGCTCAAACCTTCTTCCAACATTCAGTCGTAAGTTGAATTGCCTGTGACAGAGATACTTTGTGGTTCTGTAGACATTTCAAACTAAGCATCCTGAGCCTCCAAGCCTCCTCCACTTGCAGCCTCCCCACCTCAGAAGTGGGCAAATCCACTTTTTGTGTGGTCTGGGCCAAATACATGGCTCCCTGCATCACGTGGCGGCTGTGCTGGTCCAAAGAAGGCCCAAAAGAGGGCAGTTTGCGCACACAACGTGTCGGGGCAGGGCTTCCAGATGATCATTCGGCTTTTTTGTGTCTTCCAAGATGATGATCCGGGGAGGAGGGATCTGAAAGGGGGTCAGTCGCCAGGCGAGCTGAGGACCCAGTTCTGCGCCTTTGCCTGTGCCCTGACCTGAAGGAAAGTCCCTGTCTCCCGAGCTCCGATTTTCCCGAGAGAAGAATGCAATGTAACCCTTGCCCCTCGGTTCCCTCCCTCCATCCTTCCCCTCGAGTTCTGCCCACCGTAAAGAGGTGGGTCTGGAGCGTCTCCTCGGGTCCTGGAGTGCCTTTCCCTGGGAGGAAAACTTGCGCCGTGAAGCGTTCCTCCCATTGTTGAACACATGAGGAAAACTACACTACTTAGAAGGCTGTGCATTATGCGTACGGCGGGAGCTGGGCCAATGACGGCCTAGGACGGGGACGATTCCGACGGCTCACGCCGGTGGGGGCGGGACTTCCGAGTTGCTCGCCGCGGACGCCATTTTCTTCTGCACTTCTGTCTGGAGAAGTCTGTAGCCACTGAGGGCCCCGGTCGGGGCCGCTTTGCAGGTCCCTAGTCAGGACCGAGCAGGGGAGTAGGATAGGAATCCCCGCCGCACCTTTGTACGAGCCTGAGCCCCTTCCGTGGGTTTGTTCCTGGGTCGCCGTCAAGCTGCTGTCTCTCCTCCCCCGCTCTTCAGCCCCGCGGTCGCCAGGGGCTGCGCCCTGGGTCTGGAACGCGGTTGCCACCGAGGAGGCGGCGGCCCTGCGTCTGGAACGCCGTTGCCACCGAGGAGGCGGCGGCCCCGAGCGCGCCTGGAAGCCCCGGGCAACCGGCCAGGGCCGGGCACAGGTGGGGTCCGTCAGGCCGCCCGGGGCTCCTCTGTCCCAGCTCTGCGGCCCAGGGGGTGACGTGATGGCGGCAGCGGTGCTGACGGACCGGGCCCAGGTGAGTGGACGGTGGCTTCGCGGTTGCCGCTTCCTTGCCAACGCTGAGGCGGTTCCCGAAGTGGGTGGGAGCCCAGGTATCCCCTGGATTTGTCTTCGCAGTCGTCGTTTGCTTTGGTGTGTGGAGCTGGTTTGCCACTTAATTTATACCTGGCCCTAAGGAGTGTTGGGCCTACTGGAAGGAGCTCCGTAGGTTGTTGAGTGAATGATGCTTCCTCTGGGGACTCCCATCATCCTTGGCCTGCAAGCATCCTCTGGTGGACCAGGTCTCATTCCAGCATGAATTGGGGGCCTGAGGGGGGAAGGGGAGGGCAGGGCAGTAGCAAGCCGACAAATGCGCGAGCAGACAAGGTATATTGTATGTTTAAGGAGGCTCAGGAGGGTGTGTAAGGTTGCCATGGTTTTCCTGCGGCCGCTGAGACGTGGAGGGCAAGAGTGTGTGGTCTTTTCCTGGATGTTCTAGCCATCCGCAACTACTGCAGACATTGTGGCCAGTCAGATGCCCTTACTGTCATCGCTACAGTCTGCATTATCCTTGGCCGCTCGTGTTCCGTGGCCCCAAAGTATCCTGGCGTCAGAGACAAGTTCTGTCGGAACCCAGCAAGGAAAGAGGCCGATGGTTGGTTCATTGTGGAATTTCCTTGGGGGATCTGGGAGACCCAGGGAGATCCCAGAGGGCATGGGAAGCTGGTCTGGAGCCTGTCGTTCCCCAGGTAGATGCAGCCCTTCCAGTGCCGCTCTGTGGGGTCAGTGAGGAATGCTGAGCTTTTTGTGCCCGTGTTCACATACTTTTATTTTGTTTTGAGACAGGGTCTCGCTCTGTCGCCCAGGCTGGAGTACAGTGGTGCAATCTCAGCTCACTGCAGTCTCTGCCTCCCAGGTTCAAGCAATTCTCCTGCCCCAGCCTCCCGAGTAGTTGGGATTACAGGCATGCACTACCACACCTGGCTGATTTTTGTATTTTTAGTAGAGATTGGGTTTCACCATATTTGCCAGGCTGGTCTTCAACTCCTGGCCTCAAGCGATCCGCCCACCTCGACCTCCCAAAGTGCTGGGATTACACGCATGAGCCACCATGCCCGGCCCACAGATACGTTTTTCAGGGCTAATTGAAATGGACTTAATGTCAGAAATGAGTGGAAATGCTTATAACTCCATCGCATTAGATTTGCTTTGATGCTGGGGGAGTGTTGGAGTTACACTGTTAGATCGTGAATCATAGTAACCCCATGTTTAGATCCTATCTATGGTGGTGAGATGTGTGACTGGGTGAATTGATAGCGCTTCCTTAGCATGAAGTCGTTGACTGTGAAGGTGATGATGGTGTTGACTGCAGGGACTGTGAAAGGATTAATAAAAATCCCAGAGCACACTGAGCATTGAATACTTTAAATTTAACAACTGTTACTAGTGGGAAGTGTTATTGTATTGATCCAGAAATCAAGGCTCAGAGAAATGAAATGCTGTCTTTGAGGTAAGAGCTGTCAAGTGTCAGTTTCAAGTGTTTGGAGCTAGGAACTTCTAGTCACTGTGTTTACACAGGATGTGAAGCCTTCAACATGGGGCAGGCACCTAGCTGGACCAGTGAGACTCAGGTACTGCTGTTGTAACCATTATTGCTATTATTACCATTTCCCTGTCGTTTTAGAGCCCTTAGCTTCTGTATTTCACAGTCCACAAGTTGTTTCCGTTGTCCTGTGTCATTCTCTAATGGCTGTTAAATAGGAGGCTTCTCTCCTTTACTCTGGTATTATGTTAAAAGCATCTATCTTCCCTCTTGAGCCCAGCACAGAGCTAGGCCCTCAGGAGGTGCTCTGTGATTCAGGCCGCCATCACTGTACACCTTTTCCAGTGGAGCACAGTCTGTGATCTCATTCAGCAGCTGAAAGGCCAATACTACTAATTCTGTTTGACTTTCCAGGTGTCTGTGACCTTTGATGATGTGGCTGTGACTTTCACCAAGGAGGAGTGGGGGCAGCTGGACCTAGCTCAGCGGACCCTGTACCAGGAGGTGATGCTGGAAAACTGTGGGCTCCTGGTGTCTCTGGGTAAGGCCTTCCTTCCCCCTCCACCATGCAGGTGACCTGCCACTTCCTTCATTCCACCTTCTGACTCCAGGCCTGGCTGCACAAGAAGGCCTCTGGAATCTACCTTGCCTCTTTCCCACAGCTTTAGTCATTTTCTACAGTAACCTCTTCCTATCTGGTCTCCTATATCTCTAGGCTAAAGACAGGGTACTCTTTGGCTCCCAGCCAAAGGAGAAGGTGGTAAAAGGAAATGGGGTGTTTTGCAAACTCAAAGGTAATTTTCAGCTGTGCCTCATGAGGGGCTGGTGTAGGAACTGAGAACCACCACGATGGTGTCCTGGCTTCTCTGTCTGGGTCTGCTCATGTCACGTCTATTCTCTATGGCTTTTTCTGCCTTAGTGAGTTCAAGACAAGAGTGGCCACCTGGATTAGGGTTCTCTAAAGGGACAGAACTAATAGAATAGATATATATAAAAAGGACAGTTTATTAAGTAGTAATAACTCATGATTACAAGGTCCCACAGTAGGCTGTCTGCAAGCTGAGGAGCAAGGAAGCCAGTCCAAGTCCCAAAGCTGAAGAACTTGAGGGCAGGAAGCATCCAGCATGGGAGAAAGATGTAGGCTGGTAGGCTAGGCCAGTCTAGTCTTTTCATGTATTTCTGCCTACTTTATATGCTGGCCTCACTGGCAGCTGATTAGATGGTGCCCACCCAGATTAAGGGGGGGGTCTGCCTTTCCCAGCCCACTGACTCAAATGTTGATCTCTTTTGGCAGCACCCTCACAGACACACCCAGGATCAGTACGTTGCATCCTTCAATCCAATCAAGTTGACACATTAATAAAAATCCCAGAGCACACTGAGCATTGAATACTTTCTCTTTAAATTTAACAACTGTTACTGGTGGGAAGTATTATTGTATTGATCCAGAAATAAAGGCTCAGATAAATGAAATGATGTTTTTGAGGTAACAGCTGTCAAGTGTCCGTTTCAAGTGTTTGGAGCTAGGGACTTCTCGTGACTGTGTTAACACAGGATGTGAAGCCTTCAACATGGGCCAGGCACCTAGCTGAACCTAGCTGTTAACCATCACAACTCCATCCCTTGTCAACTTGAACCCATACACATCTCCTGAGATCATACATAATCTTCAAATAAAGACAATAATAAGGTCATAATTATGCTTAACATAATACAAGTATCGTTCATGCAACCGAAACACATTAATCCCCAACCCAAGTGTTATTACATAAAGGTAGCAATACTTAAATGCTGATATGAAGTCAGTAAATCTTACGTCACATGATAAAGGAAATAAAATGCAGGTGTTTTCTTAGTACAAGTGTATACATCACAAACATGTTTTTAATAAAAGAAGGAGGAAATACAACAATTACAGTCCTCATTTCTGCAACTGGTCACTTGGTCGTAGTTGGTATTAATGACTACCTTCTTCTCCTGCACATTCTGTATTCACTTTGCCTTCAGCAAGCACCTCAGCAGGTCATGGTTTTTTTCCTGGTGGAGTGACCCAAACCTTCATTCCTGAAGGGTCTGGGCCATTTGTAATCCTGCCTGGATTGGGCTGTTGTAGCTTCCCATTGACCTTAATCACAGGGCATGGTAATACTAAGAGATGCCCTAATGGATCTTCTGTATTCCATGCATACTCTTCCTTACCTCCATTGTGGAGTAGTAGACTGATTTCGTCTTGATAGTCTGGGTCATTCATCCCAGCCAACACTGTAACTCCCTTCTTAGCCTATTGACTTAAAGGTAGGAGGAGCCCAAAGTGTCCAGGTGGCAATCTTAACTTCCAGTTTAATGGAATCGTTGTGTCTCCTGGTGGCAGCATTCCTCCCTCTGAAACTAGGACTTCTAGGCCAACGGAATGTAATGTCGCGGGAATAGGAAGCAAAATTTTGCTAGTTGCTCACTAGGGATGATGTTGAGTGGTGCCATTTGTACTTCCACCCCTTGATTCCTGGACCCATGAATCCTGGCTATGGGAGAAACAGTACCATATATTGGATGCTAATTCAGAGCATACATGGCCTACTGGAGAACTTTGCCCCAGCCCTGCAAAGTATTGTCACTAGTTGGAGTAATTGTGACTTCAAAAGGTCATTCCACCATTCTATCAATCCAGTTGCTTCAGGATTATGGGGAACATGGTAAGATCAGTGAATTCTGTGAGCATGAGCCCACTGCTACACTTCTTTAGCCATAAAGTGAGTGCCTTGGTCAGAGGCAATGCTGTGTGGAATACCATTACGGTGGATAAGGCATTCCATGAGTCTGTGAATGGTAGTCTTGGCAGAAGCATTGCGTGCAGGATAAGCAAACCCATATCCAGAGTAAGTGTCTGTTCTAGTGAGGACAGACCTCTGCCCTTTCCATGATGGAAGAGGTCCAATATAATCAACCTGCCACCAGGTAGCTGGCTGATCACCCCGAGGGATGGTGCCATATTGAGGGCTCAGTGTTGGTCTCTGCTGCTGGCAGATTGGGCACTCAGCAGTGGCTGTAGCCGGGTCAGCCTTGGTAAGTGGAAGTCCATGTTGCTGAGCCCATGCGTAACCTCCATCCCTGCCACTATGACCATTTTGTTCATGGGCCCATTGCACGATGACGGGGTGGCTGGGGAAAGAGGCTGAGTGGTGTCCACAGAACAGGTCATCCTATACACTTGATTATTAAAACCTTTCTCTGCTGAGGTCATCCGTTGGTGAGTACTCACATGGGATACAGATATCTTCACAGTTTTTGACCACTCAGGTCCTTCCACATCCCTCTTGCCCAGATTTCTTTGTCACCAACTTTCCAGTCATGCTTCTTCGAAGTCCCTGACCATCCAGCCAAACCATTGGCTACAGCCCATGAATCAGTATATAATCACACATCTTCTCATTTCTCCTTCCATGGAAAGTGCACAGCCAGGTGCACTGCTCCAAGTTCTGCCCACCGGGAAATTTCCCTTCGCCACTGTCCTTCAGGGATGTCCTAGAAAGGGGCTGTAGTGCTGCAGCTGTCCACTTTCAGGTGGTTCCTGCATATCATACAGAACCATCTGTGAACCAGGCCCTAGTCTTCTCTTCCTCTGTCAACCGATCATAGGGAACTTCCCGTGAGGCCATCGGTGCAGGCTGGGGGAGAGAAGGTGGGGTGGCAGGAGTGGAGTCCGTGGGCATTTGAGCCACTTCCTCATGTAACTTACTTGTGCCTTCAGGATCTGCTTGAGCCCAATCACATATATACCACTTTCATCTGATGATGGAATGCTGCTGTGCGTGACCCACTTTATGGCTAGCTGGGTCAGAAAGCACCCAGTTCATGGTAGGCAGTTCAGGTTGCATGGTGATTTGATGACCCATAGTGTAACAGGCCAAGAGCTGTCTCTCAAAAGGAGAGTAGTTATCTGCAGAAGATGGCGGGTCCTTGCTCCAAAATCCTAGAGGCCTTCGCTGTGATTCACCTATGGGGGCCTGCCAAAGGCTCCAAACAGCATCCCTATCTGCCACTGACACCTCAAGCACCATTGGATCTGCTGGGTCTTAGGGGCCAAGTGGCAGAGCAGCTTGCACAGCAGCCTAGACCTGCCTGTTGCAGAGCCTTCTCCTGTTCTGGATCCCACTCAAAACTGGCAGCCATTTGGGTCACTTGATAAATGGGCTGGAGTGGCATACCCAAATGAGGAATGTGTTGCCTCCAAAAACCAAATAGGCCCACTAGGCATTGTGCCTCTTTCTTGCTTGTAGGAGGGACCAAATGCAGCAACTTACTCTTCACCTTAGAAGGCATATCTTGACAGGCCACGCACCACTGGACCCCTAGAAATTTTACTGAGGTAGAAGGTCCCTAAATTTTAGTCAGATTTATTTCCCATCCTCTGGCACACAGATGTCTTACTAGTAAGTCCAGTGTGTTTGCTACTTCTTGCTACTGGATCCAGTCGGCATAATGTCATAAATGTAATGGACTAATGTGATGTCTTGTGGAAGCAAAAAGCGATCAAGGTCTCTCTGAATAAGATTACGACACAAAGTCGGAGAGTTGATAGGCCCCTAGGGTAGGACCGTGAAGGTATATTGCTGGCCTTGCCAGCTGAAGGCAAATTGCTTCTGGTGGGCCTTATGGGCAGGAATGGAGAAAAAGCCATTTGCCAAGTCAGCGGCTGAATACCAGGTACCAGGAGATGTGTTAATTTGCTCAAGCAATGAAACCACATCTGGTATAGCAGCTGCAATTGGAGCCACCACCTGGTTAAGCTTTCTATAATTCACGGTCATTCTCTAAGATCCATCTGTCTTCTGCTCAGGCCAGATGGAAGAGTTGAATGGGGATGTGGTGGGAATCACCACCCCTGCATCACTCAAGTCCTTGATGGTGGCACTAATCTCCACAGTCCCTCCAGGGATGTGATACTGTTTTTGATTTACTATTTTTCTAGGTAGAGGTGGCTCTAATGGCTTCCATTTGGCCTTTCCCACCTTAATAGCCTTCACCCTAACAGGGAGCCAGTGTGGGGGTTCTGCCAGCTGCTAAGTATGTCTGTGCCTATTACACATTCTGGCACTGGGAAAATGACCACAGGTTGAGTCTGGGGACCCACTGGACCCACTGTAAGTCAGGCCTGAGCTAAAACTCCTGACCTCCATAAGCCCCTACTTTAACTGGAGGACACAATGATGTTTTGGGTCCCCTGGAATCAGCGTCAGCTCAGAGCCAGTGTCCTGTAGTCCCCGAAATGTCTGATCATTTCCCTTTCCCCAGTGCACAGTTACCCTGGTAAAAAGCCAGAGGTCTCCTTAGGGAAGGATGAGAGAAGGATTAACAGCATAAATTGTCAGTAGTGTAGTGGGGTCCTTCCTCAAGGGACCTGGCCTCCCCTTCATTCAAGGGGTTCTGGGTCTGTAAACTAGCCCAAGTCTGGAAATTGATTGAAGGGCCATGATTCTGTTTTTGTAATTCAAATTAGTCTTTTGTCCATTCGACCTGGAAGTTTTCTGCTTATATAAATTAAATAGGATTGCAGTAGGCTTCCTATCAGTTTCATTTCTAGGAACACTGTGATTAATTAGCCAACGCCAGAAATCTACATGAGTCAGACTATTCTGATTGCTGCTTTGTCTCTGTTGTCCATTATGATAGCTATGCCTACCTTGCCTTTGATGGTTGAGTGCCACCACTTGGCGCCTGCCACCTCGGGATCCAGTTATTCCCAATGTATTAAATTTTTGTAGGTGAGTGACTGAAATTCCAACTGCTGGATCTGGCAATTACAGGGCTCTTCAAAGATGCAGATGCTGCCCTCGCAAATCTATTTTGCAAGCCATTGGTTAAGGTTATGTCTTATGGACCCTCCCAGCTGGGATGAGTAGGTCTAAAGTGACTAATCTACTCCATCATCCCAATCTCCCTAAGCCTTTGGATCCCTTCCTCTACATTAGACCAAGGGAGATCAAGCATTCCCAGCTCACCCATGATGGGCCATCTTTTAATCCATATTTCAGCTAGCCAAGCAAATAAGCTATTGGAACCTTTTTTAACTCCTCAAGCTGCAACATTAAATGCAGGATCCCTACTTAGTGAGCCCAAATCAATAAATTCAGCCTGATGCATCTGTATGTTCCTTCCAGCATTATCCCACACCGTTAATATCCATTCCCGTGCCTGTTCTCCAAATTTCTGCTTATATAAATTAGAAAACTCAATTCCTTTCAAGTGTAGCTCACCTCCCCATGGGTCACACTCTGAACCTCACTTCTGTGGGCCCATGGGGACTTTAGTTATAGGTCTAGAAGCAAACAAAGGTGTTGAGGGTGCTAGAGGAGAATCGATATTATCTTGCCTGGCAACTGCCTCAGGGGAGGCCATCACTGTTGCCTCAGGCAGCACAGGGTTTATCTCCTCAGACAAAGGTGGAAAGGCTGATGGCAGCATGGGTCAGGGAGAGGATGTTGCCACTACTGGGGATGCCATTTTCCTTTCTCTTTCTTCTGCCTATTAAACCTCCACTCCTAAAAAAAAAAAGAAAGAAAGAAAATGATGAACTCAGGGATTCTAACTCCTGGCTTCAGAAGCAGATACTAAGCCTCAAATCTGCTAAGATTGCCCTGAGTGAGTCTTATCTCCTGTAGAGAAAGAGCTGAAATTGTAGAAAAACAGACATAAGCTAGTCATGTGAGTGGCTGGCCTGCAACAAAAGGTGCATGCACAGCCTCACCAGGTGTCTACTGTTAAAGTGAGGGCACTGATTGGAAAAGAATGGGACCCTGAAACTTGGAATAGGGATGTGTAGGAGAACCCTGATGAAGCTGGGGACCCTGAGCTTGTAAACTCTGATGAACCTTTTTTGCCATCCCCAAATGCCATCCCAGGGCTTTGGGAGGCCAAGTTGGGAGGATCACTTGAGCCTAGAAGTTTGAGGCAAAGCCTGGGCAACATAGTGAGACCCTGTCTCTAAAATAAGTTGAAAAAAAAAAAAAAGCCACTCAGTACCCTGTTTTACTCCCCCACCCCACCCCGACCTTTGGGTCTTGTCTTTTTCTTTGTCTTTGTCTCTTGTCTCTTGTGTCTTGTCTCTTGTGTCTTGTGTCTTGTCTTGTCTTGTCTTGTCTTGTCTTGTCTTTTCTCTTTTCCTTTTCTTTTGTTTTCTTTTCTTTTCTTTTTCTGTCTCGCTGTCTTGCCCAGGTTGGAATACAGTGGCACAATCTCGGCTCACTGCCTTTGCCTCCTAGGTTCAAGCAATTCTTACGCCTCAGCCACCTAAGTAGCTGGGACTACAGGTGTGTGCCACCACACCCAGTTCGTTTTTGTATTTTTATTAAAGACAGGATTTTGCCATGTTGGCCAGGCTCGCCTCGAACTCCTGAGCTGAAGTGATCCATCCGCCTCAGCCTCCCAAAGTGCTGGGATTACAGGCGTGAGCCACCACACCCACCCTTTACTTTTTATAATAAAAATTTTTTTATACATTTGTTATATATGTGCCATATATAATTACCATATATGATTTGTTATAAACATTAGTATATAAATGCTGGATTTCTAATTGGATCAAATTATGGACATTGTTTTAATTTACTTATTGTATGTATATATATATACACAACTTATTTATGTGAAGATATTTATATATGTAGTTTTTAAGACTAAATAAGGGTGGTATTATGTTTGCTAGGCCTGGCATTTGTATGGTACATAAGGTTTAAAAGTTCACTTTCTTTTTTCTGCCCCTTGGGTTTGTAGCTGCCTTTTTCTTTTTTTCGTTATTTCTCTCTTTGTGTTTTAGGCTTTTGGCATCCAGAAGTAGTGGATCTTACTTTCTGTCCCTGGGTAGTAAAAAGAAGCTGGGGAGAGGAAGAGGTTTGATGCCTCTAGGCAGCTGCCTCTCCCTGGTACAGCCTCTGTCCCAAGTGTAATCAGTCCCCCGCTAAATGACTAGTCTCTTACAGGATGGGAAGAGAGAATAAATAACTCAGTTAAGCAGCCCACCGGTGACTTTGGTGTTGGCTTGGTTGATTGGACTTGTATCCCAACACAGTCCATCAGAGGAAGTCTCTACTCACTACCTTTTGTGAGGAGCCTCAGCCTTGTATATTACCCCGTAAACCAACCCAGAAACTAGGTGTGTTTATGTTGGAAAAGTAGACTAAGGAGATCAGTCTGTCCCAGAACGGTGCCAGCTGGGGAATTACTGCCCTTGCGTATCTAGACTGTGGCATCTTTAAACACTGGAAGGATCTGAGGAGCACTCCTTTAGGATTCCTACAGCACTTTAGGCCAGAAACCCATGGCAGCAAATGCCAGACGCAGCTGAAGCACAAGGCTGCCAGCATCTAGCAGCCTTCGCCGGGCAGAACTTTCTGTGTGGTACAATCCCTTAGTGAGCTGATCTTCAACCTTCCCATGAGCGCAGAGTCAGCCTGCTGGGTGCACCAGTTGTATTAATTTGTATCTGTGGGCCAAGTGTGGTAGCTCATGCCTGTAGTCCCAGCAGTATGGGAGGCAAGAGGGTTGCTTGAGCCCAGGAGTTTGAGACCAGCCTGAGCAATAAAGTGAGACCCAGCCTCTACAAAAAAAATCAAAAAAATTATCTGGGCGTGGTGGCACATGCCTGTAGTCCCAGCTACTCCTGAGGCTGAGATAGGGAAGATTGCCTGAGCCTGGGAGGTAGAGGCTGCAGTGAGCCATGATCACACCACTGCACTGCAGCCTGGGCGACAGAGTGAGACCCTGTCTCAAAAAAAAGCAAATTTGTACCCATGGGATTTTAATTTATAGCAGTGACTTAGTGATGACACAGAGAGGTTAATAACATTGAAAGAATTTATTATTTACAATTCGTGAAAGAAGAGGGCATCTGCTGGGCCTCATGGGGATACAGCTGGCAGCACAAGGGAGGAGAAAGCCTTTACCTAGGTGTGGTATTCTGATACATACTGGTTTTTGTCCACCGTTCCTGATTCATAACCCCCATAGCCCTTTTGTTAAAATGCTGGGTATGTTAGGCCTCAGGGACAGGCCTCTGACCTCCTGCCCTCCTTTCGCTCTAACGTTCCTCCACCTTTCTGACTGTGGGTCTTATGAGTGGGTCCAACCCTATACCCTGGGAAAGGAATGTTGATGTTTTGAAGCTTCCATAAAGACTCCAAAAGGTCACAGTTGAGTGAGCTTCCAGGTGGTCCCCCCAGGAAGGGTATGGAAGCTCTGTGCCCCTTCCCCCACACCTTGCCCTAGGAGTCTCTTCATCTGTATCCTTTGCAATATTCTTTATAATACACTAGTAAACATGAGTGTTTCCTTGAGTTCCGTGAGCCGCTCCAGCAAATTAGTTGAACCCAAAGAGGGGGTCGCGGGAACCCCAACTCAAAGCCGATTAGTCAGACATTTTGGAGGCCTGGACTTGTGACTGGAGTGCAGGGTGGGGCAGTCTTGTGGACTCAGCCCTCAACCTGTGGGATCCGAAGCTATCCCTGCGTGGATAGTATGGGAACAGAATTAGAGGACACCCCCTGCTGGTGTCTGCTGCTTGGAGTTTGGGGAAAACCCCCCACACATTTGGTCACAGAAGTCTTGTTCTGTATTGTCATGGTGTGAGAGTAGAGAAAAAACATGATTAGAGAGAGTTTTCCCTGCGTATTGGGTTTCTTCTGGAAAAGCAAGACAGGGCATGGTAAACAGTTTAGAGCTGGCTAGTTTGAGTAATTTCAGTGAGGTTTGGGGCATAGGGACTATCTCTAGTTGTCTGGCACTTGGCCCTGGGTTGATTTAGGGCAGGGGAAATACTGGCTTGGTATGTGAGAGTTTGTTAAAGAAGTGGTTGGGGGTATGGTTTGGGGTTAGGTGGATTGCACATGAAAGGCATGTGCTTGTTCCCAGGGGAGTTTATTATCCTAGAAATTACCTGTCCCTGAGAGGAGCAGTCTCTCCCAAAGTCTGAAAAGGCTTCAAGATGTTCTGAGCAAAGTCAAGAAAATATGACTACTGTATTTTCATCTGACATGAACCTAAACTTACTCGGTTTAGAAGATAAACCTTCATCTATGAAGCTGTCCTTTGAGGGTTTTTTGTTGTTGTTGTTTTTTGTTTTTTAAAGTAGAAGTCCTCTTTTTATGAAATGTTGGTGAGAGTAGATACTATTTGATGTTTCTGTAAATGTCCTTATTTAACTCTATCACAGTAGAACGTTCAGTTTTTTAAATTTTTAGTGGTTCATGAAATGCAGAGGTCTGGAATCACTGAACCTGCCCCTCCCCCTGGCTGCTGGTCCCTGAGGATGACCTCCAGCTCACATCTCTGCATCGTCATCACTACCCACCACCCACTCTGTGGTGCTAGTAATTTCCTCCTTAGAGTGGTGTTTGGAAGGGGAGCCAGAACCCTGGTGTCCAGCCCCAGCTCTGCTCTTTAAAAACTGCGTGGCCATGGCCGGGCGCGGTTGCTTACACCTGTAATCCCAGCACTTTGGGAGGCCGAGGTGAGCGGATCATGAGGTCAGGAGATCGAGACCATCCTGGCTAACACAGTGAAACCCTGTCTCTACTGAAAATACAAAAAAATTAGCCAGGCGTGGTGGCAGGCGCCTGTAGTCCTAGCTCCTTGGGAGGCTGAGGCAGGAGAATGGTGTGAATCCGGGCTGAAGCAGGAGAATGGCGTGAACCCGGGAGGCGGAGCTTGCAGTGAGCTGAGATCACACGCCACTGCACTCCAGCCTGGGCGACAGAGCGAGACTCCGTCTCAAAAAAAAAAAAAAAACTGTGTGGCCTTGGTCAAATGACTGACCTTGTCTGTTCCTCAGTGTTCTCATTGGTGAGATGAGGATTTACCACATCTGCATCCCAGGGTTGTTACTGGGGTAAAGGGTTATTGATAGGGTTTGGCTCTGTGTCCCCACCCATATCTCACCTTGAATTGTAATAATCCCCATGTGTCGTGGGAGGTAATTGAATCATGGGGACGGGTTTTTCCCATGCTGTTGTCGTGATAGCACATAAGTCTCATGAGATCTGATGGTTTTATAAAGGGGGGTTCCCCTACGCATGCCCTCTTGCCTGCTGCCATGTAAGATGTGCCTTTCTCCGCCTTGTGTCATGATTGTGAGGCCTCCCTAGCCATGTGAAACTGAGTCCCTTAAACCTCTTTTTCTTTATAAATTACCCAGTCTCGGATATGTCTTTATTAGCAGCGTGAGAACAGACTAATAAAGTTATTACGTGAAAAGGGCTCAGAACAGCACCTGGGAGACCACGCTGTGTGCAGGGAGCCATTGCAGTCCTGTTGCCATCAGTACTGTTATTGTCATCCTCATCAAGATCACTGTCGTTGGCATACCTGGACCCGGGACTTTCTGGGTAGCGTTGTGGAGCTTTGTGGTTAAACAGCACCGACAGCAGAGATGGCAGGACCTGGGCCTTACTGACTCAGCCATTCACCAGTTCTGTGCTCTTCAGCAAATCACTTTACTTCCTGAGCCTGGGTTTCTTTGTCAATAAAATGGTGTTGATCACGATGTGGACTTCCTGGGGATGCTGTGAGAAAATCCTCAGTTGGAATCCTCATTTTTTCTTTAGTCTAGAGGAAGAGCGTTATAAAACATTGCTTAGGATGTAAAAAAAATAAGACTTAGATCAATGAAATCACATACCTTGTTTGGAATGAAAAGAGTCAATATTTAGTATTTAAATACATCAGCTTTTCTCTAAGATACTCTATCAGTATTCACTTTTGGAATTACATAATGCATTTAAATTGTGTGGCACAGTCCCCTGGACATGTTTATATCCTATACATACTAGTTTTCGACTTACTATTAGGAGTAGAGATTCTGTGGCAGCATGACATGGCCTGCCCTTGGTTTCCAGGTCACATGCCAGCTTTTCATTCCCATGCACAGGAGCAGCTTCACTCCAAGGTCTGGTCCCCATCCTGAAGTCCCAAACTAGATTGAAGGTCTTTATTTCTTTTCACCCACATCCATGTGTCCACTTGCTTTCTCCATAAACAGGGTGTCCTGTTCCCAAAGCTGAGCTGATCTGTCACCTAGAGCATGGGCAGGAGCCATGGACCAGGAAGGAAGACCTCTCCCAAGACACCTCTCCAGGTAGGAGCCAAGATCTGGGCAGGTCGGAGTCCCTTCTGGCTTGAGACTGGATGGAGACCACTGGCCCTGGAATCTCTTGGGAAGCTTCTCATTGTGGCCTCTCTCTATATAACTCTTATATAACTCTATCACACTAGAATGTTCCATTTGAGAGCCATGGAGCCCTTTGACCTGTGTTTTCTCTGTCCTCCTAGCCCCATCACAGTGTCACCATACCTGGGAAGGAGTGAGATTTAAGAACTAAGATGTGTTCAGGGGTTCCAACTGTGTGGGCCTGAAATGTGGCTTGCCAGTCACCTGCTGTGTGGCCCTGATGAAGTTGCAGGATCTCCTGTCTTTGTATATAACTTCAGCTAAGTTAACAGTAGCTGCTGTATCAGACAGATTCTAAAATCTCAGTGGTTCACATATGAAAACTCTTTCCCACTCATACCAGGGACTGTGTGGGTCAGCGGGGAGCTCTGTACCACACAGTTATTCAGGACCCAGGTTCCTTCTGTCATCAGCCTGTTGCATTAAGATTATCCTAACGTCCTCGAGCTGGCAGAGAATTGAGGGAATAAGGGAAGTTAAACCCACTTCCAGAAATACCAACTCCCCTCACATTCCACGCACAGGAACTAGGCATTTGGCTTGGGTCCATGGGACTGGGAAATGTGGCTGAGCTGCTTGTCCAAGGAGAAGAGCAGAAGGTTTGGTGAGCACCTACTCTCAGTCCACTACATTGAGTCTGTTCCTGAAAAGTGTTATTAGAAATCTTTTTTTTTTTTTTTTTTTTTGAGACGGAGTCTCGCTCTGTCACCCAGGCTGGAGTGCAGTGGCACAGTCTCGGCTCACTGCAAGCTCCGCCTCCCGGGTTCACGCCATTCTCCTGCCTCAGCCTCCCGAGTAGCTGGGACTACAGGCGCCCGCCACCACGCCCGGCTAATTTTTTTTTTTGTATTTTTAGTAGAGACGGGGTTTCACCGTGGTCTCGATCTCCTGACCTCGTGATCCACCCGCCTCGGCCTCCCAAAGTGCTGGGATTACAAGCGTGAGTCACCGCGCCCGGCCTAGAAATCATTTTTATGTCATTGGGCAGTTTAAAGATGTTATGTGATACATTAATGCATAAAACTGGATAGTTTCTGAGCCATAGTAAGTGACTCATCCAAATGTCATTATTAACTTTAAAGAGTGATGCTATGTTACGTTTCCTTCTGAACTCTGGGGAATAGGGCCTTTCTTAGTCTCCCAATTTCTCTTTCCAGTTATATTCTGCCTATCAGCCTCTCCCACCTTCTTCTTCCACCCATTCCCTGAGTGTCAATCAGACACTAAGAAGCAGTAGTTTGCCCATGTCTTCCTATATCTCCTGTTTTCCAAAAACCTCAGGGTGACATTTGACCTTCTGTGTCCCACACTCAGGCTGCTGAGGGCACTGAGGCCATCTGTCATGTGTGTGGATTGGTGCCACTGCAGAGCCTTGGCCTCTGCCCGCATGGGTTCCTTGAGCTGCTCATCCAACCCTGAGTGTCTGTGCAGTCCCTGTTCAGCCCTTCAGAGTCTGTTCCAGATTGTCCCCTCTTCAGTGCCACATCTGCACTTGAAAATCTCAAAAGCACAAAACTCAACATGCCTAACAAGGAACCCGTGATCTTGCTCACTCCTGCCACCTCCCAAGTTTCCGTGAATGGTTCTGCCATCCAGGCAGATTAGGGGACTGGCCCCAACCTCAGACAAGTCAACCCCTCCACCTCCATGAGTCCCTGCATCCAGCCAACTAGACAGTTTTTGTCTCCAGGCACAGATGTCTCAGCATGTGAGTGCTGATGTGTTAGCAGGCTTTCAGGTTGAAAAGAAAGTCTACTGTCTTGTATTGCTTGATCAGCAGCCCTTACATGTTCATCTCAACTTCTCTTTTCCTTACTGGAAGAGGTCTTGCCCCAGTCGTGGCCAATTCCTATACCAGGGTCTAGAACACACTTCCTTTCATGGACATCCTTTCTTCATTTATGTTCTGCTTGTTTTGTGATTCTCTACTCAACCTAAAAATATGCTTCTTTCTTCTTTTTTCTTTTCTTTTTTTTTTTTAGATAGAGTCTCTCTGTGTAGCCCAGGCTGGAGTGCAGTGGTGCTATCTTGGCTCACTGCAGTCTCTGTGCCTCAGCCTCCCAAGTAGCTGGGATTACAGGTGCATGCCATTACACCCGGCTAATTTTTGTGGGGTTTTTGTTTGCTCGCTTGTTTGTTTTTTGTTTTGTTTTGTTTTTTGAGTTGAAGTTTTGCTGTTGTTGCCCAGGCGGGAGTACAATGGCGCAATCTCGGCTTACTGCAACCTCCGCCTCCCAGGTTCAAGCGATTCTCCTGCCTCAGCCTCCCGAATAGCTGGGATTATAGGTGCGTGCCACCACGCCCGGCTTTTTTTGTATTTTTAATAAAAATGGGGTTTCACCACGTTGGCCAGGCTGGTCTCGAACTCCTGACCTCAGGTGATCCACCCGCCTCGGCCTTCCAAAGTGCTGGGATTACAGGCGTGAGCCACTGCGCCTGGCCGTATTTTTAGTAGAGACAGGGTTTCACTGTTGTTGCCCAGGCTGGTCTGAAACCCCTGGCCTCAAGCAGTCCATCTGCATCGGCCTCCCAAAGTGCAGGGATTACAGGCGTAAGCCACTATGCCCGGCCTCGAGTTTCTTACAATTGAAGAAAATAAAACAAATGCTTGTGGCTCATGATATATTTATATATTCATTGATACATTCATTTACTATGTGGGCTTTTAATTGTCTAGATTTGGCTGGCACAGTGGCTCACACCATAATCCCAGCACTTTGGGATGCTGAGGTGGGAGGATTACTTGAGCTCAGGAGTTTGAGACCGGCCTGGGAAACAATGGTGAGACCCCGTCTCTGCAAAATTAAAAAAATTAGCTGGGCATGGTGGCTCATGCCTGTGGTCCCAGCTATTCAGGAGGCTGAGGTGGGAGGATCTCTTGACCCAGGAGGTCGAGGCTGAAGTGATCTTATTCATGCCACTGCACTCCAGCCTGGGTGACAGTGAGCTCCTGTGTCAAATAAATAAATAAATAAAAATAATTCATGAGAGACCATGAACCAGAGGCAAAAAAAATTAATAATAATTTTCTGTGTTTCATTCACAAAAACAGTGATACTGTGGATATTCATATATGTATTTCATTTTCCACTTGTGGAGGTGCATTTTTTGATCATTCTTGGAGTGAAATTATTGGTTTGTAGGCTATGCAAATACTCAAGTTTGCAAGATCATTCCCTTTGTTTTATAAAGAGCTTATGCCAATTTGCACTTAACCGGGAAAGAGAGGTTCCGTTGACCCATATCCTTTCCATTATAAGGCTTATCAATGTTTGCTCATCAAATGGACACAGAATAGTCTCGTGTTCTTGATTTCCCTTTCTTTCACTGCTGTAATGTTTTAGCAACTTACTATGATTTTTGGTTGATTTATATTTTCTTCTGTGAAAATAGAAATCATTTTTTATTTTATGATAAATGCCTTTTACATTAACCTGTTTTCCTTTCTCTGCTTGGTAGGGGTTCTTTGTACATTCTTATCCTTACCTTTTATCACTTATATGTGCTGAAAAATATTTTCTAGTTTTTAATTTTGTTCTCTTACTCTCTTTAAAGTGTCTTTCTCCAAAAGGTCTTAATTTACTGTAGTCTAACTTATGACTTTTCTTATATAATTAATGATTTTTTTGTCTTGTATAAAAAATGTTGGTTTACCTCAATATTAAAAATATATTTTATTCTAAAAGTTTTAAAACTTGGCATTTGACATTTTTTCGGTGAGGTTGATTTGGAATATATAGTGTGATAGCAATGCAGTTATTTTCGTTCTCCATGTGGCTACCCAATTTTTCTAGCTTCGTTTCCTTAATTTAACAGACCATCAAGTTCCATAGTTAAGTATAGTTGGTATTTTACAGGGAATTATATTGAATTTATATAATTTGGGTCGAATTGTCAGTTCGTATTATTAAATTCTTCATTGATATAGACCATCTTTATTGTCTTCAAATAAGATTTTATAATTTTCTTCATCTTGATCATGTGTATTTGGGGTTTTTTGTTTGTTTTTAAGAGACAAGGTCTTGCTCTGTTGCCCAAGCTGGGTGCAGTGGCACAGTCATACTTTGCTGCAGTCTTAAATTTTGCGGCTGAAGCAATCCTCCCATGTCAGCCTCCTGAGTAGTTGGGACTACACAGGCTTGCACCACCATGCCTGGCTAATGTGTTTTTAGTTTTGTTTTAAAAAAATTTTTTTTAGAGATGGGAGCTTGCCGTGTTTCTCAGAGTGGTCTAAAACTTCTGGGCTCAAGTAATCTGCTCCCCTCGGCCTCCCAAAGCACTAGGATTACAGGCTTTGGGGGGCTGAGGTGAAAAGATGAGCACCATACACAGCAGCCTGGCCACTGGTCATGTATATGGTGCCAATCTTTTCACCGGGCTGTTCCTCGGGCATACAAGACTCATTGTGTCAAGCCAGGTCCTCTTACCTCTTTCCTTATGAGCCTTCAATTGATATAACATCAGTCATATGACCTTCACTGTCACCCAGCTCGGAATCATGGGAATCAGCCTACCCTCTGTCCCTGGATTGTCATCAACACCATCCTGCAGTTTCTTTGTACTTTCTGTCTCTTAAGACTACAGTGTCCAGTGTCCTTCCTGCTTTCTCTTTATGGCAACTCTTCTTCACAAGCATAGGACTCACTTCATTGAGCACCTCTTACTGGAAAACTGATTTCTTCCTACCCAGGATTAGCCAAGCTCAAGGTTAAGGACACAGTCCTCTAAGACTACCAGGTCTGTCTAACTCTTCTGACACGGACTACAAGTTTGGGTCCCAAAGCCGTTGTCAGGTTCACTAATTAGCTTTAGACTCACAAAATTCTCTAAAACCTGTTTTAGTTACAGTCATGTTTATTACAGACAAAGGGAACAAATTAGAAGTGACACAGAATGTTGGGTTGGAAAGGTTCCCAACACAAAGCCTCAGTGTTTTCAGGAACTCGCTGTGCCCCAGTCTGGCATATGGCAATATGAGCTTAGAATGTTGCCAACCCAGGAAACTCACCAGCTCTTCATTGTCCAGAATTGTATTGAAGCTTCATTACATAACCACAGTTGATTGTCTCATCACCTGTGTGGCTCGGTCTCCAGCGTGCCATCCTTTCCAGAGATTCAGCGTTTAAATTATGACTTAAGCCCTAACCTTCTAATCACGTGGTTTAGCTTTCTGGAGTGGCCAGACCTTAACCTGAGTCATCTCTTCAGGATAAACTGTGGAGGACTCCATAATGAGTTCCCCGTTTGCATAAACTGTCAGATAGGGCCATTGGGTCCCACCATAAGTAAAAACATTTTGGAACTACTCAGTGTTTACAGGTTACTTTCCATGACTTCACACGAAAAGCGTACTTCTCTTTGGGGATTAATTTTTGTTACTCACTTCCTGTCTTCCATGTGGGCTCATTAGGTGCTCCTTCCTCGTGTTCTTGTAGCAACACAGCATGTCCTTGCTTAGTTGCTTACAGGAAGCTTACCATGCACGGTGTCATCGTTACTCTGTCTACCCAGGTCCAATCTGTAATTGTGAAGGTGGCTCCACGAACAGACGCATTGTCTCCTGACCCAGCCTCTGCCGCTAGGTCTCCCTTTCAGAATATCCCGAGTCCAAGGACCAGGATAGAAAGAAATTGCAAACCCAAGAATTTGAGATACAGAAAATAGCAAACACAGAGGCAATATTTTTATCTATGGTTTTTCACAGAAATGGTAATATTCTTTTTTCCATGTTGTCCTTTACTAACAGGCCCTTTTGTGTGCTGGATTTCTTTCAGGCGACAAAGGAAAACCTAAGACCACAGAACCTACCACTTGTGAGCCAGCCTTGTCAGAGGGAATCTCACTTCAGGGACAAGTGACACAAGGAAACTCAGTGGACTCACAGATGGGGCAAGCCGAGGATCAGGATGGGCTATCAGAAATGCAGGAAGGACACTTCAGACCAGGAATAGATCCCCAGGAGAAGTCTCCTGGGAAGATGAGCCCTGAATGTGATGGTTTAGGGACAGCTGATGGTGTGTGTTCAAGGATTGGACAGGAGCAAGTCTCTCCAGGAGATACAGTCCATAGCCATAACTCATGTGAGTCAGGTAAAGATCCCATGATTCAGGAAGAGGAAAATAACTTTAAATGCAGTGAATGTGGAAAAGTATTTAACAAGAAACACCTCCTTGCTGGACATGAGAAAATTCACTCTGGAGTTAAGCCCTATGAATGCACAGAATGTGGGAAAACCTTTATTAAGAGCACACATCTCCTGCAACATCACATGATCCACACTGGGGAGAGGCCCTATGAGTGCATGGAGTGTGGAAAGGCCTTCAACCGCAAGTCATACCTTACCCAGCACCAGCGGATTCACAGTGGAGAGAAGCCTTACAAGTGCAATGAATGCGGAAAGGCCTTCACCCACCGCTCCAATTTTGTCTTGCATAACAGGAGACACACTGGAGAAAAATCCTTTGTGTGCACAGAATGTGGCCAAGTCTTTCGACATAGGCCAGGTTTTCTCCGGCACTATGTTGTCCACAGTGGTGAGAATCCCTATGAGTGCTTGGAGTGTGGCAAGGTCTTCAAACACAGATCATACCTCATGTGGCACCAGCAGACTCATACCGGGGAGAAGCCCTATGAGTGCAGTGAATGTGGGAAGGTCTTCTTGGAGAGTGCAGCCCTGATTCACCACTATGTCATCCACACTGGAGAGAAGCCCTTTGAGTGCCTCGAGTGTGGGAAGGCTTTCAACCACCGATCCTACCTCAAGAGGCACCAGCGGATTCACACTGGGGAGAAGCCCTTCGTGTGCAGTGAATGTGGAAAGGCCTTCACCCACTGCTCTACTTTTATCTTGCATAAAAGGGCCCACACTGGAGAAAAACCTTTCGAGTGCAAAGAGTGTGGGAAAGCCTTTAGCAATCGGAAGGACCTCATTCGCCACTTCAGCATTCACACTGGAGAGAAGCCCTATGAGTGTGTGGAGTGTGGAAAGGCCTTCACCCGCATGTCAGGCCTCACGAGGCACAAGCGGATTCATAGTGGAGAGAAGCCCTATGAATGTGTTGAGTGTGGGAAATCATTTTGCTGGAGCACAAACCTCATTCGACATGCCATTATCCACACTGGAGAGAAGCCCTATAAATGTAGTGAATGTGGAAAGGCCTTCAGTCGCAGCTCGTCCCTCACTCAGCATCAAAGGATGCATACTGGGAAAAATCCTATCAGTGTAACAGATGTGGGAAGACCTTTTACAAGTGGACAAACCTCAGTTACCCTTCGAGAACTTCTCTTAGGGAAGGATTTTTTGAATGTAACCACTGAGGCAAATATTTTGCCAGAGGAAACATCTTCCTCTGCATCTGATCAACCATACCAAAGAGAAACCCCACAAGTGTCTTCACTGTGAGAAAACCTTCTGTTGCTGAATATTACTTGTCATCTGAAGAGTCATATTAGAAATTCATTCAGTTTAGAGCCTTATTCTCCATCTGATAATTTATCCTGGAGAGAGACCCAGTGGTTATTGTGCACATAGGAGAACCTTCAGCTGCGTCTTTCTCCTTAGTTTACAGTGCAATTTTATCTCAGGAATTATTTTTAAAAGGAGGAGGAGACATAGAAGAAATGAAATGCAAGCACAGATCTTTTCAGGCTTCTCTGCCAAGCCTATGGCGCTTTGTCATGGATTTCTTAGTGTATTTCGGGGAAGGGAAATGTTTCAAGGTAAAGAACCTTGACCCTTTATGTGCTTGTATGTACATTTATTGCTATCCAGTGTCAGAACAGTTAGTTTAAGAAAAGTATGCAAACTTTAATCGCACATCTTCTGTATTCCACAATAGTACTTACTCTTGAGAAGCATAACTTTATGACAACTTAGGGGGCTTGAGCCATGAAATACTCATGTTTAAGTCAGTAAGGATACACATGTTAACATTCAGGCTTTTGTCTTGATGCCCATCTTTTGGTTTACTTCATCATTGTAGCCATATGGTAAATTTTTATTTGTTAAATTTTTAAAAATTACTTAGCTCAAAATGTCAGTGGTAAATTTTTAAATTGAGTAAAGTGATTCTTCTTTGCTCTTATTTAAAATCGACAGCATTTCTAGTTCCTTTGACATTCCATATAATTTTTAGGATTAGTTTGTACTTATTTAAAAAACAGTCTTGTTCAGATTTTTACAGAAATTGAGTTAAGTCTGTGGATTAATCTGTTAAGAATTGGTATCTTTACCATGTTGGGTCTTGTAGTTCATGAGTGCAGGAGTAGGCCTCTTAATTTATAATAGTTAAGCATTCCTTAAAGTATTTCATTAATGTTAAAAATTTTCAGCATATAGATCCCTATGCATTTTTGTTAGAATTTGCATCCTAGGGTGCTTTTTTGTTTGTGTGTGTGTGTAATTTGAGTGATTGTAAATGGCATTGATGTTTGAACTTTGAATTGCACACAATTTTTGGTAGTATACAGAAATATAATATTTTTGGACATTGTTTTGCTACCCTGCAACCTTATTGAGTTCACTTATTATTTTTAGCTATTTCTTTTGACAGAATCCTTGGAATTTTCTATATAGAAATGTCATCTGCAAATACAGACCATTTTTTATCTTTCATCTTACCTGTAATATACCTTTTATTTCCTTTTTGTTTCTCTTATTGCATTGCACAAGCTGGGACTTCCATTATAGCGTTGAATAGGAATAGTGAGAAAGGCCATCCTTAGCTGGTTCCTGATAGTAGGGGGGACAATGTTCAGTTTTTTGTTTTTTTGTTTTTTGTTTGAGACAGGGTCTCGCTCTGTCACCCAGGCTGGAGTGCAGTGGCACAATCTTGTCTCACCATAGCCTTAAGTTCCTGGGCTCAAGTGATCCCCCCACCTCAGCCCTCACCACCCCCCAGTAGCTGGTACTACAAGCGTGCACCACCAGTCCCAGCTAATTTTTGTATTTTTTGGTAGAGACAGGGTTTCACCATGGTGCCCAGGCTGGTCTTGAACTCCTGGGCTCAAGCAATCTGCTTGCCTGGGTCTCCCAAAGTGCTGGGATTACAGGCGTGAGCCACAGTGCACAGCATGTTCAGTTTTTCATCATGAAGTATAATGTAAGTTTTATAAAACATATGTCCTCTATAAGGGTAAAAAATTTCCTCTGTTCCCAGTTTTCTGAGACTCTGTGTTGCTATGAATAAGTGTGGAATTTTGTTCAGTGCTTTTTCTCCACCAGTTGATGTCATTATGCTGTTTTCCTTCTACATCCTATTGATCGAATGTATTGCTTTGATCGAGTTTTGAATATTGAGCCAGCCTTGCATCCTTAGAATAAACCATACTTGTTTGTAGAGTATAATTGTTTTTATATATCATTTGACATCATTCCCTTTGTTTGTATTTTGTTGAGGAAATATTCCTCTAATTTATTGGCTAATAATGTGTAGTTCTTTTTTCTTTTGTTTCTTATGTTCTAAATGTCTTATGTGTGGTTTTGATGTCTAGGTGATCTTGACCTTTCAACATGAATTGGAAGGAGTTCTCTTCTAATTTTTGGAAGACTGTGTAGAGTTGGTGTTATTTGTTCTTGTCATGTTTGATGACCTCTAGTCAACCATTGGGCCAGAGATTTTTCTTCTGGAGGCTTTTAAATTACATATTTATTTTATTGGATAGGTAGAACTATTCGAAGTATCTATTTCTTGTGTAATAAATTTTGATAGTCTGTCCTGTTGAAGGAATATTTCATCTGTATTTGTAGCACTCCCTTATTCTTTTGATAGCAGGATCTGCACTTACATCATTTTATTTTTAATATTTAAAATGTACATACTCATTTTATGATTGAGTCTTCTTAGACATTTATCAGTTTTATTGCGCATCATGCTGAAAGATGTAATTTTTGCTTCATCTCTCACTTCAGAGAACTAGCACTTTATATTAATGATTTGTCTCTATTCTTGATTTCTTTGATTTCTGCTCTGATCTGTATTATATTCCACTTGCTTTGGTTGTATTTGGCTCTTTGTAACTTTTCAAGGTGGGGTTTTAGATTATTGATTTGAGATTTTTTTGCTTTTTTAATGTAAGCATTGCATTGTATAAATTTACCTCATATCACTATTGGTTTGATCCCACAAGTTTTAATGTTTTCATTACATTTTAATTCTAATAGTTTTTATTTTTTGAGACATTCTCTCTTAGCCATGAATTATTTAATAGTATGTTTAATTTTCTGGTGTTTGGCATATTTGTTACTGATTTCTAATTTGTTCCATGTTTGATCTGACTGTTTAAATGTGTTAACATTTTTTTTATGACCCAGGATAGGGTCTATCTTGTTTCATATAGCTGCTTGAAAAGAATGGGTGTTCTGCTGTTACTGGGTGGAGTTTCTATAAATGTCTCTATGATCCTGTTCATTGTTATTCAAGTCAGCTATGTCCTTGCTGATTTTCTGTCCAGCATTTCTGTCAGTTGCTGAGAGGGGTGTTGAAGTCCTGAACATAGGCCGGGTGCAGTGGCTCATGCCTGTAATCCTAGCACTTTGAGACCACTAAGGCAGGTGGATCACCTGAGGCCAGGAGTTCGAGACCAGCCTGGCCAACATGGCGAAACCCTGTCTACTAAAAATACAAAAATTAGCCAGGCATGGTGGCGTGTGCCTGTAATCCCAGCTGCTGGGGGGCTGAGGCAGGAGGATCGCTTGAACGTGGGAGGCAGAGGTTGCAGTGAGCTGAGATCTCACCACGGCACTCCAGCCTGGGCAACAGAGCGAGACTCTGTCTCAACAACAACAACAAAAAGTCCTGAACATGATTGTGGAAGTGTGTTGCTCTTTCAAGTTCTATCACTTTTTGTTTCGCAAAGTTCAAAGCTGTATTGTTTGGTACATATACATGTAGGTTTGCCAAGTCTTCGTGGTGAATTGACTCTTCTGTCATTATGTGATGTCATTTTTTTGCCTTTTAATAGTCTTGTCAGTACTTTACCTGATATTCTCATAGTGACTCCTGCATATTTTGATTAATGTTTGCATGGTTAATATTTCTTCATTTTATTATAAAGCTTACCTGTATCATTACTTATGAAGTCAGTTTCTTTGAACAGCATATACTCAGGCCATGCTTTTTTTATTCATTCTGCATATTTCTCTCTTAATTGGTATATTGAAATGATTTACATTAAAATAATTATTGATATTTTAGGGCTTAAGTGCGCCCTTAAATGATTTTGGTGTTCTTTTTTATTGTTCCTCTGTTATTTGGGGTTGTTTACTAGTCTTCCTATAGGTTACTTCAACTTTTTTTTTTTAATCATTTGATTTGATACATATGTAGTGTTTTTTAGTATAGATCCTCCTTGACTTATGATGGGGTTATGTCACAATAAACCCATTGCAAGTTGAAAATACTATGTCAAATATGCATTTAATATACCTACCCTGCTGAACATCATAGCTGATCTTGCCTTCAGAATGCTCAGAAAATTTACATTAGCCTGCAGTTGGGCAAAATCATCTAACACAAGGCCTACTTTATAATAAAGTTACTGCAAAGAATTTTAAATAAAAATTCAAGTGTGGTTTCTACTGAACGCATGTCGCATTCGCACCATTGTAAAGTCAAGTAGTAAGTCGAACCATCCTAAGTCGGACTGTCTGTATATATCTGCATTTTTTAGTGGTCTACTGTTACAGTGTAAATATATAACTTATGACAGTTTAATAAGTTATCAGCAATTTAGCACTTTACTTCCATTAGGTTCCTTTAGCTTACCTACTAATGTAACTATCTTAAGTAATAGTAATTCCTCTTCAAAAATTGAGCACTATGTTGCAAGATGTAATTTTTCTTTTCCTGTTTTTTTTTTTTTTTTTTTTTGAGACCAAGTCTCACTCTGTCACCCAGGCTGGAGTGCTGTGATGCGATCTCGGCTCTCTGCAACCTCTGCCTCCCGGGTTCAAGCAATTAACTGCCTCAGCTTCCCTAGTAATGGATTACAGGCGCCCGCCACCACGCCTGGCTAATTTTTGTATTTTTAGTAGAGACGGGGTTTCACCATCATGGCCAGGTTGGTCTTGAACTCTTGACCTCATGATCCACCCGCCTCGGCCCCCCAAAGTGCTAGGATTACAGGTGTGAGCCACTGTGCCCGGCCACAAGATGTAATTTTTACTTTATCTCTCACACGTATTTTACAAAACGTCATGAGAAACGTTGTCTCTTGACCTTTTTTTTTTTTTTTTTTAAAGAGACAGAGTCTCACTCTGTCACCCAGGCTGGAGTGCAGTGGCACGATCTTGGCTCTGCAACCTCCGCCTCCTGGGTTCAAGCGATTCTCCTGCCTCAGCCTCCTGAGTAGCTGGGATTACAGGTGTGTGCCGCCACACCCAGCTAATTTTGTATTTTTAGTAGAGACGGGGTTTCACCATGTTGCTCAGGCTGGTCTCGAACTCCTGACCTTGTGATCCGCCCACCTTGGCCTGTCTGTTGACCTCTTTACCCATTCCATTGTTCATTCTTCTTTCTTGAAATCCCAAACCTTCTATTAACATTTCTTTTCAGTTATACACTGAACTTTACTGTAGCCTTTCTTCTAGAGTAACAAATGTTCTTTGTTTTCCTTCCTCTAAAGATGTCTTTATGTTTCCTTCATTCCCAAAGAATATTTTTGTGGAATATAAGATTCAGAGTTGGCAGTTGTTTTCTTTTAGACTTCAGAGATGTATCTCTCTGTTCTGTACATTATTGTTTAATATAAGAAACCTACTACCATTCAAATAATCATTCCCTATTTTACAATGCATCAGTTCTGTCAAGCTTCATTCAAAGTGTTTTTCATTGTCTCTAGTGTTCAGAAGTTTGGCTATGATGTGCGTGGCATGGAAGTTTTTGGGTGTATTCTATTTGGCGCTCCCTGGTGCTTGCCCAGCTTTTTGATCTGTAGGATTATGCCTTTTGCAAAATTTGGGGAACTTTCAACTATTATTTCTTCAAATATTTTTTCACCCCCCAGTCTTGTCTTTTTTAGGGACTTCAATAACATGAGTGGCAGATCTTGTTTTACACTCCCATGGGTCCTTCAGGCTCTCATCTTTTTTCTTTTTCCAGTCTATTTTCTGTCTTGTTAATATTGATTAATTTCTATTGACCTTCCATGGTCCTCACTGATTGTTTTCTTTGTCATACCTAATCTGTTGAGTTTGTGCAGTGAGTTTTCATTTTGGTTTTGTATTTTCCAGTTGTTTAATATCCATTGGGTGGGTTCTTTTGTACACCTTCTGTTTCTTTGCTTATTTTTTAACGCCAAAGAAAGACTCTCAGAGAATAGACAACTATATTCCAAAGTCATGGTTCTCTGGTGGTTTGTCTTGACATTTGAATAGAAATGTTAAACTATCTGGGGGAATAGAAAGCCCGCAGTCTTCTGAGTTGTGCTACACCAATATTTCTATGAACAGATCTTACAACTGAGAGTGATCTGCAGATTTTTCAGAGTCATGTTCTCCATGGAACGTTTGTAAAATTCCCTAGCTCTCTGCACTGAGCTGAGATCGTGCCACTGCACTCCAGCCTGGGCGACAGAGCGAGACTCCATCTCAAAAAAAAAAAAAAATTCTCTAGCTCTCTATGCCTTGTTGTATCCTCAGGAAGGAGTCACCTCTCTTCCAGGATCACTCTTGCCTTTTGTTATTGGACACATTTTCCTACCTCCTGCCCAATCTTTTTTAGGCTCTCTGTCATACTTCCTCGCCTAATCTTTAACTTGTCTCTGATAACCAGATTCTTTCCCCCATAATCTGTATCTATATTCAAGTCTCTATCCTCATCCCCAAATGGATTTCACCCCGCTTGTCCATCAGTCTCTGCCCATTTCTTCTGTCTCCCGCAGACATGGTCTGTGTAGTTGTTCTGCACACTACCCGTCCTCACCCCTTCTCATTTCCCTCACTCCACGGACAGCTACAGGAGGGCTTCCATCATTTGTCCTCTTACTTCCTTGTTAGAACTTTGTGCTGCTGACCACCACTCTGAGCCAAAACTTCTTTCTTGGTTCTTGAAAGTTGCTGTCTTTCTCCTCCAGAGGGTCTGTATCTTCCTTCCAACTCTTAAACATTTTTGTTTCCCAGAATCCATCATTGGCCATTGCTTTTTCACTTGCCATGAGCTCTGTGAATGAGATGGTTCCTGCTGAAGACATTTACTTTCAATGATCTACAGAATTTCCCAAATCTATGTCTCCAGACTGGATGTTTCTCACGTCTGTGGCCCACTGGGCATCTTCTGCACTTTCTCTGCATTTGTAAACACTGAGCCTGTATGCGTGTCTATGTGGCCATGGCCCTGGCCGTGGGGATGCACCCATAATTATAATGAGAGCAGGCGAATGTCGTGTGGCTATGTATGAGACATTGTTGTGAGTGTTTTACATGCATCAGCTTTTTCAACATTTACAGCATCTGTGTGTGGTAGGTAATGTTGTTTCCTTCATTTTGCAGAGCAGAATATAGATAGGCTCAGGTTAAGAATTTGCCCAAGGTTACACAGTTACAAAGTTTGGATTTAGGAATGGGAGGCCACATAGACTGGCTTCAGAATTCATGTCTTTAAACACTTTATTGCTTCTCATGTTGGGTTTGTTTTCTGGTCACTATTTTTACTAAAGTTGATTCAACAGTGCTATAATCTGTTACTCTCATTCGACAATACATCTTGACTGTTTCTTCAACTTGAGGAAGGTAAACCAAAGCCACTCTTTAATGGGTGCAAATATCTGTTGTAACTATGTAGAAGATAGTGTCTGGGTTTGAGGACAGGGGAGCGGGAAAACTGAGTAGGGAAGCGGTAAGACATGCATCTGGCTTTAGGAGTGTTTGAAGTGCCTGAAGATCAGGGTGAATTTCCCAAATTTGAATCTTGTTGCCCAAGCCACATTGCAACCACCTCTTTTTCTCTTACCTCGTCCCGACATCCAGGCACTGCCCCATTCTGTTCATTCCAGCTTTTTATTTTTAGTAGACCCTCCATATATGTGTGTGTTTTGGTGAATGGCCACACACAGCAAAGTTATTTTTATTGCAATTTTGTTGTTGTTGTTTGAGACAGAGTCTCACACTGCCACCCAGACTGAAGTGCAGTGGTGCGATCTCAGTTCACTGCAACCTCCATCCCCCCATGTTCAAGCAATTCTCCTGCCTCAGCCTCCCAAGTAGCTGGGATTACAGGCATGGGCCACCACGCCCGGCTAATTTTTGTATTTTTTGTAGACACGGGGTTTCACCATGTTGGCCAGGCTGGTCTCGCACTCCTGACCTCAGGTGATCCACCCGCCTCGGCCTCCCGAAGTGCTGGCATTACAGGCATGAGCCACCACACCCAGCCTTTATTGCAATTTTTGGTTCCCTCACAGAATGTTTGCCATGAAGCTGTGCATATAGGTGGTACCATGTATGACATACCTTGACCTCAAAGATAATCTACCTGGGCTTTTTTTGTTTGTTTGTTTTGAGATGGAGTCTCACTCTGTCATCCATGCTGGTGTGCAGTGGCGTGATCTTGGCTCACAGCAGCCTCTGCCTCCCGGGTTCAAGCGATTTTCCTGCCTCAGCCTCCTGAGTAGCTGGGACTACAGGTGCCTGCGACCACACCCAGCTAATTTTTTTATTTTTAGTAGTGGTGGGATTTCACCATGTTGGCCAGGATGGTCTCCATCTCCTGACTTCATGATCCACCCGCCTCGGCCTCCCAAAGTGCTGGGATTACAGGCGTGAGCCACCGCACCTGGCCTACCTGGGCTTTTTTGGACAGATGTACATGATTTTAGAAATTGTTATGAATGACTGTCTTGGGATCCTCAAGAACACCCCCAGGTTTGACGATTTGCTGAGAAGACTCAGGTCTCAGCATTCTGTCATACTCAACAGCTATGATTTACTACAGCAAAAAAAATGCAAAGCAAATAGTAAAGGGAAAAAGCCAAAATTCAGAGAAAACCAGGCACAATCTTTTGAGTCTTGTTTCAGTGAAGTCACAGGATGTGCCTTATTTAAGTTCCATCTGGTACTTATGACAACACATGCTATATGTCCACTGGGAAGCTTATTAGAGACTCAGTGCCAGGGTTTTTATTGGGCATGTTTTCTAGCACATCCCACAATTCTGGACTTCCAGAAGGTTAGCAGGGGTTCAGCTTTTCAGCTGAAAACGTTATCCCCCTTTCAGCTGGGGGGCAAAAAAGGCACCGAAAAACAGGGCACTGAGCTACTCCTGTTTTGGGTGGGTGGAGCAGTAGTAAACGTCCCAAAATCTAAGGTCCCACACTCCAGCAAGGGTGAACCTTGCAAACTCAAAAGGATAGCAGTCTCCAACCTGCTGTTTTATGCAGTGACTTAAGTGGTACTAAAATGCTATATAAGTCAAATTTACGTAACATTAAGCAAGTAATTTTTTTTCAGCAAAAAAATAATGGTCATGACTTTGTGGTGAAGGCTTACGTAATGATTGTAATAAATTCAGGTGGCTCACGCCTGTGATCCCAGCACTTTTGGGAGGCTGAGGCGGGTGGATCACTTGAGGTCAGGAGTTTGAGACCAGCCTGGCCAACATGGTGAAATCCCATCTCTACAAAAATGAAAAATTAGCCGGGCGTAGTGGTGCATGCATTTAGTCCTAGCTACTTGGGAGGCTGAGGCAGGAAAATCGCTTGAACCTGGGAGGCAGAGGTTGCAGTGAGCCAAGATCATGCCACTGCACTCCAGCCTGGGTGACAGAGTGAGACTCTGTCTCAAAAAAAAAAAAAAAAAATTCCTCAGTTTTGTTAAGAGGAAAAAGAAAATCTTAAGTTACAGTGGAACTTATGAACACCCTAGCCTAGAGATTTAATTTAGTGATGAAAAGGTACAGAGAGAGTCTTTCAAGAAAGGACCTAGTCTGCTCGCGTTCTCTCTCTCTCTCTCTTCTCTATATATATATGTATATGTGTGTGTACATATGGACCACTTCAAGCTATATATACACACACACACACACACATATACACGTGTATGAATATATATATATGGCTACAAGTGGTGCAACTTGCAGGTACTCCCTTTGTTCACCTTTGTAAAGATGTTATTGCCAGTTCACTGTGTATTTCTATATTATATATGTAAACAATTTGTCATCCTTTTGTTGCTGCTTTTGAAACTAGTTCATGGCTTCAGTGGGGGAGAGATTTAATATGGGGTTATAATTTCTGCATTATTAAATGCAGATAACTTGCGATTAAAGAGTATGTTATTGGAATCATGGGTGCCTGAGTTTTACTTTGGAGGAGTTGAACAGCTGACTCCAGCCGAGAGGTCCCCTACAGAGACGGGATGTTGGAGACCCACGGGAATCTGGCTTGTGGGAATTGCACAGCACCCTTTTTATCATACCGCAGCATGGCCTTTCCTGTCTCGATTGTGGGAAGCTGGAGTGCCTCTGCAATGCTCAGTAGTGTGCTTGGGTTTTGAGGGTCAAAGATTTTTAATCTTTGCCACAGGCATGTTACACATCTTAAAATTGTGTGGTCTCAACTGAACTGCTCCAAGGAGAAGAAACACTGCCTTGGGCGCCCAGTGTTGGATTACAGATGTGAGCCACCACACCCAGGCTGTATTGCCACTTTCAAGTGAAGAAATGGGCAAGGCAGAATAAACAAGTTATGAATTGGCTAGCTTGAATAATTTCAGGGAGCTCCAGAGTATATAGACTGCTTTTAGCTAGTAACTAGTACTGGGGTACTAGTTCCCAGCTAAAAGTAACTGAGTAAGAAGGGGGATAGTAGCTCCACATGTGAGAACTTGCCAAAGACAGTTGAGGGGTAGGGCTGTGGAATGGCTGGTTTGCGTGTGACAGGCAAGATAGCGGAGGAGAAATACCCTCTTGAGTAAGTGTTATGAGCCATGGGCCTTGTGTTGACTGGCCAGGTGACTTTAATGAAATTCTGTCACCCAGGCTGGAGTGCAGTGGCACATTCATAGCTCACTGCAGCCTCAATCTCTCAGGTTCAGGTGATCCTCCCGCCTCAACTTCCTGAGTAGCTGGGATTACAGGTGCTTGCCACCATGCCCAGCTGATTCTTTTTTTTTTTTTTTTTTTTTTTTTTTTATCTAGAGATGAGATATCTGTGTTCGAAACCCAGTCTGGTTTCGAACTCCTGAGGTCAAGTGATCCTCCTGCCTCAGCCTCCCAAAGTGCTGGGATTACAGGCATGAGCTACCTTGCCTGGCTCAGCATGTGTTTTTATTCTGATGTTTTGACAAATGGGACCTTGCTGATCCTGGAGACACTGCTCCTCTTAGAGGTAGCAAAAGTCTCCTCCGCTAGCCTGCCTGTCACATGCAAACCAGCCATTCCACAGCCCTACCCCTCAACTGTCTTTGGCAAGTTCTCACACGTGGAGCTACTATCCCCCTTCTTACTCAGTTACTTTTAGCTGGGAACTAGTACCCCAGTACTAGTTACTAGCTAAAAGCAGTCTATATACTCTGGAGCTCCCTGAAATTATTCAAACTAGCCAATTCATAACTTGTTTATTCTGCCTTACCCATTTCTTCACTCGAAAATGGCAATACAGCCTGGGTGTGGTAGCTCACATCTGTAATCCAACACTGGGCGCCCAAGGCAGGAGGCTTACTTGAGGCCAGGAGTTTGAGACCAGCTTGAGCAACATAGCCAGACCCTCTGGCTCTCTACAAAAAAAAAAAAAAAAAATTCACGGGGCACAATAGTGCACACCCCTAGTTGCAGCTACTTGGAGGCTAAGATAGGAGTGTTACTTGAGCCTGGGACTTTGAGGCTGCAGTAAGCTGTGACTGAGCCACTGCACCTCAGCCTGGACAACAGAGCAAGACCCTGGCTCTTTAAAAATAAAATGAAGAAATGATAACACAGGCTTTACCCACACTTTCCCCTTCCTCCTGTCTCCTAACCAACCGTGAGTCTTCCTTGTTTAGCCCTGTGTGGCTTCATATACCCCCTCTTCGTGGGAACTATGAGTTACACACTCATCAGTGGCAGTCTCCTGATCTGTTGGCATCATCAACGCTAAATAATAAAATCTACATTTTAAAAAACCTACCTGAAAGCACTCATGAATTTCAAGAATTTAGCAAAGCAAATCAGCTATTTCCATGTCATTTCCAAAGAACTGTGTCAGTGCACCAAGCCAAATGGTGATACTTAGGTTGGAACTCAGTGGACAGCCATGGACGGAGGAGGGGGTCAATGCCAAAGAGGGGCTCTCCAGATGCATTGGTAGGACCCAGGCGTTTGAGGGACCATTGTGTTAGCAAAATCTCAACGATCTGAGGGGTTGGGGTTTTTAGGAAGGTAGCTCCTGATGCCCTTCTCATAGCCCGACACTCAAGAAAGCTCAAGCACAACTAATTGAGGGCCCCAAATACACAACGCCTTCCGATATCATTCTCCCCGGGCCACTTCTTAATGTTTCCAAGTTTGAAGGAAGAATGCCATCTCCCGGCCCGACCACATGGTGTTTTCTTGATTATCCTCCCTTTCATGGGCATCCTCCCTCCTTTCTTAAGCCTTTAGCCATTTGTAGCTGTGTGGTCTTTCAACATCTCTGTACTCTTGTTCTTCCTAGTTCCATGTCCTGGCTCTCAGGTATAAGAACTCACATATGTTCAAAGTGTGTCTCTTGATCTTTGAAATTAGGCTTCAGCAGTGACAGTAATCTTTTTTCATCTCAGTTTCTTGACTTTTGGCATACATGTCATTTCAGCCACCTACAAGCCTATTTTCCATCTGCATGTTCTTCTGCTGTGTGTGTGTGTGTGTTTGACATAGGGTCTTAGGCTGGGCGCGGTGGCTCACACCTGTAATCCCAGCACTTTGGGAGGTCGAGGCGGGTGGATCACTTGAGATTAGGAGTTTGAGACCAGCCTTGCCAACATGGAGAAACCCCATCTCTACTAAAAATACAAAAAATTAGCTGAGTGTGGTGGTGCATGCCTGTAATCCCAGCTACTCGGGAGGCTGAGGCAGGAGAAATGCTTGAACCCGGGAGGTAGAGGCTGCGGTGAACCAAGATTGCGCCATTGCACTCCAGCCTGGGCAACAAGAGTGAAACTCTGTCTCAAAAAACAAAAAACAAAAAAAAAGATAGGGTCTTCTGATCATGGCTCACTGCAGGCTCAGCCTCCCAAGTATCTGAGACTACAGGTGCACATCACTACGCCCAGCTAATTTTTAAATTTTTTGTAGAGATGGGGGTCTCCCTGTGTTGCCCAGGCTGGTTTCAAACTCCTGGGCTCAAGCAGTCCTCCTCCCCTGGCCCCCAAAGTGCTGGGGTTACAGGCATGAGCCACCATGCCTAGTCTTCATCTGCATGTTCTTTTGTCATTTTCAAACCCTTTCTGAATTATCCTCACACTTCTTGAGTATCAGACATCACCAGTCTGCTCTTCCATATGTCCCTATGTCTGTATGGGCTTCTCCAGCTTTGAGTTCTTTGTCTTTTCCTCACTCTCTTCCTCTAATGGAGGAGCCTCTTGGGGCTCGTGTCATGCTCCCATTACCTCTTCCTTGTGTTATTTCTCTCCACGTCCCGCACCTCCCCTCTCCTTGTAAACTCCCCGGCTACAGCACCACGCTTTTTACCACTCTGGTGAAGGTCAGCAGTGGCTCTCTGTTTATGAATCCTAAGTCCTTGTCTTTTCTGGGCTATGGACAGGACTTGAAACTGTTGTTGTCCAGTCCTTTCTCCAGATGTACTCTTGGATTCTGTAAGGTTATGTTTCTGGTTTTCTCCCCTGCACCCTCTCACTCCTTTTCCCCTTTCATGTTGGTGCATCCACGTGTATCCAGCCATTTGGTGTTGAAATTTCTTTTCTTTTTTTTTTCTCTTTGAGACAGAGTCTTGCTCTGTCTCCGGGCTGAAGTGCAATGGCATGATCTCGGCTCACTGCATCCTCCGCCTCCCAGGTTCAAGTGATTCTCCCGCCTCTGCCCCCTGAGTAGCTGGCATTACAGGCATCTGCCATTATGCCCGGCTAATTTTTGTATTTTTGTAGAGACGGGGTTTCACCATGTTGGCCAGGCTGGTCTTTAACTCCTGACCTCAGGTGATCCGCCTACCTCGGCCTCCTAAAGGGCTGGGCTTACAGGCATGAGCCCGCGCCTGACTGGTGTTGAAATTTCTAAGGCTTTGTCCCAGGCCTCTTTTTTCTCTTACTGGTCTCTCCCCAGGCCTCATCTGCACTCTTGGGTTCAGCTACCTACTTTACTGAACATACCCTAAAACGTATTTCCCCAACCCTCATCTCATACAAGTCTTACTGCTCTCCTTTCACTCCATGCTTCCCTTTCCTTTTCCCACTCGAGATGGAGCTTCCACCACCTGCTTTGCCCAGTTAGCAAATGTGTATCCTTCATTTTGTCCCAGAGAGCACACCTTCACAGAAGCCCACTAGAGCACTCAGCTAGCTCATACCCATTCTTTCATGATTATCTATTGATTTGTTTGGTTATTGAATAATGACTGTCTCCGGAACTCAATTTCCAGCTTCGAAAAAGCACAGACCTTGATCTAGATTTTCTCCTAATGTTCCATGTGCATAGTTTGTAGTCAATAGTATGTATTCAGATATTTGTTGGGTGAATGAGCCTTAATCATTTTTGACATTTTAGGTTATGTGACATTCTCTCCCCAGTACCACCTCAAGCTCGATGATTTGCCTGAAAGTCAAAATTCAGAAAAGAAAGTCACACACAACTCAGAAAAGCTGTTGTACTCATGGTTACAGTTTATTACCACAAAAGGATAGAGACCAAGATCACCAAAGGTAAAAGGCACATAGGAGGAAATCTGTGAGAAACCAGGCACAATTTTTTTTCTTTTTTCTTTTTTCTTTTTTCTTTTTTTTTTTTTTTTTTTGAGATGGAGTCTCGCTGTGTCGCCCAGGCTGGAGTGCAGTGGCACAATCTCGGCTCACTGCAACCTCTGCCTCCCAGGTTCAGGTGATCCTCTGCCTCAGCCTCCCAAATAGCTGGGATTACAGGCATGTGCCACCACACTGGCTGATTTATGTGTTTTTAGCAGAGATAGGGTTTCACCATGTTGGCCAGGCCAGTCTGGAACTCCTGACTTCAAGTGATCCACCCGCCTTGGCCTCCCAAAGTGCTGGGATTATGGGTGGAAGCCACTGTGTCCAACACAGGCACAAACTTAGCAGGTGTTCCCTCCCAGTGCAGTTGCACAAGGGCACACTGAATTCTCCCAGCAAAGTTGTGTGCAACACATTCACAGTATTGCCAGCCAGGGAAGCTCCCCCAAGCCTTGATGTCTAGAGTTTTCGTTAAGGGTCATTCAGGTAGGAATGCAGAACCCACATGAATAACGATAAATATCCAGTCTACAACCCTTGCAGAAAACAAACATATAGCATGGCCCAGGCCCTCATGCATGCAAAAGCCAGCATCCACCATGAATCATATTGTTAGCATAAGTTATCTGGTCAAACGTGCAGCAGGACCTACTTATGGTTTTCGACATAAAAATCTTACCAGGCAAGATACCCCAAGAGGTTGTCTTCCTGAAGTTGGCCCTAATTCATTCTAGGGTCAGATATCAGATAGCTGCGGACAGTGCCTGTGTCCTAAAACCTGCCAACATTATTCACAGTAGCAAATCCTATTCTGTTTATGCTGCCCCTGCCCTGCCTTGCCTTGCCTTTCTGGTGGAAAACACAACGCAGGCTCTGGGCCTTGCTTTCTCCTCTGCTGCTGCTTTCTAACCTGCTCTAGTGCTTCCACCCGCGTGGTGTGCTCTGCCTCCTGTTTCTAGGGGTCTCTTACTATAAACTTCCTCCATAAAAATCACTTCTGTATCTGAGTGTCACACCCTGCCTGATTAAATACAATCCCAGGTATATTCTAGAATACACAGAGAGCCTGTTACAACATCCTTGGGCCAGGCGCAGTGGCTCGCGCCTGTAATCCCAGCACTTTGGGAGGCTGAGGCAGGACTGCTTGAGCCTAGGAGTTCAAGACCAGCCTGGGAAATATAGTGAGACCCCATCTTTACAAAGAATAAATTTTTAAAAATTGGCTGGATGTGGTGGCATGCACCTGTGGTCCCAGCTACTTGGCAGGCTTAGGTGGAAGAATTGCTTAAGCCTGGGAGTTCGAGGCTGTAGTGGGCCATGATGGTGTCACTGCACTCCAGCCTGGGTGGAAGAGTGAGACTTTGTCTCAAAACTAAAAATAAAAATATGGCCTCCTTACTGTGGCCTCCAGGACACTACAGAATTCACGTCCATCTATCTCTGTGATTCAGTTCATCTTCAGCTGCAGCCATACTAACCTTGTTGCACTTCCCCAAACACGACAGGATCCTCCTGCTTTCATTCCCTTGTCTTAGGTGCTCTCTCTGTGAGACCCTGTTACCTCAGATGCTCCATTCCTCCAAGTCCATGCTCAGATATAACTGTCTTTTAGACGTTTCCCAACTACTCTACCTCCCTCTAACCTTTTATATTGTTTACTTTTGTGGTTGTGGTTGTTCTTTTTGAGTTACGGATTGTTGGAATTAAAAGGTCCCTGAGGGCCAGGGACAGTGGCTCACGCCTGTAATCCCAGCAATTTGGGAGACTGAGGTGGGTAGATCATCTGTGGTCAGGAGTTCGAGACCAACCTGGCCAAAATGGTGAAACCCTGTCTCTACTAAAAATACCAAAATTAGCCGGGCGTGGTGGTGTGCATCTGTAGTCCCAGCTACTTGGGAGTCTGAGGCAGGAGAATTGGTTGAACCTGGGAGGCAGAGGTTGCAGTGAGCCGAGATCGCACCACTGCACTCCAGCCTGGGCGACAGAGCAAAACTGCATCTCAAAAAAAAAAAAAAAAAAAATTCCTCAAGTACAGGAATGCATACTTATTTTGCTATGTACATATCCGATTTTTTAGAGCAGTGCCTGTTGCAAGATAGGCACTCAATCGATACTCATTAAATTAACAATATACACATATATAAAACAGCACTTTCACATGGTTATGAGTGACCTAAGGAAAAACAGAACAGGATGACGTTGTAGTGGGGGCTGTTTTAAATTGACAGTTTGGAGCTGGGCGCAGTGGCTCACACCTGTGATCCCAGTATTTTGGGAAGCTGAGGCGAGCAGATCACCTGAGGTCAGGAGTTCGAGACCAGCCTGGCCAACATGGTGAAACCCTGTCTCTACTAAAAATACAAAAATTAGCCGGGCATGGTGGCAGGTGCCTGTAATCCCAGCTACTCAGGAGGCTGAGGCAGGAAAAATGTTTGAACCTAGGAGGCGGAGGTTGCATGAGCTGAGTTCGAGCCACTGCACTCCAGCCTGGGTGACAGAGCAAGACTCCGTCTCAATAAACAAACAGACAGGTTTGGGAATGCCTCTGAGAAAGGAATGGTTGGCCTGAGCTAAGCACCATTACCCTGATCCACCTATTGTAACCACCTAATGGGTTCATTATTTTCCCTGCTCCCCAGATAGAGTCGACTTATCAAGACAGGATAATTGCAATAAAGGGTTTAATTCACATCAATCCAGCTAAATGAGAGACCAGAGTTTTATTACTCAAATAGGTCTCCCCAAATATTTTGAGACGAGCTTTTTTGTTTCTGGGTTTTTTTGGTTTTGCTTTTGTTTTTTTTGAGACAGAGTCTCATTCTCCTTCTGTCGCCCAGGCTGGAGTGCAGTGGCACGATCTTGGCTCACTGCAACCTCCGCCTCCAGGGTTCAAGCGATTCTCTTGCCTCAGCCTCTTGAGTAGGTGGGATTACAGGCATGCGCCACCACACCCGGCTAATTTTTGTAGTAGAAACGGGGTTTCGTCCTGTTGGCCAGGCTGGTCTCGAACTGCTTACCTCAAGTGATCCGCCCGCCTCGGCCTCCCAAAGTGCTGGGATTACAGGCATGAGCCATCACGCCAGGCCTTCAATTATATTTCTGCAAGATATGTTCCCTGTCTACAAGAATTCAATTTTTAATGTTTTTGAAACTTATGTGTTTGCTAAACAAATACGTGGGGGCTGATTTTACGATCTGAGGCCAAAACCACAAACTGATTACAGGGTCCAACAAATATTTGGCGAGTGGGAGGAGAGGGGTAAGTGAGCTGGAGTGGTGGCGTCCTGGCTGTGAGCAGGCACAGCCGCAGGCTTCAGGGAGCCCCATCGCGGTGACCCTGGAGAGTGGCCTGAATCGGACGTGACCTTGAAGCAAGGTGGTTTTGGGGTCGCCGGCTGCACAAGGCGCGAAGTGGTTTAGGGTCACGGGCTGCACGAGGCTCCAGCACGTCAGGAGTGGGCGTCTGTTCATTCCCACGTGCATCGCGGCTCTCTCCTAGTTGACGCATGCACACCCCGTGGGTGTATGCGTTGTTCATTCCCACAACGGCCATCACCACCTCTCCGCACCCTCTGTCTCCTTCCTTCTCGGGCCTCACCCCTGGCCCTCGCTTTCAGTGCCCAGCCTGGACCGCAGCACTCCAGTTCCGCCCCAACCCGGGAACCCTGGACTGAGGCTCCCGTTTCTGTCCTTTCTATTGGGCGCACTTCCGATGGCGTCAGGAATTTCAGCCAATAGGAGCCAGCCAGGAAGTACCTCTCTGAGCGGTTGGTGCCGGGTATAAAAGAAGGCCGCGCAGCCACGGCTGCTCACGACGCCGCGGATCCCGAAGCCTGTGTAGCGCTGAGACATCAGTGAGGCTGCAGGACGAGCAGGATTGGAAGCGCCCCGGCCAGAAAGTGACCCCCAACCCCTTTCAGGACCCTGTGAACGGGAACAGCCATCCACAGGGTTCAGGAAGGCGTCCGCGCCCTCACCTCTTCTCCCCATGAGCTCCCCCAGAGCTGTGGTGCAGCTGGGCAAAGCTCAACCTGCAGGCGAAGAGTGTGAGAGCTAGCGCCAGAGAAAGGACGCGGGAAGGCTGGGGACTGGGCCAGGGGTCGGGTGCACAGAAGACACATCTGTTGACATCTCCCCTCCCTCTCCTCCTCCCCAACGCTCTTCTTTTCTCCCACTCCATCCCTTCCCTCCAATTCTTTCTTTCACCTCTCCCTCCCCTACTCTCCCCTCCCCTTCCTTTCTCTCTGCCTCTTCTTCACCTCCTCCTCCCCTCCCTACCTTACCTTACTCTTTCTTCTTCCCCTTACCTCTCCCTCCCCCTCTCCCTGCCTTCCCCTTCCCTCTCTTTCTCTCCTCCCCTTCTTCCCCTCACCTCTCGCTCCCTATTCCCTTCTCTACTGTTCTCCTCCCCTCTCTTTCTCTCCCCTTCTCCTTCCCTCCCCTCTCCCTTCCTATCTCCCTCCTCCTCCTCTCTTTTAGTGGCTACAGCAAACCAAACAGCCCAGCAGCCCAGCAGCCCGGCCATGTGAGTCCCTTGGGATTGGTATCTGGAAAAGGAAGGAAGGTGGGACATGGGGATGAAGAACAGACTGGGTGTGTGGGGTGCTGGCTCCTGGGAACGAGAACTACTGATAGGGCTGGGTCTGTGTGAGAAGGGAAAGCGGCAGAGGAAGGATACAATGAAAGAGGAAGGGGAGCATTGGCGTCCCTGACTTTCCCTCCACCTACCCTACCTCCCAAGCTGAGGCTTTTTTCTTCCTCTCCTGTCAGGCGGCGCCTCACAATCGATGACTTTGAAATCGGGCGTCCCCTGGGCAAGGGGAAATTTGGGAATGTGTACCTGGCTCGGCTCAAGGAAAGCCATTTCATTGTGGCCCTGAAGGTTCTCTTCAAGTCGCAGATAGAGAAGGAAGGACTGGAGCACCAGCTGCGCCGGGAAATTGAGATCCAGGCGCATCTACAGTAAGGACAGTCTCTGCTTCCTCTTTCATCTTTGACGTCTGAGCCCAGCATTTTCCCCAAATACTAACCCCAAGTAAACCCTTCACTTGTACCTTGAAGACTTTTCTCTGCAGTTCATTCCATTTACACTACCTCCTACCCTGGGTCAGACACTCGAATCCTGGTTCCTGTTCTCTGTTCTCCCCTCACTTGCTCCCAGATAGGGCTGTTGTTATTCTGGTCCCAGCATAATTTGCCACTGTGACCAGGCAGTGACGGTGGCATCATATGATAGGCCTCAGGGAGAAATCTGACTCTTCCAACATTAATCCTTCAGACACCCCAATATCCTGCGCCTGTATAACTATTTCCATGATGCACGCCGGGTGTACCTGATTCTGGAATATGCTCCAAGGGGTGAGCTCTACAAGGAGCTGCAAAAAAGCGAGAAATTAGATGAACAGCGCACAGCCACGGTGAGGTGGGGGTCTGGAGGCTCTGGGGTCTCTGAGTTTATTGTGGGCTGGTGGGAGCTGTTTATGGCTGTCAGGAGGGTCCGGATTGCCTTTTGAAAAGTTTACTTCTGAATGTTATTGTGTAAATTTAATATAATGGCACATATGTTCTACAGCTTTATCCTTGGATACCCTAATTAACCTCATTGTATCTCCAGAATATTAATAAATACTGTGTATAGGTTTGGATTCTTTGGTTATAAGCAACAGAATCTAACTCCACTGCCTTATGTAAAGAAACATATTGAAAGGCTCTGAAGGAGTTCACTGAATAAATAGCTAGAACTGGCTTAGAGATAGGTACAAAGAGATTTCTAGAGGGTTCCGGAAAGGGAACCATGGCAATGATTTTCCCAGGAGCAATGGTCCAGTCAGCTTGCTGTGTCAGGATGAGTGGTCTTCCATCTTTCCTCCTGTTTCTGTTTCACTTCCTCGGGCCTCAAGTCCTGTGAGAGATCATCTGAGTGGCTCAATGTAGGTTCTGTGTCTGGCTACTTGCTGTGCTAGGACAACAGGGAGGATCTGTGTCCATGTTACCATCCATCCTATAAGACCACATAAAAAGGAGAGGAAAACCACACCCCACACACCAGTAACTGGTGCAATTTAAAAGGAGGAAATGGAGTTACTGGACCAAAAAGATTCCACTGTAATCATACAATTCATGGTAAGTGTTCCACCTCAGACAGAAATTGTGGCAGGCTTCACTTCCAGGGTGACTTTTCTTTGCACCCACAGATAATAGAGGAGTTGGCAGATGCCCTGACCTACTGCCATGACAAGAAAGTGATTCACAGAGATATTAAGCCAGAGAACCTGCTGCTGGGGTTCAGGGGTGAGGTGAAGATTGCAGATTTTGGCTGGTCTGTGCACACCCCCTCCCTGAGGTAGGTCAGGTGGTGGTGGTAGGGTGAGTTCTGCGTACCAGTTAGGAATGACCCAGTTTAATGTATTTCATGTGTCCATGTGTAAAACCTAGATACGAACTTGAGGTTTCTATTGGAATGCTGCCTTTTTCTTTTCTTTTCTTTTCTTTTTTTTTTTTTTTTTTTTTTTTTGAGACAGAGTCTAACTCTTTCACCCAGGCTGGAGTGCAGGGGCACAATCTCGGCCTCCCAGGTTAAAGCGGTTCTACTGCCTCAGTCTCCCAAGTAGCTGGGATAACAGGCATGTGCCACCACACTCGGCTAATTTTTGTATTTTTAGTAGAGACAGGGTTTTGCTATGTTGGCCAGGCTAGTCTCGAACTCCTGACCTCAGGTGATCCGCCCACCTTGGCCTCCCAAAGTGCTGGGATTACAGGCGTCAGCCACCATGCCTGGCTGAACTACTGCCTTTTTCTTTTCTTTTTTTTTTTTTTTTGAGACAGAGTTTTGCTCTTGTTGCCCAGGCTAGATTGCAATGGTGTGATCTCGGCTCACTGCAACCTCCCCCTCCCAGGTTCAAGCAATTCTCCTGCCTCAGCCTCCCAAGTAGCTGGGATTACAGGCATGGGCCATCACACCCGGCTGATTTTGTATTTTTAGTAAAGACAGGTTTCACCATGTTGGTCAGGCTGGTCTCCAACTCCTGACCTCAGGTAATCTGCCTGCCTCGGCCTCCCAAAGTGCTGGGATCATAGGCATGAGCCACGATGCCTGGCCAGTGCTGCCATTTTCAAACACCTATACTTGATATGTATTCGTAGATTTAAATAATGTGGTCCAATCAAACCTTTTATTTTCTGATCTTTGTTAATATATAACTATACCAGTAAGTTTGCATGTAAATAAAGTCATTGCTCCACAATTCCAAAGGAGTGCATTTTTCTGTATGAATGATTTTCATACAGAAATTTTCTTACCATAATTTATTTACTTGGCTCTCATTGATACACCATCAGTTTGTTCTAGATCTTTCTTAACGCTGAGAATATTCTTGTGAAAACATTCTGGAGCATGAGCTAAATCACTGTGTGAATAATTCCAAAATATGGATTTATTAATAGTAGGTCCCACTACTTCTCCGAACCTTGATCCATATTAAAAATTTGTCTCTCCAAACTCCTGTGCTTGGGAGGGACTTTCCAGGGTGTCCTAGGGTCTCCACATCTCAATGAAAGCTGGGGAAGGAGAATTTCCCTCATCCTGGGCCTCTGCTTAGTACTTATTCCCTTTTCTGCCTTCCTCTAGGAGGAAGACAATGTGTGGGACACTGGACTACTTGCCCCCAGAAATGATTGAGGGGCGAACATATGATGAAAAGGTGGACTTGTGGTGCATTGGAGTGCTCTGCTATGAGCTGCTGGTGGGATATCCACCCTTTGAGAGCGCCTCCCACAGTGAGACTTACAGACGCATCCTCAAGGTGGGACAGTCACCTTTGGGCATTCATGGGGGAGCTGGTCAGTGATGGCTGCTGGGCTGTGGGCACACACACACAGGGTTGTCTTCTGTGGTCCAGAACAGCACCTTAACAAGGCTCAAAGAAGAGGGAGGACATTGACCAAAGAAATTAACCAGACTTCTCTTTCTTCTTTCCTGGCCTCATCAGGTAGATGTGAGGTTTCCACTATCAATGCCTCTGGGGGCCCGGGACTTGATTTCCAGGCTTCTCAGATACCAGCCCTTGGAGAGACTGCCCCTGGCCCAGATCCTGAAGCACCCCTGGGTTCAGGCCCACTCCCGAAGGGTGCTGCCTCCCTGTGCTCAGATGGCTTCCTGAGCCCTGTCTGCCTCTGTTCCCTTTGTGTGTGTTCAGGGAGCTCTCCTGGCTCTGCCACCTCATTTGTCTTTATTTTTTTCTCTTTTAAGATGTAAGATGCTAATTAATAAAAGCTGAATCATTTCATACCAGCTCTTCATAGTTGTGTGAGTTATTATGTGACTGGGTAGAATCTTTATTTCTTGTGGGAACTCTTTCCTATGAGAGCTGCCCAAGGTTGTTCTCCCTGCTACCCCCACCTTCCACCTCGGGAGATGGTGACTTCATTCTTCTTGAAAACTCTTGCCTACTTTCAGGTCAGGCACGGTGGCTCACGCCTGTAATTCCAGCACTTTGGAAGGCCAAGGCAGGCGCAACACTTGAGTTCAGGAGTTCGAGGCCAGCCTGGCCAACACGGTAAAACGCTGTCTCTTCTAAAAATACAAAAATTAGCTGGGCGTTGTGGCGGGCACCTATAATCCCACCTACTTGTGAGGCTGAGACATGAGAATTGCTTGAACCTGGGAGGCAGAGGCTACAGTGAGCTGAGATTGTGCCATTGGAGTCCAGCATGGGAGACAGAGTGAGACACCATCTCAAAAGAAAAGAAAGAAAACTCTTGTCTACTTTCTGCAGATAAATTCTCTGAGGGTATATAACCTGCCACCTATCACTGTGGCTCCTTGATCCAACTTACTATTCTCCATGTTTTCAGGAGTATGCCATTTGTAAAACAGGACTGTCATCAACCCAAAGGTCCACTCTCTTTTTATGGACATCAATATGCTGCTGTCTCAGAAATAAAATGTTTCACTGCACGTCAGTACAACCCAATTCTCAAATGAATACACTAGCACCTCTGTGTTGTGTCACACTCTGATGACATTAGAATAAGTCATTCCTCATAATAAATGTAACATCACCTCTTCTGAAATTACTGCATGCTGCAATTTGGGGAGTGGCCTTCCAGCCTTCTGTAACCTTCTGTGACAGCTTCATGTGGCAGCTGCTCCCTGCACCCATTATAAACTGACTACCACAGTAAGCATCTAGACTCCTCAGCTGTAAGCTCAAATGTTTTTTGATCAATGCAGTCAGTTACACCAGTATTTCTCCTAACTTTAGTTGTTAAGCACTTTATATGGAGTTTGCCTTGTTAATGTTACTCCTATCATTATATTCTACAAAGTCTCCTCATTGTGAAATATCCAGCAGTTGCAGGCATGATTTCTGCTATGACCAGACCCACTACGTAAGCATAAATAATTCGGCCACTTCACTCAGATGAACAGCTCCCACTATTGCAGATCTATAAGTTAAATACTCCAAGACGTTGGTTCATGGTTTTTAACCTGCACTTTCAGTATTTACCTCTCTTTTTTGTTTTTTCTTTCTTTTACCTGCATGAGGAGACACAGTGCTTACCTCTATATGCTTTGCTTCATCCTATCAGTTTTCCTGAATTAACATTTTAAACACTTGGCAATTCCTAATAAATTAACTGGTTCACACATATAAACTCTTACACATTTTAGGTGCTGGATAAACACATCACTGGGCACATTTTTGGCAGGTAAGGATAGAAAAATCACTAGGGCCTCAGCACTGATCACCAGATGATATATGTTTAAATAATGAAAACTCTGTCATGCTTTACATGAGGGATTTAAAAGTGTCCCCAGGCCGGGCGTAGTGGCTCACACCTGCAATCCCAGCAATTTGGGAGGCTGAGGCAGGCAGATAAACATTTGAGGTCAGGAGTTCGAGACCAGCCTGATCAACATGGTAAAAACCCGTCTTGACTGAAAAATACAAAAATTAGCTGGCCATGGTGGCTGTAATCCCAGCTACTCGCGAGGCTGAGGCACGAGAATCACTTGAACCTGGGAGGTGGAGGTTGCAGGGAGCCGACATTGCGCCACTGTACTCCAGCCTGGGCAACAAAGTGAGACTCTGTCTCAAAAAAAAAAATTGTCACCAATATCTACATAGCTTTCTTCAGCAGCACTGATTCCAGACATTCTATGATGGAATATAAATATACTAACTTTAATATCTGTTCTGCATCCAAAGCGAAAACTGATTTAACCCTAAGGGTCATACACATATGGAAAGGAGAATTATTCCTCTCTTCTAAATTGGGCAAAATAGTATTGTCAATGATGAGTAACAGTGTTAACAGCTTGCACACTAAGCAACATTTCTCAATAATCTCATTTTACAAATAATACCTTCTAGGAAATTGATTCCATCTACATTTCCACCCAGTTAACATCCTGTCATGATACTTTCTCCACTTTCAAATCTCTGGAGGGCATTTTCTGCACACCCTGTTTCCATTTTCATAACCATATGTATTGTCAAATCATTGAAAGCTGGATTTTATTCTCTAAACTTCATAGTCATGAGAAGAAAAAAAACAGTCACCAACGGAGACTACTAAGGTTTTGTATAATATGATTTTTTTTTTTTTGAGACGGAATCTTGCTCTCTGGCCTGATCTCGGCCCACTGCCGTCTCCACCTCCCAGATTCAAGCGAGTCTCCTGCCTCAGCCTCCCAAGTAGCTGGGATTACAGGCACCCGCCACCATGCCCAGCTAATTTTTGTATTTTTAGTAGAGACGGGGTTTCACCATGTTGGCCAGGCTGGTCTCAAACACCTGACCTCAGGTGATCCACCCGCCTTTACCTCCCAAAGTGTTGGGATTACAGCTGTGAGCCACTGCACTCGGCCTGTATAATTCTTAAAAGATTGTTATGACCCTAACATGACTTTGTTGCTTTCTTGTTTGCAACCAGTTAGTTCAGGGTTGTCAAAAGGCCAAAATTACAACAAATTTAGTTTTAGATCTAATTGACTTTTGTTTGTGATTCATGAATTGAGGCAATCTCTGTTCTACACAATAGAAATTAGAGTTCCCACTGGGCAATGGCAGAACAGTGGGTTTTGTAAGGTGGGAACAAAAAATAGAACAATAGAAAAAAAAAGCCGATTGGTTAACAGATTAGTTTTTCTAAGGGTTAAAGCAGAGGGGACTTCCTAATTTCACTAATTCAGGTAGACTGAAATCTGCTTTTAGGAAAAACTGGTATCTGTCTGCTTCCTTAAAACTTCAGTTTGATTAGATGACATTTAGTATGAGAGACGCCATTTTGATTTGGTCAGTGAGGCCTGCTGTAGGAGCTCCAAAACAATGGCCTCCTGTAATTTTTGTTTAACAATGTTCACCTCTTTCCATTCCTTTCTCCATCTATGCTCATTTTTTTTCATGGTCTTGTCCAGTATCATAACTTGAAATAACAGTGTTTGCCAAAAACTTCCAAAGTTTTATGTCCAGGCACAACTTCTCTCCCAATATTCAGTCAGAGATTGAATTGCTGTGACACAGACACTTTGTGGTCATACAGGCATTTCAAACTGATCATGCTTAAAGTTGGAGTCATGAGCTCACCCAGTCCAAGACTCCCCACGTCAAGGAATGTCAAATCTACTCTACCAGGGCTCTCAGCCAATACCTAAAGCAAAAGTTGCTGGACCATGGGAAGACCAAGCTTGGCCAAAGAAGGCCCAAGAGAGACAGTGCATTTGCAACGTGTCCCAGCTGGACAGGGTCTTGCTCTATTGCCCAGACTGGAGTGCAGTGGTGCAATTACAGGTCATTGCAGCCTCGACCTCCTGGGCTCAAGAGATCCTCCCATCTCAGCCTCCTGAGTAACTGGAATTACAGGGGTGTGCCACGATGCTCAGCTAATTAAAATTTTTTTTTGAGCAGGCTGGATGCGGTGGCTTATGCCTGTAATCCCAGCACTTTGGGAGGCCAAGGTGAGTGGATCACTTGAGCACAGGAGTTCAAGACCAGCCTGGGCAGCATGGTGAAACTCTGACTACAAAAACTACAAAACAAAACAAAAAAACCCTCAATTTGCTGGACGTGGTGGTGCGTGCCTGCAGTCCCAGCTACTTGGGTGGCTGAGGTGGGAGGATCACTTGAACCATGGAGTTTGAGGCTGCAGTGAGCTGTGATCGCGCCACTGCACTATGGCCTGAGCAACAGAGCGAGACCCTGTCTCAAAAAATATATATATACACATATATATACATATATACATATATATACATATATATACATATATATATACATATATACATATATACATATATATACATATATACATATATACATATATACACATATATAGATATACATATATATTTATATGTTTATATATAAATATATATACATATATGTATATATGTATATATACCTATATATACATATATATGTATATATACCTATATATACATATATAGGTATATATACATATATACACATATATATGTATTATATATACATATATACGTATATACGTATATATACATATATACATATATATGTATATATACGTATATACGTATATATGTATATATACATATATATACATATATACGTATATACGTATATATACAATATGTATATATACGTATATACGTATATATGTATATATACTATATGTATATATGTATATACTATATGTATATATGTACATATAGTATATACATATACATATATATGTGTACATATACACATATATGTGTATATATGTACATATACACATATATACATATATGTGTATATATGTACATATATACACATATATACATATGTGTGTGTACATATATACACATATATACATATGTGTGTGTACATATATACACATATATACATATGTGTGTGTACATATATACACATATATACATATGTGTGTATATGTGTACATATACACATATGTACATATATGTGTATATGTGTACATATATACATATGTACATATATGTGTATATGTGTACATATATACATATGTACATATATGTGTATATGTGTACATATATACATATGTACATATATGTATATGTGTACATATATACATATATATTTATATGTACATATATATGTACGTATATATGTACATATGTACATATGTACATATATGTATATATGTACATATATACATATATTTATATGTACATATATGTACATATATACGTATATATGTACATATATACGTACATATATACATATATGTATATACGTACATATATACATATATGTATATATGTACATATATACATATATGTACATATGTACATATATACATATATGTACATATGTACATATATACATATATGTACATATGTACATATATACATATATACATATATGTACATATGTACATATATGAATATATATGTACATATGTACATATATAAATATATATGTACATATGTACATATATACATATATAAATATATATGTACATATGTACATATATATAAATATATGTACATATATACATATATACATATATATGTATATATGTATATATATATGTATATATGTATATATAAATATATATGTATATATGTATATATAAATATATGTATATATGTGTATATATATAAATATATGTATATATGTGTATATAAATATATATGTATATATGTGTATATATATAAATATATATGTATATATGTATATATAAATATATACATATATGTATATATGTATATATAAATATATACATATATGTATATATGTATATGTAAATATATATGTATATGTAAATATATATACTATACATATATGTATATATGTATATATGTATATATAAATATATATTATATATGTGTATATATGTATATATACATAGAGAGAGAGAGAGAGACGGAGTCTCACTCTGTCGCCCAGGCTGGAGTGCAGTGGCAGGATCTCGGCTCACTGCAAGTTCCGCCTCCCGGGTTCACATCATTCTCCTGCCTCAGCCTCCCAAGTAGCTGGGACTACAGGCGCCAGCCACCACGCCCGGCTAATTTTTTGCATTTTTAGTAAAGACGGGGTTTCATCGTGTTAGCCAGGATGGTCTCGATCTCCTGATCTCGTGATCTACCCGCCTCGGCCTCCCAAAGTGCTGGGAGTACAGGCATGAGCCACCGCGCTCTATTTTTTTTCTTTTCTTTCTTTTTTTTTTTTTTTTTGGTACCAATGAGGTCTCGCTCTGTCGCCCAGACTGTTCTCAAACTCCTGTCCTCAAGCGATCCTCCTGCCACAGCCTTCTGGGACCACAGGTGTGCGCCAGCACACTCAGCTTATTTAAAAAAAAAATTTTTTTTTTTTTTGGTAGTCTCCCTATGTTGCTCAAGCTGGTCTTGAGCTCCTGGGCTCAAGCGATCCGCCCCCCCTTGGCCTCCCAAGGCGCTGGGATCCCAGGCCTGAGGCATCGCGCCACCCGACGTCCCCCTTTGGTTACTCTGACTGGCCGCTGATCTGTATAAGAGGATCCGGAGGGGAAATAATGCAAGGTGGAAGTCAGAGTCCGGAGCCTGGTCCAGGGTCTCTGTACTGGCCCTGACCCTGGCAAATGTCCCTGCCTCCTAGGGCTCGATTTCCTCCGGCCAAGAATGGACGGTCTCGCGCTTGGTTCCTGGCCTCCGAGTTGTGCCCCCAGGACAGAGGCAGGTCTGAGCCGGGCTGTAGGCCCGCTGCGACTTTTACACCGAGGCCTGCCGGCTCAGGATCGGTCCCCTTTGCAGGTGGTTTGTAGAGAAAAACTACGTTAACTACAAGGTATTGCCAGGTGCGACGGCGGGCCCTGGGGCCAATGATGGTCCAGGACAGGGGCGTTTCCTGTGGGTTGCGAAGCTTGGGGCGGGACTTCCGGCATTTGGATGGGACGTAATTTGGGCGCGACGGTTCCGTCCACGCCGGCTCTAGGGAGGGGGCGGTGTTCCGTGGCCGCCTCCCCGGCGGCGCTGGGGAAACGAGCAGGTAGGAGGCCGACAGCGACCTCCGCGTCTCGGAGCGAACCGTGAGCCTCCCCGTAACGAGAGAGTTTGACTGTCAGCCAAGGTCACCGGGCCCGGCGCAGGGAAGGGGTGGGGCTCGGCTGAGCCCGCGAGACCCGCCCTGCTCGCCGCAGCCCCCGCCCCGCTAGGGCCTCAGGGTCCCGGTATGGCGATGGCTTTGACGGACCCGGCGCAGGTGAGTGGACAAGGTTTCGGCCTTGCTGCTTTTCTGCTAGTTCGGGGAAGCCTCCTGGGCAGGCCGGAAGCCAAGACAGCCACAGGATTCCTCTTTGTAGTTTTGTTTGTTTACGAAACGTGGAGCAGGCTCGTCACTTAGTTTATCTCCTGTCGTGGTAGTACCTGAGAGACTGAATATTGAAGCGGACAGTAGCCAGACTATACATAGATTATAGGGCTGTGACGTACAGTTTTTTTGTAGCAACCTGCCCAGGAAACCAGCCTCCTGTTCTGCAATAAACTACTCTGGAAGCCAGTCTGCCTTAAGTTAGTCTTGCAAGGAGCTAGATTACTCTCTGGTGACATTTCAGGAGGCTAAACGGTAACTCCTGGAACAGTAGGCCCCAAATAGGACTTGATTTGTAACTGACTGTTCTTCTAATTTTTGCCTCCGCCTCCAAAAGAGGACCAAGCAGAGAAAGCCATACGTGCTCAGCCTAACAAATCACATACGATGCCCCACTTCTAGTTAGCCTTTCTGCAGCTTTCCACTGCTAAAGTGTCAGGCCTCTGATAGCTGCTTAATAATTGCTTGAAGGATGGATGAAGTTCCACTCCAGGGACTCCCGCCACACACATCATCCGAACTCAGCCTTGGCCTGCAAGTCCCTACGCGGTCCACTATGGCTGACCACCTCTGTCCTTGTTTCCTTCCTTTCCTCCCTGGCTCAGCCCTTCAGACATATCAATCTGATTACGCAGAGTTCTTTCCTACCCCTCAGCCTTCACCTTTACAGTTCATTCAGCCTCAGACACTATCCTCAGATCTCTGCAAGACCCTTTCACGTCTTGTTGGCTCTGCTCAATTGTCACTTCTTTAAAGCGGCCTTTCATGGCAGTTCAGACTAAAGTAGTCCCCTTCTCACCTGCCCTTGGTCTAGCGTTTTTGTATAGAGAATCTGGCAGTAGTAGACACCTACTGAGTTGAGGTCTTAAGGATTTTGTGGGGACAAAGAGCATAAATAATAACACAAGAACTGTAACGGCTGGCCTTCATTGAGTCCTTGATGTGAACTGAGAAATGGGCATTATTTATCATCTCATTTAATCCTGATCTCCTTAAAGTGACATTCTATTATAAACACTGCTGTACACAAGAGGAGGTCAAGACTCCAACCTGTTTAGTTACCTGCTGAAAGTCACATAGCACTTAAGTAACAAACTCACATGTAGCGTGTGGACCACCAGAGCCTTTGTTTTTACAGACAGTTTGCTGAGAAGCCCTGAGGTGAACTTTGCAGTCTTTCCAGCAAGTCACAGTGGCCATTGGAAGCGAAAGGCAGACATTCCACTAGAGAGGACTGTGTAGACAAAGGCAAAGTGTGTTGGTTGTTTAAGGAGGTCCAAGAGGACTTACGAGGTTACCATGGTTCCCCCCATCCCCACCTGCTGAGACATGGCCTGGAAGGGCAAGATCCTGTGGTCTTTTGTTGGATGTTCATCCTGCCTTCAGCCCATAGGGCATTTTGGCCAGTCATAAGCCTGGGTTCTCATGACTACAGCCTGTGTTATCTTCAGCCACTTGAGTTTCCTGGTCCTGAAGCACACTGGCCTTAGGGATACATGCTGGCAGGACTCAGGGAAGGAAAAGGCTGATGGTTCATTATGCAATCTCCCTAGGGTCCAGGGGAGAGGATGAGCTGGTCCAGGCACTGCCCCTCGTCAGGCATTTGGTACTTGTGAATTTGGTGATGAGGGTTTTGCCCACATCTTGGGGATATTTTCAGGAGCTGCTAAAATAGATTAAATAGCAAAAATATGTAGAAATGCTTCACAACTGTATTATAGTAGATTCACGTGGGTGGTGGAGGATTGTTGGGGTCACAGTATTAAACCCTGAAGCAGAGGGACCTGGGTTAAAATCCTGTCTCTTATATATAAATCATGCTTATAACATGTAAAACTCTGGCCGAACTTGGTGCTCACACCTGTAGCCCCAGTGCTGTGGGAGGCTGAGGTGAGAGGATCACTTGAGGCTAGGAGTTCGAGACCAGCCTGGGCAACATAGCAAGATCCCAGCTCTACCAAAAAGAAATAGTTGGGCGCAGTGGTGCGTTCCTGTAGTCCCAGCTACTTGGGCAGCTAAGGCAGAAGGATTGCTTGAGCCCAGGAGTTCAAGGTTACAGTGAACTCTGAGCATGCCATTGCACTCCAGTCTGGGTAATAGAGTGAGACCCTGTCTCTGAAACAAACAAACAGAAAACACAAAAGACTAGGAGAATCTGTGGAGCTCCCTTAGCCTCAGGTCAGTGACTGTGACATGGAGGTGATTGGCGGCGGTGTTTAGTAATACTTCAGGGGCTGTGGGAGGATTAATAAAATCCCAAAGCCCAGTAAGCTCTGAATAACTCGTGTCTGTTATTGGGAAAATGGGAATTCTGTATTCATCTGAAAATTGAGGCAGAGATAAATGAGATCCCTAAGGTCACAAAACTGGCAAGTGTCAGTTTCAGGAGTTTGGATTCAAACTTGAGAAGTCTGACTTCAGAGTTTGGGACTTGTAGTTGCTTTAAAACAGAACATGAAGCTTCAGCATGAGCTGGACCAGTGAGGCTCAGGCACTGTGGTTGTCAACATTATTGCTATTATTATTGTCACTATTTCCTCATTTCTTTGAGGTCCTCAAACTCTAATTGTCTACATCTCGCCATCCACGAGTTATTGCCATTGTCTTCTGTTATTCTTTGATGGCTCCTATATAGGAGGCTTTTCTCTTTTACATTACAGTAATCTGTCCAAAGCAATGTCTGCCTTCCTCCTTCAGCCTGGTACAAAGTTAGGCCCTCAGGAGGCCCTCAGTGACTTGGGCCTTGATCTTGCTGCACCTTTTCCAGCAAAGCACATGCAATAGTCCCACAGCAAACTCTACTACCTCTATTTGACATTTCAGGTGTCTGTGACCTTTGATGATGTGGCTGTGACTTTCACCCAGGAGGAGTGGGGGCAGCTGGACCTAGCTCAGCGGACCCTGTACCAGGAGGTGATGCTGGAAAACTGTGGGCTCCTGGTATCTCTGGGTAAGGCCTTCCCCCTCCACCATGCAGGGGATCTGCCACCTCCTTTGTTCCACCCTCTGACTCCAGGCCTGATGGGTCAAGAAGGCCTCTCTTACTGGCCTTGCCTCCTTCCCACAAATTCAGTCATTTTCTACACTCACCTCTTCCTTTTTTTTTTTTTTTTTTTGAGAGGGAGTCTTACTCTGTCACCCAGGCTGGATGCAGTAGCACGAACTCGGGTCACTGCAACCTCCGCCTCCCAGGTTCAAGCGATTCTTCTGCCTCAGCCTCCCAAGTAGCTGGGAAGCTGGGATTACAGGTGCCCACCACCATGCCTGGCTAATTTTTGTATTTTTAGTAGAGATGGGGTTTCACCATGCTGGCCAGGCTGGTCTCAAACTCCTGACCTCAGGTGATCCGCCCGCCTCGGTCTCCCAAAGTGCTGGGATTACAGGTGTGAGCCACCACGCCTGGCCTACACTCACCTCTTCCTATACAGTCTCCATGCATCGCTTCAGACAAGAAATAAGAGTACTCTTTGGCTCTCAGCCAAAGGAGAAGAAGCTGGTGGAAGGAAATGGGGTGTTTTGCAGACCCCAAAGGTAGGATTTCCAGCTGTATGTTATGAGGGGTTGAAGTAGGAACTGAGAACCACCACGATGGGGTCCTAGTTTCTCTGTCTGGGTCTGCTCATGTCACTGTCTACTCTGTATGGTTTTTTCTGCCTCAGCGAGTTCAGGGGAAGAGTAACCACCCCAGGTTTTACTGTTTGTGACCCCTCCTTCCCCTCCAGATTTCTTGTCTGTTTCTCTGGCCTCTATGGGGCGTGTTTGAGGCAGCAAATGCTGCTCCACCTCCAGCTCATACTTGCCTCCATCTCTCACCCACTGCCCAGCATAGACTGGCCTCTGTCTGCAGTTCTTTTGTTGAGTTCCAGAGTGGGATCTGCCTGGGTGGGCCTGGTTGCTCATGTATCTGCTCCACAGCCCAGTCTGTGGTGTAAGGGTTGGTGGGATGTTCACTAAGAAGGGTTGAGTCAGGCAGGCCCCAAGGAGACATTGACCTTCCGTACCACCAGGTGTTATTCTAAACAACCTTCACGTCCTTCAATCACCTTCACATCCTCTGATTCTAAAGTCACTCTGCTGCAGCCTTGCTGGGCTTCTTGCTATTTCCCCAAGTGCCCACCCACCTCAGGCCATTGCATTTGCTGTTCTCTTTGATGAGTGTTCTCAGGGTAATTCAGCATTTCACATGGCTGCCCCTTAGCACCACCATTGCCTCCTCACCCAGCCCTTCCCTGACCACCGAATCTTGGGGAGGCCCCTTTCTCACCATAGCCTCCTCCCTTTACCTTTTTAGTGTCTTTCTAAGCTAGTGGTTCTCAAACAGGGACGATGTTGAGCTTCAGTGGACACTGGGCAATGTGTGGAGACATTTTGGTTGTTAAAACTAAGATGATGGGCCAGGTGCGATAGCTCATGCCTGTAATCCCAGCACTTTGGGAGGCCAAGGCGGGTGGATCACAAGGTCAGGAGATTGAGACCATCCTGGCTAACACGGTGAAACCCTGTCTCTACTAAAAATACAAAAAATTAGCCGGGCGTGGTGGCGGGTGCCTGTAGTCCCAGCTACTCGGGAGGCTGAGGCAGGAGAATGGCGTGAACCCAGGAGGCGGAGCTTGCAGTGAGCTGAGATCACACGCCACTGCACTCCAGCCTGGGTGACAGAGCGAGACTCCATCTCAAAAAAAAAAAAAAACCTAAGATGATAACATTGACAGCTAGTGGGTGGAGATGCTGCTAAACATCCTTATAATGCACAGGACAGATCCTTTCTCCTCCTCTTCCCCCGATCTCACAAACAAACAATTACCTGGACCTAAATGTCAATTGTGCTAAGGCGAGAAGCTCTTTTTCAGAGAGTGCTTGGACAGACACTACATCAGCTGGTGCTGAGAGACACTCGAGGAAGTTGTTCTTTTATTTCTTCTCGTCTTGCCTCCTTAGCATTTGAGGAAAACTCTGGTTTAGTGCTGAGACTTAACATCCTGCAAACTGTTGGTAATTTCCCCTTTTCTACAGAGGGAGCAGCCTTAGGCTCACAGCCCTGAACAAGCAGCATGAGCTCACAGGGACCAAAGAGCACTGTTTGTTTGTCTTGAGACAGAGTCTCGCTGTTGCCTCGGCTGGAGTGCAGTGGTTTGATCTTGGCTCACTGCAACCTGTGCCTCCTGGATTCAAGCATTTCTCATGCCTCAGCCTCCTGAGTAGCTAGGATTACAGGCAGGTGCCACCACGCCCAGCTAATTTTTGTATACATTGTTTTGATTTATTGCTACATTTTCGTGGTTACCTGCCATCAAGACAAGTGACTCTGGATTTTCCATTTACCAGAGTGATAAGGATTCCATTTTTGAAGAAATCTAAGAAAAATAAAAAGTGGATCACTTTTAAGAAAAGCAGCCCGGGCATGGTGGCTCATGCCTGCAATCTCAGCACTTTGGGAGGGCAAGGCAGGCAGATCACGAGGTCAGTTGATAGCAACCATCCTGGCCAACATGGTGAAACCCCGTCTGTACTAAATATACAAAAATTAGCTGGGCGTGGTGGCGCATGCCTGTAATCCCAGCTACTCAGGAGGTGGAGGCAGGAGAATCACTTGAACCAGGGAGTTGGAGGTTGCAGTGAGCTGAGATCGCGCTACTGCACTCCAGCCTGATGACAGAGCGAGACTTCGTCTCAAAAAAAAAAAAAAAGAAAAGAAAAGCAGTTAACAGTCCAGATCCCCAGAGCACTGATTGGGTGTCTCAGGCCTGTTCCAGGCAGTGTTCATGCTCCGTTTATTCTCACAGGATCCCTGTCCTCAGCAAAGTAAGGAAAATTTAGCCACTCCTGTGAGTCCCTCATCCAGTTTAACTTACTCAGCACAGATGGAACACCTTCATTTTATGAAGCTATCACTGAATTTTTTTGTGTAGAAAAAATTCTTCTCTTGTGAACTTTTTTTTTTTTTTGAGATGAAGTTTCACTCTTGTCTCCCAGGCTGGAGTGCAGTGGTGCAAGATCATAGCTCACTGCGATCCTCACACCTCACCGTCTCCAGTAGCTGGGACTACAGATGCGAGCCACTGCGCTGCTATATGAAGTTTCTTTAAATATCCTTATGTCACCATATCACAGTAGGATGTTCAGTCTTTAAATATTTTAATGGTTCATGAAATGCTGGGGTCTGGAGTCACTGACCTGCCCCTCATCCTGGCCGCTGGTCCCTGAGGATGAATCCTCCAGCTCACATCTCTGCCTCGTCACCACCCTCTGCCACCCACTCTGGTGCTCGTGGTTTCCTCCTTACTGTATTTCTTGGGAGAGTAGGGTTTGAAGCCAGAACCCTGGTGTCCAGCCCCAGCTCTGCTCTTTAAAAACTCGATGGCCTTGGGCAAGTTACTGAACTTGCCTGTGCCTCAGTGTTCTCATTGTTCAAATGAGGACACCATATTCGCATCCCAGGGCTGTTGCCAGGGTCAAGGGTTATTTTATGAAAAGGCTCAGAACAGCACCTGGGAGACCAGGCTGTGTGCAGGGAGCCATTACAATCTCTGTTTCCACCAGTACTATTACCGTCGTCCTCATCATGATTATTGTCGTTGGCATGCCTTGACCTGGCACTTTCTGGGCAGCGTTGTGGAGCTTTGTGGTTAAACAGCACAGACAGAGATGGCAGGACCTGGGTTTCCTTATTGACTCAGCCATTCACCAGTTCTGTGCTCTTCAGCAAATCACTTTACCTCCCCAAGCCTGGGTTTCTTTGTCAACAAAATGGTGTTGATTATGATATGCACTTCCTGGGTATACCGTGAGGAAATCCTCAACTGGAATCCTCATTTAATGGCTAGGCATGGTGGCTCACGCCTATAATCCTAGCACTCTGGGAGGCCTAGGCGGGTGGATCACCTGAGGTCAGGAATTCAGGACTAGCCTGGCCATCATAGTGAAACCTCATTTTTACTAAAAATACAAAAAAATTAGCCAGGCATGATGGCACGCGCCTTTAGTCCCAGCTACTCAGGAGGCTGAGTGAGTGGAGATTGCGCCACTGCACTCCAGCCTGGGCAACAGACGCATTTAGTCTTTGGTTTAGAGGAAGAGCATTATAAAACATTGCTTAGGATGTTAAAAAAAAAAAAAAAAAAGACTTAGATAAGTGAAGACATACCTTGTTTTGAATGAAAATAATCAATGTTTAATATTTAAAGTGTATCGCTTTTTCTCTAAGATATTCCATAAATATTGTTCACTTTTTAATGCATTTAAATGCTTGGCATAGTCCCCTGGACATGGTTATAGCCTATAAATACTAGTTTTTGACTTACTATTAGGAGTAGAGATTCTGTGGCAGCATGACATGGCCTGCCCTTGGTTTCTAGATCACGTGCTAACTTTTTGTTCCCATGGATGGGTGTAGCTTCATTCCAAGGTCTGGTCCCCATCCTGAAGTCCCAGACTAGATTGAAGGTCTTTATTTCTTTTCACCCACATCCATGTGTCCACTTGCTTTCTCCATGAACAGGGTGTCCTGTTCCCAGACCTGAGCTGATCTGCCACCTAGAGCATGAGCAGGAGCCATGGACCAGGAAGGAAGACCTCTCCCAAGGCACCTGTCCAGGTAGGAGCCAAGATCTGGGCAGGTCGGAGTCCCTGCTGGCTTGAGACTTCGAGGAGACCACTGGCCCTGGGATCTCTTGGGAAGCTTCTCACTGTGGCTTCTCTAAGGGTTTGGGAGCCTTGGAGCCCTTTAACCTGTGGTTTCTCCGTCCTCCCAGCCCCATCGCACTTGTCACCACTCCTGGGGAGGAGTGAGGTGTATGAACTGAGATTGGTCCTGGGGCTCCAACCTTGTGTGCCTGAAACCTGGTTTGCCAGTCATCTACTCTGTGACCCTAGTGAAATTTGTATATGAGTTTGGCTAAGTTAATACCAACTGCTGTATGCAACAAACTCCAAAATTTAAATGATTCACACATGAAAACTCTTTTTCACTCATACCAAGGTCTGTGTGGGTCAGCAGGGAACTCTGTACCACACAGTTATTCAGGACCTAGAGTCCTTCTGTCATCAACCTGTTGCTTTAAGGTTGTCCTGACATCTTCTTGCTGGTAGAGAATTAAGGGAATAAGGAAAGTCATACCCACTTCCAGACCTCCCCTCACATCTCACCCATGGGAACTGGGCATTTGGCTGTACTTGGGTCCATGAGTCTAGGAATTGTGGCTGAGCTGCCTGTCCAAGGAGAAGAGCAGATGGTCTGGTGAGCACCTACTCAGTCCACTACACTCAGTCTGTTCCTGAAAAATGATATTAGAAATTATTTTTATAAAAAACAAAAGAGAAAAACATTATTTTTATGCCATTGGGCAGTTTGAAGATGTAATCATGTGATACATTAATGCATAAAACTGCATAGTTTCTGAGCCATAGTAAGTGACTTATCAAAATAAGCTATGAGTGTTACTCATGTCATATAAACATTGATGAGTGATGATACGTTACATTTCCTTCTGAACTCTGGGGAATAGGGCCTTTCTTACTCTCCCAATTTCTCTTTCCACTTATATTCTGCCTATCAGCCTCTCCCACCTTCTCCTTCCACCCATTCCCTGAGTGTCAATCAGACAGTAAGAAGCAGTAGTTTGCCCATGTCTTCCTATATCTCGTGTTTTCCAAAAACCTCAGGGTGACATTTGACCTTCTGTGTCCCACACTCCGGCTGCTGAGGGCACTGAGGCCATCTGTCATGTGTGTGGATTGGTGCCACTGCAGAGCCTTGGCCTCTGCCCGCATGGGTTCCTTGAGCTGCTCATCCAACCCTGAGTGTCTGTGCAGTCCCTGTTCAGCCCTTCAGAGTCTGTTCCAGACTGTCCCCTCCTCAGTGCCACATCTGCACTTGAAAATCTCAAAAGCACAAAACTCAACATGCCTAACAAGGAACCCATGATCTTGCTCACTCCTGCCACCTCCCAAGTTTCCGTGAATGGTTCTGCCATCCAGGCAGATTAGGGGACTGGCCCCAACCTCAGACAAGTCAACCCCTCCACCTCCATGAGTCCCTGCATCCAGCCTATCTCCACAGCCTTTCGATTTCACGTCATGCATGCCTCCTGAATTCATCCCTCTATCACCTCCATGAGACCTATCCTTCTGCTTTTTTCTTTTTTGAGATGGAGTTTTGCTCTTGTTGCCCAGGCTGGAGTGCAATGGCGCGATCTCGGCTCACCGCAACCTCCGCCTCCCAGGTTCAAGCGTTTCTCCTGCCTCAGCCTTCCGAATAGCTGGGATTATAGGCATGCACCACCACATCCGGCTAATTTTGTATTTTTAGTAGAGATGGCGTTTCACCATGTTGGTCAGGCTGGTCTTGAACTCCCGACCTCAGGTGATCTGCCCGCCTCGGCCTCCCAAAGTGCTGGGATTACAGGCGTGAGACACCGGGCCTGGCCCCCTTATGGTCTTACTCTAAACTCTTACCATCTTTTTTCTAGGGGATATTAATAGACTCCCAAAACTTAATCTCTGTATCTGCTTTGTGCCTCTGGTCAGCTCTTTGTCCTGCGTGGGGTACTGCAGCATTCAGACCTTGTTCCAGACAGTTAATATTTCCCCAGCAACTCAGCATATGACTGCTGATGTATTAGCAGGTTTTCATGTTGACAGTGTCATCTACTTACATTGTTTAATCAGCAATCCTTACACATTCCTCTCAACCTCTCATATCGGTAGCTTCTCTTTTCCCCTGGTGGAAGAGGTCTTACCCTTGGCCACGGCCAGTTTTTTCAAGAGTTTATATTATACGTTTTCATGGACGTTTTTTCTTCACTTATATTCCGCTTGTTTTGTAACTTCATCCTTTCTGTACTCAACATAAAAATATGCTCAACTTCCTTACCCTTGAAGAAAATTCAACAATTCAGTGTTCATGGTTCACAGTGTATTCATATATTCATTCACTGTCTGAGCACTTAATTGTTTACATGTTTTTATATCAGTGATGCTGTGGACATTTATGTATGTTGTTCATCTTTCACATGTGTAGGGACACATTTTTGATGTTTCTGGAGTGAAATAATTGGATTATAGATTATGCAAATGTTCTAGTTTGCAAGATCATTCTCATTGTTTTCTAAAGGGCCTATATCAAAAAATTCCTCTCAGGAATTTTTGGAAGGTTCCATTGATCCATATCCTATCTAATACTTGAAACTATAAGGCCCCTCAATTTTTTGCCGATTAAATGGACACAAAATATTATCTGTTGTGCTCTTGATTTGCATTTTCCTCATTGGTAGGGTGGTTTAGTGTCTTTCATGATTCTGAGCCAATCTATATTTTCTTCTGTGAGATGTTATTTGGTGATAAATGCCTTTTTTTCAATTAACTTCTTTGGCTTTCTCTTTTTGATTTTATTTTTGTACATTATAGATACCTATCTTTTATCAGTTACATTTGCTGCCGGTATATTCTTCTAGTTTTTAATTTTGTCCTTCCACTCTTTTTAAAGTATCTTTTGTTCAATTAGTTCCTTACATAGCATAGTCTGATTTATGTTTTTTTTTTTTACGTGATTAATGATTTTGTACCTTGTGGAAAAAATGTTGCTTTACCCTAATGTCAAAAAGGTATTCTTGTTTATTTTATTGTAAGTTGTAAAACTTGCCATTTGGCATTTAAGTCTTTATCAATCTGAAGTTGATTTTGAGTATAGAATGTGATAGAATACAATATTTCCATTCCCCGTGTTGGTAGCCAATTTTTCTAGCTCTAATTCCTTAGTAGTCTCTCATCACTGAGGTGCTGTGCCTCTTTGCCATCTACCAAAGCCCCATCTATGTGCAAGGGGATTTCTGAGCTCTCTGTTCTTCTTTATTCCCAGTTTGCATTATGTCTGTGCCAGAGTGGTACCTCTGCCTTATGAGCTCTGTCCTGAGAGTGGCACTGCTCTTCACAGCTGTCACCTAGGTCAGAATCTTGGGAATCAGTCCCCCTGTGCCTCATCTTTCCCTAGATTCTCATCACCACCACCCTCTCATGCACTATAGCTCATTTGCATATTCTTTCTCCTAAGGCTATAGTGTCTTTCTCACATTCTCTCATGACAAGTGGGACTTACTTCACTGGGTACCTTCTGTTGGAAAACTGCCTTGATCTTTTTCTACCCAGGATTAGCCAAACTCAAGATAAGGACACAGTCCTCCAGGACTTTGTCAAGTCTACCCAAATCCTCTTAATTCCAACTGCAAATTCAGGGGTTTCCTGAAACCAACCTTAGGTTTCATAACTTGCTAAAAAGACTCACAACACTTTCTAAAACCTATTATACTCACAGTTTTGTTTATTACAGACAAAGCATACAAATTAGAAGAGGACACAGGATGTGGGGCTGAAGGGGTTCCAAACACAAAGCTTCCTCAGTAACTTGTTACCCACCCAGCATTGAGTGTAAAATATGTGCACAGAGCATTGCAAACCCAGGAAACTCACTGGAGCTCTGGTTTTTAGAGTTTGTTGAGCTTCATTACACAAGCACGGTTAATCGAGACATTGCCCACATTGCCATGTGAAGTTTCCAGCCTTCGTCCCTTTTCCAGAGTTCAGCTGATATCTTGTGGCTCAGAGACCTAACCTTCTACTCACTGGTTGGTCTTTCTGGTGCCAAGACCTCAGCCAGAGTCATCTATTTAGGATAAACTATTTAGGGACCTATAATGAGTTACCTTTATATAAATATTTAGTCTGGAATTGAAGCGATATCTCCACTCTAGGCCCTGTCCCCTCACCTGGTCTCTCTGCCTGGTCTCCCTTTCAAGGAGTCAGGAATCCAAGGAAAATAAAAGAAACAAATTACAGATCTTGGGTTCAAGATGGCAAAATATAACAGACATAAAGGCACCATTTATAACTTCATTTTTTTTACTGAAGTGGTGAGTTTGTTTCTTCTCTTTTTACATTACTAACAAGCCCTTCTGTGTGTTGGATTTCTTTCAGGTGACAAAGGAAAACCCAAGAGCACAGAACCTACCACCTGTGAGCTAGCCTTGTCTGAAGGAATCTCTTTTTGGGGACAACTAACACAAGGAGCTTCAGGGGACTCCCAGTTGGGGCAACCCAAGGATCAGGATGGGTTTTCAGAAATGCAGGGAGAATGCTTGAGACCAGGGTTAGATTCCCAAAAGGAGAAGCTTCCTGGAAAAATGAGCCCCAAACATGATGGTTTAGGGACAGCTGATAGTGTGTGTTCAAGGATTATACAGGATCAAGTCTCCTTAGGAGATGATGTCCATGACTGTGACTCACATGGATCAGGTAAAAATCCAATTATTCAGGAAGAGGAAAATATCTTTAAATGCAATGAATGTGAAAAAGTGTTTAACAAGAAACGCCTGCTTGCTCGGCATGAGAGGATTCACTCTGGAGTGAAGCCCTATGAATGCACGGAGTGTGGGAAAACCTTTAGCAAGAGTACATACCTCCTGCAGCACCACATGGTCCACACTGGGGAGAAGCCCTATAAGTGCATGGAGTGTGGGAAGGCTTTTAATCGCAAGTCACACCTTACACAGCACCAGCGGATTCACAGTGGAGAGAAGCCTTATAAGTGCAGTGAATGCGGAAAGGCCTTCACCCACCGCTCCACTTTTGTCTTGCATAACAGGAGCCACACTGGAGAAAAACCCTTTGTGTGCAAAGAATGTGGCAAAGCCTTTCGAGATAGGCCAGGTTTCATTCGACACTACATCATCCACAGTGGTGAGAATCCCTATGAGTGCTTCGAATGTGGCAAGGTCTTCAAACACAGGTCATACCTCATGTGGCACCAGCAGACTCATACCGGGGAGAAGCCCTATGAGTGCAGTGAATGTGGGAAGGCCTTCTGTGAGAGCGCAGCCCTGATTCACCACTATGTCATCCACACTGGAGAGAAGCCCTTTGAGTGCCTTGAGTGTGGGAAGGCTTTCAACCACCGATCCTACCTCAAGAGGCACCAGCGGATTCACACTGGGGAGAAGCCTTATGTGTGTAGTGAATGCGGAAAGGCCTTCACCCACTGCTCTACTTTCATCTTGCATAAAAGGGCCCACAGTGGAGAAAAACCTTTCGAGTGCAAAGAGTGTGGGAAAGCCTTTAGCAATAGGGCAGACCTCATTCGCCACTTCAGCATCCACACTGGAGAGAAGCCCTATGAGTGCATGGAGTGTGGAAAGGCCTTCAACCGCAGGTCAGGCCTCACAAGGCACCAGCGGATTCATAGTGGAGAGAAGCCCTATGAATGCATCGAGTGTGGGAAAACATTTTGCTGGAGCACAAACCTCATTCGACACTCTATCATCCACACTGGAGAGAAGCCGTATGAGTGCAGTGAATGTGGAAAGGCCTTCAGTCGCAGCTCGTCCCTCACTCAGCATCAAAGGATGCATACTGGGAGAAATCCTATCAGTGTAACAGATGTGGGAAGACCTTTTACAAGTGGGCAGACCTCAGTCAACATCCAAGAACTTTTATTGGGGAAAAACTTTTTGAATGTCACCACTGAGGAAAATCTTTTGCAAGAGGAAGCATCTTACATGGCATCTGATCGTACATACCAAAGAGAAACCCCACAAGTGTCTTCACTGTGAGAAAACCTTCTGTTGCCAAATGTCATTTGTCACCTAAGGAGTCATATTAGAAAATCACACAGCTTAGAGCCTTATTCTCCATCTGAATTCATCCTGGAAAAACACCCAGTGGTTATTATGCACTTGGGAAAACCTTTAGCTCCATCTTTCTCATTAGTTTACAGTGCAATGTTATCTCAGGAATTTTTATAAACAGAAAGGTGACATAGAAAAGAAAATGAAATGCAGACACTGCTTTTATACTGTTGTCTTGTATGTACATTTCTGTCCTGTGTCAGGAAAGTTAGTAAGGGAAGGTCTGGAAGCTTACTCAATGTCTTTGTTCTACAACATTGTCTCTTCTTAAGAAGCATTGTTTTTATGAGAAATAATCAAGCCTTGAGTTATGAAATACTTTTATATTTAAGGATTAAAAGAAACATGAATGCGCACATTTTATTGTACCACTTAATACTGTTTAGGTCTTTGATTTTTTAAAAAAATTCTTTTTTAATGGGTTTTAAACACTAACACTGAGAATTTTTCTTGATTCCCATCTGTTGGTTTACTTGATTGCTATAGCTGTATGGTAAATCTCAAAATTAGGTAATGTGATTTCTTTTTTCTTACTATTTTTATTTAAAATTCATTTAGCATTCCTAGTTTGACTTTCCGTATACACTTCAGGATTGGTTTTTCTGTTTTTCAAATATTCTTGCTTGGATTTTGATAGAAATTGAGTTAAATCTATAGATCAATGTGTTGAAAATTGGCATCTTAGTCTTCCAATTCATGAACATAGCCTATCTTTTCATTATTTAAATTTTGTTTGATATATTTCATTACTGTTTTATAGTTTACACAGTATAACTCCTGCACATTTAAAATAAGAATTATAGCTGCATAGTTTTTTGGGTGATTGTAAATGGCATTGATATTTAAAGTTTCAATTTTCACATGATGTTGGCTAGTATACAGAAACATTATTTTTTCAATCTTATTTTGCTGTCTTGCAACCTTCCTAAACTCATTATTTCTTGCCATTTCTTTTGGGAGAATCCTTAGGATTTTAAATATAGAAATGTCATTTGCAATTTGGGACAGTTTTATTTCTTGCTTCCCATCTGTATACCTTTTATTTGCTTTTCTCATGTTATTGTACTAGGTAGGATTTCCAGTGTGACGTTGAATACGAATAGTGACAAGCTATCCATGCCTTGTTCCTGATATTAGGGGGAAATGTTCAGTTTCTCATTATTATGATGTTGAAAGTTGCTTCCAAAGAGTTTCTCTATCGAGTTTAGAAAGTTTCCCTCTATTCCTAATTTGCTGGGATTTTTTTGGTTATTATTAATAAGTGTTGAATTTTGTCATATGCTTTTTCTCCACCAATTGATTTAATTATGTGATGTTACTTCTATAGTCAGTTGATACGATGTGTTACCTTGATTGAGTTTCAAGTATTGAACCAGCCTCACATCTTTGTGATAAGCCCTACTTGATCATGGAGTATAATTTTGTTTGTGTACTATGCTACAGTATTTCATTTGCTAGTATTTTGTTGAGGAAGCTTTCCTCTGATTTCATGAGTGATAATCTGTAGTTTTCTTTCTTCAACTGTTACTGTTTGGTTTTGATGTCTCGATGATAACTAACCTCCTAACATGAATTGGAAGGAATTCTCTTCTGTTTTTTTGGAAGATCATGTGTAGAATTGGTGTTATTTGTTCCTTTAATGTTTGGTAGCTTTCTCCAGTGAAGAAGTGGGACCTGGAGATTTTCCTTTTGAATGCTTTTTAATTATGTATTTATTTTATTTAATAGGTATAGAACTATTCAGAGTATTTCATATTGGATGAATTTTTATAGATTTTCTTAAGGAAGTGTTCATTTTATGTAAATGTTCTAATTTGTAGCATTCTTTGAAATATTTCCTTTTATCCTCTTGATGGCAGCAGGATCTGTACTTATGTTCCTTGTTGTATTCTTGATATTGGAAATGTATCACTTATTGTTGTCAGTCTTTGTAGACATATGTCAATTTCATTGATCATTTCAAAGAAATAGCACTTTATATCACTGATTTTTCTCTGGTCTCTGTTCTTAATTTCACTGGTATCTGCTCTGATGTGTATTGTATCCTTTCTCCTACTTGCTCTGGTTGTATTTGACTCAGTGGTTTCCTGAGGTGGATGTTTAGGTTATTGATTTGAGGCTTTTTTTCTTTTTTAATATAAGCTTTAAGTTCTATACATTTTTCTTACACTGCTGTTTCATCCCACAAGTCTTAATATGCTTTTGATTGTCTTACTCAGTTCTAAGATTTCCTGATTCCTTTTGAGACATCTTCTCTAACCCAGGAATTATTTAGAAGTATATTGTTTAATAGTGTTTGGAGTATTCCCTGCTATTTGTTATTGATTTCTAATTTGTTTTGCATTTGACATTACTGTTTAAATTTGTTGACTTTTTTTCCTTATGACCCAGGATATAGGCTGTCTTGTTTTACATAGCTGCTTGAAAAGAATGTGTGTTCTCGGTCATTTGGTGGAGTTTCTGTAAAAGTTTGTATGATCCTGTTAGTTGGTGGTGTTATTTAGGTCTCCTGTATCCTTGCTGATTTTCTGTGTAGTATTTCTATCAATTGCCAAGAGAAGGATTTTGAAGTCCTGAGCTATAATTGTGGAATTACCTATTCCTCCTTTAAGTTCTATCAGTTTTTGCTCCACATAATTTAAAGCTCTGTTGTTTGGTATATACACATGTAGGTTTGCTTAGTATTCTTGGTGTATTGACCCTTTTATAATTAAGTAATGTCCCTTTTTGCTCCTGTTAATACTCTTATCAATTTTTATCTGATATTTGTGTGGTCACTCTTACGTTTTGGTTAATGCTTGCATGATTTATACTTCATCATTTTTTTAAACCTTATCCATATCACTATATTGGGAGTAAGTTTCTTGTGAACAGCATATATTTGGGCTGTGGTTTTATATCCAGTTTGCGTATCTTTTTTTTTTTTTTTTTTTTTGAGACGGAGTTTTGTTCTTGTTGCCCAGGCTGGAGTGGAGTGGTGCGATCTCGGCTCACTGCAGCATCCGCCTCCTGAGTTCAAGTGATTCTCCTGCCTCAGGCTCTTGAGTAGCTGGGATTACAGGCATCCGCCACCATGCCTGACTGATTTTTTGTATTTTTATTAGAGATGGAGTTTCACCATGTTGGCCAGGCTGGTCTCGAACTCCTGACCTCAGGTGATCCACCTGCCTCAGCCTCCCAAAGTGCTAGGATTACTAGTATGAGCAACCACACACAGCATTTTTTTTTTTTTTTTTTGAGACGGAGTCTTGCTCTGTCGCCCTGGCTGGAGTGCAGTGGCGCAGTCTGCAACCTCTGCCTCCCGGGTTCAAGCCATTCTCTTGCCTCAGCCTCCCAAGTAGCTGGGATTACAGGTGCCTGCCACCACACCTAGCTAATTTTTATATTTTTAGTAGAGACGAGGTTTCATCATGTTGGTCAGGCTGGTCTCAAACTCCTGACGTCAGGTGATCTGCCCACCTCAGCCTCCCAAAGTGCTGGGATTACAGGTATGTGTCACTGTGGCCCCAGTTTGCATATTTCTGTCTTTTATTGGTGTATGTAGACCATTTAAAGTTTACAATAATTATGTTAGTGCTGTGTCTGCTATTTTATGATTAGTTTTTTGTGTTTCCTGTTGCTTCTTTCTTGGTTTGTTTGGGTTTTTTTTTTTTTTTTGTCTTTAACATTTTTTAGAATTCCATTTGATATATTTGTAGTGTTTTTTAAATATATTTCTTTGTATTAATTTTTTTAGTGGTTGCTTTAAGTAGTATAATGTACATATGTAACATAATTACAGTTAATGGTATGAAAAATTTAGCACTTTGATGTATAGAAACCTTACTTCCATTGGTCCCTTCACCTTGCCTGTTAATATAATTGTCTAAAGTAATTCCTCTTCAAAATTGAGCACTATGTTGGAAAATGTAATTTTTGCTTCCACTGTCAAATATATTTTACAAAAGTCACAGGAAGTATTGCTTGTTGATCTCTTTACCCATTCCACTATTCTTTCTTGAAATTCTAAGCCACCTTCTATTAACATTTTCTTTCTGTTTGGCGAACTTGTGTAGCCTTTTTTCTAGGGTCAGTCTGCTGGTGTCTCTAAAAGTGTCTTTATGTTCCCTTCATTCCTGAGGGATATTTTTGTGGGATAATAGGATTTAGGGTCTGCAGTTCTTTTAGTATTTGAGAAACATGTTTGTTCCTTCTGTCTGCTATGGTTTCAGATGAGAAATCTGTTGCCATTTGAACCATTGTTCCCTAGTTCATAATGTGCCATTTTTATCAACCTGCGTTCAAAGTGTTTTGTTTTTTTTGTAGTGTTCAGAAGTTTGGTTATGAGGTGTGTGGCATGGAATTTTTTTGAGTGTATCATGTTTGGTTTTTGTTTAGCTTTTTGATTTGTAGGTTTATGCCCTTTGCCAAATTTGGGAATTTTTAACCATTATTTCTTGAAATATTTTTTCATCCCTACTCTTTCTCCTCTCTGTGATATGAATGGTAGAGCTTTTGTTACTGTCTCAGAGGTCTCTTGTGCTTTCATGTTTACCCCCTTTTTCTGGTCTGTTTTTCCCTTTTTTTCATATTGGTTAATTTCTGTTGACTTTTTTTCAGCTCACTGATTCTTTTTTTCTGCCATATGCAGTCTACTGTTGAGCTTGTCCATTGAGTTTTTGTTTTGGTTTTTGTATTTTTCAGTTGTTTAATTTCCATTTGTTTTGTTTTGTTTTGTTTTTTTGAGACAGAGTCTTTGCTCTGTTGCCCAGGCTGGAGTGCAGTGGCGTGATCTCTGCTCACTGCAAGCTCTGCCTCCCGGGTTCATGCCATTCTCCTGCCTCAGCCTCCCGAGTAGCTGGGACTACAGGTGCCTGCCACCATGCCCAGCTAATTTTTTGTATTTTTAGTAGAGACGGGGTTTCACTGTGTTAGCCAGGATGGTCTCGATTTCCTGATCTTGTGATCCACCTGCCTCGGCCTCCTGAAGTGCTGGGATTACAGGTGTGAGCCACTGTGCCTGGCCTCCATTTGGTTCTTTTGTACATCTTTGATTTCTTTGCTTAGTTTATAATACTAAAGGGCTCAGAAAACAGAAAAAACTAAATTCCAGAGTCATGGTTTTCTGGTGGTTTGTCTCAATATTTGAATAGAAATCCTAAATTATCTGGAGGAGTAGAAGTCTTGTAATCTTTTATATTGGGCTTCTTAAATATTTCTGTCAACAGATCTTATATCAGGGTGATCTGCATATCATTCAGAGTTACGTACTCCACGGGAAGGTTGTATGTAAAATCCTCCAGCTCTGTAAGCCTTGTTATATCCTCAATGGAGAAGGGGTCATTCCTTTTCTAAGATCACTCTTACACTTTCTTATTAGACACACACACCCTTCCCCAACCAAACTTGTGTAAGTCCTCTGTCTTTCATACTCTTGTTTAGTCTTTAACTTCTCCTTATTAACCAGCTTCTTTCCCATAATGTATAGCTTTAGTCAGATCTCAAGCCTCGTTTCCAACCTATTTCACCCTTCCTTGCCTATCAAGCTCTGGTTATTCTTTCTTCCACACACATGCCCTGAGTAACTATTCTGTGCACTGTCCCCACCCCTTTACATTTCCTTTTACTCCCCAGATACTACTGAATGGCTTCCACCACCGTTGCCTGACTTAAGCACGTCTCAGAAAGGTCCCTTTTGACCCCCTCACTCTCTTTTTGGACCTCCATACTGCTAAATCTCTGACTTGAAGGTCCTTTCCTGGCTTCTGTGAATTCCTGGCTTTTTCCTTTTTAGGGTCTGTGTCTTTCTTCCATCTGTAAAACAGCTTTACTTCCCAGCATCCATCATGATCATTGCTGTTTTCTAACTTGTCCTTCACCCCATGACTGAGTTAATTTGCGCTGAAGACACTTTACTCTCAATTACCTACAGTGTTTCCCTAAATCTGTGTCTCCAGGTTGGATGTTTCTCATGTTGTTACCCACTGGTCATCCTTCCACACTTTTTCTGTATTTGCACTCACTGAGCCTATATGCATGTATCATGTGGCCATGACCTTGGCCGTGGGGATGCACCCATAATCATCATAAGAGAACACAAATTATTACTGTGTATCAGACATTGTTTTGAATGTTTTACATGCGTCAGCTCTTTTAACCTTTATGACAACTCCATAATGTTATTTCCCCCCTTTAACAGATTAGAAAACTGAGGTACAGAAAGATTAAGGAATTTGTCAAAGATTTCGCAATTGTGAAATTTGGGTTTGGGGACTGGAAGCCACTGCACTGGCTTCAGAATCCATGTCCTTAACCACTTTATTGCTTCTCATAAAGTGGGTCTTTGTTTCCTGGTCACCACTTGTTTTTACTAAAATGGGTAAAACTGTGCTCATTTATTTATAATCTACTATTCTTATTTGACAGTACATCTTGGCCATTCCTTCAAGCAAGTGAGATAAACCAGACTCACTCTTTAATGCCTGCATAAGCTATTGTGACTGTAGAAAAGACGGAGAATGTCTGGGTTTGAGGATATGTGGGAGGGCTGGGGAGGAGGAGTAGAGAAGGGCTAAGGCATGTTGTTTTAGGTGTGTTTGAGATGCCTGAAGAACATCAGTGTATCCCCCTAATTTCTGTCTTGTTACTCAAACCAGACACACTGTGGCCATTTCTTTTTCCTTTATCATTCCCACGTCCAGCCACCGCCCCATTCCTTTTTGTTCTGTAGTAGACCCTCAATATATATCTGTGTGTTGGTAAATGGCCATACACAGCAGGGTATTTTTTATTATAATTTTCAGTTCCCTCAGCGTGTTTACCACAAAGCTGTGCATATAGGTGGCACCATATATGGCGTACCTTGACCTCGAAGAGAATCTACATGGACTTTTATGGACCTATGTACACAATTTTAGAAATCATAATGAATGAATGCTGGAGTCCTCAAGACCCCTTCCAGATTTGATTTGCTAGGAAGACTCACAGGACTCAGCATTTTGTCATACTCAATGGCTATGATTTACCACACCGAAAGAATCCAGAGCAAACTCAGTAAAAGGCTCAAACCCAAGTCCAGAGGAAACCAGGCACAATCTTCGAGAATCTTAATGAAATCACACAGGATGTGCTTCACTGAAGCTCCATCTGGGACTTAACACACGTGAGATGTGTTCCAGGAAGTCGTCTTGAGCACCCATTGCTCAGAGTTTATATTGGACTTGCTTTCTAGCACATACCACAATTCTAGACCTCCAGAAGAACAGGAGGCATTCAGCGTAAGACAGTTTAGGCACACAGAGCTACTTCTCATTACTGGGAACAATGGGAAACTTCCCGAAACCTAAAGTACAGACTCCAGCCAAGGATGAACCTTGCAAGATCAAAGAACAGCAGTCTCTGTCCTGCTCTGTTCTCTTTTTCACAGTAACTTAAATGGAAAAATGCTGAGTTAGCTTAAGTTTCTGTAACAAACATTAAGCAAATAAAATTTTCTATAACAGAAATAAGCCATAGCTTTGAGATGAAGGCTTATATACGTGTAAACCATTGTAACCAAGAAAAAAAAAAAAGAGTCACAGTGAAAATACTTAACAAACTAGCCAGGATTTAATTCAGTGATGACAGGGAACAGAGGAAGTCTTGTGAGGAAGGATCTTGCCTCTGCCTAGTATCTTTCACAGACAGGCTTCAAGTGGTTTGATTTGCAGATACACCCTTTCTTGGCCTTTATTTCGGCAAAGATGTGATGGGTAGGTAAATGCCGTGTTCTTTCCCTAGCACGTGTGTCAGTTTCTCATCCACTCTTTGTTCTTGCTATTGAAAGTTGTAGCTTCTGGCTACAACAGAGATAGTTGAAGAATATGGAGTTCGCCATAATTTATCATTAAATGTGGATAATTTGAGATTAAAGAATATGTTGTTGCAGGCTTAGTCACTTTGATGGATCTGTCTGTGAGTTTCACTTGGAGGAAGTGGGAGCAGTTGGCTCCAGCTGAGAGGGCCCTTACAGAGACATGATGCTAGAGACCTTGAGAAATCTGGTCTCTTGTATATGTAACTCCTCTTTGTACTCAGACTCCGGCCCACAGACAGCCTTTCCTTTCCATTGTGGAAAGCTGGGGAGGCTCCACAATGCTCAGTGACGTATTTCAATTTTGAGAATTGAATATTTTTAATGATTGCTAAGAGATGGATTATTTTTGCTCATAGCAAAATCTGTTTGTGTTTCATATCTCACAATTGGAAGGTCTCAGCTAAATTGTAAATGGACAGTTTCTTTTGCCTCTTTTGGAGTACTGTCAAGAGCGTGGACCTGGGAGACAGACTACCTGCTTATACTTTCTGTCCTTGTTCTTACCTGCTGGAAAGGACATTCATAGCCACTCTGCCTCACTTAAATTGGAGATCCATGTATTCACATGTTTTTATTATGCTGGCTTTGAGAGAGAAGATCTCACTGTCACCCAGGCTGGAGGGCAGTGGTGCGATCATAACTCACTGCAGCCTCAAACTCCTGGGCTCAAGTAATCTTCCCATCTCAGACTCCCAAAGTGCTGGGATTACAAGCATGAGCCACTGTACTGGCTATTCTGCTGTTTGGCAAGTGGAGCCTTGCTGATCCTGAGAGACTGTCCATCCCAGGACTAGCTAATTTTAAGTGGTAGCAAAGGACTCCCCTGGGTATGTGCCTTTAATATGCAACCAAACAATTCAGTGTCCATTCCCTTCCCCCACCCCCTTTATCAAGGCCTCACACATGGAGCCACTATCTTCCTGCCATAACCACTCCAGGGTCAGATATTAAGCAAGTAGGGACAGTTCCTAATGAAATTCAGGCCTGTAATCTCAGCACTTTGGGAAGCTCAAGTGGGAGGATCACTTGAGTCCAGGAGTTTGAGGCCAGCTTGGGCAACATAGTGAGACCCCATCTCTACAAAAATATATAATAATTAGCTAGGCATGGTGGTGTATGCCTGTACTCCCAGCTACTTGGGAGGCTGAGGTGGGAGTATTAAATGAGCCCAGGAGGTTGAGGCTGCAGTGAGCTATGATGGTACCACTGTACTCCAGCCTAGGTGACAGAGTGAGAGCCTGTCTCAAAATAAAATTAAAAAGCCAAGCCTAACCCTGCTTAGCTTGCTTACCTTGTCTTGACCATTCTTACCTGCAAAAGCACAGTGAAGGTTCTTGCCCATGCTTTCCCCCAACTCCTGCTGTTTTTCCGATCCTGCTGCTTCCGCATGTGGTCCTACACTGCCTGGTGTGTGCCCCTTTCTTGGGAAGTGTGTGTAGCTAAGTATCTCTTCAATGGCAGTATCTCCTGATCTGTTGGCCTCACCATACCTGAATAATAAAATTGGCCTCTCAAAATGCCACCTCAAACCATTACATGGAAGTTATATTTCCGTGTAATTTCTAGAGTACTGGGTACCTACATCAGGCAACATGGTATAGAACCATGGATTGGAGGATGGATTGATGCCAAGGAGGGACTGTTTAGGTGAATTACTAGGAACCAGACATCCAAGGGACCACTGTGTTGGTGGGATCCCAGTGATCTCAGTAGTCAAGACTTTAGAAAAATAGTTCCAGATGCCTTCCTCATTGTTGGACACTTCTGAAAAAGGCCAAGCACAACTAATTGAGGGCCCCAGATATACAAACATTATTCTGTCATTTCTCCAAGCTGTTTGAAGTTTGAAGGAAGAAATGTCTTTCTGTATATTATTTCCCAGTCCTACCTACATCATTTGTTCTTTTTTTTTTTTTTCTTTTTCTCTTTTTTTGAGACGGAGTTTTGCTCTTGTTGCCCAGGCTGGAGTGCAATGGCGCGATCTCAGCTCACTGCAACCTCTGCCTCCCAGGTTCAAGCAATTCTGTCTCAGCCTCCCGAGTAGCTGAGATCACAGGCATGCACCACCACGCCTGGCTAATTTTGTATTTTTAGGAGAGATGGGGTTTCTCCATATTGAGGCTGGTCTCAAACTCCTGACCTCAAGTGATCTGCCCACCTCAGCCTCCCAAAGTGCTGGGATTACAGGCGTGAGCCACCGCGCCCGGCCCATTTGTTCGCTTGATATTCTCAGGCATCTGCATTAACTCTCTTTTCTTATGATCTACGGCATTGCAGTTGTATAGCCTCTCAGCATACCTGTTTGCCCTTCCCAGTGCCATTCCATGTCCCTGCTCTTGGGTAAAATGACACGTGTTTGAAGTGGTCCCTTCTCACTCTGTCTCTTGTTGATCCCTGGAATCACACATAAGCAGTGGTCACTTTCTTTGCAATCTTGAGTTTCCTCCTGACATTTGCCTTCGATGTCATCATGGCCACCTACAAGCCTGTTTTTCATCTGCATGTTCTTTTGTCACTTACACTTTCTAAGTTATCTTTGCATAACTGACTTCTGCTTGAGTGTCAGTCACCACCAGTCTGGTCTTTCCTGTGTGTGTATGGGTTTCTCCAACTTGATTATTTGTCCTTTCCTCCCTCTCCTCCTTTAATAGAGGAGCCTCTTAGGGATGTTTTCCTTTTTTGTGTAATATTTTCACTTCTCCATTACCTCTTTCTTGCTTTATTTCTCTCCACTTCCCAAACCTCTACTCTTCGTGGAACTCCTTGCTACAATGCCACCTTCTCCGACATTGTGACTAAGGTCAGAAGTGACTTGGTGCTTATAAATCACAAGTCCTTGTCTTTCTTGGGCCATCAGTAGAATTTTATTGTGTCTAATACTCAATTCGTGAAGTATGTTCTCTTTCCTTGGCTCTGTAACATCTTTTTCCTCATTCGTTCCCTCCCTCTCTCCCTTCTTTGTGCAGTCATCCATATCTAGCTGCCCACTCAATGTTGAAATACCTAAAGGTTTTGTCCAAGGCTCTTTTGCCTTGTATGGCCTCTCCGCAGCCTCATCTGTGCCCTTGGCTTCAGTTACCTTCCTTACTTTAAAGGCATTGAAAATAGAATACCCCAGTCTTCAGCAATCCTTACAGCTCTGGACCTGAATTACCAGTTATCTTCTTGCTATCTTCACATAGATGTTTCAAAGATACCTCATTCTTCACCTGATGTAAATAAGATCAATAAAATGCTTCTCCCTGACTCTGATCCACTTCAGTCTTCCCTCTTTACTACATGGCACTGTTTAGTTACGTTGGCTAGAAATTTCCAACTCAGCATAGTTATCTCAATCTCTTCTTCCTTCATGTACAATCAGAAAGTTGTGTTTTTTTGTTTGTCTTTTTTAACACAGAGTCTCGTTCTGTCCCCAGGCTGGAGCAGTGGTGCGAACTCGGCTCACTGCAACCTCCGCCTCCTGGGTTCAAGCAATTCTCCTGCCTCAGCCTCCTGAGTAGCTGGGATTATAGGTGCATGCCACCACACCCAGCTAATTTTTGTATTTTTAGTAGAGACGGGGTTTCACCACGTTGGCCAGAATGCTCTCAATCTCCTGACCTTGTGATCTGCCTGCCTTGGCCTCCCAAAGTGCTGGGATTACAGGTGTGAGCCACTGCCCCGGCCCCGTCATTTTTAATTCTTAAATATCTCTCAAGTATGTCCACTTCTCTCTACCACCTCTTCCTAGTCCATCCAGTCATCATCTGTCATCTCAATTAGTGTCCTTTTACCCACATTTTCTCTTCAATCCATTCTCTAAGCTGAAACCAGAGAACCATCTCAGATTAATAGTGCTCTGCTTTGCCCTCCCTCTGACCCCACTGCGTTTCCTGAAAACTTTTTATGGCTTCAACTCTTGGGATAAAAACCAAATATGGCCAGGTGTGGTAGTTCACAACTGTAATCTCAGCACTTTGGGAGGCCAAGGTAGGAGGATTGCTTGAGCCCAGGTATTTGAGACCAGCCTGGGCAACAAAGTGAGACCTCATCTCTAAAAACAACTCCCAAATCATTACATGGTCAATCCTTTGGGCTTTATCTGAGCTTTATCTGGTCTGGGAGGTGCCTCATTTACTACCTTTCATCTTGCATAACTTATGCCCTTTCTGTTTTCACTTTGTGTTTCCTTTTTCCCACCTGCCATGGGGCTTTTCCACCACACACTTTGTCCAGTAGTGAATATTTATCCTTCATCCCAGCTACGTCGTAAGCATTCTTTCATAAATATCTGTGTGTGTGTGTGTGTGTGCATACACATGCATATATATTTAGGTTTGATTACTGACTCCTGACTGTCTCACCAACTAGATTTCCAGCTTCAAAAGAGCACAGATGTTAACATGGATTTTATCCTCATTGTTCCATGCACATAGTTCCTAGTCAGTAGTAGATATTCAGATATCTGCTAAATGGATACGTGGATGAATGGCCTTAATCATTTTGATATTTTAGGTTACTTACCTCAGGCTTCACGATTTGCTAGAAGTACACACAAGACTCAGAAAAGCTGTTATGGTTATAGTTTATTACAATAAAAGGATATAGACCAAGATCACCAAAGGGAAAAATCACATAGAATGAAGTCCGCATGAAAGCAGGCACAAAACTCTGGGTGTTATCTCCCATTACGGTCACATAGGGACACACTTAATTCCCCCAGCAAAGATGTGTGACAAGATGTTCACAGTATTATAATACAAGCCAGGGAAGTTCACTCAAGCATTCATTTCTGGGGTTTTTATGGAGGGTCATTTACATAGGAATGCAGGGTCCACATGACTAGTCATAGCCATACAGCCCTTGCAAAAAGCAAACATACAGTGTGGCCCAGGGCCTCGGGCATGCAAAATCCAGCATTCACCATGAGGAATATTGTCAGAAGCATTTGAACCAGAGCAAATCCGTCTTGAATAGGGGCTGGGCAAAATGAGGCTGAGACCCGTGCTGCATTCCCAGGAAGTTAGGCATTCTAAGTCACAGGAGGAGACAGGAGTTTGGCGCAAGACACTGGTCACAAAAACCCTGCTGATAAAACAGCTTGTGGTAAAGAAGCTGGCCAAAACCAAGACGGCCAAAACCAAGGTCGTCCTCACTGCCCATTATATCCCAATTATGCATTAGCATGCAAAAAGTCACTCTCAGCAGCACCATGACAGTTTACAAATGCCATGGCAATGTCAGGAAGTTACCCTATATGGTCTAAAAAGGAGAGGAACCCTCAGTTCTGAGAACTGCTCACCCCTTTCCTGGGAAACTCGTGAATAATCCAACCCTCCTTTAGCATATAATCAATAAATAACTATAAGTAGCCTTAGTCCAGCAGCCCAAACTACTGCTCTGCCTATGGAGTAGCCATTTTGTATTCCTTTTTTTTTTTTTTTTTTTTTTTTGAGACGGAGTCTTGCTCTGTTGCCCAGGCTGGAGTGTAATGGCATGATCTTGGCTCACTGCAACCTCTGCTTCCCGGGTTCAAGCGATTCTCCTGCCTCAGCCTCTCGAGTGGCTGGGATTACAGGCATGTGCCACCACGCCCGGCTAATTTTTGTGTTTTTAGTAGAGATGGGGTTTTGCCATGATGGCCTGGCTGGTCTCAAACTCCTGACCTCAGGTGATCCACCCTCCTCGGCCTCCCAAAGTGCTAGGATTACAGGCGTGAGCCACCGCGCCTGGCCCCTTTACTTTCTTAATAAACTTGCTTTCACTTTATGGACTCACCCCGAATTCTTTCTTGTGGAAGATCCAAGAACCCTCTTGAGGTCTGGATTGGGACCCCTTTTCAGTAACAATGTTCTTAGAATAAATTATCTCATCAAATCGATACATGAAGGCCTATGGACTCAGGCTTAAAAATTACTTTTACCAGGCAAAATATTCCAGAAACTCAGAGATTGTCTTCCTGGAGCTGATCAAGGGCCATTTCTTTCTTTAGAATGTATAGCATCTGAGCAACTGAAGCCTGATGAGTTCACACTTTCGTGTATAACCAAAGCCCTGGCCCTAGCCTAGAATCTCTTACAGCAAAACAATCATATTTACTGAGCATCTACATTTAGTATAACATTTATATAAGATATATCAGCAGTATCATCATGAACATGCTGAGCCACTGGAGCAGCTCGTGTGGGGAATGGATAGATTTAGAAACAACAATCCATCCCATAAAGCCATTCATACTTTTCCATATATTTGTATCAATTCAATTACTCATTGTTCTCCTTGATCTACTGTTAATTGTACCTTGTGGTAAACCACCTCCCCTCTCACTACATTGGCTTAAGTTATCCTCCACCTTGCACATCTGGAAAGAGCCAGAGCTCCCTAACAGGACTTCTCCCTCTTGCCCCTCCCATATTCCAATTTCCATAGACTGCCCAGAGTGATCCTTTTAAAACATAAATCAGTCCAGGCACAGTGGCTCACGCCTGTAATCCCAGCACTTTGGGAGGCTGAGGCGGGTGGATCACGAGGTCAGGAGATCGAGACCATCCTGGCTAACATGGTGAAACCCTGTCTCTACTAAAAATACAAAAAATTACCCGGGCGTAGTGGCACATGCCTGTAATCCCAGCTACTCCAGAGGCTGAGGCGGGAGAATCGCTTGAACCCAGGAGGAGAAGGTTGCAGTGAGCCGAGATCACGCCATCACACTCCAGCCTGGCGACAGGGCAAGACTCCGTCTCAAAAAACAAACAAACAAAAACATAAATCAGATAACATCACAGCTCTGCTCAAAACCCCATGATGGTTACCCATTTCACAGTGTATTAGCTATATTTTCTTATTTTCTGCATTCTTGATGCTATGGAATTTGGGACCTTGCCATATAGAGTTAACTGATTCTTAGAGATTGCAAATGACTCACTCTGAACCATGGCTTTTATTTGCATACTAACAAATCCAGAGTCCCCTAATGTGAATCATCTCCTCTGTCTGGCTCTTACACTACAGGAGACAATTTTTTTTTTTTTTTTTTTTTCTCTAATGACTCCAGGGCCAGGTACTAGGCAGACAGGGACAGCTCCTAGACCCCAAAGTCTACCAACTTTATTCAAACCAGCAAATCCTCTTCTGGTTACCCAGCCCTGCCTTTCTTTTCCTGTGGAAAACAATAAAGGATCTGGCCTCTGCTTTCTCCTCTGCTTCTGCTTCTTATACCACCCTGGTGCTTCTCACATAGCCCTGCAGTATGTGTTTTGCCTACTGTTTCTAAAACTCCGTGAGTTGAAAGTTCTTCCTTCCTGGCAATCATTTGCATGTCTGAGTTTCTTATCAGACCATACTGCAAAAAACCCCAGGTACATTTTTGAACACACAGGAATATATTACAACCTCTCTACGCTGGCATAAAAGACTACACAATTTGTTTCCATCTATCTCTCCAACTTCCATGCACATTCAGTTCCAGCCGCACTAGGCTTCTTGGTGTTCCACAAACACCCAGGATGCTCTGTCAGTTCCATTGTCCTGTGTGTTTTCTCTGAGTGATAACACTGTTTCCTGAGATCTCCACTTGATGAGTCTTTAATTCCTCCAAGTCCATGCTAAAACATCACTTTTTTTTTTTCTTTTGAGACGGAGTCTTGCTCTGTCGCCCAGGCTGGAGAGCAGTGGCGTGATCTTGGCTCACTGCAACCTCTGCCTCCCGGGTTCAAGTGATTCTCCTGCCTCAGCCTCTCTAGTAGCTGGGACTACAGGTGCGCCCACCACCACGGCCAGCTAATTTTTTGTATTTTTAGTAGAGACGGGGTTTCACCATGTTAGCTAGGACAGTCTCGATCTCCCGACCTCATGATCCGCCCGCCTCAGCCTCCCAAAGTGCTGGGATTACAGGCATGAGCCACCACGCCTGGCCTAACTGTCTTATTAGACCTGTCCCAACCACTCTGTATTGCACAACTGGCTTTATCCCACTCTCACTGATTCTTAATCTGCTCTAGTTTGTCTTATCTCCACAACACTCCTAACCTTCTATATTGTTTAGGAGTTTTGGATTATTATTATTTTGTGTGTGTGGGGGGGGGGTGGGGTATGTATGTGTCTCCATTGTGACTTTTTGTTTTTTTGTTTAGAAACAGGGTTTCGCTAGATAGCCCAGGCTGGTCTCAAACTCCTGGTCTCAAGCGATCCTCCTGTTTCAGTGTCCTGAGTAGCTAGGACTACAGGAACAAACCCACCAGGCCCACCTCTGTATCTCCACTGTTTAGAGCAGAGACTATCACAAGATAGTCAAGTACTTGTTGAGTCAATTAATTAAAAGTTAGTAAATATATAAAAATATATTTTCAAATGGTTATGAATGTCCTAAAGAAAAATAGAGCAGAGTAATACTGGGGTGAGGGACTACTTTAAAATTTTTATTATTATTATTATTTTTTAAACAAACAGGTTCTCTCACTCTGTTGCCCGGGCTGGAATGCAGTGGCACAATCATGGCTCACTGCAGCCTAAACCGCCATGGCTCAAGTGATCCTCCTCCCTCAGCCTCCCGAGTAGCCAGGACTATAGGTACCCACCACCACGCCTGGCTAATTTTTAAATTTTTCACAGAGACGGGGTCTCACTATGTTGCCCAGGCTGGTCTTGAACTCCTGGGCTCAAGTGATCCTCCTACCTTGGCTTCTCCAAGTGTTGGGATTACAGGACCCCACACCTGGCCGGAGGAGCTACTTTAGATTAAGAGATCCGCACTTGAGCCCAGGAGTTTTGAGAGGAGCTGGGCAACACAGTGAGACCCCATATCTACAAAAAATAAAAAAAAATTAGTTGGGTGTGTTGGTGTGGGCCTGTGATCCCAGTTACTCAGGAGGCTGAGGTGAGAGGATCACATGAGCCTGGGAGGTGGAGGCTGCAGTGAGCTATGACCCTGCTACTGTACTGCAGCCTGGGTTACAGAGGAAGACCCCATCTCAAAAGAAAAAAAAAAAAGAGTAAGAGATCTGGAGAGGCCTCTATGAGAAGGGAATGGTTGATACAAGCTGAGACTCATTACCTGGACCACATGTCTACGATCCAGGTGGCACTGGCTCAACACTGTATCTTTTACATCATCCTGCAAAGTGCCTTCCCTCAGCTTCTCTAAGAAGTATTTGTAGAGTGAATGTTGAGTGGATTTTATAATGATGCTGCGAAATCCCCATGGTCTCCTGGCACCACTGTAGGACTGTTACTGTAGGACTGCTGGGTCACCCCTGGCTGTTAAGGCCATTTCCCTTTCTCTTCTCTCAGCAACCAGCCTATGGCTTCAGGGGAAACTTCCAGTTCAAGACTGAAAGTCATGGTTTTGGCCCCAAGATGTATTTCTGCTCCTGACTCCATGAGAACAAGACAGATTCTACAGGGAATGAAAGGAGAAGCTACAAGGAATGAAAGGAGAAGGAATGAAAGGAATGAAGGGAGAAGGAATGAAAGGAGAAGCTGACTGGAGCAAATACTAGTTACGAAAGGATTCCCTATGAAGTGAGACTTGAGATGAAGAGGAAGCAGCAGATTCCAGATGAATTTTAGGGTTGGAACCCATATATTACCTTCGTAACCAGAGAGCCTGGTATTCTTGATTCTTCCACTATAGACCACTGATGTGGTTTGAGAAGAGAGTACAGAATGACACCACTTTCAACAATACCCAGAGGCATAAATTGCTCCAAAGCTTTTTATCAGGCTTGACCAGACACGGTGGCTCACACCTGTAGTCCCAGCACTTTGGGAGGCCAAGGCGGGTGGATCACATGAGGTCAGGAGTTCGAGACCAGCCTGGCCAACATGGTGAAACCCTGTCTCTACTAAAAACTACAAAAATGTAATCCCAGCTACTTGGGATGAGGCAGGAGAATAGCTTGAACCTAGGAGGCAGAGGTTGCAGTGAGCTGAGATCACGCCATTGCACTCCAGCCTGGGTGACAGAGCAAAACTCCGTCTCAAAAATAAATAAATAAATAAATCAGGCTGTTTGGGTTCCCAAACTGTTTGATATTTGTTCTACTTCAGGTTGGCATACCTCCACATGTTTCTTTCCAGGCTCTCTCCTTGTCCCCTCAGGCAGTATCTCTGGATCTGGGTTCTAAAGCTGGGAGTGGGAACAATGGCCCACTTCTGACATCCTGCTTTGAGGTCTGAGTGCTCAGTGGTAGTGGGTGGCCAGTGGCCTCATGTCTTTTCAGCTGCCCTGTCATGGTACACTACTACAGACTTTCAGTGGGGCAAGTGTGATGAATCCCCAGTACTCAGCATCATGATGCCCAAGGAAGGGCCTTCATCTCACCAACACTGGATGGGTGGAGGAAGGGAGCTCCTGCCTCTGGGGCTGCACTCACTAGGGATTTAGCCTCAGCAAGTTTCTGGTGGCAAGATAAGAAATGCTGACATCCTACCCTGCTGGGAAGACAGCCCTCTGTATGGAAGCTGAGAGGGAGAGCCCTGTGTTCTTGTCTGCAACACTGTGGAGTATAGTTTCCATATCATTGAACTGGGAGGGCTGAAGGAAAGAGATAGTCTTGGTTCAAATACCACAGACTCTCACAGTTCTTACAGAAGGACAGATTCTCTTGAATAAATATTTTTTCATTTGATGTATATCCTTAGGGCTATCTCCAGAGACATGACTTTTTTTGTTTTCATTTTTGTTTTTAATAATTTTCAACAGTTTTGTTGGGGAGTAGGCCCACAGAGCGCCTTATGCTGTCATGCCAGAAGTCTCTCCTTGCTTTTTTTGTTTTAAACTTTTTATTTTCTGACAATTTTAGCTGTAAAGAAGCAAAGATATTACAGAGTTCCTATATAACTTCATGCAGCTCCACCTCATGTTAATACTTCACAAGCCTATGACATATTTGTCAAAGCTAAGAAATTAACATGGTATACTACTACTACTACTAACTGAACTACACACTGTATTTGGATTTCACCAGTTTTTTTCCACTAATATCCTCCAGTTGCAGGATCCATTCCAGGACACCACATTTCAGTTAATCATCTCATCGCTTTAGTTTTCTCCCATCTGTTACAGCTGCTCTGTCTTTTCTTGTTTTTCATGATCTACATACTTCTGGAGTGCTCATAATGCAATGTCCCTTAATTTGCATTTGTCTGGTATTTTTTCATTATTAGTCTAGAATTGTGGGTTAAGGGGAAGAATATCAGATTGGCATAGTGTCCTCCTTGTATCATCACAGTAGGTGTTACTTCATGTCAAGATGACTAAAATGGGCCAGGCACGGTGGCTTACGCCCTGTAATCCCAGGACTTTGGGAGGCCGAGGCGGGTGGATCACAAGGTCAAGAGATCCAGACCATCCTGGCCAACATGGTGAAACCCCGTCTCTACTAAAAATACAAAAATTAGCCGGGCTTGGTGGCGTGCAACTGTAGTCCCAGCTACTCAAGAGGCTCAGGCAGGAGAATGGCTTGAACCTGGGAGGCGGAGGTTGCAGTGAGCTGAGATCGCGCCACTGCACTCCAGCCTGGGCGACAGAGCGAGACTCCATCTCAAAAAAAAAAAAAAAATTATATATGGAAATGCTTTCGCAGGCAATACTTTCCCAGGAAATATTTTCCACAAGCAATACTTTCCCAGGGAAGGCAAAATGATCAGGGAGGCCAGAGAAAGACCCACCCATTGCAGTGACACTGAAAAGTTCAGGCGGCTGCGGCTGCTGTCATGAAGAGATTTTTTTCCAGCAGTCCCGTCAGCTCTCAAGTTTCCCCTTTTGGGGGAGGAAAAAGCTCCCCATGTCCCACGATCCTGTACATGCCTAACCCTGTCGCCCGGAGCCATCAGCAAAGAGTGCAAGGCAGATTAATCCAAAGACAATAGCAGTTAACATCCCATGGTGCCAAACCTGTTCTTAGCCAAGAGGGACTTTACTGAGAGGGGTCTCTAACCCCCTAAATCTTAGAAGGGACTCTAATCCTCCTAAGTTGGGCCTCTAACCCAAGGTCAGTCAAGCGTCCTTGCCTTTTATTAAGAGGGGCCTCTAATCCACTCTGCCTTAGGAGAGACTCTAACTCCCCTAACTTGAGCATCTATCCCAATCCCATTCTTTACCTGGGTACCCCACCACTTACCCAAAGTCATCCAATCAGTGCTGCAGTCTATTTCCTTTGAGTCAGGGGGGTCTCCTCAGCATTGTCCCTTTTGTGGTTTGCGAGAAAAGTGTTACCCGACCCCACCACTTACCCAAAGTTAGCCTTTGGGTCAGGGGTTCCTGCAGTATAGTCTCTTCTGTAGTGGCCAGGAATGTGTTACAGGAAAGGGGTCCCAATCCATATCCCAAGAGAGGGTTCTTGGATCTCGCACAAGAAATAATTCAGGGCGAGTCCACAGTGCAAGTGAAAGCAAGTTTATCAAGAAAGTAAAGGAATAAAGAATGGCTACTCCATAGACAGAGCAGCCCCAAGGGCTGCTGGGTGCCCATGTTTATGGTTATTTCTTAGTGACTTGCTAAACAAGGGGTGGATTATTCATGCCTCCCCTTTTCAGACCACATAGGGTAACTCCCTGACATTGCCATGACATTTGTAAACTGTCGTGGCACTGGTGGGAGTGTAGCAGTGAGGACGACCAGAGGTCACTCTTGTCACCATTTTGGTTTTGGTGGTTTTGGCCAGCTCCTTTACTGCAACCTGTTTTATCAGCAAGGTCTTTATGATCCGTATTTTGTGCTGACCTCCTATCTCATCCTGTGACTCAGAATGCCTTAACTGTCTGGGAATGCAGCCTAGTAGGTTTTAGCTTCATTTTACCCAGCTCCTATTTAAGATAGAGTTGCTCTGGTTCATATGCCTCTGAAAAAACCATTTAAATTTAATTATAAGAGTCTGGCCAGAGTGGGTGGCTCACGTCTGTAATCCTAGCAATTTGGGAGGCCGAGGCGGGTGGATCACCTGAGGTCGGGAGTTTGAGACCAGCCTGAACAACATGGAAAAACCCTGTCTCTACTAAAAATACAAAATTAGCCAGGCATGGTGGCGCACACCTGTAATCCCAGCTACTCAGGAGGCTGAGGCAGGAGAATCGCTTGAACCCGGGAGGCGGAGGTTGCAGTGAGTGGAGACTGTGCCACTGCTCTCCAGCCTGGGCAACAAGAGTGAAACTCCATCTCAAAAAAAAAAAAAAATTTAAGAGTCACAAATATGTGAAAAAGAGAATGATGTCTTTATCAATTTTCAAAAATTACTATTGCCAATGATGAATAACAGTGTTCCTTGCACACTAATTTAGCCAAAAATATTTCTCCAAAAGTACCGCATCGTGTAGGAAATTGACTCCATCTCCACTCCTTGACTATTTTCAATCTCAAAATTAAATCTCTTGGAGAGTACTTTCTGCACACCTTTCTATTTCCTTAACCATATATATCGTCAAACCATTGAAAGCTGGACTTTATTCTCTCACTTTCATAGTCATGAAAAGAAAAAAAAAAAAGTTCCTGATGGGGACTCCTAAGACTTCGCATAATATAATCTTTGCATAGTCTAGGATTGTTAAAATTCCTAACAAGACTTTATAAACTCTCCTGTCTGCAACCAGTTAATGCTGGGTTGGACCAGGGTTCCCCTCTTTCCCGTCACTTATCCATCTACGCTCATTCTTTTCATAGCCTCACCCAATATCATGACTTGAAGTAACAGTTTACAGTAATAACTCCCAAATTTATATATCCACACTCGAATCCTCTGCCAATGTTGAATCATAGGTTGAGTATATGGCACTATGCTTTGTGGTCTTACTGACGTTTCAAACTGATCATGCTTGAAATGGGAGTACTGGGCTTCCCTGCAAGCCTGCTCCACTAGCGGCCTCCCCACCTCAGGGTACGGGAAGTCCACACGTGGCGAACGCGAAGCCTATTACATCACCCGGAAGTCCCTGCATCCTACGAAGGCTGGGCCCGGCCAAAGGAGGCCCAATAGAGGGCGGTCTGTCCTTTCCCAGCAGGCTGGGCACACTGTCAGGCGTCCTCCTTTGGGTGGCTATTTTAACTGCTCATGTATCCTTTTCTTCTATGAAAAGATCCAGAAAAGAGGCAAAGCAAGCGAGAAGTCGCGGGCCCAGCCCACAGCAGGGTAAGCACCTTTGTTCGGGGTCTGAATCGGGGCGAATATCCCCGCCTCCTGACCTCGATTTTCCTGAGCTAGAAGGCACCTTTCGACCCTCCGACTTGTGCCTATACTAAAGCGGTGGCCCTAAGACGACGCGGGGGTTCTGGTGCGCACTTACGTGCAGTCGGATGCGCTGGGTGAGTTCCCACACCCGGTAGATGTAAGGGAAAAACTGCATTACCCAGAAGGCACTGCCCCTTGCGTCGGCCGCGGACTCTGGGCCATTGACGACCCAGGACAGGAGAGTTTTCTGCCGGCCAGGGCGGCGGAGGCGGGACTTCCGCTTCTTCGTGTGACGTCATCTCCGTGGGCCGGTTTGGCCCTGAAACAGTGTGGGGCCTAGAGCGCTGGGTGGGCGCGTTCTGCGGCCTGAGCAGGGACGGGTAGTGAAGCGGTTACGCCCCTTCTTCGCGTCTTGGCGGGAGCCTGACGCCCCGCTTCTCCCCTAACGAGGTGTCCCACCGGCGCCCGCCGAGGCCTAGGCCTCCGCAGCCGCCCTCCGTCTCCTCAGCCCCGACGCTGCGCCTTGGGCCTTGTGCGCATTTTTTTCGGGGGAAAACTGAGGCTCGGAGTGCGAAAGTCAGCCGAGGTCGCCCCGCCCAGGACAGAGAAGGGCCGTGGTCGGCTGATCCGCGGCATTCCCGGGATGGCGGCGGCGTGGATGGCTCCGGCGCAGGTGAGTGGACGAGGTTTCGGCCTTGTTGCTGCTGTGCTATTTCTAGAGGCCTCGTGGGCAGGCTGGAAGCCAAGACAGCCACAGGATTTTTCTTTGTCGCCATCGTTTATTTAAGAGAAATGGCCGTGGCTTGTCATTTCCTTTATCCGCAGTCCTGCAACAGTGTTGGCCTCTGATAGGTGTTCAGACCGTGGTTGAAGGAGTGATGCTTCCTTCTAGGGATCTCATCACACTTCCCCTAAATCCAACCTTCTCTGTTGCCTGCCAGCCCGTACCCCATCCACCTGGCCAACCACCCCTGACCTTGTCTGTTTGCATTTTTCCCTGGTCCTTTGCTCTTCAGAGCCACCAACCTGACCGTGCGGTCTTCTTCCATTTGCCAGGCTTTCTCCTTGCACTTCCTTTTACTTCGAACACTGCCCCTGTAACTTTGCAGGGCCTCCCTTTCACATCCTTTTGGCATCTGTCCAGGTGTCACCTATTTGGAGGTGCCTTTTTTGGCAATTCCGGCTAAAGCGGCACCTTACACCCTTGCCCAGAGTCTGGTATTTTTGTGTAGATAATCTGATGGTATTAAAGAAGCTTGTGGATTTGAGTTTGTCAAGGATGTAATGGGAACAAAGAAAAATAATTGCAAAGAATGATATTAACTGTCATTGAGTCCTTGCTGTGGGCTGATCGGTGAGTATTATTTAACCCTCAGTTCGTTTAACCCTGAAATTTTTTTTTTTTTTGAGACGGAGTCTTGTTCTGTCGCCCAGGCTGGAGTGCCGTGGCGTGACCTCGGCTCACTGCAACCTCCGCCTTTTGGGTTCAAGCGATTCTCCTGCCTCAGCCTCCTGAGTAGCTGGGACTACAGGTGTGCGCCACCACGCCTGGCTAATTTTTGTATTTTTAGTAGAGACGGGGTTTTACCGTGTTGGCCACGCTGGTCTTGAACTCCTGGCCTCAGGTGATCCACCCATCTGGGTCTCCCAAAGTGCTGGGATTACAGGTGTGAGCCGCTGCGCCCGGCTTAATCCTAAACTCTTTAGAATTAGGTTCTGTTGTCATCATTGTTTTACACAAGAGCAATTTGAGGGTCACATACGTCCAATTACCTGCCTTACATCACTGTAGCTCTTAAGTTTCTTAAGTCAGAAACTAACAACTGGTGTGTCTACCATCATAGCCTGTGTTTTTACCCTCTTCTTTACCCGCAGTGGTTAGGGAGGCCTGGGGGTGAGACCTAAAGTAACCTTTGCAAGATGAGGCCTCCTCCTAGCCAGTGATCTTGGGCATGAGGAGTCATGGCCTTTCATACTGGTGGAACTGTGTAGACTTAAAAAATGGTATATTGGTTGTTTAAGGAGTTCTCAGGGGACCTGTGTGGCTTCCACGGTGGTTTTATATGTGGTTCCCCTTACTCCCTTACCTGCTGACATATTCTGAGAGGGCACGTTTGTATGGTTATGTTGCTGAATGTACCCTCCTACTCAGCCAGGATAGATGTAATCTCCAAATGGGCCCATATTGTCATGGCTACAACCTGCTGTGCCCTCTGTGACTCTTGTTGCTTGCTCATGGAATCTTCTGGCCTCAGGGATACCTGCTAGTAGGACTTAGGTAGAAAAGGAAGCGATGGCTTATTGTGAATTCTCCCTGGAAGCAGGTCCAGGCCCTAACACCTGATCAGGTGTCACCACCTCAGGTGATTCTTTGGTGAGGTGGATGATGATGACTACACTTCTCTGCCCTTGTCCATGGGAGTGGCTGAAATGTATATGTGGATTTGAAATGCTTCATTCTCATTAACTGCATTAACTTTGCTAATAGAGAAATGTCAGGTTACATAATCAGACCAGAGGGCCCTGGGCTTAAATCCTGCCTCTGTTGATAAGACCTGTGACTTTGGGCTGGGCTTGGTGGCTCACACCTGTAAACCCTGCACTTTGGGAGGCCGAGGTAGGTGGACTGCTTGAGCCCAGGAGTTCAAGACCAGCCTGGGCAACATGGGAAAACCCTGTCTCTACAAAAAGTACAAAAAATTAGACCGGCGTGGCATCATGTGCCTGTAGTCCCAGCTGTGCAGGAGGCTGAGGTGGGAGGATCACTAGACCACAGGAGGTCAGGGCTGCAGTGAGCCGACATTGTGCCACTGCATTCCAGCCTGGGTGACAGAGTGAGACCATCTAAAAAAAAAAAAAAAAAAAAAAGAGACATGAACACATGAGACTTTGGGTAGACTGGTAGAGCGGAGGGTAGGACTGAGGCCCAGGTCTCAGGTCCCTGAGTGTGACATAGAGATGATGATGGTAAATTCAGATGCTGTGGCCTTTGCCTCAGTGTTTTTTTTTTTTTTTTTTTTTACAAACAGTTTTTCTTTCTTTCTTTGTTTTGATGGAGTCTAGCTCTGTTGCCAGGCTGGAGTTCAGTGGTGCCATCTCGGCTCACTGCAACCATCGCCTCCGACGTTCAAGCGATTCTCCTGCTTCAGCCTCCCGAGTAGCTAGGACTACAGGCACACACTACCACACCCAGCTAATTTTTGTATTTTTAGTAGAGATGGGGTTTCACCTTGCTGGCCAGGATGGTCTCAATTTCCTGACCTCATGATCTGCTCACCTCAGCCTCCGAAACTGCTGGGATTACAGGCATGAGTCACCGTGCCCAGCCTACAAACAGTTTTTCTTTAGTTCTTTTGACTATTCTTTGTTTTGTTTTTTTTTTTTTTTTTTTTTTTTGAGACAGAGGCTCGCTCTGTTCTGGAGTGCAGTGGCACAGTCTTGGCTTACTGCAACCTCTGCCTCCCAGGTTCAAGCGATTCTCCTGCCTCAGCCTCCCTAGTAGCTGGGATTGCAGGCTTGTGCCACCACACCTGGCTAATTTTTGTATTTTTAGTAGAGATGGGGTCTCACCATGTTGGCCAGGCTTGTCTCGAATTCCTGACCTCAGGTAATTCATGTGCCTCAGCCTCCCAAAGTGCTGGGATTACAGGCATGAACCACCGTGCCCAGCCTTGACTATTCTTGATGAAGTGGGAAACACGGTTATATTGACCTGGAAATGGAGGCTCGGCGAAATGAAATGAGGTCCCCAAGGTCACATAGCAGGCACACGTTGATTTCAGGAATTTGGTTTTAAACCTCAGGAGTCTGGCTCCTGAGCTGGGGAGTTTCAGTCACTTTACCATGGCATGTAAACCTGTCAGCATGAGGCAGGCACACAGGGAGGATTGGTAAGACTCAGGTACTGTTCCTGTTATTGTTGCTGGTGGTGATGTTTTTATTATTATTATTTCCCATTCCTCTAATATGTCAGAGCACTTACTGTCTGTGCCTCTCAGTCCACTTGGGATTGTCCTAACCTTATTTCTGTGTCAAGTTCAAGTGGCTTCCTGCCTAGGAGGCTTTATTTATTTATTTATTTTTATTTTTTTTTTTTTTTTTTTTTTGAGACGGAGTCTTGCTCTGTTGCCAGGCTGGAGTGCAGTAGCACGATCTCAGCTCACTGCAATCTCCGCCTCCCAGGTTCAAGCAGTTCTCCTGCCTCAGCCGCTTCTGTCTCCTCTTCACTGCTGTAATCCATGCAAGGCAGTGTCCACATCCCCCTTGATCCTAGCACAGATCTTGGCCCTTTGGAGGTGCTTGGTGATTTGGCCTTTGATTCTCTGTGCATCTTTTGCAGTGCTGGAGTGACAGGTTCTAATCCTATTCCACAGTTGCAAAGGAAACATTACTGGTTCTGTTTGACTTTTCAGGAGTCTGTGACCTTCGAGGATGTGGCTGTGACATTTACCCAGGAGGAGTGGGGGCAGTTGGACGTGACCCAGAGGGCCTTGTACGTGGAGGTGATGCTGGAGACCTGTGGGCTTCTGGTCGCACTGGGTAAGGCCTGTCCTCTCCTCTCCAAAATCAGGGGCACCAGAAAGCAGCTTCATTCTAGCCTTCATCCTGGCTCCAGGCCTGGCTAGTGGAATAGGTCTTGGGAGCCAGCCCTCCTGTTTCCCAAAGCTTTACTCTATTTTTTTTTTTTTTTTTTTTTTTTTTTTGGAGACAGAGTTTCGCTCTTGTTGCCCAGGCTAGAGTGCAATGGCGTGACCTTGGCTCACCACAACCTCCGTCTCCCTGATTCAAGTGATTCTCCTGCCTCAGCCTCCAGAGTAGCTGGGATTACAGGCATGTGCTCCCATGCCCAGCTAATTTTGTATTTTTAGTGGAGAAGGGGTTTCTCCATGTTGGTCAGGCTGTTCTCAAACTCCCGACCTCAAGTGATCCACCCACCTCAGCCTCTCAAAGTGCTGGGATTATAGGCATGAGCTACCACGCCCAGCCTCATTTTTTTGACTCACCTTATTCTTCCTGATCTCTTTGTGTCTTACTTAGAAAGGGTTGGCTACGAAATATAGTTTGCTTTTGGTCACAGCCAAAGGAGAGGGATGTGTTACCAGGAAATGGGATGTTTTGTAGAACCCAAAGGCAGGATTTGCAGCCAGGCCCCCTGTGGCACTAATACTGGTTCTCTGGTGCTGGCTTCCCTTTATGGGTCTGCTCCTGTCACTGTCTTTTCATAATGGCTTTTTCTGGCTCAGCTATTGTGTGGAATGAAGTGACCGTCTAGTCTTGTTCTCTGAGGCTCACACATTCCTTGGCACTACTACTTCCTGCATATTTTTGTTGTCTCTCTGTTGATACTCTTCTCACTTAATTCTCCCAGCATCCCCATCGTCAGTGAGTAAGGATAATAGGGCCATTGCAATGAACACCTCAGAAACTTAATTAATTCAGTTTAAGAGATAAACCTTCATTGTGAGATGCTGTTCGTTGCATTTTTTTTCTTGATAAAGGTTCTTTCTTTTGTGATGTGTTGATTTTGATGTTTGTGCAAACGTCTGTATGTGGCCAAATCGCTATTTGGAGTTCCCTCCCAGTTTTTTATTTTTCAGTGGTTCATGAAATGTCGAAGTGTGGAGTCACCATGTCTACCCCTCACTCTGCTGCCCTGTTCCCTTAGGATTGAGTTCTTCCGCTCATGTCTCCCATTCTTTATGGCCTCCTTGTTTTGAGACTCCTGGCACCACACGGGGGTGTTCTTCATTTCCTCTGAGCACAGCACTTGGGAGACCAAGGTCTGATGCCTCAGAGTCCAATTCCAGCTCTACTTTTTGTCAGCTGTGTGTTCCTGGGCAAAGTACTGAACTCCTCTGTGCCTTAATTTTCTTTTTAGAATTTTTTATTTCTTTATACCCATGCCAGTGCAGAAAAGTGCCTCAATTTTCTCATGGGTAAAATGGGACAATATGTGCCAAAAAAGGCATATGTTTGTTTCATTGTACTTTGCTTTACTGCACCTTGCAGTTACTGTATTTTTAGAAGTTGAATGTTTGTGGCAACCCTGAATTGAGCAAGTCTGTCCCGCACCATTTTTCCAACAGCATGTGCTCACTTTTTGTCTGTGTCACGTTTTGGTAATTCTTGCAGTATTTCAAATGTTTTTATTAATATTATATCTATTGTGGTGGTCTGTGATCAGTGGTCTTTGATGTTACCATTGTAATTGCTATGGGGCACCATGAACTGCACCATGTAAGACAGCTTTATCGATAAATGTTATGTGTGTTCTGACTGCTCCACTTACTGGCCATTCCCTCTCTGTCTCTCTCCTTGGGCTTCCATATTCTCTGAGATACAACAATAATGCAGTCAAGTCAATTAATAACACTAAAATGGAAGCCAGATGCCTCTAATCCCAGCTACTCTGGAGGCTGAGATGGGAGGATTGCTTCAGGCCAGGAGTTCGAGACTAGGCTTGGCATCATAATAAGACTCCATCTTTTTTTACTTTTTGAATAAGCTATAACTCATATGCTGTGTTGTGCAAAAATCCTAAGAAGTCCAGGCCAGGAGTGGTGGCTCACACCTGTAATCCCAGCACTTTGGGAGGCTGAGGCGGGTGGATCTCCTGAGGTCAGGAGTTTGAGACCAGCCTGGCCAACATGGCAAAACCCCGTCTCTACTAAAAATACAAAACAATTAGCCAGGCGTGGCGGTACACACCTGTAGTCCCAGCTACTCGGGAGGCTGAGGCAGGCGAATCGCTTGAACTCAGGAGGCAGAGGTTGCAGTGAGCCGAGATCGTGCCACTGCACTCCAGTCTGGGCGAAGAAGGAGACTCTGTCTCAAAAAAAAAAAAAAAAGTCCACTCACTGAATTTTTGCTTATGTATAAACCCAAGTAACTACCACCTACATCAATACATAGGCTATCTCCAGCTCCTCATCAGGGTTTTATGCCCTCGATAGCTTCTTTGATTCTATTAGCTCATATTTAGACTTCATCAGCACAGATTGGTTGGCTGTTGTTGAACTGCACAGTGTGCTCTCTGACATATCTGTCTTCTTTTGATCATCATGTCTGTGTTATTCTTTTCAGGTGTTTATATACAGTCGGAGTTGGTTCATTCTCAATATGTTGTAGTTTCTTATTGTATGTGAAACTGCCATTCATTTGTCCATTACCCTGCTGATGGATGTTCCTGTTGTTTTCAGGTTTTGGATATGTTGCTGAGAGTATTATTGTTCATATTTTCTGGTGGATGTAAATACTGATTTCTGAATTTTGTGTTAACAGTAAATTCTGTTAGAATATACTCGTGTGTACATATCAGGTCATGGAGTAGGTTGTATATTCAGCTTTCTTTTTTTCTTTATTATTTTTTGTAGAGATGGAGTCTCACTATGTTGCCCAGGCTCATCTTGAGCTCCTGGCCTGCACTGATCTTCCCTCCTTGGCCTCCTAAAGTGCTGGGATTATAGGCATGAGCCACACTGTGTGGGTGTGTTCAGCTTTAAAAGAAACTGCCCAGCAGTTCTGCAGAATGTACCATTTCACTTTCTGACCATGGACATGTGAAAGTTTCCATTGCTCCACATCTTCATAATCACTTGATAACATCATTCCCCTTTGGGAGGTCTAGGCGGGCGGATCACTTGAGGTCAGGAGTTATCAGCCTGGCCATCATGGTGAAACCCCATTTCTACTAAAAATTTAAAAATTAGCTAGGTGTGGTGGCAGGTGCCTATCATCTGAGCTACTCAGGGGTCTGAGGTAGGAGAATTGCTTGAACCTGGGAGGTGGAGGTTGCAGTGAGCCAAGATCACACCACTGTACTCCGGACTGGACGACAGAGCGAGACCCCATCTCAAAAAAACAAACAAACAAACAAAAACCATCATTTCATTTTACTGTTTGAGTCCCTGTGGTAGGTTTCTTTATATCACAGCACAGAAACCATTGTAAGGTCACTCCTTTCATTCCTAATTTTCAAATACAACAGTGACCATAATGATAACTGATGATGGCCCACAATTTACCGATCTCTTATGTAGTGTCTAGCACTGTGCCAAGTGCTTTATAGAAATTTTCCCCTTTTTTAAGAGACAGGGTCTTCCTCTGTCGCCCAGGCTGGAGCGCAGTGGCACCATCATAGCTCACTGTAGCCTCAAACTCCTGGGCTCAAGCAGTTCTCCTACAGAGTAGCTGGAACTACAGGCTCATGCTACAACGTCTGGCTAATTTATTAATTTTTTTGTAGAGATGGGATATTGCTATATTGCCCAGGCTACTCTTGAACTCTGGGCCTCAAGCAATTCTTCTGCCTTAGTCTCCCAAATGTAACGGGATTACAGGCATGAGCCACCGTGCCCAGCCAAGAATTTTCCTATTTAACCCTCATCACAGCCTATGAAACAGAATCTGAGAGTTTCTGTTTTTCAGATGAGGAAGTGGAGACTAGGATCAACTAAATCATTTCTCTGGCATCAGCTGACTTGGTACAGGCCAGATTTGAACTGAGATGTTCTGACTCCAGAGCTACACTCTTAACCTCCCTTCAATATGAACTCACGATTCAGCACAGAGTTTTCATATTTTGTGCTTGAGCATTGGGCCCTCTTAGATTCTCTTTCTCTATTCTCACTGGGCTTTGGTTCTCTTTTTACTCTGATCTTCACTTTTATGTTGGCTTCATCAGTTATCTCATAGCCCATCCTTTTTACTCTTACATACTCTCCAAGGCTAATCCACACATTCTTTTTATTTATTATTATTACTTTTTTTTTTTGTTTAAGAGATGGATCTGGCTATGTTGCCCAGGCTGGTCTCGAACTCCTGGGCTCAGCTTCCCGAGTAGCCAGGATTACAGGCAGTACCTTTCAGATTGTGTCTTTTTCTAGTGTTTTCAGGTTATTGTTTCTCAGGGTTGTATTGAATTTCTGGATCAGTTTTGAGAGAATTGATAATTTTATATTATCAATTTCTTCATTCAGTTAGATCTTTATTGTCTTGAAATAAAGTTTTATTATTTTCTTTTTCAAGATCCAGTTGTTTGTTAGCCTTTTCGCCTACCTTTCACCCTGACAGTGGATTCTATATGTCTACCAGGATTCTGTTCACCCTCTGTCCTAGGAGCTCTGTCCTAAGAGTAGCTGTGGCCATCACTAGCTGTCCCTCAGGCAGAATCTTGAGCATCCACTTCGTCTCCGCCCCTTCCTGTCTCTGAATCCTGACCAACCTTAACTTCTTATGGGACTGCCTCCTCTCACTGCAGTCCTCTGGATTCGCTGAAGACTCTGTGTCTTTGTATATTCTATGTCCTAAGGCTAATATGTCCTTCTAACTTTAAGCTCATGAAGCATCCTCTCTGGGAAGCCTCCTTGACCTCTTCCTGTCCCTGCCCCATCTAGGCTACATTAAGTGCCCCTTCTCTGGCCTCTTGTAGCTCCTTGACATGTTCTTGAGCAAGCTTATGATAGAGTGTCATCATTATGATGTCCACCTAGTCTCGTCTTGACTGTGAGTGGGGATCTCTATTCCAGACCGTCTGTACTCTGCTTGAGCTTCTCCCTCTGGGTTTCTCTTTAAAAATTTCAAGAGTTGGCCAGGCACAGTGGGTCACGCCTGTAATCCCAGCACTTTGGAGGCAGAGGTGGGCGGATTACTTGAGCCCAGGAGTTCGAGACCAGCTTGGGCAACATGGTGAAACCCCATCTCTATTTTAAAAATACAAAAAATTTAGCCAGGCGGGGTGGCTCACACCTGTAATTCTAGCATTTTGGAAGGCCGAGGCAGGCAGATCACCTGAGTTCAGGGGTTCTAGACCAGTCTGGCCAACATGGTGAGACCTCATCTGTAAAAATACAAAAAAATTAGCCCAGCATGGTGGCGCACACCTGTAATCCCAGCCACTTGGGAGGCTGATTCAGGAGAATTGCTTGAACCCAGGAGGCAGAAGTTGCAGTGAGCTGAGATCATGCCACTGCACTCCAGCCTAGGCAACAGAGTGAAATTCCATCTAAAAAAATATATACAAAAAAAAGCCAGGCGTGGTAGCATATGCCTGTAGTCCAGCTACCTTGGAAGCTGAGGTGGGCAGATCCCGGGTGATCTGCCTCAGCCTCCCAAACCAAAGTGCTGGGATTACAGGCATGAGCCACCACGCCTGGCCTTTTTTTGAGATGGGTTTCCCTCTGTCACCTAGGCTGGAGTGCGGTGGCTCAGTCTTGACTCACTGCAGCCTCCACCTCCCAGGTTCAAGCGATTCTCCTGTCTCAGCCTCCCCAGTAGCTGGGATTATAGCCGCCCGCCACCATGCCTGGCTAATTTTTGTATTTTTAGTAGATATGGGGTTTCATCATGTTGGCCAGGCTGGTCTCAAACTCCTGACCTCAAGTGATCCGCCTGCCTTGGCCTCCCAAAGTGCTGGGATTACAGGGATGAGCCACTGTACCCAGCCCATCAAATCATAGCTATTTTCAAATCATCACTATTTTCATCTTATTGTTCTCACCAAAAAGGTGGTTTCATTTCTTCTATACTATCCTAATAAGTTCTTTTGTGTATTGTGTTCCCTTCAGGTGACAGCACAAAACCTGAAACCGTAGAACCTATCCCTTCTCACCTGGCCTTGCCTGAGGAAGTCTCACTCCAGGAACAGCTGGCACAGGGAGTCCCAAGATACTCCTACTTGGGGCAGGCCATGGATCAAGATGGGCCATCTGAAATGCAGGAATACTTTTTGAGACCAGGGACAGACCCACAGAGTGAGAAACTCCATGGGAACATGAGCCTTGAACACGAAGGTTTGGCGACAGCTGATGGTATATGTTCAATGATGATACAGAACCAAGTCTCACCAGAAGATGCTCTCTATGGATTTGACTCATATGGACCAGTTACAGATTCCTTGATTCATGAAGGGGAAAATTCCTATAAATTCGAGGAAATGTTTAATGAGAATTGCTTCCTTGTTCAGCATGAGCAGATTCTCCCTCGTGTGAAGCCCTATGATTGCCCAGAATGTGGGAAAGCCTTCGGCAAGAGCAAACACCTCCTTCAGCATCACATCATCCATACTGGGGAGAAGCCCTATAAATGCCTGGAGTGTGGGAAAGACTTCAACCGCAGGTCACACCTCACACGGCACCAGCGGACTCACAATGGAGATAAGCCCTTTGTGTGCAGTGAATGTGGAAGGACCTTCAATCGTGGGTCGCACCTTACACGGCACCAGCGGGTTCACAGTGGAGAGAAGCCTTTTGTGTGCAATGAATGTGGAAAGGCCTTTACCTACCGCTCCAATTTTGTCTTGCATAACAAGAGCCACAATGAGAAAAAACCCTTCGCATGCAGCGAATGTGGAAAAGGCTTTTATGAGAGTACAGCCCTCATTCAACACTTCATTATCCATACTGGGGAGAGGCCCTTTAAGTGCCTTGAGTGTGGGAAGGCCTTCAACTGCAGGTCACACCTCAAGCAGCATGAGCGGATTCACACTGGTGAGAAGCCCTTTGTGTGCAGTCAATGTGGAAAGGCCTTCACTCACTATTCCACCTATGTCCTGCATGAAAGAGCCCACACTGGAGAAAAGCCTTTTGAGTGCAAAGAATGTGGGAAAGCCTTTAGCATTCGAAAAGACCTCATTCGACACTTCAACATCCACACTGGAGAGAAGCCCTATGAGTGTTTACAGTGTGGAAAGGCTTTTACCCGCATGTCAGGGCTCACAAGGCACCAGTGGATTCATACTGGAGAGAAGCCGTATGTATGCATCCAATGTGGGAAAGCCTTTTGTCGGACCACAAACCTGATTCGACACTTTAGCATCCACACTGGAGAGAAGCCCTATGAATGCGTGGAGTGCGGGAAGGCCTTCAACCGCAGGTCACCCCTCACAAGGCACCAGCGGATTCACACTGCAGAGAAGTCCCACGAACCCATCCAGAGTGGGAACGTTTCTTGCGAGAGCACAGATCTCATTCAACACTCCATCATCCACACTGAGAGTAGCCCAGTGAGTGCAGTGAATATGGAAACGCCTTCAATTGCCGCTCATTCCTCCTCACTCGACATCAACGGATTCATAGTGGAAGAAACCCTACCATTGTAACAGATGTGCAAAGACTTTTTACGTACACTTCAGTCAACATCCAAGAATTCCTATTAGCGAAATAGTTTTTTAATATAACCACTGAAGAAAATCTGTGGTGAGAGGAAACATCTTACCATCTGGTCATTCATACTGAAGAGAAACTCCATAAGTATCATCTCTGTGGGAAAACCTGTTTTAGATCATCATTTGTCATCTAAACAATTATGTTAGAAATTGACACAGCCAAGAGTCTTATTCTACATCTGATAATTCACCCATGAGAGAGACCCAGTGGTTACTGTGCACTTAGGAAAACCTTCAGCCACATCTTTCTTGTTAGTTTACAGTGAAATGTTATCTCAGGGACATTCAAACAAAGGAGGAGGAGTCATAGGGAAGAGAAAGAAATGGAAGCACAGCTTCTTTCAGACTTCCCTGACAAGCCCATGGCAATTTGTCATCCCCTCCTTATTTTATTTGGGAGAGGGAAATGTTTCAGAAACAAAAGGGCCTCATCCCCTTTATTTTCCCTGTGTATACATTCACTGCTGTCCAGTGCTGTAGACAAACGGTTTGTTTGAAAACATTTTGTGAAAGCCTACTTGGTTCCACAGCATTGTCTCCACTCTTGAGGAGCAGAAGCATATATCTTTATGAGAAAGATGGAGGCTTGAGTTATGAAATACTTTTACATTTAAGGAGATAAAGGATGTACATATGAATGGGCACATTTTACTGCACACTTCAGACGCTTTGATTTTTTAAAAAAAATTGTTTCTCCATGTGTCTTTAACCACCCAGTACCATACTTTTTTCTTGATCTGGATCTACTTGTTAATTTCTTCTTTATTTTTATGTAGGATGGAGATGATATTGTAGCTGTTTGTACATAATGTAATCCAGGGAGTCCTAATTCTTCCCTCTGATTGTGGTTTCTCAGCTTCTTTACTCCTCTTTAGAGAGAGTAAATAGTTCAAAATTCACCTCAACAATTTTCTGGAGGTCAATTTGGAACCAAAAATGAAATAAGACATGTAGCTAAAGTAAGTTAAAAGATTATGATAAACTCAGAAAATAAACACAGAGAAGGAATCTCATTTTTCAGTCTTACAGAAGATTGTGTGAAGGCTGACTATATATAAAGTGACTGGAATTTTAACAGGTGAACCTGCATACGTATATGCAGGTAGTTGTCACCATGGATTGAGTCCAGTCGTAATAATTAATATGTTTAATCAGAATATTTTGGAATTTCTCTTTTGGTATTCTTTTTGTTTCTTTTATTGTTTTTAATTGACAATGTTTATGGGGTTTGGTGTGATATTTCAATACATGTGTGCTAAGAGTAATGATCAAATCAGGGTAATTAGCATATCCATCTCAATCATTTATCATTTCTTTGTGTTTAGAAACATTCACAGTCTGCTTTTCTAGCTATTTGAAAATATAAAATGTATTGTTGCCAATTGTACTCATTCTACAGTGCCACAGAACACTACAACTTATTCAAATGGAATCTTACTTGCTGTAATTTTGTATTTGTTAACCAATCTCTATCTGCCTCTCTGCTGTCCTTCCCAGCCTCTGGTTACCACCATTCTCAACCTTTTATGCTTGCATATGAGTAGAAACATGGAGTATTTCTCTTTCTGTGTCTAGCTTATTTCACTTAATGTCTTTCAAGCTCATTCATGTTGCTGTGAATGACAGGTTTATTTTTCATGGCTGAGTAGTATTCCATTGTGTATATATGCCATGTTTTCTTTCTTCATTCGTCTGATAATGGACACTTAGATTGATTTCTTAGCTATTATGAATAGTGCTTCAATAAACATAGGAGTGTAGATCTCTCTTTGACATATAGATATATTTGTTTTTGCATATATGCCCAGTAGTGGTATAGATCATTACCAGTGGATCATATGGTAGTTGTATTTTTAACTTTTGTTTATTTTTCATTTTTTAAAATGGGGTCTTGCTGTGTTATTCAGGCTGGTCTCAGACTCCTGGGCTCAAGCAGTCCTGCACCTCAGCCTCCTGAGTAGCTGGGACTACAGGCACACACCACCGTGCCTGGCTATAGTTTTAGATTTTTGAGGAACATCCATACTGTTTTCCATATGGCTATACTAATTAGCATTCCTACCAGCCATATATAAGAGTTCCCCCTTTTCCATGTTCTCAGCAGCATTTTTTATTTTTTATCTTTGGTAATAGCCATCCTAACTGAGGTGAAATTATATCTCATTGTGGTTTTGATTTGCATTTCCCTGATTAGTGATGTTGAGCATTTTTTCATATACTTGGCCATTTGTATGTCTCCTTTTGAGGGATGTCTATTCACCTTATTTACTCATTTTAAAATCAGATTTTTTATTTTTATTTTTTTTGGCTATTGAGTTCCTTTTGTATTCTGGATATTAATCCCTTTCAGATGAATAGTTTGCAAATATTTTATCCCACTCTACTAGTTGTCTCTTCATTCTGTTGTTTCCTTTGCTGTGCAGAAGTTTTTTAGTTTAATATAATCCCTTTGTTTATTTGTGCTTTTGTTACCTTGATTTTTAGGTATTCATAAAATCCTTGCCCAGACCAATATCCAGAAGCATTTCCCCTGTTTTCTTCTGTAGTTTCATAGTTTTTGCTCTTACATTTAAGCTTTCAAACCATTTTGAGTTGATTATCCTGAGAGCATAGATTCAAATTGCCCTAAAAATACATTCCCAATTTTTGTTTTTGCTTTTTAATTATTTTTTAGAGACATAGTCTCACCACATTGCCCAGCTTGGTCCTGAACTCCTGGACTCAAGTGAGCCACAACTCAGCCTTCTGAGTAGCTAAGATTACAGGTATGAGCCAGCATACTTGGTGTTTTGAGTTGATTTTTGTGTATGGTGAGAGATGAGTCTACTTTCATTCTTCTGCATATGAATATCCAGTGTCCCAGCACCATTTATTGAAGAGACTGTCCTTTTCCCAGTGAATGTTCTTTGTGCCTTTGTTAGAAATCAGTTGGCTGTAAATGGGATTTATTCCTGGGCTCTCTGTTTTGTTCCATTGGTTTGTGTGGTTTTTAAAAAATACCTGTACCATGCTGTTTTGGTTACCATCACTTTGTAGTATATTTCAAGGTCAGGTAGTGTGATAACTCCCATTTTGTTCTTTTTGCTTAGGATTGCTTTGGATATTCAGTATCTTCTGTGATATCATGAATTTTAGGATTACTATTTCTATTTCTGTGAAAAATGTCATTGGTATTTTGTTAAGAGTGCATTGAATCTGTAGATCACTTGAGGTAGTATGTTCATTTTTTTTCATAAGCTATCTCTTACAGGAAAGTATGTTCATTTTTATATTAACCATTCTAATCCATGACCATGGGATGTTTTTCCATTTTTATGTGTGTCCTCTTTGATTTACTTCATCAGTGTTATATAGTTTTCCATGTATTCTTATTTTATTTTTGTTGAAGTATTGTAAATGGGATGGCTTTCTTGATTTCTTTTTCAGCTAATTCATTGTTGGTGTATAGAAATGCTGCTGATTTTTGCATGTTGATTTTATATCCTGCAAGTTCAGTGAATTTATCAGTCCTAAGATTTTTTTGGTGCCACTTTTGGAGTTTAGGGTTTTCTATATATTTGATCCTGTCATGTGCATACAGGGATAATTTGACTTCATGCTTCCTGATCTGCATGCCCTTTATTTCTTTGTCTTGCCTGATTACTCTGTCTCAGACCTTTTGTACTTTGTTAAAAGGTGTGAAAGTGGGCATACTTGTTTTGTTTCAGATTATAGAGAGAAAGCTTTCAGCACTTTCCCATTATGCATGATGTTAGCTGTGGGTATGTTATTTATTACCTTTATTATGTTGAGGTACGTTCTTTCTATTATTATTATAATTTTTTTTTTTTTTTTTTTTTTTTTGAGACGGAGTCTCGCTCTGTCGCCCAGGCTGGAGTGCAGTGGCGCGATCTCGGCTCACTGCAAGCTCCGCCTCCCGGGTTCACGCCATTCTCCTGCCTCAGCCTCCCGAGTAGCTGGGACTACAGGCGCCCGCTACCACGCCCGGCTAATTTTTTGTATTTTTAGTAGAGACGGGGTTTCACCGTGTTAGCCAGGATGATCTTGATCTCCTGACCTCGTGATCCGCCCGCCTCGGCCTCCCAAAGTGCTGGGATTACAGGTGTAAGCCACCGCGGCCGGCCCATTCTTTCTATTATTATGTGTAATTTGTTAAGAGTTTTCATCATGAAGGGATATTGAATGTTACCAGAGGCTTTTTCTCCACCTATGGAGATAATCACATTTTTTGTTCTTCATTCTGTTGATTTATCATGTTTATTGTTTTGTGTATGTTGAACCCATTCTTGCATCCCTAGAATGAATTCCACTTGGTCATGGTAAACAATCTTTTTGATGTACTTTTGGATTTGGTTGGCTAGTATTTTGTTGAGGAGTTTTGCATTTATGTTCATCAGGAATATTGGCCTGTAGTTTTCTTTTGCATGTGTGTGTCCTTATCTGGTGCTTGTGTCATGGTAATGCTGGCTTGTGGAATGAGTTTAGAATAATTCCCTCCTCTTCATTATTCTGGGAAAGTTTGAGAAGAATTCATATTTAATTCCCCTAAAATGTTTGGTAGAATTCAGCAGTGAAGCCATGAGATCATGGACTTTCCTTTGATGGGTGACTTTTTATTACTGATTAAATCTTGTTACTCAGAATTGGTCAGTTGAAATTTTCTGTTTCTTCTAGGTTCAATCCTGATGGGTTGTATTTGTCTAGGAATTTATTTTCTGTAGGTTTTCCAACTTTTTGGTTTGTAGTTGTTCATAATAGTCTCTAATGACTCTGTATTTTTGTGGTATCAGTTGCAGTGTCAGTTTTGTATGTGTTTGATTTTGAGTCTTTTCTCTTGGTTAGTCTAATGGTTTCTTTTCAAAAAATGAACTTTTCATTTTGTTGATCCTTTGAATTTTTTTTTTAAGTCTCAGTTTTATTTATTACTCTTCTGATCTTTGTTAATTCTTTCCTTGTAATTTTGGGTCTGATTTGTTCTTTTCTAGTTCCTTGAGAAGCATTGTTAGATTTTTCTTTTTTCTTTTTTTTTTTTTTTAAGAGACAGGGTCTTACTGTGTTACCTAGGCTGGAATGTAATGGTACAATCAACTCAAACTCCTGGGCTCAAGTGATCCTCACACCTCAGTTTTGAATTCTTGGGCTCAAGTAGTTCTCCCACCTCTGCCTCCAGAATAGCTAGGACTACTGGTATGCACTATCATGACCAGCTAATCTATTTTTTTTTTTTTTTTTTTTTTTTTTTAGAGATAGGGTCTTGCTATATGGCCCAGGCTAGTCTTGACCCAGCATCAAGTCATCCTCCTGCCTTGGGCTCCCAAAGCACTGGGATTACAGGTGTGAGCCACCATGCCCAGCCAGATCTTTCTTGTTTTTGATGTAGGTGTTTATTACTAAATACTTCCCTCTTAAAACTGCTCTTGCTGCATCCCATACATTTTTATATGTTGTGTTTCTGTTTTCACTCATTTTAAGACATTTAAATTTTTTTTCTTAATTTCTTCATTACCCATTGGTCATTCAGAATCATGTTATTTAATTTCCATTTATTTGTGCTGCTTTAAAAGTTCCTCTTGTTATTGATTTCTAGGTTTATTTCATTGTGGTCAGAAAGGTACTTGATGTGATTTTAATTCTTTTAATTTTTGTGATTTGTTTTGTGGTTTAACATGTGGCCTCTCCTTGAAAATATTGCATGTGCTTATGAAAAAAAATATGTATTCTGTAGCTGTTGGATGAAAAGATCTGTTAGTGTCTTTTAAGTCCATTTGGTCTAAAGTCAGTTTAAACTTGGTGTTTCTTTGTTGATTTTCTATGTATATGATCTGTCCATTGCTGAAAGTAGGGTGTTGAAGTCCACAAGTATTATTGTATTGTCTTCCCCTTTAGATCTAATAATATTTGCCTTACATATCTGGGTGCTCTGATATTGGGTGCATATATATTTACAATTTTTGTATCCTCTTCCTGATTTCATCCCTACTGTGTTTGATACAAAGTCTCTTATCGTAAGTATAGCTACTCCTTATATAGTCATGATTGTGGTAAAAAAAAAAAAAAAAAAAAAAAAAGAAAAAGAAAAGAAAAAAAAATGTATAGCTACTCCTGCTTGCTTTTGGTTTCCATTTGCATGGAATATATTCTATTCCTTCGCTTTCAGTCTGTGTCCTTTTTTTTTTTTTTTTTCAGACATAGTCTCGCTCTGTCACCCAGGCTGGAGTGCAGTGGCGCTATCTTGGCTCACTGCAACCTCTGCCTCCTGGGTTTAAGCATTTCTCCTGCCTCAGCCTCCCGAGTAGCTGGGACTACAGGTGTGCGCCACCACACCCGGCTAATTTTTGTATTTTTAGTAGAGATGGGGTTTCACTATGTTGGCCAGGCTGGTCTCGAACTGACCTCAGGTGATCCACCCGCCTCAGCCTCCCAAAGTGCTGGGATTACAGGTGTGAGTCACTGCGCCTGGCCATATTTGTGTCTTTAGAGGTGAAGTGAGTTTCTTATAGGTAGCATATAGTTGGGTCATTTTAAAAACCCATTTAGTATATATCTTTTAGGGTAGGAATTTAATCTGTTTACCTCAAGGTTATTATTTTTAAGTAAAGACTCCTTTCATTTTGTGGTTTTCAGAATGTTTTGTATATCCTTTGTTCTTTTCTTCATCTCTTATTTTTTATCATTGTATTTTGGTGGTTTTCTGTAGTGATAAGATTTGATTTTTTTTTTCTCTTTTTTCTTTGCCTATCTGCTCTACCAGTGAGTCTTATACTTTTATGTGGTTACATAATGGTGATTATTGTCTTCTTATTTCCCGATATAGCATTCCCTTGATCATTTCTTGAAAGGCTGGTGTAGTGGTGATAAATTCCCTTAATTTTTGCTTGCCTGAGACACACTTTATTTCTACCTAATTTTTCTCTTTCTTTTTTTTTTTTTAAATGGAGTTTCACTCTCTTGCCCATGCTGGAGTGCAGTGGCATGATCTTGGCTCACTGCAGCCTCCACCTCCCAGGTTCAAGCGATTCTCCTGTCTCAGCCTCTGGAGCAGCTGGGATTACAGGCGCATGCCACCATGCCTGGTTAATTTTTGTATTTTTGTAGAGATGGGGTTTCACCATGTTGGCCAGGCTGGTCTTGAACTCCTGACCTCAAGTAATTCGCCTGCCTCAGCATCCTAAAATACTGGGATTATAGGCATGAGCCACTGCGCCTGGCTATTTCTACCTAATTTCTGATGGATTGGTTTGCTGTGCATAGTATTTTTGACCGATATTTTTTCTTTTCTTTCAGAAATTTGGATATATCATCCCATTTTTTCCTGGCCTGTGAGGTTTCTGCTGTTATTCTAATGAAGATTCCCTTATATATGACTTGATGCTTTTCTACTGGTACTTTTGGATTTTTCTCTTTGTCTTTGACTTTTGTCAGTTCAAATATAATGTGCCTTGGAGGTGACCTTTTTGGGGATCTTTGAGCTTCCTGGATCTGAATGTCCATATCTCTCGCAAGACTTGGGAGGTTTTTAGCTATTATTTCATTGTCTTTTTCGTTTTATGTTTTATTTTTAATCTTGCTATGATCTCCTTAGCAGCTATAATTTCATTAAATATGTTTTTTTTTTTTAATTTTTTTTTTTTTGAGACAGAGTCTCGCACTGTCGCCCGGACTGGAGTGCAATGACGCAGTCTTGGCTTACTGCACCCTCCGCCTCCTGGGTTCATGCGATTCTCCTGCCTCAGCCTCCCAAATAGCTGGGATTACAGGTGCACACCACCATACCCAGCTAATTTTTCGTACTTTTAGTAGAGACGGGGTTTCGCCATGTTGGCCAGACTGGTCTTGAACTCCTCACCTCATGATCCACCTGCCTTGGCCTCCCAAAGTGCTGGGATTACAGGCGTGAGCCACCACGCCTGGCCTGTTTTATTTAAAAAGTTGTATTAAATATATATATTTTTTTTCTTTTTTTTTTGAGACGGAATTTTCACCCTTCTTGCCCAGGCTGGAGTGCAACGGTGCAATCTTGGCTCCCTGCAACCTCTGCCTCTCAGGTTCAAGTGATTCTCCTGCCTCAGCCTCCCGAGTAGCTGGGATTACAGGCACCCACCACCATGCCTGGCTAATTTTTTGTATTTTTGGTAGAGACGGGGTTTCGCCATGTTGCCCAAGCTGGTCTCAAACTCCTGACCTCAGGTGATCCACCCACCTCAGCCTCCCAAAGTGCTAGGATTACAGGTGTGAGCCACCGCACCCGACCTATTAAATATATTTTCTATGCCTTTTGTCATCTCTTTGCCTTCTGGAACTCTGAAAATATGAAATTTTTTTCCCTTGATGTTATCTAATAAGTCTGGTAGGCTTTCTTCACTCCTTGTCATTCTTATTTATTCTTCTCTCACTGGTAATTCCAAACAAACTCTTTATCTTTCTTTGCTTGAGTAAGTTTGCTATTGATGCTTTCTATTGTACCTTATATTTTATACATTAAATTCTTCAGCTGCAGGATTCCTGTTTGATGATTTTAAAATATTTCTTTCTTAAATTTCTCATTCATGTTATGAATTGTTTTTCTGATTTTATTGAATTATCTTTCTGTATTATCTTGTATCCTATTGAGGGTTTTTTGTTTGTTTGTTTGTTTTTGAGACAGAGTGTCACTCTGTCACCTAGGCTGGAGTGCAGTGGCGTGATCTTGGCTCACAACAATCTTTGCCTTCCAAGTTCAAGTGATTCTCCTGCCTCAGCCTCCCGAGTAGCTGGGACTACAGGTGTGCACTACCACACCCAGTTAATTTTTGTATTTTTAGTAGAGACAGGGTTTCACCATGTTGGCCAGGCGGGTCTTGAACTCCTGACCTCAAGTGACTCGCCCACCTTGGTCTCCTAAAGTGCTGGAATTACAGGTGTGAGTCACTGCACCCGGCCTTGTTGAGTTTTTAAAAGATCATTATTTTGAATTACTTTTTTGGTAATTGGTAGATTTCCTTCTAGTTTGTTAACGGAAAGTTATTGTGTTCCTTTCATGGTGACACATTTCCTTGCTTTTTCATGTTTCTTTTGTCCCTGCATTGATGTCTGTGCATCTGGTGAAACAATGGCGTCTTCCCATTTTTCTACAGTCACTTTCATAGAGGCTTTCACCTGCACTTGGTCCTTAGTGTGCTAGTTGAGAAGGGTGTAATAACTGTGTTTCCAGATAAGTGAAATGGTATAGTCTTTGTTCAGCTTTATCAACAGTATTTAATGTTGGCAGTAACTTTGTTTTCCTCAGTGGCCTAGGTTGTAAAAGTTTGTAGCAGTAGTGGCATAGGTTGTTAATGGCAAGGGCTTTTTTGGAGTCCTCCTATTTTCATTTGCCCCACAATGAAGTTACTTAGCCATGAAGATACTTCTTGCTGTCAAGTATGATATGGCCTATAGGCAGGTACAGTGGCTCTGGGTTCCAGGTGCAGATGCTCAGGGCAGCTGTGGGTCTGGGGTTCTAGGCTCAGCATCTGATGAACCTATTGTGGCACCTGGGTTTTGAGCTATAGATTTGCTCCATGTGGTAGAATTGGAGGTAGGTTTACCACAGAGCCAAGATCTGTGACTCTGATGTACTCCCTAGCAGCTTGGGCCCAAAGGGCCAGGTTGTAGCTTTTTGTTTCTGGGCGGCCAGGCACAGCACAGGCCCAACTCTAGGGAAGAAGTGGTGCTTTGGAGTATTGGGCCAAGGAAACAGAATACAGCTGCAGTTTGGTAACCTGAACCATTCAGGCTCATTGGCAACTTGGGTTTCTGGCATAGCACAGTTTTTGTTTGGGCCTTGGGCAATAGGGAGCAGCCCAGTGATGACTCAGCTCCCCAGGGAGAAAGCTGTCTCAGCAGCTCATACTTCAGGTTGTTAGTCCTGCCCCCGGCAACTGGTTATCCAGCTAGCTCCCTAAAGTGAGTACTAGAGTTGTTTGGCCTGTAGTGTGGGGTGTCTCATCTCATGCCCTGCTTTGTTTCCCTGAATGTGAAGGCCCATGCCAGCTCAGCCCAGTATTGCATAGCTACTCAGTTCAGGCAAGGCACTGCATCCCCAGGGGGTAATGTGCCTCGTCAGCTCAGGTCTAGGGTGTGTGACCTTAGGTTGGCCCAGGCACCATTTTCTTGGGATGCAGGAAGCTGCTTCAGATTAGGTACTGGACTGTGTGTCTGCTTGGGATGGCCAAGACACTGTTACCTGGAAGGCAGGGTGGTAGGTAGGGTGCTGCTTAAACTTAGGCACTGGGGAGGCATGACTGCTCTCGATGGCCAAAGTACTGTTTTCCCAGGAGACAAGGTACTGCTTCAGCTCAGGTACAGAGGGGTGTGACTGCTCTGGATGGTTAATGCACTGTTTTCCCAGGATGCCTGGCATTGCTTCAGCTCTGGCCTAGAGGGGCAGGATGCAGCAGCAACTGGGAGGGGTAGGTGGAGGAGCTTCGCCAAGGTATCCTTTCCTCAGGAGGCAATGTGCAGCTTCAGCTCAGGTCCCTGGAAGCAGGGCAGTTTTGGGAGAAGTAGACTGAGAGGTAGACAGTGAGAGGTGGATGTTGCACATCTGCCAGAGCATTGTTTTCCCAGGAGGGAGTGCACAGCTTCAGCTCTAGTCGAAGGTGACAGGACACAGCCTGGCATAGGGACTTGAGGGGTAGGTGGTGCAGCTCTCCCACTGCATGGCCCTACATGGGAAGGTGGAAAAGCTGCTTGTAGATGTTGGGCCACCAGGTGGGGGTGGATGGTGATGGCTTATCCTCAGGGATGAAGGGGTGCCATGGAACCAGACAGAACTCCAGCCATTCCAAGATAACAGCACAGTAGCTGCATGGGCCACTGGGAGCAGGACAGTGTCAGCTCCTTCCTCAGGAGCACAGCTGTATGGACTCCAGGCGGGTCCGTCAGCTAAGCTTAGTGCCTGTGAGGGCTGTAGGGGACCCCAGTGGTGAGTACTGTAGGTGTCCAAGGTGGTGATGTACGCTGCTGGTATGCTATTGCTCACTTTTTCCACATACGGAGAAATTCCTTCTGGTTTTCAGCTGATCTTGGCTGGGGGATGGGGTTGTGGAGACCAGGTGTTCCATTCTCTGCTTGGCTATCCTGAGTTTCTATGCTCACCAGAATTTTTGTTATTACTTTGACATATTCTGGTGCTTTCCTTTAGTTATTTGCATTAAAATGTAGTTGCTTATTTATTTTGGCTCTGTGGGGGTGGGGAGAACAGCATTTACGGACTGCTAATCTGCCTTCTTGCTGAAGTCACTCTCTTGCTACAGATATTTGGTTGGAAACATTTTCGTTTGTATTCTGTAAATAACTAGGAGTAGAATTGCTGTGTCATATGATATGTGTATATTTACCTGTATAGGAAACTGCCAAGTTGTTTTCCAAAATGGCTGTACCATTTTGATTTCTCACCAGTATTTTGTGGGAGCTCCAGTCCTACATCTTTTTGAGCACTTGGTTTTGTTACACTTTAAGTTTTTCAATTTGACAGATGTGTAGAGGTGTCTCATTGTGGATTTAAATTTCATTGCTGAAATGACTACTGGTATTGAGCATTTTTTCATATGTTCATTGTTCATATATCTTTAGTTATCTTTCCAAATCTTTTTTTTTTTTCTTGAGACGGAGTTTCGTTCTTGTTGCCCAGGCTGGAGTGCAATGGTGAGATCTCAGCTCACCACAACCTCCGTCTCCCAGGTTCAAGCAGTTCTGCCTCAGCCTCCCAAGTAGCTGGGATTACAGGCCCCCACCACGACGCCCAGCTAATTTTTTTATTTTTTGTAGAGATGGGGTTTCACCATGTTGGCCAGGCTGGTCTTGAACTCCTGACCTCAGGTGATCCGCCCACCTCAGCCTCCCAAAGTGCTGGGATTACAGGCTTGAGCCACTGCACCAGACCCTGTCTGTCCAAATCTTTTGTCCCACTTTAAATTGTTTTTTCTTCTTAACATTGAATTTTAAGAATTCATTGTATCTTTTAATATTCCGAATGCTAGTTATTTGTCAGATACATGTTTTGCAAACCATTTATCTGTATTTGGTTTCTTTTTGTTATCTTAGCAGTGTATCCTGAAGAATAGTTTTAAATTTTGATGTAATCCAAAATATTTCGGTTGTTTGTGTTCTTTGTTATCCTGTCTATTTTTGTTGTTGTTGTTTTATAGATATGGGGGTCTCACTACGTTGCCCAGGCTGGTCTTGATCTCCTGAACTCAAGTGATCCTCCCACCTCAGCCTCCCATCCTTGTCTACCTAATTAGGCTTTGTGTAACTCAGTGTTGCAAAGCTTTGACATCTGTTTGAGTTAATGTTTATATATGTTGTTACTTAAGGGTTTCACATTAAATTTAAACATACTTATATTTTATAACCAAACAAGTCATGTTGGGGCATACTCATTAGGATTGAGTGCTTTCTTACACCAAAATACATGTATACAAAGATTTAAAACACTTTCGGCCGGGCGCGGTAATCCCAGCACTTTGGGAGGCCGAGGCGGGTGGATCACAAGGTTAGGAGATCAAGACCATCTGGCTAACACGGTGAAACCCCGTCGCTACTAAAAAAAATACAAAAAATTAGCCGGGCGTGGTGGCAGGCGCCTTTAGTCCCAGCTACTCGGGAGGCTGAGACAGGAGAATGGCATGAACCCGGGAGGCAGAGCTTGCAGTGAGCCGAGATCACCCCACTGCACTCCAGCCTGGGCGACAGAGTGAAGGCTATGTCTCAAGAAAAAAAAAAAAAAACTTATAATAACAACTGTAAATAGTTCAATTGACAGTCATTTGTAAGATGTTTAAGTAAATTGTGAAACAGTAAGTAAATGGAAGAAAACACACTGATTAAAACTGCTGCTTTTATCCAACAAGATGGATGAATTTCCCAGGAAAGAATACTTGAGTTCAGGCCTGTTCAAGTCCCAACCTGTTTGTGGTTTGAGGTTGCTCTCTGCCTCATAGAGCAAAGTGGAGAGTTTATCTTCTGGGAGGACAGAGTTTTCTTCTCTGAAAAAGTTTCCTACATAGTTGGCTTTGGCATTTGCAAGGAATGAAAGGTCAGGGATTGAGGCCTCATGAGTCTGGATTTCTAGCTGAGGTTGAGAGAAAAGGTAGTGATTGTAACCAGAAAATCCAGAGTGGGTGTATTTACCTCCAGAACTCATCACTTAAAAAAAAATTTTTTTCGAACTGACATGCTTGAGGCTTTTTTTTTTTTTTTTTTTTTTTTTTTGAGATGGGGTCTTGCTCTATCCCCCAGGCTGGAGTGCAGTTGTGCAGTCATAGCTCACTGTAGCCTTATCCTCCTGGCCTAAGCAGTCCTCCTGCCTCAACCTCCCTAGTAGCTGAGACCACAGGCGCATGCCACCTGTGAGTTTCTAGAGACGAGGTCTCCCTATGTTCCCCAGCCTGGTCTTGAACTCCTGGGCTCAAGTGATCCTCCTGCCTCAGCCGTCCAAAGTGTTGGATTACAGGCGTGAGCCACTGTGCCTGGCCAGAGCTCATCACTGTTAACTCAGCCTGGGTTTTTCACAGCAGTCATGGAAATAGATTCATTAATAATAGTAACAAATATATAGTCTCCCTCTCAAAGAAACCTTGAGTGGCAGTGGCATACCAGATACACAGTAGGAAATACTGTAGAATTATGTTGTTAAGTTCATAACCAAACATCATACATGGTGATAAAAGACAAGATAATGGTCACATTTATGCAGTATTAACTGAGAGGGCAAATTTGTGCCTGAGAAGCTATTGGGAATGTTCTCTCTCTTTGCATTACTAGGAATTACATGGGAAACACATGTAGACAGTCTTCAGGCTATTAAGATTTGTCCACTTAATCTTTACTTATACATGAATAAAAAATGGGAAAACATGATAAATATAATAAACTAATACACTCAACCCTGCCCCTTGATTATATAATAGAACAAAATCAGCATGCCCGGCATGAGCCTGCCAGATTGCCAATTCCATCCTCCACCTTCAGAGGATGCCGCCATCCAGAATTTTGCCTACTCATTTTACTTTCTTCATAGTTCGACACCTTAAATGTATATTACTAATAGTAGCTTTGCATTTTTGGCTGATTTAAAAATTGATATAAATGAAATAATGCTGTAGAGATGCTTTTTGGTATTAAGTGGATATACTGTTATTCTTAAAGATGTTTGAAATGAATATACCTTTCTAACTATCTTTTTAAAATAATACATTAAATGATACTGCTTTAGAATTCATGAACTGCATCTCATGAGAATATGTAGAGATGACGTGGGCAGGTAAAGTAAAACTTCAGGTTGAATATCCTATGATAATTTTAAAATGACAAAATAGTGTGGTGAATAATAGAGCTTGAGCACTTTAAGGCACCATAGGGACCCCTTCAATGTAATGAGGACAGTGCTGAGGTGCAGAGAAGTTAGGTAATTAGCCCAAGCCACTACTCTAAGGGCAGACCCTATCTACTTTTCCTAATTTGTCAGAAGACTGCCTATGATACTACTAATAAAAAGTCCTATGAAATTGGTATTGTCATTATTTTACAAATAAAATAATCTTCAATTTTTGTTTCCTCTATGTGTGGGTTACTTAGTATTTTGTAATTTGAATTTCAAGCATAATTAAAAAGAAATCAGGTATCTAGGCTGGGCATGGTGGCTCAAGCCTGTAATCTCAACATTTTGGGAGGCTGAGGCAAGAGGATCACTTGAGGCCAGGAGTTTGAGGTATCTTTTGTTGATCTCTACACTGATTGTATTCTCTCTTTTATTCTATGAAAGTTAAAGATTTTTTCTGATACTACATATTGTCAGTTTTTTAAATACTCAGTTTGTGCTAAAAGAAAACATTCGGCAACGGATATCTGCTGTTCTGTATGTATCTGTCAGTCCAGATTTGTCCATTATGGTGTATGAATCTAATAGAACCTCACCAATGTTATACCTGCCTTCTTGAAATCATTACTGAGATAGCTAATATTAAAATATCCTGGTTTGTCTGTATATTTAATTCTTTACTCTCATTATACTAAATTTTTTTAAATGTAATTTGAATTGATGGTAAAAATTGTATACAGGCCGGGTGCAGTGGCTCACTCCTATAATCCCAGCATTTTGGAAGTCCTATGCAGGAGGATTGCCAGAGGCCAGGAATTTGAGATCAGCCTGGGCAACATAGTGGAACTCTCATCTTTATAAAAAGTAATATTAAAATTTTTTAAAGTGTATAAACTGTAAAGTATATTTTACTGGTGTTTTCTTCCTTATTCCTACTTGTCAGATGCAAATACACATTTTTGTGTGTTTGTGTTTAGTAATTATAAGTATACATATTTCATTCTTCTATTTCATATATTTCTATGACATTATATCTTAGATGTGTAATTTATGAACTACTACTGGATTATTTTAATCCATTAGAAATTACTATTCACACATTCTGTATTCAATTCATGTGATAGCTAATATATTTGGTTTTAAATGCATCTTATTTTGTGGTTTTCTTCTAGGCTGTTTTTTGTGCTTTCTTTTAAAAATATATAGGTTTTAATATTCTTAATTTTCTTTTAGTTTGAAATGTATATACTCATTTTATTCATTAGTCTAAGATAAGAATTGTAACACTTCTCTAACCTATTATAGAATTGTTAATACCTTTACCCTTCTCTTGAACACATCAAAGGATGTCATTGAGTGTTGGTATTGGAGTATAGCATATCTATTATTCTGCTCAATTAGAAGATATTGTTCATGTTGTATAGAGATAATAAGTAATTGTATTGATCTGCAGATGCATCCATCTCTTGGATTCTCATTCCTTCTACCACTGCAGAACTTTCACCTGTAATCACTTTCCTTTGGCCTTAAGGATAACTTTTAGGGTTACTTTTCTACTAAATTTCCAATTTTTGACCAGATATAATCTTATATTGTGCTCTTCCTGAAAAATACTGTTGTTGTGGATAGAAATCTGGGTTGGTAGTTATTTCTTCAGCAATTTGACCATGTCATTCCACTGTGTCCCTGGCCTCCTGTATACTGGATGTGAATGGATACAATTATATATTGTGTTTATAGTTTTCCTGTGCTATAGGAACAGTATTCGAATCTGATGCAAAGGACAACACACCCTAGAGATTGTAACAGTGAGATGAACCAAGTGATTGGATGGGGTTTTGAGTTGCTGGAATAATGGAGTTACAGTGTACAATGCATAAGCAACATAATAAATTATATATCTGGTGAACAAATGGATGGATTGTGCCATGAACTGGTTAGATGCTTACCCACATGCCACAGAAGGTCTTCACTTGCAAGGAGGGTGGGAAATACCTCTTGGTCAGCTCTCAACTTGGGCAGCATCAGGCCTCTTTCAATGGGGAAGAGCCACACAGGAGCAATGAGAGTGGGGAGGCTTTTCACACTGGACAAAGGGATTCCAAGTACAGCAATTGTGGGAAAGCCTTTTGCTGCAAATACATACTTTTTCAGTATCAGAAAATCCATGCTGGAGTAAACCCTTATGAGTGCAGTCAGTGCTGGCATACCTTTAATAACAGCTACTATTCTATAGTTACCCAAGAGAATTCACAGCAAAGCTGTGCCTTATGAGTGCAGTGATTATGGGAAATTATTTGGCTCCAGCTCTAATCTCCATATACACCAAAGAGTTCACACAGGATCAAGGCTTTAAGAGTGTGTTGGCCAGGCATGGTGGTTCACACCTGTAATCCCAGCACTTTGGGAGGCTGAGGCAGGCGGACCGCAAGGTCAGGAGTTTGAGACCAGCCTGCCCAACATAGTGAAACCCCGTCTCTACTAAAAAAAAAAAAAATTAGCTGGGCGTGGTGGTGCGCGCCTTTAGTCCCACCTACTCGGGAGGCTGAGGCAGGAGAATTGCTTGGACCCGGGAGGCAGAGGTTGCAGTGAGCCGAGATCACGCCACTGCTCTCCAGCCTAGGCAACAGAGCGAGACTCTGTCTCAAAGAAAAAATAAAAGTGCTGAATGTGAGAAAGCCTCTATCACTAGACCTCATCTTGTTTAGCACCAGAGAATTCATAGTGGAGAAGGCCTTATGAGTACAGATCATGTGGCAAATTCTTTATAAAGACACATTTGTTTAGTACCAGAAAGTCCACAATGGAAAAATATCTTCTCAGTGTGGTGAACGTGAGACATTCTAAAGCCACAATTCTTACCATGGTTAGGCTTTGTGTCCCCACCCAAATCTCATCTTGAATTGTAATCCCCATAATCCCCAGTGACCAGGGTAGGACCTGGTGGGTGGTGATCAGATCATGGGGGCAGTTTCCCCCATGCTCTTCTCCTATAGTGAGTTCTCACAAGATCTAAGGGGTTTTTTGTTTGTTTGTTTGAAACGGAATCTTGCTTTGTTGGCCAGGCTGGAGTGCAGTGGCATGATCTTGGCTCACTGCAACCTCCGCCTTCTGAGTTCAAGTGATTCTCCTGCCTCAGCCTCCCAAGTAGCTGGGACTACAGGTGTGCGCCACCAGGCTCAGCTAATTTTTGAATTTTTAGTAGAGACGGGGTTTCGCCATGTTGGCCAGGCTGGTCTCGAACTCTTGACCTCAGGTGATCCGCCCATCTCAGCCTCCCAAAGTGCTAGCATTACAGGCATGAGCCACCGAGCCCAGCCCTCAATCTGATGGTTTTATAAGGGGCTCTTTCCTGTTCGCTCGTTCACTCTCTCTCACCTGCCTCCATGTAAGACGTGTCTTTGCTTCTCTCTTGCCTTCTGCCATGATTTTAAGTTTCCTGAGGCCTCCCAAGCTATGCAGAACTGTAAGTCAATTAAACCTCTTTCCTTTATAAATTACCCAGACTCAGGTATGTCTTTATAGCAGTGTGAGAATGGAGTAATGGACTATCTTGTAACATATTAGAGAATTCACAATGGAACAAGATCTTGTGTGTTCAGGAAATGTGGGAAAGCAGAAGCTCCCACATTGCTTGGCAAATGAAAGTCAACCAGAGAAAGGCCTTTTGTAGCAGATATAAGAAAGCATACAGTGAAGGCCTAACCTCATTAGGCATCAGAAAATTTACACTGGAGAGAGGCCTTAAGAGTTCATGGAATGTGCTCATTGTTTAACACGGCATGATCCTAAGAGAAAATCTCTGAGAGTAACCTTTGAGGGAGCTCTAAGCCAGGATTTGAACCTCAGACATATGTGTATTCACACTGTAGAGATTACCTACAACTGCATGAGTGATCGGAAACAAATGGGGTCCTCATCTCTTTCCCCTTAGTGGTTTCAGCGTGGATATTATCCAGCTGCAGCCTAAAAGATCTGAGCTGGGGCCTGCTGTGGATTTCAAGAGGTCCCCATCCTTAATAAACAGTGTTGACCCCACATGGTAGCTGAGATGGATTTCTCCAACCAGCTTCCCAATCCACCAACCTTAGATATGCCCACCTCATGATGTTCTCATTTGTGCAGAGATAAATGCCATAGTGTTTAACCCTTCAATCTGTTCTGTTCATTGTGTGGGACTGATTGAGAAAAGAAGGGCTTTGCTAGCAGGGACCACCAACTTTATGTGCCTCAGAGTGGACAGCAGGATGGTAGAGAGTAGCTCTAAGTCTAGTTTGGCCTGTTTTGCAATGCTACGCAACATCTCTTAGGGAAAACTGTAGGGCATTGTGAGACTGATCTTGTGACCTGGATGTCAGGATCTCTGTGAGCCCTAAGCTCACCCTGATGAGGGAGTAGTTGGTGTGACAACCTCCAGTGCTTCTAGAAACAGCATAAGTTGAGTCCCTTTTTCCCAGAGGATGTGTCATATTCCATCAATTCTGTTGAGGGGTGGCTGTCTCCTAGGATCTCTATGCAGAGGACATTGCCCCTGAAATCTAAAAGCTGGTAGGCATGTAAGACCTACAGGGGCTAAGCAGGAAACAGATACAGAAACACTACATAACAGAAATATCGGATACTAGGGAGTAGTGGAGACTGGGAAACTAGAAGTTATGTGTGTACTCTAAAGGGGGATACACAAATTTAATGTAACTATGACTCTGCGATGAGGGTGTACAAAAATTCTCACGACCGGCTGAGCTCCTTTTCTCCTATGGCTGAGGCCGGTGTGAGAGCAAACAATCTGAAAGTTTGTGAATTCCTGTACCTCCCTGGGCTGTTGATATTTTGGTCATCACTGAACAGGCAGGAACCCCAGGACTGACAAAAGAGAGCTTGGAGTCGATCGTGCATCTTTTGTGACCCAGTCAGCATGTGGGAAGTGATGGTCTTCATTGCTTTCTAGTTTTTGCTGCCACTGAAGGAGGGCTGACTCAAGATATGGGAAGAGGGAGAGAGTTGAATAAATACAGGATTGATTGATTCAGATTTTTATGTGGAAACTTTTTTTTCTTAACACATCAATGATATATAATTGGCATACAATAAACTAGACATATTGAAATTGTATAATTTGATAAATTTTGACATGTATACACATGTCAAAAGTTTCCTCATGCCCCTTACTAATCTCCTCTTATTCTCCAATACTTTATCCCCATGTGACCATTGATTTGTTTAATGACACTATACATTAGTTAGCATTTTCTGAAATTTTATATAAATGTAATCATATGGTATGTGTTTATTTTTTATCTGTCTTTCAGTAAACTGTTTCTTTTTAGATTTAGGGGGTACAAGTGCAATTTTGTTATAGGGATATATTATGTATTGGTGAAGTCTGGGCTTTTAGTGTGACTGTCACCCAAATAGTTCACATTGTACCCAATAGACAATTTCTCATTTTTCACCTTTTTTCCCTTGTTTTGTGGGTTTATTTTCAACTTTTATTTTAAGCTCAGGGGGTCCATGTGCAGGCTTGTTACAGGGGTAAATTGCATATCACTGGGGTTTGATGTACAAATGATTTTGTCACCCAGGTAGTGAGCATAGCACCCAACAGAAAGTGTTTTTGTTTTTTGTTTTTCCCTTACCCTTCTCCCACACTCTCCCATCAAGTAGGCCCTGGTAGCTATTTTTCCCATCTTTGTGTTTATGTGTTCTCATTGTTTACCTCCCACTTATAAGTGAGAAGATGCAGCATTTGGTTTTCTGTTCCTGCATTAATTCATTTCTGATAATAGCCTCCAGCTCCATCCATGCTGCTGCAAAGGACATGATGTTTTTTATGGTTGCATAGTAATCCATGGTGTATACATACCACTTTCTTTATTCATTTCACTGTCGATGGGCATCTAGGTTGATTCATGTCTTTGCTATTGTGAATAATGCTGCAATGAATATACAGGTGCATGTGTCTTTTTGGTAGAACGATTTCTATTCCTTTGGGTACATAACCAGTAATGGGATTGCTGGGTCAAATGGAAGGTCTGTTTTAAGTTCTTTGAAAAACATCCAAACTGCCCTCCTGAATAGCTGCACTAATTTACTTTCCCAGCAGCAGTGTATAAGCATTCCCTTCTCTCCACAACCTTGCCAATATCTGTTACTTTTTGACTTTAAAACAACCATTCTGACTGATGTGAGATGGCATCTCATTGTGGTTTGATTTACATTTCTCTAATCATTAGTGATGTTGAACCTTTTTTTTCATATGCTTGTTGGCCACATGTATGTCTTCTTTTGAGAAATGTCTGTTTATGTCCTTGGCTCAATTTTTTAAATGAGATTGGTTGTTGTTTTGTTTGTTACTTTGCTTAAGTTCCTTATAGATTCTGGATATTAGACCTTGTCAGATGCACAGGTTGTGAATATTTTCTCCTATTCTGTATGCTGTCTGTTTACTCTGTTGGTGGTTTCTTTCTCTGTACACTTCAGTTTAATTAGGTCCCATCTGTCTATTTTTCCTTTGTTTCAATTGCTTTTAGAGACTTTGTCATGAAACCTTTGCCAAGGCCTGTGCCCAGAATGATATTTTGTAGGTTTCTTCTAAGGTTTTTTATAGATTTAGGTCATACATTTAAGTCTTTAATCCATTTTGAACTGATTTTTGTATATGATGAAAGGAAGGGGTCCAGTTTCAGTCTTCTGCATGTGGCTAACCTGTTATCCCAGCATCATTTATTGAAATGAGAGTCCTTTCCCTATTGCTTGTTATGGCTTACTTTGTCAAAGATCAGATGTTTGGAGATATGTGGCTTTATTTCTGGGTTCTTTATTCTGTTCTAGTTGTCTATACGTCTGTTTTTGTATCAATATCATGCTGTTTTGGCCACTGTAGCCTTTAAGTATAGTTTGAAGTTGGGTACTGTGATGCCTCCAGCTTTGTTCTTTTTGCTTAGGATTGCTTTGGCTATTTGGACTGTTTTTTGGTTCCATGTGATTTTTAGAATATTTTTTCTGATTCTGTGAAAAATGAAATTGGTAGATTGATGAAATAGCACTGAATCCATAAATTGCCTTGGGCAGTATGGCTATTTTAACAATATTGATTCTTTTTATCCATGAGCATGAAATGTTTTTCCATTTGTTTTGCTCATCTCTGATTTCTTTCAGCGGTGTTTTGTAATTCTTGTTGTAGAGATCTTTCCACTCCCTGGCTAGCTTTATTACTAGGTATTTTATTCTTTTTCTTGACTATTGTGTATGAGATTGCATTCTTGATTTGGCTCTCAGACTGGACATTCACTGTATATTATTGGTACATAGAAATGCTGATTTTTGTACATTGATTTTATATACTAAAGCTTTACTGAAGTTATCAGTTCTAGGAGCTTTTGTGCAGAGACTATGGGGTTTTCTAAGTATAGAATCATATCCTCTGCAAGGAGAGATAGTTTGGCTTCCTCTCTTCCTATTTGGATGCCTTTTATTTCATTCTCTTGCCTGATTACTCTGGCTAGGACTTCCAGTACTATCTTGAATAGGAGTGGTAAGAGTGAGTATCGTTGTCTTGTTCTGGTTCCCAAGGAAAATGCTTCCGGCTTTTGCCTGTCTGGTATAATTTTAGCTGTGAGTTTGTTATAGATGGCTTTTGTTGTTGCTTTGAGACAGGGTTCTTGCTCTGTCACCCAGGCTGGAGTGCAGTGATGCAATCACAGCTCACTGCAACCTCTGCCCTCCTGAGCTCAAGCGCCTCCCTCCTCAGCCTCTCGAGCAGCTGAGACTACAGGTGTATGCCATCACACCTGGCTAATTTTTGTGTATTTTGTAGGAACGGGGTTTTGCTATGTTGCCCAGGCTTGTCTCCGCCTCCCAAAGTGCTGGGATTATAGGTGTGAGACACTGCACCTGGCCCATAGATGGCTCTTACTATTTTGAGGTCTGTTTCTTCAATGCCTAGTTTGTGGAGGGTTGGAAGGGTTGTTAAATTTTATTGAAAGCCTTCTGTGCATCTATTGAGATAACCATGTGGTTTTTGTTTTTTTGTTCTGTTTATGTGATGAATCACATTTCTTAATTTGCATATGTTGAGCCAACTTTGCATGCCAGATATAAAGCCTGCTTGAGTGTGGTGATCGTGGTGGATTAGCTTTCTGATATGCTGTTGGATTCAGTTAACTAGTATTTTGTTGAGAATTTTGCATTTATGTTTATCAGGGATATTGGCCTAACATTTTCTTTTTTCATTTTGCCTCTGCCAGGTTTTGGTATCAGGATGACGCTGGCCTCACAGAATAAGTTAGGGAGTAGTCCCGCCTCCTTGATTTTTTGGGAATAATTTCAGTAGGATTGGTACCAGGTCTTTTTACATCTGGTAGAATACAACTGTGAATCCACCTGGTCCAGGGCTTTTTCTGGTTGGTAGCTTTTTAATTACTGATTCAATTTCAGAACTCGTTACTGGTCTGTTCAGGATTTCAATTTCTTCCTGGTTCAATCTTAGGAGGTTGTATGTTTCAAGGAATGTATCCATTTCTTCTAGGTTTTTTAGTTTGTGTGCTAAGTTTTTAGTTCTTAATAGTCTCTGAGAGAATTTTGTACTTCTGTGGGGTAGGTGCTAATGTCACCTTTAACATTTCTGATTGCGTTTATTTGCATCTTCTTTTTTCCTTTATTAATCTAGCTAGTGGGCTACCAGTGTTGTTTATTCTTTTGAAAAACCAACTTATGGTTTTATGATCTTTGTATAGATTTTCACATCTCAGTTTTATTCAGTTCAACTCTGATATTGGTTATTTTTTTCTGCTGCTTTTCTTTCTTTTGGGGTTGTTTTTTTTTTTCTTTTAGTTCCTCTAGGTGTGATGTTATTTTGTTAACTTGAGATTTATCTAACTTCTCGGTGTAGGCATTTTGCACTATAAACTTTCAACACTGCTTTAGCTGTGTCCCAAAGATTCTGGTATGTTGTATCTCTGTTTTAATTAGTTTCAAGGAATTTTTTTATTTGTCTTGATTTCATTCTTTACCTAAAACACATTCAGGAGAAGATTGTTTAATTTCCATGTAATTGTATGGTTTTGAGAGTTCTTTTAGGTATTGATTTCTGTTTCTACTGTGCTATGGTCTGAGAGTGTGGTTGGTATGACTTTTTTTTTAATTGTTGAGTATTGCTTTATGGCCAAGTATGTGATTGATCTTAGAATATGTGACATGTGCAGATGAAAAGAATGTATGTTCTGTGGTTGTTGGGTAGAGTATTCTGTAGATTTCTGTAAGGCCTATTTGGTCAAATGTCCAGTTTAGCTTCCAAATACCTTTGTTAGCTTTCTGCCTTGGTGATGCATCTAACACTGTCAGTGGGGTGTTGAAGTCTCCTGCCATTATTGTCTGGTTGTCTAAGTCTTGTTGTAGGTCTCTAAGAACTTGTTTCATGAATATGGGTGCTCCAGTGTTTGGTGCATATATATTTGGGATAGTTAAGTCTTGTTGAATTGAATCCTTTATCACTATGTGATGCCCTTCTTTGCCTTTTTGGATCATTGTTGGTCTAAAGTCTGTTTCGTGTGAAATAGCAATCCCTGCTCTTTTTTTTCCCATTTGCTTGATCTTTCTCCATCCTTTTACTTTGTGCCTATGGGTGTCATTGCATGTGAGATGTGTCTAATGAAGAGAATACACAGTTGGGTTTCATTTCTTTTTCCAACTTGCCACCTTGTGCCTTCTAAGTGGGGCATTTAGCCTATTTACATTCAAGGTCAATATTGATAAGTGAGGATTTGATCCTGTCATTATGTTGTTAGCTGGTTGTTATGTGGACTTTATTGTATAGTTGGTTTGTAGTATCAACAGGATATGTGCTCAAGTTGTTTCTGTGGTGGCAGATACTCATCTTTTGCTTCTAGGTTTAGCACTGTTTTAAGGACTTCTTGTAAGGCAGGTCTGGTAGTAATGAATTCCCTTAACATTTGTTTGTCTGAAAAAGATTTTATTTATCCTTCACTTAATGAAGTTTAGTTTGGTTGGATATTAAATTCTTGGTTCAAATTTCTTTCATTTAAAAATGCTGAATATAGGCCCCCAGTCTCTTCCAGCTTGTAAAATTTCTGAAAGGTCCACTGTTAGCCTGATCGGGTTCCTTTTGTGGGTAACCTGCCACTTCTCTCTAGCTGCCTTTAATGTTTTTCTTTTGTATTGACCTTGGAGAATCTGATGACTGTGTATCTTAGGGATGGTCATCTTGTATAATATCATCTCACAGGGGTTCTCTGAATGTCCTGAATTTGCATGTCAACCTCTCTAGTGTGGTTGGGGAAATGTTCATGGACAGTATCATCAAATATGTTTTCCAAGTTCCTTGTTGTCTCTCCATCTCTTTCTGGAATGCCAATGTGTTATAGGCTTGGTCTTTTTACATATCCCATATTTCTTGTAGGTTTTATTCATTTTTTAAAATTCTTTTTTCTTTATTTTTTTCTGCTGCATTGGTTCAAAGGAGTCGTGTTTGAGCTCTGAGATTATTTTCTCTTTTTTTTGTGGGATAGCAAATACTTATTTGAAGAACTTTTAGGATAAAATTTAGTTTACCTCTGATAAAGCTGAAGAAAAATGATTGCAGTTTTTATACATTAAATGATAAACATTGCCTTTGTATTCTTTTCCCAGTTCTTCTACAATTTTTTCTATATCATCTTCTAGGAAGTCCGTGCTCCCTAAAACAACAACTTCTTTAAATTTAAATGTTTCTCCTAGTTCAGAAGCATTTCCTGGGGAAATTTCAAATATTCCAGAAAAGGGGTAAGGATGGCCACCATAAGCAAATTCTCTGCCATAGACTTCAATTTCTGAATGAAAAACTCCAATTCCAATGGATGAGGTATATTCCTTCATCCAATACGTGTCATACACGTTGAGCACCACTAACTGGTTAGCCCCCATCCTCCTCCCCGCGGCCGCCGCCTAGTCCTCAAGCCGCTCGGTCTCCGCGGGGCCGGAGGCCGCTCCCACCCCCGCGGGCGCTTCAAGGGGCCTGAGCCGGGCACTAAGCGTACAGCCCTGCCCGTGGCAGCCGGGGCAGAAGCATCGGGCAGCCAAGCCACTCCCGGGCGCCAACGACAGGAGCCTCTGTGCGGACAGGGCCGGACAGCTGGCGGCCCGCTCCGGATGAGGCACCTCCCCTAGGCGGCAGACACATGGGGAAAAACTGAGCTCTGAGACTATTTTCTAAGCTTGGTCTATTCTGTTGTTAGCGCTTCCAGTTACATTATGAAATTGCAATTGCTGTAGTTAATTTCTTATTTCCAGAAGTTCAGTTTGATGACTCTTTTTCTTTTCTTTCTTTCTTTTTTTTTTTTTTTTTTTTTGAGACGGAGTCTTGCTCTGTTGCACAGGCTGGAGTGCAGTGGCATGATCTTGGCTCACTGCAACCTCCATCTCCTGGATCCAAGGGACTCTTGTGCCTCAGCCTCCTGAGTAGCTGGGATTACAGGTGCCTGCCAGCACACCCAGCTAATTTCTGTATTTATAGTAGAGATAGGGTTTCACCATGTTGGTCAGGCCGGTTTCGAACTTCTGACCTCAAGTGATCCACCTGCATCAGCCTCCCAAAGTGCTGGGATTACAGACGTGAGCCACCGTGCCCAGCCCATTTTGGTTCTTTGTTAATATGGTAATATTATATTTAAACTCTTGGATTGCAGTATTGGTTTCCTTGGATTTTTCCTTCCTTGCCATCCAGACTCTGAATTCTAAGTCATTTCAGCCATTTAAGCATGGTTCCAAACCATCACTAGGGAGCTAGTGCAGTCGTTTGGAGACTTTTAGAGTTGCCAGAAATCTTGCACTGGTTCTTTCTCATATGTGTGGGCTGATGTTCCTTGAATCTTTGAAGTTGCTCTCCTTTGGATGGGGCTTTCTGCTTTTATATTATTTGATGCCCTTGGGAGTTTTACTGTGGTATAAGTTGGGTTTAGTTTCATGGTTTCAATTATGGGTGCTTTCACAGGCCAAGGCTCAGCTGAGCACTCCTGAGCTGCATGCTGTAAACCTGGGTAGAGGGGATTAAGCCCTTGGCTTTGTTCTCTGGCTGCTTGGGGTGAAGCACCTGCTGTGCTAGAGGGGCTGAGGTGTTCTCAGTCTGCTGGCAAAAGTGCTCCAGCAGAGCATTGTGGGGACTGCAGAGAGTGCACTGTGGCTGGGGGATGGGGAGGCCACAGGCAAGTGTGCACCACTTGGGCAGTAGAGGGGGGCTACCTGCAAGTGTGTGCCAATGGGGTGGCATGGCTGTGGTGTAGGTGAGTGAAGCACCATGGTGTGAGGGGTCCCTGGCAATGCCTCCCACCTTTTTGAATCTCCAATGTCTATTATTCCACTATTTCCATATGTATACATCATTTAGCTACCACTTATAAGTGATAACATGCAGTATTTGACTTTGTTTCTGAATTATTTCACTTAAGAGAATGGCCCCCCAGTTCCAGCCATATTGCTGCAAAAGCCATGATTTTTTTTAATGACTGAGTAGTATTCCATGGAGTGTATATATATATATATATATATACACACACATACACACACATATATACATATATATACATATATACACATATATATACATATATATACACACACATATATATATATAGCATTTTCTTTATCCAATCATCTGTCGATGGACACTTAGGTTGATTCTATGACTTTGCTACTGTGAATAGTGCTACAGTAAGCATGTGTAAGTACAGGCATCTTTTTGATATAGTGGTTTATTTTCCTTTAAGTAAATACCCAATAGTGGAATTGCCAGATCAAATGGCAGTTCTATTTTCAGTTCTTTGATAAATCTCCATACTGTTTTCCATAGAGGTTGTACTAATTTACATTCCCACCAATAGCGTATAAGCGTTCCCTTTTCCTTGCATCCATACCAACATCTGTTGGTTTTTTACTTTTTAATAATAGCCACTCTGACCAGTATAAGATGGCATCTCAGTGTGTTTATGTGTGTGTGTTTTCTCTCATCATATCTCATTATAACCTCAAATTCCTGGGCTCAAGCAATCCTCTTGCTTCAGCCTCCCAGTGTCTAGGACTACAGGTGTACACCATCATGCCTTGCTCTTTTTTTTTTTTTTTTTTTTTTTTTTTTTTTTTTTTGTAGATATAACATCTTACTATATTGCCCAGGGTGGTCTCAAACTCCTGACCTCAGCAATTATTTTGTGTTGGCATCCCAAAGCACTGAGATTACATGTATGAGCTACCTCCCTAAAATAAGGAAAGTGAGCCAGAAGCTCTGGGCCCAGCCCATGATCTGAATCGGGGCGAATATCCCCGCCTCCTGACCTCAATTTTCCTAAGCTAGAAAGGACCTTTCGACCCTCCGACTTGTGCCCATAGTAAAGCGGCGGCCCTAAGACGACGCGGGGGTCCTTGTGCGCACTTACATGGAGTCGGCTGCGCTTGGTGAGTTCCCACACCCGGTAGGTGTGAGGAAAAAACTGCCTTACTCAGAAGGCACCACCCCTTGCGTCGGCCGCGGACTCTAGGCCAATGACGGCCCAGGACACGGGCGATTTCTGCGGGCCAGGGCGGCGGAGGTGGGACTTCCGCTTCGTCGCGTGACGTCATCTCCGTGAGCAGGATTGGCCCTGGAACAGTGTGGGACCTGGACCGCTGGGTAGGCGCGTCCAGCGGCCTGAGCAGGGGAGGGTAATGAGGCTGTTACGCGCCTTCTCCGCATCTTGGCGGGAGCCTGACGCCCCGCTTCTTCCCTAACGGGGTGTTCCACCGGCGCCTGCCGGGGCCTAGGCCTCCGCAGCCGCCCTCCGTCTCCTCAGCCCCAACGCTGCGCCCGCTTTGTGCGCATTTTTCTCTGGGGAAACTGAGGCTCCGAGTGCGAAAGTCAGCCGAGGTCGCCCCGCCCAGGACAGAGAAGGGCTGGGGGGTCGGCTAAGCCGCGGCATTCCCGGGCCCCGCTAGGGCTGCAGGGTCTCAGGATGGCAGCCTCGGCGCAGGTGAGTGGACGAGGTTTTGGCCTTGCTGCTGCTCTGCTGTTTCTGGAGGCCTTGTGGGCAGGCAGAAGCCAAGACAGCCACAGGATGTTTCTTTGTCGCCGTCGTTTCTTTAAGAGAAGTGGCCGTAGCTTGTCATTGCCTTTATCCGCAGTCCTGCAGTAGTGTTGGCCTCCGACAGGTGCTCGGTCCTTGGTAGAAGGATGAATGATGCTTCCTTCATGGATCTCATCACACTTCCCTTAAATCCAACCTCCTCTGTTGCCTGCCAGCCCCTACCCCATCCACCTGGCCAACCACCCCTGACCTTGTCTCTCCATTTTTCCCTTGTCCTTTGCTCTTCAGAGCCACCAACCTGACCGTGCAGTCTTCTTCCTTTTTCCAGGCTTTCTCTTTGCACTTCCCTTTGCCTTGAACACTGCCCCTATAACTTCGCAGGGCCTCCCTCTCATATCTTTCTGGCCTCTGTCCAGATGTCACCTATTTGGAGGTGGCTTTCTTGGCAATTCCGGCTAAAGTGGCGCCTTACGCACTTGCCCATTTTTGGCAATGTGTGGCATTTTTGTATAGAGAATCTGACGATATTAAAGAAGCTTGCTGTTTGAGTTGGTCTAGGATGTTATGTGAACAAAGAGAAAGGAAATAATTGCAAAGAGTGACAGCTGATCATAAAGAGTCCTTGCTGTGGGCTGATTGGCAGGCATTATTGAACCCTCAGCTCCTTTAATCCTGAACTCCTTAGAATTAGGTTCTCTTGTCCTCACTGTTTTACACAAGAGCAGCTGGAGGCTCACATAGGTTCAGTTACCTGCCTTACATCACTGTAGCTCTTAAGTATCAGAAACTAACAACTGGTGTGTCTACCATCACAGCCTGTGTTTTTACCCTCTTCTTTGCCCGCAATGGTTAGGGAGGCCTGGGGGTGACACCTAAAGTAAACTTTGCAAGTTGAGCAGGCTTCCTTCTAGCAGGTGGTCTTGGACATGAGGAGTCATGGCATTTCATGCTGGCGGAACTGTGTGGACTAAAAAAAAAATGGTTTATTGGTTGTTGAAGGAGTCCGCAGGGGACCCGTGTGGCTTCCACAGTGGTTTCCTGAGTGGTTTTCTCTTATACCAGCTGACACATGTCTTGGGACACAAGATTTTGTGGTCTTTTGCTAGATGTGCCTTCCTCCTTAGCCAGGACAGACATAGCCAGTCAGGGGCCCATGTTCTCATGGCTACAACCTGCTGTGTCCTCTGTGACTCTTGTTCCTTGCTCCTGAAGTATCCTGACCTCAGGGATACTTGTTGGTAGGACTCAAACAGGAAAAGGTAGTGACAGCTCGTTGTGGATTCTTCCTGTGAGAATGGGCATCTGTGAGGCCCAGAAGTGTCCGAGGCAGCAGATGCAGGTCCAGGCCCTGCCACTTTTGAGGCAGGTGCCACCACCTCAGGTGACTCTTCTGTGAGGTAGGTGATTATGACTATGCTGCTCTGCCCATGTCCGTGAAAATATTTCAAGTGGCTAACCCCAGCACAGTGGCATGTGTCTGTATATCCAGCTTGGGAGGCTAAGGCAGGAGGATCATGAGTTCAAGCCCAACCTGGGCAAAATATTGAGACCCTGTCTCAAAAAAAAAAAAAAAAAAAAAATCCTGAAAATATTTTCAGGGTGGCTCAAATGGATGTATTTCAATGTTTCCCATCCTCATTAACTGTGCATTAACTTTGCTAATGAAGGAGTGTCGGGTTGCATGATTAGAACGTAGACCATAGGACCCTGGGTTCAAATTCTGTCTCTTCTGATAAGAGATGTGACTTTGGGTAGACTAGTGGAGGTCCTGGACCTCAGGTCTCTGAGTGTGACATGGAGATGATGATGCTGAACTCAGGAGCTGTGGCCCTTTGCCCCAGTGTTTCCTTTACAGCTTTTCTTCAGATCTTTTGACTATTCTTGGTGAAGTGGAAAACCCTGTTGTGTTGACCTGGACATCAGGGCTCAGATAAATGAAATGAGATTTCCAAGGTCACATAGCAGGCTTGTGTTGATTTCAGGAATTTGGTTTTAAACCTCAGGAGTCTGACTCCTGAGCTGGGGACTTTTAGTCACTTTACCATGGCATGTAAAGCCATTAGCATGAGGCAGGCTCACAGGGAGGATCGGTAAGACTCAGGTGCTGTTCTTGTTATTGTTGCTGGTGTTGTTTTTGTTATTATTCTTTCCCATTCCTCTGATGTCTCAGAGCACTTACTGTCTGTGCCTCTCAGTCCACTTAGGATTGTCCTAACCTTATTTCTGTGTCAAGTGGCTTTCTGCATAGGAGGCTTCTCTCTCTTCACTGCTGTAATTTTTTTTTTTTTTTGAGACGAGTCTCGCTCAGTCGCCCAGGCTGGAGTGCAGTGGCGCGATCTCGGCTCACTGCAAGCTCCGCCTCCTGGGTTCACACCATTCTCCTGCCTCAGCCTCCCGAGTAGCTGGGACTACAGGCGCCTGCCACTACGCCCGGCTAATTTTTTTGTATTTTTAGCAGAGACGGGGTTTCACCGTGTTAGCCAGGATAGTCTCGATCTCCTGACCTCGTGATCTGCCCTTCTTGGCCCCCCAAAGTGCTGGGATTACAGGCGTGAGCCACCGCGCCTGACCGACACTGCTGTAATTTATCCAAGGCAATGTCCACATTCCCCTCATGCCTCGCACAGATCATGGCCCTCTAGAGATGCTTGGTGATTTGATTCTTGGGTCACTGTGCATCTTTTGCAGTGCTGAAGTGACAAGTTCTAGTTGTATTCCACAGTTCCAAGGGAAACACTACTATCTCTGTTTAATTTTCCAGGTGTCTGTGACCTTTCAGGATGTGGCTGTGACATTCACCCAGGAGGAGTGGGGACAGTTGGATGCAGCCCAGAGAACCTTGTATCAGGAGGTGATGCTGGAGACCTGCGGACTTCTCATGTCTCTGGGTAAGGCCCCTTCCGGTCCTGTGCTCCTTTAGGATTGAGTTCTCCTACTCATGTTCCCCTCTCTCCTCCACAGCCTACTTGTTCTGAGGCTCCTGGCACCACACAGGGGTGTTCACCATTTGCTCTGAGTGTAGCACTTGGGAGACCAGGGTCTGGTGTCCAGGAGTCCACTCCCATCTCCACTGCTTATGATCCCTGTGTTCCTGGGCAAGTTAAGGAATCCCTCTGTGCCTCAGTTTTTCTCATGAATAAAAAGGGCCAGGCCAGGCACAGTGGCTCATGTCTGTAATCCCAGCACTTTGGGAGGCCAACGCGGACAAATCAGGAGGTCAGGAGTTTGAGACAAGCCTGGGCAACATGGTGAAATCCCGTCTCTACTAAAAATACAAAAAATTAGCCGGGTGTGATGGCGGGTGCCTGTAATCCCAGCTACTCAGGAGGCTGAGGCAGGAGAATCACTTGAACCCAGGAGGCGGAAGTTGCAGTGAGCCGAGATCGCACCACTACACTCCAGCCCAGGCGACAGTGTGAGAGAGACTCCGTCTGAAAAAAAAAAAAAAGGCCAATATAGTATTTATTTCATAGGGCTAGTGTGAGGGCAAATGGTTCAGTACAGTGTGTTGTGATAGGTGGTTGGGTGCAGGTTAGCAATTGTGACCCCTGTTGCTGTCACTATTGTTACTGCTGTCTAAATCATTGTCCTCATAATCAGCAGTATCACACTTGGACTCAGCATTTTTTGGAACAACTTTGTATAGTTTTTTAGTTAAATTGGCCAGATGCTTTTGATGACTAGACTCAGGTGTACATTTTAGCTTGGCCATTCGCCATTTCCCAGATTTTGGCAAGTCACTTTATCTGCCTGAGCCTCGATCTCTTCACCTATAATGTGGTCCTGATTGCAGTACATTCTTAATGTGCATCCTGTGAAGAAATCCTAAAATAGAATTTTTCATGCAGGGACCATAGGAGTAGCAATGTAATGCTTTGCTTAGAATGTAAAAAAAAGCCTTAGGTCAGTGAAGAAACTTACCTTTCTCCTGAATGGAGACTCAGTATCTCAAATATGTTATTTCTTTTCTAAACTAATGACTAAATTTAATTGAGTGTTTATAAAATACAATGCATTTAAATTGCTTGGCATATTCCCTAGGTTATAGTTACATTGTATAAATATCAGTTATTGACATACTATTAGGAGTAAAGTTCTATGGCCAGGTGGCATATTGATTAAGGACTTGGATTTGAGAGCCACAGCAGGAAAGTCTCTCCAAGAAGTGACATTTGAGCTGAGACCCAAAGAGTGAGTTGATTAGAAGGAGCAAGATGGAGGAGCAAGTAGTATTCCAAGTAGGCAGGCCGGCATGTGCAAAGGCCCTGAGGTGGTGAAGAGCATGATCCTGACAAAGCTGAAGGAAGGTCTGATTCCCCTTTTTCACTGCACTGTCATTGAACCCAGTGCCAAGCACATAGCAAAAATGAGTGAACATTTGCTTAGAGATGACTGATGAATCCCACCCTGTGTTTTTGTGGGTCCTACTGCCTGTGCCATTAACTTCTCCATAGAGTACTTATGTCTTTTACCCCTTTATATTTTGAAAAGTTTTGGGCTATATGTGCAGATCAGCTCATACAGTTTTAACCCTGAAGGAAATATATTATCTCACCTAATAAGCTTAGTGGTAAGGCTGGCTCCTGGGTTGGTGGGTGTCAAGCCAGTTGTCTTTCTTTGCTCCCACTTTCTTTTTTCTTTTTTGGAGACAGGGTCTCACTCTGTAACCCACACTGGAGTGCAGTGGTACGATCTCAGCTCACTGCAGCCTCACCTTCCAGGCTCAAGTGATCCTCCTACCTCAGTCTTCTAAGTAGCTGGGACCACAGGTGCATGACACCACACCCGGCTACTTTTTGTATTTTTAGTAGAGATGGGGTTTCACCATTTGCCCTAGCTGGTCTCAGACTCCCAAAGCGTTGGGATTACAAGCGTGAGCCACTGTGCCCAGCCTCTTTGCTCCCTCTTCTTGGTAAGGTTTTTAGGCAGGTTCCCTCACAGAATTCCCAGGATGCTGCATGGCAGCAGGAGTGGCAGCCTCCCTCATTTAGCCCTTCCTGAAAGAGAAGGTTTCTTCTCTCTTTGGAGTGGCTGGTATAGGTCACCTGCCTACCTCAGAGTACAGTTGATCAGGGTTGCCATTTGCAAGATGATGGAGACCAGGGCTTTTCTACTGCCATGGGGACTAATTATAAAATCCCTTCAGAAAATTTGTCTTAACAGGGTTGAGATTTTTGTAGGATGGAGATTAAAAGTAATTGGTACTATCACACAGCCAGCACTACTGCTTACAGTCTTTGGGGCCCGATGAGGATGTTTTTTTTCTCTTTTTTTGAGACGGAGCTTCGCTCTTGTCGCCCAGGCTGGAGTGCAGTGGCATGATCTCGGTTCACTACAACCTCCGCCTCCTGGGTTCAGCCTCCCGAGTAGCTGGGACTACAGGTACCCGCCACCACACCTGGCTAACTTTTTGTATTTTTAGTAGAGATGGGGTTTCACCATGTTGGGCAGGCTGGTCTCGAACTCCTGACCTCAGGTGATCCACCTGCCTTGGCCTCCCAAAGTGCTGGGATTACAGGCATGACCCACTGTGCCCTGCCAGATGGTGTTTTTGTAGTTGTTTTATGGTCACGGTTCAACGTTTTCTTTGCTTGGCTGAGAATAGCTTCACTTCATGGTCTTCCCCATCCTGAAGTCCCAGATCAGATTGACAGGTTTCTTTCTTCTAACCTAACTCCCTGTGTCCTCTTTTGTTCTCCATGCACAGGCTGTCCTTTGTTCAAACCAGAGCTGATCTACCAGTTGGATCACAGACAGGAGCTATGGATGGCTACAAAAGACCTCTCCCAAAGCTCCTATCCAGGTAGGAGCCAACAGCTGGGAAGGTGGGGGTCATGGCAGCTTACACATGGAAAAGTGAACACTGCCTCTGAATTTTGTGGGCAATCTTCTTATTGTGGTCTCTCTGGGTGCTTGGGATCCGTGGAGCCTCTTCCCCCCCCCCCCCCCCCCAGATAGGGTTTCACTCTGTCACTCAGGCTGGAGTACAGTGATGTGATCATAGCTCACTGCAGCCTCAACCTCCTGGGCTCAAGGGATTCTCCCACCTCAGCCTCCCAGGTAGCTGAGACTACAGGCATGTGCACCATGCCTGGCTGAGTTTTTAAAATTTTTTATAGAGATGGTCTTGTTATGTTGCTGAGGCTGGTCTCAAACTCCTGGGCTCAAGCTCTCCTCCTGCCTCAGTGTTCGAAAATGCTGAGCCACCAAGCCTGGCCTCTTACATCTTAAATTTAAGTACTTCCAAGTTAGGTCCCAGATGTATATATTTCACTAACGCATAATAAAAAATTATGGCTAACATGTATTTATTTCTTACTCAGTGCCTTGCTCTCTGCCGACCATAGTATATGTAGTGTTTCACTTCATCTTCACTATAGTCTTACAAGGCAGACTCTATTTTTGGCCCTTTTTGTTTGTTTGTTTCCGAGATGGAGCCTCCCACTGTTGCCCTGGCAGGAGTGCGATGGTGCAGTCTTGGCTCACTACAACCTCTGTCTCCTGGGTTCAAGTGATTCTCCTGCCTCAGCCTCCTGAGTAGCTGGGATTACAGGCATACGCCACCACACCTGGCTAATTTTGTGTTTTTAGTAGAGACGGGGTTTCTCCATTTTGGTCAGGCTGGTCTCAAACTCCTGACCTTAGGTGATCCACCCACCTCAGCCTCCCAAAGTGCTGGGATTACAGTCATGAGCCACCGTGCCCAGCATAATTTTCTCTTTCAAGATCTACTCTAGGCTGGGCATGGTGACTCATGCCTGTAATCCCAGCACTTTGGGAGGCTGAGGGTACTATTTCATCTTCTTGTTCTCACTGAAATGCTGATCTTGTTTCTTCTTCTTCTTTTTTTCTTTGAGATGGAGTCTTGCTCTGTTGCCCAAGTTGAAGTGCAGTGGCACAATCTCGGCTCACTGCAACCTCTGTCTTCCAGGTTCAAGTGGTTCTCCTGCCTTAGCCTCCTGAGTACCTGGGATTACAGGCGTGCACCACCATGCCCAGCTAATTTTTGTATTTTTAGCACAGACGGGGTTTCACCATGTTGGCCAGGCTGGTCTCAAACTCCTGACCTCAGGTGATCTGCCTGCCTTGGCCTCCCAAAGTGCTGGGATTACAGGTATGAATCACTGTCCCTGGCCTTTGTTTTTTCTATAATGCCATCTCTAATAAGCCTTTTTGTGTATTGTATTCCTTCCAGGTGACAACACAAAACCCAAGACCACAGAGCCTACCTTTTTTCACCTGGCCTTGCCTGAGGAAGTCTTACTCCAGGAACGACTGACACAAGGAGCCTCAAAGAACTCCCAATTAGGGCAATCCAAGGATCAGGATGGGCCATCTGAAATGCAAGAAGTCCACTTGAAAATAGGGATAGGCCCCCAGCGGGGGAAGCTGCTGGAGAAAATGAGTTCTGAACATGATGGTTTGGGGTCAGATGATGGTGTATGTACAAAGATTACACAGAAACAAGTTTCAACAGAAGGTGATCTCTATGAATGTGATTCACATGGACCAGTTACAGATGCCTTGATTCGCGAAGAGAAAAATTCCTATAAATGTGAGGAATGTGGGAAAGTGTTTAAAAAGAATTCCCTCCTTGTTCAGCATGAACGGATTCACACTCAAGTGAAGCCCTATGAATGCACAGAGTGTGGGAAAACCTTTAGCAAGAGCACTCATCTTCTTCAGCACCACATCATCCACACTGGGGAGAAGCCCTATAAGTGCATGGAGTGTGGGAAGGCTTTTAACCGCAGGTCACACCTCACACGGCACCAGCGGATTCACACCGGAGAGAAGCCTTATAAGTGCAGTGAATGTGGAAAGGCCTTCACCCACCGCTCCACTTTTGTCTTGCATCACAGGAGCCACACTGGAGAAAAACCCTTTGTGTGCAAAGAGTGTGGCAAAGCCTTTCGAGATAGGCCAGGTTTCATTCGACACTACATCATCCACACGGGAGAGAAGCCGTACGAGTGCATTGAGTGTGGGAAGGCCTTCAACCGCCGGTCATACCTCACGTGGCACCAACAGATTCACACTGGAGTGAAACCCTTTGAATGCAACGAGTGTGGAAAAGCTTTTTGCGAGAGTGCAGACCTCATTCAACACTACATTATCCACACTGGGGAGAAGCCCTATAAGTGCATGGAGTGTGGGAAGGCGTTCAACCGTAGGTCACACCTCAAGCAGCATCAACGAATTCATACTGGGGAGAAGCCTTATGAATGCAGTGAATGTGAAAAGGCCTTTACCCACTACTCCACTTTTGTCTTGCATAAAAGGACCCACACGGGAGAAAAACCCTATGAATGCAAAGAATGTGGAAAAGCCTTTAGTGATAGGGCAGACCTCATTCGACACTTCAGCATCCACACTGGAGAGAAACCCTATGAGTGCGTGGAGTGTGGAAAGGCCTTCAACCGCAGCTCACACCTTACGAGGCACCAACAGATTCACACTGGAGAGAAACCCTATGAATGCATCCAGTGTGGGAAAGCCTTTTGCCGGAGCGCAAACCTTATTCGACACTCCATCATTCACACTGGAGAGAAGCCGTATGAATGCAGTGAGTGTGGAAAGGCTTTTAATCGCGGCTCATCCCTCACACATCATCAAAGGATTCATACTGGGAGAAACCCTACCATTGTAACAGATGTGGGAAGACCTTTTATGACTGCACAGACTTCAGTCAACATCCAGGAACTTTTATTAGGGAAAGAGTTTTTGAATATCACCACTGAAGAAAATCTGTGGTGAAAGGGAACATCTTACCATCTGGCCATTCACACTGAAGAGAAACTTCATAAGCATCCTCTCTTTGAGAAAACGTGTAATAGATGATCATTTGTCATCTAAACAATCATGTTAGAAATTGAACCAGCCTGGAGTCTTATTCTCCACCTGAGAATTCACCCATGAGAGAGACCCAGTGGTTGCTATGCACTTAGGAAAACTTTCAGCCACATCTTTCTTCTTAGTTACAGTGAAATATTATCTCAGGGATATTTAAACAAAGGAAGAGGAAATATAGGGAAGAGAAAGAAAACACAGCTTCTTTTAGACTTGTCTGACAAGCCTATGGCAATTTGTCGTCCCTTTGTTATTTTATTTGGGAGAGGGAAATGTTTCAGAAACAAAAGATCTCATCCCCTTTATTTTTCTGTGTATACATTCACTGCTGCCCAGTGTCAGAACAGTTATACAAACGAGGGCTTGAAAACATTTTGTGAAAGCTTGCTTAGTCCTGCCACGTTCTCCACTCTCGAGGTGCAGGAGCATACATCTTTATAAAAAATATGGAGGCTTGAGTTACGAAACACTTTTATAAGGAGATAAGGATGTACATACGTTTGGACACATTGTCCACTTCAGATGCTTGTTTAAAAAAATGTTTCACCATGTGTCTTTACCCAATACGCATACTTTTTCTTGATGTGGATTTACTTTTTTTTTTTTTTTTTAAGTTTTCCTGGGATAGGGATGATAGTGTAATTGTTCATGCACACAGTAATCCTGGGAATCTTAGTTTTTTCCTATGATTGTGGTTTCTCAGCTTCTTTACCTCTCCTTTGAGTTAGGTCCACCTCAGTTTTCTAAAGGTCAAATTAAGGCCCCCCAAAAATACAGTATGTAGCTGAATTCCTTTGAAAGATCATGATAAACTCAGAAGAACACACATAGAAGGAATGTCATTTTTAATCTTTTTAAAGAGTGTGTGAAAATTCACTTTAACTGGAATTTTAACAGGCAAGCCGGCATGCATATATGTAGGGATGTGTGACTTTCACAGTTGTCACCATGGACTTAGGCTTGATTAAGATGCTACACATTTAGAGCGTTTTGTAATTCCTTTTTAATATTTTTAAGACTAGATTTTGAGCCATGTGATAGTTTTACCTCATATTAAATATGTTGTACAGAAGTAAAAATCATGTATTCACTTTGAACTCCTCAAAGCCTTTTTTATTTATTTACTTATTTACTTACTTGGTTTAGGAGCAGAGGTTTAATAGGCAAAAGAAAGAGAAAAGAGACTAGCTCGCCTCTGAGAAGAGAGGGGTGTCCGAGTGGGACTTCCCTCCTCAGAGCCTTTTTTTTTTTTTGGAGACAGAGTTTTGCTCTTGTTGCTCAGGCTGGAGTTCAGTGGCACAGTCTTGGCTCACTGCAACCTCTGCCTCCCGGGTTCAAGCAATTCTTCTTCAGCCTCCCAAGTAGCTGGGATTACAGGCATGCGCCACCACGCCCAGCTAATTTTGTATTTTTAATAGAGATGAGGTTTCTGCATGTTGGTCAGGCTGATCTCGAACTCCTGACAGGTGATCCGCCTGCCTCGGCCTCCCAAAGTGCTGGGATTACAGGTGTGAGCCACTGCGCCCAGCGCTCACAGCCTTTTAGTGAACACATGTATAGTTTTCTATTGTAGTTGTAGGCAAAGCCATTTTGTACTGCATTAATTCATGTCATTATTTTGAAGACATCTCTTGGTCCTTTTTTTTTTTTTAATTGAGATGGAGTCTCGCTCTGTTGCCCAGGCTGGAGTGCAGTGGTGAGATCTCGGCTCACTGCAGCCGCCTCCACCTTCCGGGTTCAAGTGATTTTCCTGCCTCAGCCTCCCAAGTAGCTGGGACTACAGGTTTGTGCCACTACACCCAGCTAATTTTTGTATTTTTAGTAGAGATGGGGTTTCACCATGTTGGCCAGGATGGTCTCCATCTCTTAACCTTGTGATCTGCCTGGCTCAACCTTCCAAAGTGTTGGGATTACAGGCGTGGCCACTACGCCCGGCCCTCCTTGTCCTTTTTATGTCATGTCTAAGAACTCCTCACCAGGTTTTCTGTCGTATTTCCTCCTACAAATTTTATCTTCTACATTGGATCTGATTCATGTTAAGTTAATTTTTGTATTACAGTATGAACTTTAGTTTCTTTTGTTGTTGCCCATGAATTTTTTTAAGCTCCATTTGTTGAAAAGACTATTCTGCCTCTATTGAATTGCTTTTACACCTTAGCAAAAAATTATTTAAGTATATTCATGTTGGTCTATTTCTTGGTTCTCTATGTTATTCCATTGGTCTTTGAGCCTAAACCTATGCCAATACCACTCTATTTTGATTACTATTGCTATCTACTAAATTTTAAAATAGGGTAAACTTATTCCTCACTCTTTATTCTTTTTAAAAATTGATTTGGGGCCAGGCATGGTGGCTCACGCCTGTAATCCAAACACTTTGGGAGGCCAAGGTGGGCAGATTACGTGAGGTCAGGAGTTCAAGACCTGCCTGGCCAATATGGTGAAAACTCGTCTCTATTTAAAAAATACAAAACCTAGCCAGGCAAGGTTGCAGGCGCCTGTAGTCCCAGCTACTCGGGAGGCTGAGGCAGAAGAATTGTTTGAACCCGGGAGGTGGAAGTTGCAGTGAGCTGAGATGGTGCCACTACACTCCAGCCTGGGTGACAGAGTGAGACCCTGTCTCAAAAAATAAATAAAAAATAAAAATTGATTTGGCTTTCATATCAATTGTTTCCTTTGGCTTTGCATATACATTTTATTGCATGTTTGTCTCTATGAAATATGTTGCTGGGATTTTGATATAAATTGCCTTAAATCTAAAGATCGTTTTGGTGGGAATTGACATCTTGTTGAGTCTTGCAGTTCATGAATATGGTACGTCCCTCTGTTTATTGAGGTCCTCGTTGATTTATTTCATAAGGGTTTTGTAATTTTCAGCTTATAGATTATGGACATATTTTAAAAATCTAGACAGTTTCTTAGAGGGCCATTATATGTTGTATTGAGTTTTAAATTTCAGTTTGCACTTGATACTTGCAATTATAGAGAAATATATAAATTAGAATTTTTATATGTATTCCGTGACTTTGCTGAAGTCAGTAGTTCCAGCAACATTTTTTGATAGCTTTCTTAGGATTTTCTTCATAAATATTAATGTTATTAGCAAACATCAAACATCTTATTTCTACTTTTTTTTTTTTTTGACATTCTTGCTCTGTCACCTAAGCTGGAGTACAGTGGTGCGATCTTGGCTCACTGCAACCTCTGCCTCTCGGATTCAAGGAATTTTTACCCTCAGCCTCTCGAGTAGCTGGGATTACTAGCACACTCCACTATGCCCAGCTAATATTTGTGTATTTTGTAGAGATGAGGTTTCACCATGTTGCCAGACGGGTCTCAAACTCCTGAGCTCAAGTGAGCCTCCTGCCTCAGCCTCCCAAAGTGCTGGAATTATAGGCATGAGCCACTGCTCCTGGCCCAAACATCTTATTTCACCTACCCAATCTATATTACTTTTATTTCCTTTTCTTGTGTTTATTGCACTAGCTAGAACTTCCAGTGTGATGTTGAATAGAAATGGTGAAAGAGGACATACTTGCCTTTTTCTTGATGTTTGGGAGAAAGCATTCAGTGTAGATCGTTAAATATAATACCTGTAGACTTTTATGTACATGTTCTTTAGAAAGTTTCCCTTCTGAGTTGCTGAGGGCTTTTATTGTGAATGGGCATGTAATTTGCCAAATGCTTTTCCCCCTTCAATTGATATGATCATGTAATTTTTCTTCTTTAGCCTGTTATGATGGATGGCTTTAACTGATTTTAGAATGTTTTGTTGTTTTTTTGAGACCAAGTCTCACTCTTTTGCCAAGGCTGGAGTGCAGCAGTGGTGCAATCTCAGCTCACTGCAACCTCCGCCTCCCAGGTTCAAGCAATTCTCTTGCCTCAGCTGGGACTACAGGCGTGCACCACCATGCCCAGCTAATTTTTGTATTTTTAGTAGAGATGGGGTTTCACCATGTTGGCCAGGCTAGTCTCGAACTCCCAACCTCAAGGGATCCGCCCACCTCGGCCTCCCAAAGTACTGGAATTACAGGCATGAGCTACCATGCCTGGCCGCTTTTTGAATGTAGGCCAGCCTTGCACTCCTGGGATAAACCCCATCAGGTCATGGAATATGACTTTTTTTTTTTTTTTTGAGACGAAGTCTCTGTCACCCAGGCTGGAGTACAATGGCACGATCTCAGCTCACTGCAACCTCCACTTCCCAGGTTCAAGCGATTCTTCTGCTTCAGCCTCCCGAATAGCTTGGACTACTGTCATGTGCCACCATGCCTGGCTAGTTGGAATATGATTTCTTTTAATTACAACATTCCATTTGCTAGTATTTTATTGAGAAATTTTGTATCTGAAATCATGAGTATTCCATCTGGCCAAATATGTGGCTGGAATTTCCCCAAAAGTGGCAGAGGGGTTCCCAGAAGGGACTGTTTCAAAAAGTCCTGAGATAGGACCTGTTGGGATTCCAAAGAAAGGAGCATAAAACACCAGGGTAATCAGTTCAAATCATTGTTCGGAGGAACTTTCATACGGGGTTGTGGGGGCTGCAGTGTGTCCTTGTGTTGGACAGCAAACAAAAAAAAAGCTCTACTCGTGTACGTCTGCAATGAGAAGTTTGGGTTATGGAGAGTATATGAGGGCTTAAGGAATTTGGCTCAGATCCGGGGCCAGTTTCTACATGTTTAGCAACATGTTTGATCTCTCAGTGTTTCGGGCAACAACCTAACTGTCAGTGCCTGGGCATTCCAATCCCTAGCTTACGTTTAAGCCTGCAGGGGAAGACATGCACTTGGTCCAGGGTCACAGAGCTGTCAAGGCACCTTGCACTTCTAGGCCAGGACACAGAAAGGGGAGTTGGGGACCACTACAATGAGCAATGTTGGTCAGTAGTTTTATTTGTTTGTTTTCACTTTATCTGATTTTGGTGTTTGACTAATACTGGCCTCCCAAAATCAACTGGGAAGTTTTCCTCCAGTGCCACCCCCTTTTTATTTGCATGACATTTTGTAGAATTGGTGGTGTTTCTTTAAGTATTCGGTAGAATTTTTTGGTGAAACCATTTAAGTCTGGAGGTTTCTCTTGTGGAAGATTTGAATTACGTAGTCATTCAACTTAATAGGTACTCAAAGTATTTCATATTGGGTGGGTTTTGATAGATTATTATTTTTGAGGAATTGTTCCATTTCATCTAAGTTTTGTAACTTAAATTTGTGGAGTTATTTATTTGAAGTATTCCCTTATTATTCCCTTCATGACAGAAGGTTCTATAGTTGTATCCTTTGTTTTATTCCTAATAGTGGTTATGTGTGTCTTCTTTATCTTTGTTAATCTTCTTAGATGTTTATAAATTTTATTGACTATTTCAAAGAACCAGCTTTCTGTGTCATTGATTTTCTATGTGTTCTGACTTTGATTTCTATTCTGATCATTATTATTTTCTTTTTCTACTTTTTTTGGTTGTATATTGCTGTTTGTAGTTTCTTGAGGTGGGAGCTTAGATTATCATTAGAGACTTTATTCTAACATAAGCATTTAGTTTTATAAGCTAAACTCAGCACTGTTTGAGCTCCATCTTACATTTTCCTATATTGTAATTATATTTTCATTCAGCTTAACTATTTCTCGATTCCATTTAAGAAATTATCTGTGACACATGGGTTATTTAGAAGTGTGCTCTTTTGGCCGAGCGCGGTGGCTCACGCCTGTAACCCCAGCACTTTGGGAGGCTGAGGCGGGCAGATCATGAGGTCAAGAGATGGAGACCATCCTGGCCAACATGGTGAAACCCCATCTCTACTAAAAATACAAAAATTAGCTGGCGTGGTGGCGGGCTCTTGTAATCCCAGGTACTCGGAAGGCTGAGGCAGAAGAATCGCTTGAACTCGGGAGGCGGAGGATGCAGTGAGCTGAGATCGCACCACTGCACTCCAGCCTGGCGGCAGAGCAAGACTCTGTCTCAAAAAAAAAAAGAAAAAGAAAAGTGTGCTCTTTCATTTCCAAGTATTTAAAATACTCCTGTTATCATGTTGTTATTTTTAGTTTCACATTTGGCCTGAGCACAAGCTCGTTTAATTTCAAAACATTTATATTTGTTGAAGTTTGTTTTGGGGCCATAAACAAAAAGCCCATAAACAACATGCTTGTGGAGTATTCCGTAGGTACTTGTAAAAAGGATGTATATTCTGGTGTTGTTTGGTAAAATATTCTGTGTTTATGGATCCTGTTGATTAATGATGTTATTCAGACTTTCTATATTTTCCTCATTTTTTGTCTAATATTTTGCTAAAAGAAGGATGTTAAAGTCCCCAACAGTAATTGTGGAATTTTGTATTTCTTCTTTCAGTTCTATCACTTTTTGCTTCATATATTTGAATGTTCTCTTGTTTGGTGTATATGCATTTATGATTATTATATCTTCTTCATGTATTGTCCCTCTTATCATTATGAAACTTTCCTCTTTGTCCATGTTCATTTTCTGAGCTCTGAAGTATACTTTCTCTTACACTAATACAAGGTATAATTGCTGCATTTTTAAAAGTTAATGTTTGCATGGCTTATCGTTGTCCATTTCTTTTATTTTCAACCTGCCTACATCATTATATTTGAAGTAAATTTTATGTAGACAACATATAGTTGGGTCCTGCTCTTTTTCTTTTTCACTTTGAAAATCCCTCTTAGTTGGTATATTAAACCATTTATCTTTAAAGTGGCTATTGATACGTTGCACTAAATGTATCATTTTTTTCCTTTGCTTTTCCTTTTTTTTTTTTCCCCTTGAGACAGAGTCTTGCTCTGTTGCCCAGGCTCCAGTACAGTGGCATGATCTCGGCTCACTGCAACCTCCACTTCCTGGGTTCAAGCAATTCTCCTACCTCAGCCTCCTGAGTAGCTGGGATTACAGGCATGTGCCACCACGCCTGGCTAATTTTTGTATTTTTTTAGTAGAGACGGGGTTTCGCCATGTTGGCCGGGCAGGTCTCGAACTCCTGACCTCAGGTGATCTACCCACCTCGGCCTCCCAAAGTGCTGGGTTTACAGGCGTGAGCCACCATGCCTGGCCTCTTTTTCCTTTTTTTTCTTTTTTTGTTTCTGTGTTGGTTTGGTTTTTGGCATATTTTATTTTCTTGCCTTTTTTTTGGATACCTGTACAATTTTAAGAATTCAGTTTTGGTTTGTCTGTAGTGTTTTTTAAATTTTTAAATTTTATTTTAACAGCAAGCTCTAACATAGTGCTTTTTTTAGTGTATTTCTTGGTATAATTATTTTAGTGGTTACTTTATGTATTAAAATGTATTTATGTAACTTAATCACAATCTGCTGGTTGTCAACATTATAGCAATTTGAGTGATTTGTAGAAATGTTACTTTTATTAGGTCCCTTTATACTCATTATTCTTTTTTTTTTTTTTTTTTTTTTTTGAGACGGAGTCTCGCTCTGTCGCCAGGCTGGAGTGCAGTGGTGCAGTCTCGGCTCACTGCAACCTCCACCTCCCAGATTCAAGCGATTCTCCTGCCTCAGCCTTTCAGTAACTGAGACTACAGGCGCTTGCCACCACGCCTAGCTAATTTTTGTATTTTTAGTAGAAATGGGGTTTCATCACGTTGGCCTGATCTCCTGACCTCGTGATCCACCCGCCTCAACCTCCCAAAGTGCTGGGATTACAGGTGTGAGCCACTGCGCCCGGCCCCATTATTCTTTTAATACAATTGTCTTGAGCATTTACTCTCCATGTGCTGAGCACCATATTGAATGATGTTATAATTTCTGCTTCTGTTGTCAAACCTATTTATTTAAAATCTCTAGTCCTATGTCATAATGTCAAACTTTGTTGAAAGGACAAGAATAGTCTCTTTGCCTGTATTTCTTACCCTTTCCATTGTTCTTCTATCTTGAAGCCTCCTTCTACCATTTTCTTTGCATGTGGAGAACTTCCTGTAGCCATTTTTTTTAGAATAAGTCTACCTGTGACAAATATTCTTTGTTTTCTTTTATCTGAGAATATCTTTATTTCTTAATTCTTGAAGGAAATTTTTGTGTGGTATAGGATTCATGGTTGACAAGTCTTTTCTTTTGGAAAACTTGAAAAACATTGCAGCACTTCCCTGTGGCCTCTGGTTTTAAATGAGAAATCTGCTTCCATTTGAACTGTTCTTCTTCTTTACTAATGTGTCATTTCTCTCTAACTGCTTTTAAAATATTTGTCTTTAGTTTTCAGAAATGTGATTATGATGTGTCCTAGTGTGGAATTTTTTTATGTTTATCCTGTTGCGTGATTGTTCAGTTTTTCAAGTCTTTAGGTGTATGACTTCTGCCAAATTTGGGAAATGTTTGGTCTTTATTTCTTCAAATATTTTTATTCCCACTCCCTTCCCCCTTTTTGCAACTCAGAAAAACTGAGTGAGATCTTTATTTTAATTGTTCCAAATGTTAGGTCTCTATTTTAATTGTTTCAAATGTTAGGTCTCTATTTTAACTGTTCCAAATGTCCTTGAAGCGCTCTTCTTTTAAGTTTTGTGACCTTGATCTGTCTTTGGAGAGGGCTGCAGGGAGTGGAGTGCTAACAACTCTCACTACTTGCCTTGAGATGACGCTGTCCTGGAAGTGAAAGTATAATGCCAACTAGCATTGCCTTGGACTGCCTCCTTCTGCCTTGCTACTGGCTAGGGGTGGGAGTTTGGCTCCTCTGCTGTGCAAAGGGAAGGAGCATGTAGACTTTTTAAATCAGGTTGCTTAAAAGTGGGCCAAAGGGGAGGTGGGGCTTTTAAACTGGCAACAATCAAATGTCACATATCAAAAATGGAGTCAGAGGCCAGGCACGGTGGCTCACACCTGTAATCCCAGCACTTTGGGAGGCCGAGCAGGGAGGATTGCCTCAGGCCAGGAGTTCAAGATAAGCTTGGCCAACATAACGAAACCGCGTCTCTACTAAAAATACAAAAAATTAGCTGGTCATGGTGGCGCATGCCTGTAATTCCAGCTACTCAGGAGGCTGAAGCACAAGAATCGCTTGAACCCTGGAGGCGGAGGTTGCAGAGAGCCGAGAATGTGCCACTGCACTCCAGCCGGGGCAACAGAGTGAGACTCTGTCTAAAAAAAAAAACAAAATAACAACAAAAAAAAAACCCATAAAACAAAAATGGAATCACACTGTCATACTTTTGGTTGGCTGAAAAATAGGAAAAAAAACAAACCCAGCCTTATTTATAGATGGATTATCTTGATGTTTGGAGTAAGCTACAAATAGATTGATACATCACATCCTGCCTTGAGTGGCTGTGATGTGGCCAGGGATGTAGAGAAATCCTCTCCATGGCCTGAAGCTGGACCAGTACAAGTGGGCGTTACCTTTGTGCTGGAAGAAGTGCCCTGAGGTAAAGATAGATGTGTGCTTTTGTGGGAAATGGCTTGTCTCGTTGTTCAGAAGTGCTGCAGATCAGTGACAAGTATATATAGAACAAGGGCATGAAATTACTGGAGTGGGCAAATTGAGTGGATATTTATGTCCCACGTCAGTGCCTATAAAAAGAAACCCACTGCAGAAGAGGGGAGGGGAACCTAGTAGTTAAGGTTAACCAGGCTCAGTCCTCAGCCATCCCAGTCCTTGCACTCTAGGGATATAAAATATAGTCACCAAGGTGTTAGGGGATGGAGGGTTTTTTTTGTTTGTTATTGTTTTTTGTTTGTTTGTTTGTTTTGAGACGGAGTCTCACTCTGTCACCAGGCTGGAGTGCAGTGGCACGATCTCAGCTCACTACAACCTCCACCTCCCGAGTTCAAGCAATTCTCCTGCCTCAGCCTCCTGAGTAGCTGGGATTATAGGCGCTTGCGACCATGCCCAGCTAATTTTTGTATTTTTAGTAGAGACGGGGTTTCACCATGTTGGCCAGGATGGTCTCGATCTCTTGACCTCATGATCCACCCACCTCAGCCTCCCAAAATGCTGGGATTACAGGCGTGAGCCACTGCAGCCGGCCAGGAATGGAGGTTTTAAAAGGGCCCAACAACATGGCATCCTGCTGACCACAACTAAAATAGCTCCTTTCCTTACCTACTATTTACGAAGACCAACACTAAGACAGTATATGGTGTAATCCCTACAAGAGAACAGCCTGCCCCTTGGTGACATGTTTACGTCAGACCTTTTTCCTCCCAGACAGTACATTGATTCTTATTTAATGGCATTGCTGCTTTTTCTGGATATGATGTTAACTTCCCTGCCAACAGAGCCTTTGCTGAAACCATTATAAGAGAGTGTATTGACTTCTTCATATACCAACACTGGCTGGTCATTACCTTGAAGATCCAATCACAATGTAGACACAAATGGATTAGGGTTTGTAGCTAACACTGTTGATGTCTTGTTCTGTACAACCCATCTTCCTACAAGTCTTATCAAATGACCTCTGGGAGGATGTCAGCCTGCTCACTAATAAAGTTTTTGTTTTGTTTTGTTTTTTGAGACAGAGTCTCGCTCTGTCCCCCAGGCTGTAGGGTAGGAGTGCAGTGGTGTGATCTCAGCTCACTGCAGCCTTCGCCTCCTGGGTTCAAGTGATTCTCATGCCTCAGCCTTCTTAGTAGCTGAGATTACAGGTGTCCACCACCACACCCGGCTAATTTTTGTATTTTTGGTAGAGACAGGGTTTCACCATGTTGGCCAGGCTGGTCTCGAACCCTTGACCTCAATTGATCCACCCTCTTCAGCCTCCCAAAGTGGTGGGATTACAGGTGTGAGCCACTGTGCCTGGCCACTAATAAAGTTTTATTGCGCCCCCTCTTCCGTCTCACTGCCTCATTTTCATTCCTGTGCATCCTGAGTTCATATCTCAGATAAACTCCCTGTACTCCAGTAATCATCTCACCGTTTACTGCCATAGAATATCGAAAGTAAGAAGTTCTGTTTTCACATTCTTTCTATTAATGAACACCCAATTTTCACATTCTTTCCTCTCTCACTTCTGTAGATCGTTACTTCATACTTATTTTCTGAAATGTCTTCCTCTTTTTGCCCTATTCTGTGGGACTCAACCATGCAAAGCTCTAAACCTAGATTGAACATTAGTCCAACATTTTCTGAGCTGACCCAGGCTGTTTGGAAGTTCTGGGAAAAACCTTGACCCCCATTTCCACCACCCCACAGATCTCTTCCCATCCCTCAGTGAACTAAAATCTCTGGAGGATCCAGTTTCTCAGATGCCCAGTATTTTTCTGGCCTTGCCATTGCCATTTTTGGGGGAAATCATTTATCCACACCAATTAAAGGAATGTCAGATGAAGTTTTCTGTTAGTCTTCCTAAATTGTGGCAGCCAGTGTCTCCCCATGAGTTGCGTGTAAACCCCCACATGGCTCTGTACAACTTTCTCTTTGCAAAATTAATATTTTTAGTATATAAAATGATATGCCAGATGTATGGTTGTCTTTCCTAAATCTATACAGCCATCCCTACGTTTTCACTTACTCTAAAGGAAGTTCAAATTTTGCATTGTTTTCTTGCATGTTTTCTTTATATATCATTCCTTTTTTTTTTTTTTTTTGGACAGGTCTAGGGGAATATCTAAGGTGTAGTCTTGAATTATCTCTAAGTTTAAATATTCTTCTATTAATTTTTTTGCCTTTTTTTCTTTTTGTGGAGAATGAGGTCTTGTTATGTTGCCCAGGCAGGTCTTGAACTCCTAGGCTCATTCTATCCTCCTGCCTCTGCCCTCCTAAGTGCTGGGATTGCAAGCATGAGCCATCATGTTCAGTCCTATTAATTTTTCTTAAAAAAGATATTGAAGTAAACTTTGCATTCAGTAATCTCCTGTTAAGAATATTTTTGGTGAATTTTGATGAATACATGGTTTTGTGATGACAAACCACCGTTAAGCTGTGAAATATTTCCATCACAAGAAAATATTCCTTGATATAGTCAAACTCTCTCCCAAACTCCAGCTATAAGACCCATTCATTTAGGTTTTTCTCTTTTTGCCTTTTTTAGAATGTGAAGTGAATGGAATCATATAATATGTGGTTTTCAGATATTTTCACTTGGCATATGATTTTGGGATGTATTCATTTTATTTCATATTGTTTCTTATATAGAGTAGTTTATTTTGTGGATATGCTACAATTTGTTCATCTGTTCACCTGTTCGTGAACAATTTTCCAAGTTTTTGGCTATCGTGAATAGGACGTTCATGAATATTTGCTACAGATATTTGGATGGAAACATTTTGACTTATCTTTTGTAAATAACTAAGAGTAGAATTGGTATATCATATGGTATGTTTATATTTACCTATATAGGAAGCTGTCAAGTTGTTTTCCAAAATGACTGTATCATTTTGCATTCTCATCAAAAATGTATGAGAGTCCAGTGCTGCATCTTTGTCATCACTTGGTATTTATTGTCACTTTGAAACATTTTACTAATTTCAGCAGGTGTGTTGCAGTATCTTATTTGGGTTTTAAGTTGCATTGCTAAAATGACTCATGATATTGAATATCTTTTCATGTGTTCATTGTTGATTTGTATATCTTTAGTTATTTGTCCAAATCTTTTTTTTTTTTTTTTTTTGAGACAGAATCTTGCTCTATCTCCCAGGCTAGAGTGCAATGGTGCAATCTTAGCTCACTGAAACGTCTGTCTCCCAAGTTCAACTGATTCTCATGCCTCGGCCTCTTGAGTAGCTCGGATTACAGGCACGCACCACCACGCCTGGCTAATTTTTGTATTTTTAGTAGAGACGGGGTTTCGCCATATTGGCCAGGCTGGTCTCGAGCTCCTGACCTCAAGTGATCTGCCTGCCTCAGCCTCCCCAAGTGTTGGGATTACAGGCATGCGCCACCACGCCCAGCTGGTCCAAATCTTTTTTCAATTTTTAATTGCTTTTTTCTTCTTAACACGAAATTGCATAACGTTGCTTTAATTTTCTCCTCTTTAAATGTTCTATATTATAGTCATTTCTCAGTTATATGTTTTGCAAATAGTTTTTTTTTTTTCAGTCTTTGACTTGCCTTTTAATTTTCTTAGCAGTGTTTTTGGAAGAGTAGATGTCTTAAATTCTGATGTAATAAAAATATTTTGTCTTTATGTTTTTTTGTGTGTATCCTGTCTATCTAATTAGACTTTGCCTACTGCAATGTTGCAAAGCTTTGACTTATGTTTTCTTCTAGGCATTTTATATTTTTAGATCTTTTATGTGGTCTGAGATCCTTTTTTTTTTTTTTTTTTTTTTTTTTACGGAATCTCGCTCTGCCACACAGACTGGAGTGCAAAATGACGCAATCTTGGCTCACTGCCACCTCTGCCTCCCAGGTTCAAGCGATTCTCGTACCTCAGCCTCCTAAGTAGCTGGGACTACAGGCACATGCCACTATGCCCAGCTAATTTTCGTATTTTTAGTAGAGATGGGGTTTTGTCTTATTGGTCAGGCTGGTCTCCAACTCCTGACCTCAAGGTGATCCACCCGCCTCGGCCTCCCAAAGTGCTGGGATTACAGGCGTGAGCCACTGAGCCCGGCCTGAGTTAACGTTTATATATGATCTGAGGTAAGGGTTTCACATTAAATTAAATGTGTTTTATAACCCAACAAATCACTCTGGGGACATAACCATTAGGAATGAGGGCTTTCTTACACCAAAATACATGTACACAAAGATTTATAACAATTTCACAATAATCAACAACTATAAATAATTCAAATGACAGTCATCTGTAAGATATTTAAGTAAATTGTGAAACAGTCATAAAGTGGAAGAAAACACACAGATTAAAACTGTTACTTTTGTCCAACAAAATGAATGAATTTTCCAGGAAGGAATACTTGAATTGGGGCTTGCAGAAGCCCCAACCTGTTTGTAGTTTGGGGTTGCCATCTGCCTCACAGAGCAAAGTGAAGGGTTTGGATTTGGGGAACACAAAATTGTGTTCTCCTATGAAAAACCTTTCTGTAATATAGTTGGCCGTGGTATTTGCTAGGAATGAAAGGTCAGGGTTGGAGACCTCATGAGTCTGGGTTTTCATTTGAGGTTAAGAGATAAGGTGGTGATTATAATCAGAAAATCTAGAGTGGGTGTAATTACCTCCAGAACTCACTACTGTTAGCCTGGGTTTTATGGTAGTTATGGAAGTGGATTAACTACTAATGATAAAAAATATAGTCTCCTCCACCTCAGAAAATCTCGAGTGGCAGTGACATGCCAAACACACAGTAGCAAATACAGTAGAATTTTATTGATACGTTTTTAACCAGACAAACCTCATAAATGGTGATTTTTTAAAAAAACAGAATTATGTTCACATTTTTGCAGCATTAACTGAGAGAAGGCAAATTTGTGCCTGAGTGGGAGGAAATGTTCCTTCAGTTCTAGGAATTACATGGGAAACACATGTAGGTAGTCTTCAAGCTATAAATTTAAGATTTGTTTACTTAATCTATAGGTTTATACATGTATGAGAAATGGGAAAAAAAGAATAAATGTAATACATTAAAACCAATACAGTGAATCTCCACACCCTCCAATGAAAATATGGAACAAAATCTGAGCATGCCCAGCATGAGTCTGCCAGATTGCAAATTCCATCCAACGCTTCAGAGGATGCTATTATCAAGATTTCTTCATAGTTTGACACTTTAAATATGTGTCAATAATGATAGCTATTATATTATGGCCTGATTTTGAAATTTATATTAATGGAATCATGCTTGTAGAGATGTTTTTTCATATTACCGGGATATATTTTTCTGTTATTTTTAAAGATGTTTGAAATGAATGTATATCTTTCTAATTATCATCCTTTGTTGATAACATGTACATTAAATGGGATTGCTTTAAAATTCATTGAATCTCATGAGAATATGTAGAAATGACGTTAGTTTTGGTACATTGTAAAGCAAAACTTCAGGTTGAATATCCTATGATAATTTAAAACCACAAAATTATACTATTAATAATAGAGCTTGAGCACTTTAAGGGACCATAGAGACTCCTTTAATGTAATGGTGAGAATACTGAGGTACAGAGAAGTCAGGTGACTAGCCGAAGCCCATATTCTAAGATAAAGGCCGACCCCATCTATTTTTCCTAACTTGTCAGAATACTGTAAATTATACTGCTTTTAAAAGACCTATGAAATTGGCATTGGAGATGCCATCTTGCAAATAAAATATTCTCAAATTTTGATTATCTTTGTTTTCTTTATGCATGGGTTACTTAGCGTTTTGTGACTTGATATCTTGATATGCAACCACAGCTTTAAAAATTTCCAGTTATCTTCTATTTTTGATCTGTACCCCGATTGAATTATTTTATTTCATTTTACACAAGTTTAAAGAGATTTTTAATTGTCCTAGCTATTCTCAGTTTTGTTTGTACTCTTTGTGCTAAAACATGCTGCAATTGGTGTCTGTTATGTTATACGGATTTATCAGGCCGAATGTGTTCATCATGGTGTGTGAATCCAACAGAACTGTCCCAATGTTATGCCTGCCTTTTTGATATTATTACTGAGATAACGAATATCAAAGCAGACTGGTGTGTTTAGAGATTTAACCCTTTATTCTCATTATACTAAAATTGTTTTATGTAATTTGAATTCATGTTTAAAATTGTAAAGTATGTTTTCCTGTTGATATTTTCTCCCTTATTTCTATTTGTCCGATACAAATGTGCATTTTTTTGTGTGTGTTTGTGTTTAATAATTACAGGTATGTATTTTCTAGACCTCGATTTAATATATTTCTATGACATTATACCTTAGATGTGTAAGCTATGAACTAATTATTACTGGATATTTTTAACTCATCAAAAATTACTGCCTACTTATTCAATAATTTATTCCATGTTCTTTTCTTGTGATAGCTAATATATTTGGGCTTAAATGCATCTTCTTATTTTGTGCTTATCTTTTCTTCAGTTTTGTTTCTTGTGCTTTCTTTTAAAAACATGTATAGATTATTAATATTCTTAATTTTCCTTTTAGTTTGGAATGTATATACTCATTTTGTTAGTCTTTAAGCTGAAAATTATAACACATGTATTTAACACATCAGGGTATAGAGTTATTAATACCTTTACCCTCCTCTTGGATAATATAAGGCATGTTATCATGTAGTGGTATTGAGGCATCGTTAATTCTATTGTTCTACTCAACAAGGGGATATTGTTCATGTTTTATACAGATAATGAATAATTGTATTGATCCGCAGAGGCATTCCTTATATCACGCAGATCTTTCACCTGGAATCACTTTTTTTTTTTTGCCTTAAATATAACCTTTTGGGTTACCTTTTTAACTAAAATTTTCATTTTTTACCTCATATGGTCTTATTTTATACTGCTTCTTGAAAAACACTATTGTTGTGAATAGAAATCTAGGTTTGCACTTATTTCTTCAGTAACTTCACTGTATCCTTCCACTACATCCATGAGTCACTATATACTGGATGTGAGTGGAGACAATTTATATTGTGACTATAGTCTTCCTGTGCTACAGAAACAAAATTTGATGGCGGTGGTATTTTGTTTTGTTTTTGGTTTTGCTTTTGTTTTGCTTTTGAGACAGAGTTTTGCTCTTGTCGCCCAGGCTGGAATGCAATGGCAGAATCTCGGCTCACTGCAACTTCCACCTCCCAGGTTCAAGCGATTCTCCTGCCTCAGCCTCCCAAGTAGCTGGGATTACAGGCACCCAACACCATGCCCTGCTAATTTTTGTATTTTTAGTAGAGACGGGGTTTCACCATGTTGGCCAGGCTGGTCTTGAACTCCTGACCTCAAGTGATCCACCCACCTCGGCCTCTCAAAGTGCTGGGATTACAGGCATGAGCCACTGTACTCAGCGGTGATGGTGGTTTTTTTGTGTTTTGTTTTTGTTTTTGGAGATGGAGTTTCGTTCTTATTGCCCAGGCTGGAGTGCAATGGTGCGATCTCCGCTCAACGAAACCTCCGCCTCCCGGGTCCAAGCAATTCTCCCGCCTCAGCTTCCCGACTAGCTTGGGTTACAGGCATATGCCACCAGGCCTGGCTAATTTTGTATTTCTAGACACGGGGTTTCTCCATGTTGGTCAGGCTGGTCTCGAACTCCCAACCTCAGGTGATCTGCCCGCCTCGGCCTCCCAAAGTGCTGGGATTACAGGCGTGAGCCGCCACGCCCAGCTGGTGATGTTTTGATGAGGACAGGACCTGACTTATGTCTCTTAGTTTCAGGCAGGACCCTCTCATAATCAAGTTTGTGATTGGATCTACCTGCCTTGAGTGCCAGAAGGGAGAACGAGAGGTAGAGAGGCAGGTTTTGGTTACTGTGAATGAAAGATGAATAAGGAAGTGTCCTCTAAAGTCACAAACTTGAAACGGGATGAATTCTACTCTCCACTTAGGTCTGAGGGCAATTAGTCCTGCTATTTCCAAAATTAGAATCTCCTTTTTAAAATTTTAGTTTTAGAGACAGGGTCTCGCTCTGTTGCTCGGGCTAGAGTACAGTGGCGGGATCACAGCTCATAGCAGCTTTGAACTCCTAGACTCAAGCCATTCTCCTGTCTCAGCCTCCCGAATAACTGGGACTACAGTCCAAAAATTTGAATCTTGTGGCCTGTAATAATGAGTCTCCTGAGCAGCATGCCTACCTATGGTTTTAGGCACACTTTTTCTGAACTGTTGAAGAAATAACCCAAATGTGTGCTTTCATGTAAAACCTTTAATCACACCTATGAGGCTAGCTGCTGAGTTAGGGTGTCATTGTATTTTATGTTTTGATAAATGCCAAAGATCCTGCTGAGGCTTAGCCTCCCACAGACTATATTTACTTCTTTTCCTATTTTCCATGTATCTCTTTTATTGATTCATATCTTGATAGCATCATGTGTCTTATTTCACTCTATGTGAATTGAAGATAGTTTTCAGTCATCTATATTGATAGTTCTGTAAATATTCAGTTGTACTAAATATAAGCACCCCATATTTGTATTTATTAGACCAGAATTATCAATCTTGGCATGAGAATTCACTAGAACTTTAACAATTTTATATTGTTTCTACTAATTGCTGAGATAATGGACATAAAAATGCTCAGCATATTCATAGATTTATGTCTTTATCCTTTTACAAATTGTTGCTTTATGTAATACAAGTCAGCATTATACATTACATAGAGTTCAAAATATAATTTCTTGGTGATCATTTCTTTCTTTTTTTGTTTCTTTCTTTCTTTTTCTTTCTTTTTTTTTTTTTTTTTTTTTTTTGAGATGGAGTTTAGCTCTTGTCGCCCAGGCTGGAGTGCAATGGCGTGATCTCTCGGCTCGCTGCAACCTCCACCTGCCGGGTTCAAGCGATTCTCTCGCCTCAGCCTCCTGAGTAGCTGGGACTACAGGTGCCCGCCACCACGCCCAGCTAATTTTGTATTTTTAGTAGAGACGGGGTTTCACCATGTTGGCCAGGCTGGTCTTGAACTCCTGATTCACCTGCCTTGACCTGCCAAAGTGCTGGGATTACAGGCATGAGCCACTGCACTTGGCCAGTGATCGTTTCTTTAATACTGATATTTTCTGATATAAATTTTCATTTTCATGTGTTAATTCTTTGTTGTATTAAATATATTTTTCCCAAAGCTGTTTCATATAGTTTTCTAATATTATACTCTACAAGTGTTTCTTGTACCCATACTACTGTTTTTTGTTTTTGTTTTTTATGAGAGACGGTCTTACTGTCTCTCCCAGGCCGGAGTGCTGTGACACCATCAGAACTCTGTGCAGCCTTGGCTCAAGTCATCATCCTGGCTCAGCCTCCTGAGTAGCTGGGATTACAGGCTTGTGCCACCACACCCTGCTATTACTTTTTTTTTTTTTTTTTTTTTGGTAGAGATGGGGCCTTGTTATGTGGCTCAGGCTGATCTATTAATAGAATTCCTGACCTCAAGCAGTTCTCTTGCTTCAGCCTCCCACATTGCAGGAATTATAGGCATGAGCCTCTGTGCCTGGCCTTTTGGAAATTTTTAACACATCAAAACTTACTAACTGCTAATTTAAGAATGTATTCCATACTCGTTTCATGAGATAGCTGATATATTTGGGTTTATATACATCCTCTGGTTGTGTGTGTGCTTTTCTTTGCCTTACTTATTGTGTGTACTTTATTTTTTGTAATGTTTTCTTTACATTTACATTTTCTTTAAATTTGTAAGATATATACTCTGATTCAGTTAATGTTTAAGCTTTAAAACAGTTATTTAATACATTATAGAGTTAATGTCTTTGCTCTCCTCAAGAAATATAAGAAATTTATATGTTAGTTAATTTGCCCATATGAGTTTATATACTATTGAGGATATGCATGGTAATTCCACCATTCTGTTTCCAGAAGTATTAATATTTTATTTTTTTATTTTAATTTTTATTTATTTATTTATTTTGAGATGCAGTCTCACTCTGTTGCCTAGGCTGGAGTGCAGTGGCACAGTCTCGGCTCACTGCAACCTCCGTTTCCCGGGTTCAAGTGATTCTCCTGCCTCAGCCTTCTGAGTAGCTGGGATTACAGGCACCCACCACCACGCCTGGCTAATTTTTGTATTTTTAGTAGAAACAGGGTTTCACCATGTTGGACAGGCTGGTCTCGAACTCCTGAGCTCGTGATCCGCCTGCCTTGGCCTCCCAAAGTGCTGAGATTACAGGCGTGAGCCACCGCGCCCAACAGTATTAATATTTTATACAGATAATGAGTGGTCTCATTAATCCATAGATGCACTCCTCTCTCAGATCTTCATTTCTTCTATCATCACAGACCATCACCTGGGATCACTTTCCTTCAACCTTAAGAAGGATCTTAAAAGTGTTATTTTATGCCAGTTATTTTTATCCATTAAATTTCTCATTTTGGGCTTCAAATAGTCTTATTTCAGTTTTTCTTAGCCAGTGCATTTGTCGTGCATAGAAATCTGTTGGCAGTTATATCTGTAACTGATTCCGTATGTTATTCCATGTGTTCCTGACACCTAAATTTATATTGGCTTTGAGTGGAGACAGATAGTTTATATTATACATATATATAATTATGTATGTGTGTATATAAACTATATGTGTATATATATATAAATGCTGTGTGTATGTGTGTATATATATTTTTTCTCGAAGATATGAATTATTTCTATGTCATCTCATAAAATAAACCAGGTTATAAAATTTTCACTACAGTGACTCTTAAGTGGACAGTGGAGTTAAAAACTATGAAGAGCAATTAGTCTTGATAGTTCTGTGTTTTGAATCATACGGCCTATAAGAATGTGTCTTCTGGACGATAGACCTACCTGTAGTTTATGAAACCCTCTTGCATGTGATTTTTTTCAATTAAATGAGTCTATTGATATATAGGTGTGCTTTTGTGCAAAAATTATAACCATTAGGGGCTCCCACCTGTAATCCCAGCACTTTGGAAGACTGAGGCAGTTGGATCACCTGAGGTCAGGAGTTCGAGACCAGCCTGACCAACACGGAGAAACCCCATCACTACTAAAAATACAAAATTAGCCGGGCATGGTGGCGGATGCTTGTAATCCCAGCTACTCGGGAGGCCGAGGCAGGAGAATCGCTTGAACCTGGGAGGTAGAGGTTGCAGTGAGCTGAGATCGTGCCATTGCACTTAAGCCTGGGCAACAAGAGTGAAACTCTGTCTCAAAAAAAAAATTATAACTATTATCTATGATGCTATTTGGTGAGTGAGGGAATAATTGTACTTTTTTCTTTTTTTTCAAAATCACACTGATCCTGAAAAGGTGGATCTTTGATTTATCTTCCTAAAGCAGTGTATGTGAGAACCTTGTGTTGAGGAAGACTGACAGTAGCTTGTATGTATTTAGCACGATGTGCCAGGCCTGGTGTTAAGTACTTTTTACCTCACTTCCCATATTCCTAATGAGGTTGGTTGTAGTGTTTTTCATCTTACTGATTTTTTTTGTTTGTTTGTTTTTGTTTTGTTTTGTTTTTGGCTAATGACTTTTAAAGACCTCCAGTTCTTGAACTTCAGCTAGGGTCCCATCCCCAGAGTTTATCAGAAGGTATAGGTTGGGTCCAAGAATTCACAGGTTTTTTAAGTTCCTAGTGAAGCTGATGCTGTAAAACTATATATCAAATTGGGAAGCAATGAATTAGAAGAGGCTCATGTTTTCGTCATGTTACATGTAAGTTCCTCCTTCACTTTTCGCCATGAATAAAAGTTCCCTGTGGCCTCACCAGAAGCAGATACGGGCACCATGCTTCCTGTACAGCCAGCAGAAAGGTAGCTAATTACATCTCTTTTCTTTATTATGTTAGAAAAATTAGAAGGACATTCAGTGTTTTACAAAAAGGCCCACAAACGAAATACAGACAACGTTCAATTTATTAATACGTTTCAATCCCCAAATCTGAGAGAGGTGAAGCAGGTTTCCCAGGGCCTCAGAAGCAGGAGGATTGAAGAATGGGTCCCTTGCTGGCGACTTCAGTGGCGTGGCATTGTCCCAGGTGGCCCTGGAAATCAGGGTGCATACCCTTTAAAAGCAGCTGTGGCCTCCGAGATATCGTTTTCCCAGTCTTTTCTCCCCTTCCCTGCACGACGCCTCTTGGCGGACATCCGGGAGAACCCGAAAGGCGCCCGTTGCCTGGTTGGATGCAGGGTACAAACTACGTTACCCAGAAATCTGTGCCCAGCTCATTGTTAGCCGGCGTGCAGCCAATGACAGCCCAGAAACTGGGCGTTTCCTGCTGCTCTGGGCTGCAGGGGCGAGACTTCTGGCGTCGCCGTCGTGACGTATTTTTCCTATGCCCGGTCCGTGCGTTCTGGTTGTGAAGGCTGAGTTCTGGAGATCGGATCGGCTTTCTACGCGGCTCCCGTGGAACCTAGCAAAGAAAGACAGTGAAGACTGCAGGACCTTCCTCCGCGCTTTTGTTACAATCCATGACCCCTGTCGTGGGACGGGCGGCCTCTCGCGGAGGTGTCTTCCGGGGCTGGGCTCTTACCGAGGCCTCCACACACGTCCTCTTGTCCTTGTCTCCCCCAGAGGCAGCCGCCTTAGTCTTGTGAGCGTTTTTACACCGGCTAGATTGAGACTTGGAGTGCTACACTCAGCCCGAGGGCGTCCAGCGCGGTGGAGGCGTGGGGTTTCGGCTGAGCCCACAGGGCACAGACTGTTCATCCGCTTCTCATGGCAGCGGCGGTGCTGATGGACCGGGTTCAGGTGAGTGGGGGCATCCCTCAAGCGCACCCCGGCCTGGTTGGTGTGTCCTGGGATGTTCGCTCTCATCGCGCACTTCAGGGTGGTCACTCCGTCGCATTATGTGGAGGGGTTCCGCTCCCCTCATCAGTGGCATAAGGTGTGGAACGGACTCGAAGGCGCAGGGGCAGTTCGTACAAATGCATGCATGGAGAGGAGAATGAGTTTGGGGGGTTCCGGGAACTCTCTGTGCCTGGTGAGAACAGGGACTAGGGGGTCAGAGGTAGGCCTGGAATGGCCGCCCGAGGAGCTGGTCCTCTCTTCTGAGGGTGCTGGGAGTCATGCAAGGTTTGGTACAGAGAAGGGAGGTCCTCTGACGCAGTTCTTAAAAGGCTCCCTCTGGCTGCAGAGTGGGTAGACTAGGGATTATAGGGTAGACGGGGAGATCAAGATGAAGTCTACTGAAATAGTCCAGGTGAGCGTTGATGGTGTGGGCCAGAGTGGTGGCAGCAGAGGTTAGAGAATGTATGGGTTTTGGGTTTTGTATGTATTTTATAAGTAAGGCTGACCAGATTCTCTGATGAGACATAGTGATGATATCCTGGGATTCTTCACATGACTGTCTTCACTTGAGACAGGGGGCAGTGAATGGAGGTCATTTCTAGTTTAGTGTCCTGAATCCAGGCCATGAGTTGTATGGAGTTATGTGGAGAAGTCCCCACCTGGCGACCAATGGGATGAGTACTGCAAAAGTATATCAGACCTAGGAACAGGTACGCTCAAATGCTTGTAGGATTGAGTTGGGAGCGCTCAGGGAATCTCAGGTCTTAATTACCTTTGTTGGAAACAGGTATCAGAGGAAGGAGTTAGGCAGGAATGGCTGGCCGAGGTGTCTTGAGTGTGGTAAAAGTCGTGCGAGATTTGGAGCAGAGGAGGGAGATGATCTGACTCAGATTTTAACATGCTCTCTCTGGCTTTCAGGTTGAGAACAGACTGTGAGCATGAGGGAGCAGCTACTGCAGTAGTGTTGATGGTGTCTGGTCTAGAGGTGTGGCTGTGGAGGTGAGAGAAGTTGGTAAATTTTCTGTTTTTTAAAGTAGGGTGATTGGATTTTTTGATGCGAAAGGTGAAAGAGAGGAGAGTCGTGGATGACCCTAAGGTTGGTTTGTTTTTGCTGTAGCTGGTAAAATTATGGAAATGCCATCAACTGAGATAGAGAAGTTGGCAGCAGGTATGATTTTTAGTGGTTATATCAGGAGTTAGGCTTTGGTCATGTTTAGGTTAAGAGGTCTCAGTTGTCATCTTAGTTGAGGCCTCAAGAAAACACACAGGTTTTTAGTTCTGGGGAAGGGTTCTGTTGAAGAAGTTGAAAAAAATGGTGGCCAGTGTGTGGAGTGGGATGGGGTATCTTCAAATCATGGTGGTAATGCTGTTATTCGGTAAGAAAGTTGAAACTGGAGACTGAGAGAAAACTGGGTCTGTTGCTTAGGCACCTGGACGGCAGTGGTGCATAGTGTGCAGACGCGAGCGCTTCCTGGACACTGCATGCAGAGTGGCATGGGGGATGAGGGATGTCATGGAGGTGCATATGGCATGGGCCAGTGGCGGTGGGGATCTCAGATGTGAGGAAGGTGTAGTCCAAAGAGTAATGAGCGCGTTGGGAGGAGTGTGAACTGATGGCCTTAAGACTCTAGTATTGGCAGCTCATGGGAGAAGATGGAGCTGAAGTTTGGTTGTGTTTAGAGGCATCGTCTGGACAACACCAGAACTGGTTGGTAGGCGAGTATTTGGGACCCTTCATGCCAGACCCAGAGTTGAGACAGCATCTGTCTGCACACTTGCCTGGTTCTGCTCTGGGCTGGACACAGTGGTGAGAGGGACATGAGGAGAGAGCAGACACTAGTGGTGCCAAGGTCTGTTATCTCCTCTTAGTTGGGAGGCTGGGGAGGCGAGGGACTAGAGAGTGGGTGTGTGAGTGTGTAGACTGGGGAGGAGGGGGTTCTGGGGAGAGATGCTGACTGTGGACTCAGCTGTACTCATCATGGCAGAGTTGTGTGACCTTCGAGGATGTGTTCGTGTACTTCTCTCGGGAGGAGTGGGAACTCCTTGAGGAGGCACAGAGATTCCTGTACCGTGATGTGATGCTGGAGAACTTTGCACTTGTGGCTACACTAGGTAAGTCTGTGTTTTAGTTATCTAATGCTACATGGCAAATTATCCCAAAGCTTAGTAACTGCAAACAATAAAAATTAATTATCTCTCCAGTTTCAGTGCATTGGTAATCTGGTTAGAGCATTTTTTGTTGTTTATTATTTTGAGGTTTTTTTTTGGTTTTTGGTTTTTTGTTTTTTCAGAGAGTCTTACTCTGTCACCCAGGCTACAGTGCAGTGTTGTGATCATGGTTCACTGCAGCCTCAAATTCTTGGGCTCAAGTCATCCCCCCCATCTCACCCTCCTGAGTAGCTGGGACTATAGGTGCATGCCACCACGCCCGGCTATTTTACTTTTTGTAGAGATAAGGTCTTGCTACGTTGCCCAGGCTGGTCTAGAGCTCCTGACCTCAAGCGATCCTTCCCCCTTGGCCTCCCAAAGTGCTGGGATTACAGGCTTGAGCCAGTGTGCCCAGCCTGATCACACCTTCTTATGCAGGTGCTTTTGGCTCTCATGAAGTTTTAATCAAGCTCTCAGCCAGTGTTGTGGTCTTACCTGAGAAGAATCCACTTACAAGCTCACTCACATTGCTTTTTGCAAGATTTAGTTTCTTGTGGCTTGTTGGACTGTGAGCATTGTTCCTTGCTGGCTGTTGGCCAAAGTCCTCCCTCAGGTGGCCTTTCTGTATTGTACCTTATAACACAGAAGCTAACTTCTCTTTGAGCAAGTGACCAAAAGAATGTTCAAGATGGAAGCCCAGGATTGTAACCTAATCTTGAAAGTGTCATTTCATTATTTTTGCCATATTCTATTCCTTGGAAATAAGTAAGTCCATCCAGCTTACAATCAAGTGAGGAGGCTTACACAGGGGCAAGAGTACCAAGAGGTAGGGATCACTGGGACCATCTCAGAGGCTGTGTTCCACAGGCCTTTACACCCACTCCGGTGTCCTTGGTGGGGTTTGAGTCTTCTTCTCTTCCCCATAGGCCACTCTTTCTGTCCATCCAGATCCATGACTCTTCTCCTTCCCTTCTTTGTTTCCCAGAGTAGGTGCTGTGGGTTCTAGGGCTGGCTGTGTTCAGTGTTTCTGCCTTCACTGGGTAATCTGAACATCTGTTGCCCTAGAGCTTTGCAGGAAAAGGTTAGGATTCAGGAGTTTTTCAGTCTGCTAAGCAGATTCTACACAGCTCAGGTGCTCACTGCCTGAGTCCGTGTCGTGATCTTTGCACCTCTTTGTCCTAGATTCTGCCCTCATCCTCTGGCTGACATTTCCTGGGGCCTGACTGTGCCAGGAATTTCAGGGGCTGACACAGTCACTTCTTGTGGTGATTACAGGGCTGTCCTGGTACATCCGCCTTGGAGAGTATTTTTTCTAAACATTCTATTTTCTCTGTGGAGTGGGTCTACCTGCGCCACTCACCTGCCCTTTGTTTGCGTTACAGCTTTCATTTTCCCAGTCCCATGCAGTTGCGCAGTTGGAGGGGGCAGAAAACCTTGGGTGCCTGACAGGGCAGACATCACTGCAGCCACAGTAAAGGAGACCTACAGAGGGCATGGCCCTGCTGAATGGGAGCTGGAAGAGGGTATCTGTTATGGTTGGGTTCAAATCGAACCTTCAACTTGTTTTGTGTTTGTCAGTGTTTTGTTGCCAAGGCCCATAGTGATTCTTCACATCTACTTTACTTTCCTCATTCTTGGCACTTTTTCCATTTGTCATTTCTCACGTGTCTTCCATCCTTTGGGTGTTTTCCCACTTTTCTGGCCTCCATGTTTCAATTGCTCTCTTCAACACTAGCTTACTTTAATGTGTCATGAGTTCTGCACATTAAATAGTCCGTGAGAATGAGCTACTTATTTGGAGTCAGATTTTCGTGGGCATGGACATACCCATCTGCACAGAGCTCACCTGACACCAGCGGCCAAGGCCCTGCTGAAACTCTCTTGCAGAGGAATCAGGTAGAGGCTTCACCTCTACTCCCTATCCTGTATGCCATTGTTTTTAGGTCTTTACCTCATAGTCAGGGTTCCTCCATTCTGTGAGGCCCTATACTGACAACCAGCCCTTCTTTACACTGATCCTGGCCCTCTTGTCCTGCCAACAAGCCAGTGGACTCGCACTGGTGTTAGACACACATTTGTGATGGGGCTGCTGCCTCCCACCAAAGTCAGCATGCACTTCACCAGCTCTTTTTTGCTTTCAGGTTTTTGGTGTGAAGCAGAACATGAGGCACCTTCTGAGCAGAGCGTTTCTGTAGAAGGAGTGTCACAGGTCAGGACTGCTGAGTCAGGTCTTTTCCAGAAAGCACACCCATGTGAGATGTGTGACCCACTCTTGAAAGACATTTTGCACCTGGCTGAACACCAGGGATCACACCTTACACAGAAACTATGCACACGTGGGCTGTGTAGGAGAAGATTCTCATTCAGTGCAAACTTTTACCAGCACCAGAAGCAACATAGTGGAGAGAATTGCTTCAGAGGGGATGATGGAGGGGCCTCATTTGTGAAGAGCTGTACAGTCCACATGTTAGGGAGATCCTTTACGTGCAGGGAGGAAGGGATGCACTTACCAGATAGCTCTGGCCTTTTCCAGCACCAGACCACTTACAATAGGGTGAGTCCATGCAGAAGGACTGAATGCATGGAGTCTTTCCCACACAGCTCCAGTCTCAGGCAACACCAAGGAGACTACGATGGACAGATGCTTTTCAGTTGCGGTGATGAAGGGAAAGCCTTCCTGGACACCTTTACTCTTCTTGACAGCCAGATGACTCATGCTGAGGTGACACCCTTCAGATGCCTACCATGTGGAAATGTGTTCAAGGAGAAATCAGCTCTTATTAATCACAGAAAAATCCACAGTGGAGAAATATCTCATGTGTGTAAGGAGTGTGGAAAAGCCTTCATTCACTTGCACCACCTAAAAATGCACCAGAAATTTCACACTGGAAAAAGACATTATACATGCAGTGAATGTGGGAAGGCCTTCAGCCGCAAGGACACACTTGTTCAGCATCAGAGAGTTCACACTGGAGAAAGATCTTATGACTGCAGTGAATGTGGAAAAGCCTACAGCAGAAGCTCCCACCTTGTTCAGCACCAGAGAATTCACACAGGAGAAAGGCCTTATAAGTGCAACGAATGTGGGAAAGCCTTTAGCCGTAAAGACACACTTGTTCAGCACCAGAGATTTCATACTGGAGAAAGGCCTTATGAGTGCAGTGAATGTGGAAAATTCTTTAGCCAAAGCTCCCACCTTATTGAGCACTGGAGAATTCATACCGGGGCAAGGCCCTATGAATGCATAGAATGTGGAAAATTCTTTAGCCATAACTCTAGCCTCATTAAACATCGGAGAGTCCACACAGGAGCAAGATCCTACGTGTGCAGCAAATGTGGCAAGGCCTTTGGCTGCAAAGACACACTTGTTCAGCACCAGATAATTCACACTGGAGCAAGGCCTTATGAGTGCAGTGAATGTGGGAAGGCCTTCAGCCGTAAAGACACACTTGTGCAACACCAAAAAATCCACACTGGAGAAAGGCCTTATGAGTGTGGTGAATGTGGTAAATTCTTTAGCCATAGCTCCAACCTTATTGTACACCAGAGAATTCACACTGGAGCAAAGCCTTATGAGTGCAATGAATGTGGGAAATGCTTTAGCCACAACTCCAGCCTCATTCTGCACCAGAGAGTTCACACAGGAGCAAGGCCTTATGTGTGCAGTGAATGTGGGAAGGCTTACATTAGTAGCTCCCACCTTGTTCAACACAAGAAAGTTCACACTGGAGCAAGACCTTATGAGTGCAGTGAATGTGGGAAATTCTTTAGCCGCAACTCTGGCCTCATTCTGCACCAGAGGGTTCACACTGGAGAAAAGCCTTACGTATGCAGCGAATGTGGGAAAGCCTATAGCAGAAGCTCCCATCTTGTTCGTCACCAGAAAGCTCACACTGGAGAAAGAGCTCACGAGTGCAACAGTTTTGGTGACCCTTTAGCTGCATCTCTTAAACTTGTTTAACACCAGAAAATTCACACAAGAGAAAGGCCTTATGAATGCAGAAAATATGTCATCTTGTTCATCCTCATAGGACTCACACCAGAGCAATGCTCTGTGAGTACCCTTTGTGAGAGAACCATCAGCTAGCAGATGAGCACCGTATATTCATTCCACCCTGGGGAGATTCCTGATAAGCACCACATATGTGGGAGGCTTTCATGAGGTGTGTTGCACTTTGTAACTGTCTAGAGCTCTTGATGGAATTATATCACTGCCAGTGCCTGTGGCGGAAGCCATCTTATTGCTACCAGCTGTGTGTGTCAATCACTCCATTTTGCTCAGGGAAGGCAGACTTCTGTGCTTTCTTTCCTGTACCCTACAGGTAATCATGAATATTTTCAAGGACTTCCCCCACCCCACTTCACCCCCTACCATTGAGGGTCCTCATCTTTTCCCTCATGATTAGGTTCTGAGCAAACATGATCTAGCTCTCACCAAAAGGACCTGAGCTAGGGTCTGCTGGGATTTCCTGACACGATTTTCCATCTTCATGGACAATGTTAACTGTAAACGTGATAGCTGTGACTTACTTGTCTTACTGCCAAGTCGCCCAAATTTGGAACTGCTTGTCCCATGCTGCTCTGATTTATACAGTGATAAGGGCCTATTGTGGCAGTCTTTACTCTTGGGGATTTTGTTACTGTGTAGAGTGGATTGAGAAAAGAATTGGGTTCTGTCATGAAGGGAGTAGCACCTTTTGTGGGCACCACCTTTATGTGCCTCAGAGGGGACCAAAGGATGGCAGAAAACTGTTCTCAGTCTAGTTTGACCTAATTTACACTATTGCCCTAGTGTAAATTGCTAGGAAAGACTGAAAAAATTTTTGTGCCTAACTTTGTGGCCTGGCCACCAGGATTTCCTGTGAGCCCAGTGAGGAGGGCATAGTTGGTGCGAAAATCTCCTGTGCTTCTGGAAGCAACATAAGTTGGGTCACTTAACTGTCACGTACTCCCCAGCACGGTTGAGGGATTGCTGTCTTCTGTACCTGTACAGGATCAAGTCCCTGATATCCAGAATCCCATAGGCAAGTAACATTGACTGTAAGACCTCTATAGGGCAATGTGAAAATCATGATTGCTACAGAAGCACTGAGATAATGGAGTGGGGATGACTGTGGCAAACAAAAGGAGATTCGAACATTCTAGAGGGGCATCCACAAATCTCGGTGCAGTTATGATGGTGTGGGATGGGAGTGCATAGAAATTCTCAGGACCTTCAGACATCTGTATCTCCTGTGGCCAAGGCCACTGTCAGAGGAAATAATCTAAATGTTTGTGGATTCCTGTGTCTCCCTGGGCAGTTGACCTGCACAGACAGGAACCTCAGCAGTGACAGAAGAGAGATCCAGGGATGGGTCTTCTCTGACCCAGCCAGCATTCCGAGTGACTGAGGTGGATGTGGACATCATTGCTTACCAATTTTTACCAACATTGAGGCAGGGCTCACTCTCCTAAATTGTAGGGAGAGGAATATGGTAAAGCCAAAATAGTTGACAGATCTAACTTTCCTAGTGGAACAGTATATATAGATTTTAATGAGGAACATTTATTTAACAGCTTTATGGAGGTATGATTAACATGCAATAAACTGCAAATATGTAAAGTGTAAAATGTGCTGTTTCAGCATGTGTGTACACCTATGAAACCACCACAGTCAAGATATCCAACACAACAAAAGATTGTCCCTTTATAATCCTCAATTTTTCCTTATCTTGTTTTCCACAATTCACAAGCAACAGCAAGCATTTTCTATAATTTTATAAATGAAACCATATGGTGTGTACTTTTTAGGGGGTGGGGCTCTGGCTTTTTCAGTAAACATAACTATTTTAAGGTTAATCCATTATCTTGTTGCATGAATCAATTGTTTGCTCATTTGTATTGCTGAGTAGTATTTCAGTATTTCATTGTATACCACAATTTTTCCTGTCAACTTAATCGTTATGGATGTTTGGGTAACTTTCAGTTTTTGGCTATTACAAATAAACCTCTGAAGATTTGTGTGCAAATTATGGCTGAATGATATTCCATTCTATAAATACACCTCAGTTTCTTTATCCATTTACTTATTGAAGGACAGTTGCTTTCAAGTTTTGGCAGTTATGAATAAACCTACTACATATTTATATAGTTTTTCTGTGGAGATGTTTTCAACTCATTTGGATATGTGCCAAGGAGTGCAATTTTCTCTGTCATATAGCATGTTTAGTCTTGTAAGAAACTGCCAAGCTGTCTTCCAAAGCGGCTGTACCATTTATTTTATTTTATCTTATTTATATATATTTTTTGAGACAGAGTCTCACTCTGTCACCCAGGCTGGAGTGCAGTGGTATGATCTTGGTTCACTGCAACCTCCACCTATTTTAGCAGACATGGGTTTTTACCATGTTGGCCAGGCTGGTCTCAAACTCCTGACCTCAAGTGATCACCCTCTTCGGCCTCCCAAAGTGCTGGGATAACGGGGGTGAGCCACTGCAACGGGCTGTGGCTGTACCATTTTTGCATCCAACTAACAATGAATGAACATTCCTCTTGCATCTCATCCTAATCAGCATTTGGCATTTTCAGTATTTTGGATTTTAAAATGCCATTCAAATAGGTGTGTAGTGGTATGCCAGTGTTGCTTTTATTTGCAATTCCCTAATAACACACAATAAGTATCTTTTTTAAAGGCAGGGTTGTTTTGTTTTGTTTTGTTTTGAAATGGAGTCTTGCTCTGTTGCCCAGGCTGGAGTACAGTGGCATGATTTCGGCTCACTGCAACCTCCACCTCCTGGGTTCAAGCGATTCTCCCACCTTAGCCTTCCAAGTAGCTGGGACTACAGGCACCCGCCACCATGCCCAGCTAATTTTTGTATTTTTAGCAGAAATGGGGTTTTGCCATGTTGGCCAGGCTGGTCTCGAACTCCTGACCTCAGGTGATCTGTCTGCCTCGGCCTCCCAAGGTGCTGGGATTACAGGTGTGAGTCACTGCGCCCAGCCTGGCTGGGGTTTTTTTATATGAGTTTCACACACCTCTGAGTAAGTGGCTTGCAGACAGAGAAGTTAACAACTTTGGCTGTTAGCTTGAACCTGTGATTTATGAATACCAAAAAGACAAATACAGAATCTAAGGAAACACATAACAGTCCTGTATACACACAGCAGCTGGCAGCCCTATTCCCGGTGTGTCCCATGTACCTACCATTGACCTGAAACCCAGTTTGTACGTGCTCATTGAACATTTTGTAGAGCAGTAAATACACATCATCACACAGATTGCCTACGCATTTTTATTTTTATTTTTCGAGACGGAGTCTTGCACTGTCACCCAGGCTGGAGTGCAGTGGCGCGATCTCTGCTCACTGCAACTTCCACCTCCTGGGTTCAAGCGATTCTCCTGCCTCAGCCTCCCAAGTAGCTGGGATTACAGGCACCCGCCACCATGCCCAGCTAATTTTTGTATTTTTAGTAGCGACAGGGTTTCACTATGTTGGCCAGGCCGGTCTTGAGCTCCTGACCTCGTGATCCGCCCACCTCGGCCTCCCAAATTGCTGGGATTACAGGCGTGAGCCACCGCACCCGGCCTTCATTTTTATTTTTTGACAAGTGTTTCCATTTGTTATCTCTATCCCTCCAAACAGTTAATAAGCGATGTTTTCAAGTATGAAAAAAGAAATACATATAGGAGACAGAAGCATAATGTGTCCAGGTTCCAGCACAGCCAGTCTCAACTTCATTCTTTGACTTCTCAGACTCTTGCTCAAACTCTACTGTAACCTTGCTTTTTCCCCCCTTCACATGTCACAGATAGATTTCTGTAGGACTATTTCTGCCACTAGTTTTGAAATAACATAATCACTGTTAGTCCAAACTGCACCATCCTGTAAGCCCCCTGCCATTTCACAGACCTTGGTCAGAGTGAAGCATTCCACGGAATGAGGGCCTTGAGAAACATCCTGCCCAACTGCTTGACTTTCTTATCACATCGTTCTGGGAAAAGGTCCAAGGTCACTATCACATCCTGCCGGATAAAAGGCCAAACTGCCTCAGGAACATCTTACGCACATCCTTTGGCCGGGTGCTGTGGCTCACGCCTGTAATCCCAGCAATTTGGGAGGCCGAGGCGGGCGGATCACCTGAGGTCAGGAATTCCAGACTGGCCTGACCAACATGGTGAAACCCTGTCGCTACTAAAAATACAAAAAAAATTAGCCGGGCGTGGTGGCACGCGCCTGTAAAGCCAGCTACTCAGGAGGGTGAAGCGGAAGAATCGCTTGAACTCCGGGAGGCGGAGGTTGCAGTGGGCCGAGATCACGCCATTGCACTCAAGGCTGGGCGACAAGAACGAGACTCCTCCAAAAACAAAAAAAACCCCACCATCCTCCTGGGCAGCAAGTCATACCCTCCCGCCGCGCCCCCTCCCCCCCACCCCTGACCCCTCTCATCCAGGCCTATAATTGCCCCAGCCTGTAAGCAGTGATGGGTTCTGGCACTAAGCTAGTTCTCCCCATCACAGGTCTCGTGCTGGACATAAAACCTGCATTGCTGTAGAGCTGCCAACTCTGCCTTTCTTTAACCCTCGCCTTCCCTTCAAAACCTAACAATTATTATTAATAGATTTCTGTAATTTTCATTTCACAAGTATTTTCACAGATAATTTCAACTCCCTGTAAAATGATAACTCACTTCTCAGGAAGGAGATAAGATCATGAAAGTTCACAGTTTTTATTGGGGATAATACGTTCCCTATGTACATATACTCCAACTATGGAATGGCACAAAATGTCCTGTCAGGAAATGGCATGTATCAGTCACTCTCATTTTCAGACAGGATTGAGACTTTTAAAATAAATGTAAAATATTTCAGACACGAAGTAATAAGTATTATTAGAATAAAAGCATTGCACTCTTGGTAGGAACACAATCACTGACTCTACAGACAGTAATGATGTTTTCTTCTGGATCCAGAGGCACAGCGTCACCCTTTCAATCTACGTCGGTATCTCCTGTCATCTTTTGTGCAAATTCCCAGCCATGTAGTCTTTCTTTGTTCTCTTGGACCGACCATATTGAAGCTTAATAAATAGAAGTCAAAGTTTAACCGTATGTGTATTTGAAAAGCAACATATGGCTGAGAGGCATGAGTAGAGACAGAGTGCCTTTGTGGTATGGTGTGTCCCTTTGGCGGTGTAGCCGTTGAGAACTTGCTGTGCTTCACAATCCGATATCATAGGTCCCTCACATTTCTGTGAGTATCCTAGACCTTACTTCAAGAAAATCTGGTTATGTCGCCTTTAAGAGAAACCCAAGCCCCGTCCTGTCCGTGGAGTCCGGCACTCCGTTTACCAGCTCCCCTAACGGGGCCACTGAGCCTCTATCCGCCATATAAGGACTGACCAACGCTCTAAGGCAACTCCAGAATTGGTGTCGAAACTTCATAACCCAGAAGACACTGCGGTTCTCGGCAGCGCGACTGACCCAATGAAGGTGCAGGAAGGAACCTTTGCGTGCGTGCGTGCGTGCGTCCGTCCGTGCGCGCGCATCGTAGGAGGGCGGGACTTCCGGCGTCCTCTTTCGGTGGTTGATTTGATTTTCTCTGGTGTTTTCACTATTTCCGGCCTTTGGCGCTCTATGACGTCACCGAAGTGACGGAGCGGAAAAGCGCGAGAAGCGGTTTGGTTCCTTGTACGCAGAGGCGGTAGTGACACAGGCACAACTGACAGTGGCAGAAGCTCAGCTGACAAGGACTGGGGACGGCGGTGTCCTTGTCTTGCCTTTGTCGCCCCCGCCTCTCTCTTCCCTGGCTGAACCTGCGGAGTCCCCGCCGAAGAACCCGAGGTGGGTGCCCCATCCCAGGACCCCCCCACCTCCGCCCGACCCCTCCTTCCAGTGCTGAAGCCCATAGAAGGGGCCCTGCAGGTCAGGCCCCTTGTCTCGAAGAGAGGGGCGTTCCTGTGTGGGGTCCCCGTATCAGCTGGTTTGATGCAGCCTCAGAGCTCCCTTCGGGGACCTCAGGTTCAGAGCATGGAGGCGCTGCCGAGTGGGCCGCGTCGGGGAGCCCGGAGTGTGGGTTGTTTCTGCAGGAAAGAGAGGGTTTTGTGAATTCTCTCTTGGAATGGCAGCCTGAGCAGCCGGTATAACCATGGAAGGTTGTCAAGGGAAGACCAGTGGGAGGGGCAGGTCCAGAGTTAGAACGAGCAGGATGGGGAATTGACACAGAGAGACCCAGAAGAGGCCACTGCAGTGGATCCCAGAGGCTGCACCAGAGCCGTGGTGTAAGAGGGACAATGTGATGGGATTCTGGATAGACCTGGAAGATAGAGCCAACAGGTTTTCCTGCCGTATCAGATATGTCTGTGAGCAAAAATAGGGAGTGAAGGGCCATTTTTTTTTTTTTTTTTTTGCCCGAACTTCTGAAAGAATGAAGTTGGGGAAGTCAGCAGCATGAGAAGTAGGTTTCATGGAGAAGATCATGGGTTGGAGTTTGGCCAGTGTGATTCTCAGGCGTCTCAAGTTGAAAATGTCATATGGGTAGGGGGACAGAAAGGTCTGGAGTCTACAGAGGAGAGCTGGTGTAGATTCTTCAAAAGAATAGAGGGTGGCCGGGCGCGGTGGCTCACGCCGGTAATCCCAGCACTTTGGGAGGCCAAGGCGAGCGGATCACAAGGTCAGGCGTTCAAGACCAGCCTGACCAACATGGTGAAACCTCGTCTTTAGTAAAAATACAAAAATTAGCTGGGGGTGGTGGCGCGCGCCTGTAATCCCAGCTATTCGGGAGGCTGAGGCAGGAGAATTGCCTGAACCCAGGAGGTGGAGATTGCAGTGAGCCAAGATCGCGCCATTGCACTCCAGCCTGGGCGACAGAGCGAGATTCCGTGTCAAAAAAAGGTGCGGAGCGCGGGTCTCTTCCGCGGAAACTGACATTGCGTTTCCGTTGTCGGCCTCCCGCTGCAGGAGCCATATATTGAAGACCATGTCTGGAAGCTTCTACTTTGTAATTGTTGGTCACCATGATAATCCAGTTTTTGAAATGGAGTTTTTGCCAGCTGGGAAGGCAGAATCCAAAGACGACCATCGTCATCTGAACCAGTTCATAGCTCATGCTGCTCTCGACCTCGTAGATGAGAACATGTGGCTGTCGAACAACATGTACTTGAAAACTGTGGACAAGTTCAACGAGTGGTTTGTGTCAGCATTTGTCACCGCGGGGCATATGAGGTTTATTATGCTTCATGACATAAGACAAGAAGATGGAATAAAGAACTTCTTTACTGATGTTTATGATTTATATATAAAATTTTCAATGAATCCATTTTATGAACCCAATTCTCCTATTCGATCAAGTGCATTTGACAGAAAAGTTCAGTTTCTTGGGAAGAAACACCTTTTAAGCTGAATGGAGAAAATTCCAAAATAAATGATATCACCACAATGGTGTATACTCAGGAATGTGTACATTGTAAATTACTTGATTAAATAGCCTGGAAATCTTTTGTGTATTCTCAGCTTATGTAAACTTAATGAAATTTCTTTTATATTTAAAAATAGTACATTCTGTCTCATGTCACATATCAGTAGATCAATTAGTATTTCCTTGTGAACAGTGTTATTTATAAAGAACTCATTATCAATAATAATTAATTTCTTTCTTTCTTTTTTTTTTTTTTTTTTTTGAGACGGAGTTTTGCTCTTGTTGCCCAGGCTGGAGTGCAGTGGCACAGTCTCGTCTCACTGCACCCTCCGCCTCCCAGGTTCAAGCAATTCTGCCTCAGCCTCCCGAGTAGCTGGGATTACAGGCTCCCACCACCATGCCTGCCTAATTTTTTTTGTATTTTTAGTAGAGACGGGGTTTCGCCGTGTTGGTCAGGCTGGTCTTGAACTCCTGACCTCGTGATCTGCCTGCCTCGGCCTCCCAAAGTGCTGGGATTACAGGCGTGAGCCACCACTCCCGGCCATGAAATATTTTTACTTAAAAATTGGGAATAAGCTTTCTTTTTCTTTCTTTCTTTCTTTTTTTTTTTTCTTTTGAGATGGAGTCTGGCTCCTGTTGTGCAGGGGCTGGAGTGCAGTGGCACGATCTTGGCTCACTGCAACCTCCACCTCCCGGGTTCAAGCAATTCTCCTTCTTCAGCCTCCCGAGTAGCTAGGATTACAGGCATGCACCACCACGCCTGGCTAATTTTTGTATTTTTAGTAAAGACGGGATTTCACCATATTGGTCAGGCTGGTCTTGAACTCCTGACCTCGTGATCCGCTCGCCTCGGCCTCCCAAAGTGCTGGGATTACAGGTGTGAGCCACTGCGCCTGGCCATGAAATATTTTTTACTTAAAAATTGGGAATAAGCTTTTTTTTGTGTGTGTGTGTGTGTGTTTGTTTTTTTGTTTTTGAGATGGAGTCTTGCTCCTGTCATGCAGGCTGGAGTGCAGTGGCACGATCTTGGCTCACTGCAGCCTCTGCCTCCCGGGTTCAAGCAGTTCTCCTTCAGCCTCCAGAGTAGCTGGGATTACAGGCATACGCCTGGCTAATTTTTGTATCTTTAGTAGAGACAGGGTTTCGCCATTTTGGCCAGGCTGGTCTTGAACTCCTGACCTCAGGTTATCTGCCTGCCTCGGCCTCCCAGAGTGCTGGGATTACAGGTGTGAGCCACTGCGCCTGGCTGGGAATAAGCTTTTGACTTGCCCAATTCAGATAAATTGTTTTTTTTTTTTTTTTTTTGACATGGAGTTTCGCTCTGTCGTCCAGGCTGGAGTGCAGTGGCGCTTGGCTCACTGCAACCTCTGCCTCCTGACTTCAAGCAATTCTCCTGCCTCAGCCTCCCAAAGTGCTGGGATTACAGGTGTGAGCCACCATACCCGGCCCAGATAGGTTGATCTTATAACAATCCAGAAACAAATGTCATAGTCAAGATTTGGTAGATAGATTTAAAACTAAAATATTCTGCCATTGGAAGTGAAATGTGATAGCACATACGTGGACGTTATGCATTTAGAGATGTTATAAAAATGTATTGGCAGTATACATAGCACTACTCAAGAAGCCAAAGAAACACTTGTGCAGTGCTAAGTGTCACATGTCTGCTTCTGCCAGAAGCTAGGAATAGTGATCTTGCTATAATGTGAGAACCTGAATCATGTTTGTAAAATAGGAGGCTGGGAGCAGTTCCAGGCCACAGTGAAGTGTGTTGCTTCTGTCACTTTATATTCTTATATTTCCTTTCCCTCAGACAATCAACTGTTGATGCCTGTACTTGTGAAAAGTTGTAAGGCAATTTTTAGGGTTGTTGTCAAAGAAAAGCTTGGATTACATTAACATTTGTACTCAGCCTTTTAGGCAATACACCGGAGGGGGCTGGGAATTGTCTGTTTGTTCCTATGATAAGTAGATCTTACTGTAAAATAGTAAATGTCCATTGAAAAGCAAGTAACACAACCTGTGCTAACTGGGAGCACTTGAACAATTTTGTTCCATTCTGAATAACTTTTCAGCAAGTAATTCTAAGCTTTGTCTTATATCCTTGTGTAAAATTGCTACCTTCATTTTTACCCTATTTGATTTCTTAAATAGTTTGTTCAAGAAAAAAAAAAAAAAAAAAAGAATAGAGGGTGTAGATTGAACCAGGTCCTGAGGATCCATTTTGGTAGGGAAGTCTAAAGGTCATTGCCTGCAAGCTATGTGGTGAGGGAGGAGAGAGCTGATACTTGGGGTTCACACCATAGGTGGAGCCATAAGCCAGATGCTTACTTTAGAAAGGCGCAGACCTGCCATAGTAAGGATTTTGTCCTCTGCCTAGAAAAAGGGAGGCGTGGGTGGGATAAGGAATGGGCTTGGGATGGAGACTAAGGTTTGAGATGGTTTATATTCTGCACCTACAGGCTTGGCTGACCCTCAGGGCCACTCTTTGTGGGAAAAGAAAAAAGTTATCCAGGCTAGTGGAGCAGCTGGGTTCTAAACTAGGGCACTGCTTTTTCCCCTTCTCCACATATCAAGGCAAGATTGGATGATCTACTGCCCCAGTCAAGGTCTCCCAGCAAGCTCCCCTCAGAGCCTTATGTAACAGGCAGGCCTGGTTGCAGAGAGGACCAGTAGCTGACCTACCTGCTCAGCCCTTCCCTACAACTCATTAAGAATATATGAAACACTTATTGGTATAAACACTAACCAGTGTCCTTCTAAATGTGTACACATAGGCAGTTAGAAGTGAAGCTATTCATTGAGTTAAATTCCTGCAAACACTACATAATTGATTTGACCCAAATTTGCCTATAATTATCAACATACCATGGAAAATTTTAGTATCCTCTAAAATTTTAAAAGCTAAAAATACACACCTCAGTTTTTGAAATTCTACTACATCATTTATACTGAAAACATATAGTAAACCATTAATCCAAGAACAGTAATAGCTGATATATATGATGAGCAACGAGTGTTTGACACCGGTAGGAGTCCTATGAGGTGGGAGCCATTCTTACAACCTATTTACAGATGAGAGCACTGAAGCTCCAGCAGGTTCAGTTCTTTTCTAGAGTCACAGTGCTGCTAAGAGCCAACAGTGAAGTCAGAGGAGCTGAGTTTATACAATCAACTTGAGATCAGTTTGCTTTAGGGTAAGGAAGAAGAGATGGTGGTCCAACTCTGCCTGTAAGATCTTCCCATCGTTGCCCATTTCTCATGGTTTCCCTCTTCCTTCAGGGTCCCCTGGCGATGGCAGAAATGAACCCTGCACAGGTGAGTGGAGTGTTTTCTACCTTTCACCTACCAGTTATCTCATAGATGGTTTTGGCACCTCCATGTAAAGAAAAGTGGTGTACAGAGACTCTTTTTCTGTCTTTCTCCCTCTCTTATGTCTGAAAAGTGAGTGATTCCACCAGTTCTAGTATCTTAAATTAGGTCTGGGATTTTTGTTTGATTGTTTTAAGTTTACTGTGACACCTTACCTGGATGGCCCTGGATTATGTGGAGTGGCTCCCATTTTTGACAATTGACGTGGTAACATCTGTCAGAGTGTCATGGGCACAAGATTAAGAATGTTTCAGTGTTTAGAGGAGAGACTGAACTGGATTTTTAGGGAACTGCAAGTGTCTGTTATATCGGATAGGAATCGGGAGCAGAGTGGGAGGTGGCTAGAGACACACAAACATCAGGCCTGGAATGACAGCCTAGGTCCTGGGTCTCTAATCTAAGGGAGGTGGTAGATGGGGAAGATTTGAAGCAGAAGAGGGTAGTGATAGGACCCTAGCTTAAGGAACTTTCTTTGGCGTCTGAGTGGAGGACAGACTGTGGAGGTGAGGGTAATGGCAGGGAGATCTGAGAGGATGTTCCTGCAGCAGTCTAGGTGGATGTTGGTGGTGGCTTGTCAGGAGTGGTCATAGCTTCAGTTTTAACTAGAGCTGCCCACATTTTATGATACAGAGAGTGAGGCAGCTGGGGGGGTGGGATAGAAGGGGAATCAGGAGTGGCCCCATGGTTTTTGTTTGGAAGCATAGATGCTCCATCAGCTAAGATGGGAGAAGTCAGCAGTATTAGGAATTTTCAGAGTGAGTGTGAGGAGTCAGTGTTTTTTCAAGCCACAGATGTCTCAGAGACTCCTGGTGCAGGAGTTCAGGTTGGAGACGTCCACACTACGGTGGCTGTCGTATGGACCAGGATGAAGCCATGGATTCAGTTTAGGTGACAGCATCTCTAGGTTATGGTGGCAGTGCTGTTCGAAGACAGAGAATTGGAATGGGGCATGAGAACTGGGTCTCTTACTGGGTAGCTGTGCAGTGGTGGAGGAGTCACTAGACAAATGAGGGAATGGAGTGTTTGTGGGGATGAGTGTATGTGAGATGGTGGGGTATAGGAGTGAGAAAGACTTCTGAAGGAGAGTGGACATGATGGGGTTGCTGAGGAGGGTAATAGGGTGAGGTCGGAGAGTTGCTAAGCATCAGTTGGAATGAGATGAGGATGGGAATTCTATTAGTCTGTTTTCATATTGCTACAAAGAACTACCTGAGACTGGGTACTTTATGAAGAAAAGAAGTTTAATTGACTCACAGTTCTTTTTTTTTTTTTTTTTTTTGAGATGTGGCCCAGGCTGGAGTGCAGTGGCACAATCTCGGCTCACTGCAATCTCTCCCTGCCAGGTTCAAGCGATTCTTCTGCCTCAGCCTCCTGAATAGCTGGGACGACAGACTCACCCCACTACGCCCAGCTAATTTTTGTATTTTTAGTAGAGATGAGCTTTCACCATGTTGGCCAGGATGGTCTTGATCTCCTGACCTCGTGATCCATCCTCCTCGGCCTCCCAAAGTGTTGGGATTACAGGCGTGAGCCACCGCACCCAGCCCATAGTTCTTCAGGCTTAACAGGAAGCATAACTTGGAGGCCTCAGGAAACTTACAATCCTGTGTCCATGAGGCAGGACACAGCTGAGAGTATGTGAAGTCCTCACATGGTTTGGGCAGCTGACAGTGAAGTGAGAAACAGGGCCATGTAGGGAACCTTCAACCCAGGGCTTAGGGCTGCCCCCGGTGCTAGGGGACTTTGGTGTTCTGGGGCAGGACTGGGAGTGAATTGGATGCTGAGCGTATTTGCTGTGCACCACCTGGTTTCTGTGTGCAGAGTGGCCTGTTAGGAGGTGAAGGAAATGCCTGTGGTGTGGGCTGGGAGGTGTCTGTGGAATTGACTGGAGTGGAGGTGTGAGAGATGGGATTGGAGTGCTGTCCGAAGAGTGATGTGCAGGCAGGAGGAGTGTGAATGGAGGGCCCCAGGCCCTGGCCCTGGTAGCTCAAGGGAGGAGGATGAGTCTGAATTTGGTTGTCTTGGGAGACAAGATCTGGGTGATTCCATGGAAACTGGCTGGCAGGAGAGGATGGATCCCCCCATGGGAGGCCCACATTCCTTTTCTACCTTATCTTCCATCTGTTTTCGCTGTGTGCTGGACATGGTGGCCAATGTCAATATGGAGAGAAAAGTCACTCATGCCACCTGGATGTGGTTTCTCTTCCACATTGGGAGGGTGTAGAGATTGAGGAAGGAAAGGAGGTGTAGGGGAGAGGGATGAGTTCCTGGAGAGAGAAATGTAGCAGTGATTGTACCCGTTGGGGTTTTTTGTTTTTTTTTTTTTAGATGGAGTCTTGCTGTGTTGTCACCCAGGCTGGAGTGCAGTGGCATGATCTTGGCTCACTGCAACCTGCACCTCCTGGATTCAAGCAGTTCTGCCTCAATCTCCCAAGTAGCTAGGACTACAGGCATGTGCCGCCATGCCCGCCTAATTTTTGTATTTTTAGTAGAGATGGGATTTCACTGTGTTGGCCAGGCTGGTCTTGAACTCCTGACCTCAGGTGATCTGCCCGCCTCAGCCTCCCAAAGTGCTGGGATTATAGGCATGAGCCACTGTGCCTGGCCCCCATGGAGTTTTCATTTATGGATGTGAGTGAGTGATGCCAGGGACAGGCCAATGACACTGAAAGAAGATATTTATTCCTTACGTTTCCCTAAGGAGGTTACATACCACATAACACAGGGCCACACGGTGAAACACCAGATTTGATCAGGGGGAAAATTGGAGTGAGTTTAGTTTAGTCCACAGATGCTGTTGGGGTTTCCAAGGGAAACAAGGCAGGGCTGGCTGTCAGGATAGTTTGGCTAGTTTTAGTAATTCCAGGACACCTGGGCTATTGGGACTGTCCCTAGTTGTGCAGTACCTGTCCCTGGGTTGATTTAGAGCATGGGAAATACTGACTTGGTTTGAGAAAGTTAGAGATGGAGATGGTTCAGAATATGTGCCCAGGATGGTAGGGGAGATGGAAACACATTTAGCTGTTAGTTTGTCCCTGTGTTTAATGGGTGGTAAATATAAGTAGAAAATAAATAGAGAACTTAAGTAAATACAGTTTGAAAAGCTGCTCATGTATTCATCTTTCCCAATTTGGCAGGGTCGTGTGGTTTTTGAGGACGTGGCCATATATTTCTCCCAGGAGGAGTGGGGGCATCTTGATGAGGCTCAGAGATTGCTGTACCGTGATGTGATGCTGGAGAATTTGGCCCTTTTGTCCTCACTAGGTAAGGCCCTCACACTTGCCCAGTGTCCTGGGTTGGGCTGTGTTGTCTCCTTTTACCTGAAGGCAGCTCTGCGTTTCCCACAGTGAGACTATGGGTGCTGCTTCTTTTCCTTGTTTCCTGACATATGTTCCATGAGAGTCAGGACTGGAATATGTGCTGTGTGCTTCCTTTTTCCTAGCAGCCCCATCCTCTGCTGTTCTGAGGCTTGCAAGAAAGGGCTCAGGATCCAGAAATGTTGAAGGTGACATAGAGACCCACTGGCCCTGTGTTCTATTCAAATGCATGAGACCTCTGTGCTCTGTTGTTCCCTTGCTCTTGCCAATATTTCTTGGTGCCTTCTTGTTCCTGGAATTTCTGGCACTGACCTGATCACTAATTTGGTGAACCACTGGCTTGATTGTGTAGGATGTAGAAATCTTCTGTGAAGTTCTGGTGATTATCGAATGTGAGATATCATCAGGTGATCTCTCTGGGAATGTGCTGTCTTGTCTCTTTCTCTGTCTTTCCCCTAGGACTGGTCTCTTTCAGGTCTCACAGACTGTCACCTTAAGCAATGGGGAGGGCCGTGGTACCCAAGAGGGTGGATATTACTCCCTGAAGGGCTGTAGAGACTCAGAGGGACATGATCCTGGTTCCTGGGAGTTGGGAAAAGGTGTAATATCACAGCTGGGGTCATATTACTAGGAATCTGTCTGGTGACCCCTGTTGTTTAGTTGAAGACTGGTTGCCACAACTCACTCTTCTTTTCCTTCCCCCGTTGTCATTTTTACTCTGACTTCTAATCCCTGGCTTCCAGCCATTACCTATTTTCTTCAACTGCTCCCTCTGCAGTGCCATCCACTGCATGACCTGTACTTAAGGTGAGGTCTGCATGTATTTGTCAGTAGTCCCTGAACACCATCTCCTCTGTCATAATCAGATCTCTCTGGGTTTAGACACAGCCTTCTACACACTGCTCACTAGTCACCAGCAGCCATGGCCTGTGGAAAGCCATTTGCAGAGAAGTGACTTGGAGACCCTCCTCCTCTCTGCACTGTACCCCTCTCTTGTGTTCTTACCCATCATCAGGGCTCTCCCATTATGGGTATTTGCCACGTCCAACTCTGCACAGCAGGCCTTCTTCTCATTGGCCTTAGTGTTTGTATTACTTCATTCTCACTCTGCTATTAGGAAATACCCAAGACTGGGTAATTTCTAAAGGAAAGAGGTTAATTGACTCACAGGTCCCCATTGCTGGGGAGGCCTCAGGAAACTTACAGTCATGGCAGAAGGCAAAGGAGAACTAGGCATCTTCTTCACAGGGCGGCAAGACAAATGAGTCCAAGCAGGGAAAATGCCAGACACATAAAACCAGCAAATTTCATGAGAATTTACTCAGTTTCATGAGAACGGCATGGGGGAAACTGTTCCCATGATTCAGTTATGTCCACCTGGTCCCACCCTTGACACGTGGGGATTATGGGGATTACAATTCAAGATGAGATTTGGGTGGGGACACAGAGCCTAACCATATTATTCCACCCCGGCCCCCCTCCAATTTTATGTCCCTTTCAGATTTCAACACCAATCATGCCTTCCTAACAGTCCTCCAAACTCTTAATTCACTCTAGCATTAACCCAAAAGTCCAAGTCCAAAGTCTCATCTGAGACGAGGCAAGTCCCTTCTGCCTATGAGCCTGTAAAATCAAAAGCAAGTTAGTTACTTCTAAGATATAATGGGGATAGAGGCACTGGATGAATGTACCTATTCCTAATGGAAGAAATGGGCCAAAACAAAGCCTGCAGGCCCCATGCAAGTCCAAAACCCAGCGAGGCAGTCATTAAATCTTAATGCTCTGAAATGATATCCTCTGACTCCATCTCTCACATCCAGGGCACAGTGATGCAATAGGTGGGCTCCCACTGTCTTGGGCAACTCTGCCCCTGTGGCTTTGCAGGGTACAGACCCCCCCTCAGCTGCTTTCATGGGCTGGCATTGAGTGTCTCTGGCTTTTTCAGGCACATGTTGCAAGCTGTTGGTGGATCTACCATTCTGGGGACTGGAGGACGTGGCCTTCTTCTCATAGCTCCACTAGGTAGTGCCCCAGTAGGGAGTCTGTGTGGGGGCTCCGACCCCACATTTCCCTTCCTGCAGTGCCCTAGCAGAGGTTCTCCGTGAGTTCCACCCCTGCAGCAAACCTCTGCCTGGACATCAGGCATTTCCATACCTCCTCTGAAATCTAGGTGGAGGTTCCCTCCCAAATATCAGTTCATGACTTCTTTGCACCCACAGGCCCAACACCATGTGCAAGCCACCAAGGCTTGGGGCTTAAACTCTGAAGCAATGGCTGGAGCTGTACCTTGCCCCTTTTAGCCATGGCTGGAGTTGAAGCAGCTGGGATGCAGGGCGCCATGTCCCGAGGCTGCATAGAGCAGGGGGACCCAGGGCCAGCAGCTGGGATGCAGGGCTCCATGTCCTGAGGCTGCACTGAACAGCCTGGGCCAGGCCCACGAAACCATTTTTCCCTCCTAGGCCTCTGGGCCTGTGATGGGAGGGGCTGCCGGGAAGGTCTCTGACAGGCACTGGAGACATTTTCTCCATCATCTTCGTGGTTAACATTCCGCTCCTCGTTACTTATGCAAATTTCTGCAGCAGCCTTGAATTTCTCCCCAGAAAATGGGTTTTTCTTTTCTATTGCATAGCCAGCCTGCAAATTTTCCAAACTTTTCTGCTTTGCTTCCTCTTGAACACTTTAGCACTTAGACATTTCTTCTGCCAGATACCCTAAATCATCTCTCTCAAGTTCAAAGTTCCACAGATATGTAGGGCAGGGGCAAGAAGCTGCCATTCTCTTTGCTAAAGCATAGCAAGAGTCACCTTTACTCCAGTCCCCAACAAGTTCCTCATCTCCGTCTAAGACCACCACAGCCTGGACTTCATGGCCCATATTGCTAAATCAGCATTTTGATCAAAACCATTCATCAAGTCTCTAGGAAGTTCCAAACTTTCCCACATTTCCTGTCTTCTGCTGAGCCCTCCAAACTGTTTCAGCCTCTGCCTGTTACCCAGTTCCAAAGTCACTTCCACATTTTTGGGTATCCTTACAGCAGTATTTCACTACCTCAGTACCAGTTTACTATATTTGTCCGTTCTCACACTGCTATTAAGAAATACCCTGGCTGGGCACAGTGGCTCACTCCTGTAATCCCAGCACTTCGGGAGGCTGGGGCAGGTGGATCATCTGAGGTAGGAGTTCGAGACCAGCCTGGCCAATATGGTGAAACCCCATCTCTACTAAAAATACAAAAATTAGCCGGGTATGGTGGCAGGTGCCTGTAATCCTAGCTACTCGGGAGGCTGAAGCAAGAGAATCACTTGCACCCAGGAGGTGGAAGTTGCAATGAGCTGAGATCATGCCACTGCACTCCAGCCTGGGTGACAGAGCAAAACTCTGTCTCAAAGAGATACGCGATACTTGGCCAGGCTTGGTGGCCCACTCCTGTAATCCCAGCACCTTGGGGGGCTGAGGTGGATGGGTCACTTGAGATCAGGAGTTTGAGACCAGACTGGCCAACATGGCGAAACCCCGTCTCTACTAAGAATAATAACAACAACAAAAATTAGCCGGGCATGGTGGCTCATACCTGTTATCCCAGCTACTTGGGAGGCTGAGGCAGGAGAATTGCTTGAACCCAGGAAGCGGAGGTTGCAGTGAGCTGAGATCACGCCACTGCACTCCAGGCTCGGGGAAAGAATGAGAGTTTGTCTCAAAAAAAAAAAAAAAAAAAAAAAGACATACCCGAGATTGGATAATTTATAAAGGAAAGAGGTTGAATTGACTCACAGTTCCGCATGGTTGGGAGGTCTCAGGAAACTTACCATCATAGTAGAAGGCAAAGGAGAAGCAGGCATCTTCTTCACAGGACAGCAGGATGGAGTGAGTGCAAGCAGGGGAAATGCAACATGCTTATAAAACCATTAGATTGGCCGGGTGCAGTGGCTCACACCTGTAATCCCAGCACTTTGGGAGGCCGAGGAGGGCGGATCACCTGAGGTCAGGAGTTTGAGACCAGCCTGGCAAACATGGTGAAACCCCATCTCTACTAAAAATACAATAATTAGCCAGGCGTGGTGGCACGTGCCTGTAATCCCAGCTACTCAGGAAGCTGAGGCAGGATAATCACTTGAACCCAGGATGCAGATGTTGCAGTTAGCAGAGATCGTGCCACTGCACTCCAGCCTGGGCGGCAGAGCAAGACTCAGTCTCAAAATAAATAAATAAAACCCATGAGATCTCAGGAGAACTCATGATCATGAGAACAGCATGGGGCAACCGTCCCCATGATTCGGTTACCTTCACCTGGTCCCACCCTTGACACGTGGGGATTATGGAGATTACGATTCAAGATGAGATCTGGGTGGGGACGCAGAGCCTAACCATATTGTTTCCAGACCAAACCGAGGTTGGGGCTGCTTATTCTTGCAGCCCAATAATGAGATGCAGATGAACTGGGGAAAAAGAGAGTTTTTATTTCTGTAACCGGTTACAGGGAGAAGGCCTGGAAATTATTGGGAAACCAACTCAAAATTACAAAGTTTTCCAGAGCTTATCTACCTTCTAAACTATTTGTCTACATGTGGGTGTGCATTCATCTAAAGACATAAGTGATTAACTTCTCTGTAACCAAGATCTGAGTCCTGAAGACCTTCCTCTGGAGCCTCAGTAAATTTACTTAATCTAAATGGGTCCAGGTGCTGGGGTGATTACCCTTATCTTGTCTCCTTTTAAATCATGGAGGTTTGGGGAGTTTCTTTAGAACCCCAATAAACTTATTCGTGGAGGCCTGGGGAGTTTCTTCAGACCCCCAATAAAATGTATTTAATCCTAAACAGGTCCTGTTAAGAATTCCTTCATTATCTTTTCATCCTTTAAGGCCCAGGAAAGGCCTAGGCAAAACTCTTGGTGGGCTTTTGTTACATTCCAGCCTGTACATGAGGGCACTGGCTCTATCAGCTTTTAATCAACTTAACCACTCAGTCAGTGCTGAAACCGTTGTCATGGAAGCCTGCCTGCTCAGCTGTTAGTGAGACCTGGCCTGCCACAGTACCAGGGTTCATGCCTGTCACCAATTCCGTGATCATTTTCATGGGGTGTCTGACTGACATTTGTGATGGGGTTGCCTCCGCTCATCACAGTCAACATGCACCTCACCAGCATTTTTATTCTTACAGGTTGTTGCCATGGAGCTGAGGATGAGGAGGCACCTTTAGAGCCAGGTGTTTCTGTAGGAGTGTCACAGGTCATGGCTCCAAAGCCCTGTCTATCTACCCAGAATACCCAGCCCTGTGAGACATGTAGCTCACTTCTGAAGGACATTCTGCGTCTGGCTGAGCATGACGGAACACACCCCGAGCAGGGACTGTACACGTGTCCAGCACATCTTCACCAGCACCAAAAGGAGCAGATTAGAGAGAAACTTTCTAGAGGGGATGGAGGAAGACCGACATTTGTGAAGAACCACAGAGTTCACATGGCAGGGAAGACCTTCTTGTGCAGTGAATGTGGGAAAGCCTTTAGCCACAAACATAAACTTTCTGACCATCAGAAAATCCACACTGGAGAAAGAACTTATAAGTGCAGCAAATGTGGGATATTGTTTATGGAAAGGTCCACACTCAGTAGACATCAGAGAACTCACACTGGAGAAAGGCCTTATGAGTGCAATGAATGTGGGAAGGCCTTTCTTTGTAAGTCTCACCTTGTTCGTCACCAGACAATCCACTCTGGAGAAAGGCCTTATGAGTGCAGTGAATGTGGGAAATTGTTTATGTGGAGTTCCACACTCATTACACATCAGAGGGTTCACACTGGAAAGAGGCCTTATGGTTGCAGTGAATGTGGGAAGTTCTTTAAGTGCAACTCAAACCTCTTTAGGCATTACAGAATTCATACAGGAAAAAGGTCTTATGGTTGCAGTGAATGTGGGAAATTCTTTATGGAAAGGTCTACACTCAGTAGACATCAGAGAGTTCACACTGGAGAAAGGCCTTATGAGTGCAATGAATGTGGGAAATTCTTCAGCTTGAAATCCGTCCTCATTCAACACCAAAGAGTTCACACTGGAGAACGGCCTTATGAATGCAGTGAGTGTGGGAAGGCTTTCCTTACAAAGTCCCACCTCATTTGTCATCAGACAGTTCACACTGCAGCAAAGCAGTGCAGTGAATGTGGGAAATTCTTTAGGTATAACTCCACACTTCTCAGACATCAGAAAGTCCACACTGGATAAGGCCCTTATGAATGCAGTGGAAGTGGGAAAGCCTTCAGTCGCCAACATATTGTGGCTGGACAGCAGGCAGTACACACTGGAGAAAGACTGAATGCCGTGAACGTGGGTAATTATGTAGGTACAGCTCTCCAATCGCTGTGTATCAGAGAATTCACACTGCAGAAATGTGTGTTCAGCAAACTCGGGACATTATTTTGGTTTGACTTTCATGTCATTAGACATTGGAGAGTTTACACTGAAGAAGAGTCTTTTCAATAAAGTAGAAAGTGGTAAAGATTCAACATGCAAGATTGTACTTATTGGGCTTCAGAATATCCACACTAGTGAAAGTCTTCTGAGTACAGCAAATGTGTGACATTATTTTGCTACTACTTCGCACTACTTAGACATCATGTAGTTCACACTGGAAAAAGGCCACGTATGTGCCTTGAATGTAGCCAAAATGATGAACAACACCCAGAAATCTCTGATTTAGCACTGAGAACTAGTATTATATGGTTTTTAAAAAACAATGGTGAGTACATGCCACATAAAATTTGCCATCTTAACTATTGTAATGTCTTGTTTAATACTTGAAGTACATTGACATTGTTGAGCAAAGAATATCCTGAACTCTTTATCTTGTAAAATGAAACTCTATAACCACCATTGAAAAACAACTCATTCCCACATTCTTCAGTCCCTGGTGACCACCATATTTTTAAGTCATTATGACTCTGACTATTCTTGGTACTTCTCAGAAGAAGAATCTTAGAGTGTTTTTATTTTTTTTCACTTAGGATAATATCCTCAAAGTTCATCCATTTTTTAGCATGTGTCAGAAATTTTAAGGCTGAGCAATATTTCATTGTTTGCATTTACCACATTTCCTTTATTTCTGACATCTATTCGTGGACACTTGGGTTACTTCTACCTCTGGCTATTGTGAATATTGCTACTACAAGCATAAGGGCACAAATATCTCTTTGAGACCCTGCTTTCAATTCTTATTGGGTACCCCAAAAAGTGGAACTGCTGGATCACATGGTACTTCTAACTTTAATTCTTTGATGAACTGAGAAACTTTTCCATAAAACTTGCACCGTTTTACATTCCTAACATTCCACAAAAGTTGTGATTTGTCCTCACTCTAATCCATAGAAGGCAACATTTCTAACAGGTTTCTAGGTGATTTTGTTGTTGCTGATGTAGGGACTACATTTTGAGAACTGTCCTATCCCATTTTTATAACAATGCAGAGCTTCTCTGTAAATACCCCTTGTTTCTATGTTCTATCCTGTGAGCCTTTTCATTTTGTTAATTTTTCCCAGTGTTTACAACTAGGAAACAGCTTGTCATCTTTGATACAAAACAGAAATCTTTGCAAAATACCAATTGCATTCTGTAGCCCTTGGATCATTTTCTCCCCCAATCTATGTAGATATTTAGTGGTGTATAATGTTGTATGAGAATACATCATGGTAAGAATACATTTTAAAGGACTTTAAGTAAGGTCACAAAATACAGCAATTTACCTGTGGACCTGCCCTCTACCCAGGCCGTCCAGTCCCAATGACTGTGCTCTTACTGCTGCTTTCCAGGTGTGTACCTATCATGGGGTGTGCATGCCACTGACCATCCCTCTGTGCTCTTACTGCTGCTTTCCAGGTGTGTACCTATCATGGGGTGTGCATGCCACTGACCATTCCTCTGTGCTCTTGCTGCTGCTTTCCAGGTGTGTACCTGTCATGGGGTGTGCATGCCACTGACCATTCCTCTGTGCTCTTGCTGCTGCTTTCCAGGTGTGTACCTATCATGGGGTGTGCATGCCATTGACCATTCCTCTTAATGGTTTCTAGGCAACAGATAGAATAGCTTAGGTGCCAAAGCCACAGAACCTGTCAGGGGTTGTGTCATTTTGAAAATTATGCCAAATTCTAAATGATCTTGTATGGCAGCAGTCCCCCAACCTTTTTGGCACCAGGAACTGGTTTCATGGGAAACAGTTTTTCTGTGGATGGCAGTGCAGGGGGCTGGATGGTTTCGGAATGAAACTCTTCCACCTCAGATCATCAGGCATTAGTTAGATTCACATAAGGAGTGCACCTAGGTCCCTCGCATGCAACAGTTCACGGTAGGGTTTGCGCTCCTATGATGTCTAATGCCGCCGCTGATCAGGAGGTGGAGATCAGGCAGGAATGCTCGCTCCTGCTGTGCGGCACTGTGTGGCCTAGTTCCTGACAGGCCACGGACTGGTACGGTCTGTGGTTTAGGGGTTGGGGATTGCTGTTAAATGGGATTTGGGGGATTTTATTTGGGTTCTCTCTTTGACTAGTCTATTGTCAAAGTTATTCCATCTAATTTTTCTAGAGTAAGCCAGGTTCTGTGTCATGTAATAGAGCCACATAAACAGCAAAGGTGCTATTGTGAGCTGTGCATACGAGGGATCAAGTTGTGTTCCTTATGTGAATCTGAGCTAAAATAAGAAAAAAAAAAATTTAGCCTGTGAGGTCAGAAGCAAGACAGTCATGTTAGATTTCTGTCATTATTCATAGTTCTGCAAAGGTGGTTTCAGGTTCTGCATCAACTGAAACATGCTCTTCCATCCAGCAGCATTTAAAACCAAAGATGCTGTCCCTTAATTAGTTAACTCTCACAATCCATTTTAGTAATGGTTCCTCAGGAAACTGACTATTTCAATCTATAAAGTAAAACAAGTTCTTCACATTATACTCTCTGGTTTGAATAGTTACTTGGTTTTGCTCTTCCCCACAATGACTACCTTCTTGGTAGCCGTAGGTCTCAGAGGCATTTTCTGTTGTCCCTAAATGATTCTGCCCTTGGTGGGAGGTGGCTTTTAGGCTGGCTGGTGGCTTTCGTTCAGATGGACTGAAATCTAAGCTTGATCTAGCATCAAGTTTGGACCCAGCACTCTCTAATTTTTTTTTTTTCGCTGTTGCAGATAACAAAGGATTGAATAATTTGCTTTTTGCTTATTAGCTTGCATTTTCTTATGCATCCAGTGAACCAGAGATTGAATATTTTGCTTTTTGCATATTAGTTTGCATTTTCTTATGCATCCAGTGTACCAACTCCCTGGGAGTTGGATCCATCTCTAAATTTCCATGGTAACTCTTACCTTTAGTAACTGAGCACAGACAGCCACAGTTCCATACCATGTATGGCCATTTGGCCACTAAGGAATCAAAGGTTTTTCATCCTCCACCCATTTTTAAATTGAGGACTATTCAAAAGTTAAAGAAAAAACTTTATTATCCCTTATTAATATATGTAAATTGTGTTCAAAATAGAAAATGAACTTCTACTTTTTTTTTTTTTTTTGAGATGGAGTCTCACTCTGTTGCCCAGGCCAGAGTGCAATGGCGCGATCTTGGCTCACTTCAACCTCTGCCTCCTGGGTTCAAGTGGTTCTCCTGCCACAGCCCCCTGAGTTGCGGGGATTACAGGTGTGCACCACCTTGCCCGGCTAATTTTTGTATTTTTAGTAGAGACGGGGTTTCACCATGTTGGCCAGACTGGTCTCGAACTCCAGACCTCGTGATCCGCCTGCCTCTGCCTCCACCTCCCAAAGTGCTGGGATTAGAGGTGTGAGCCACCACACCCAGCCTTTTTTTTTTTTTTTTTTTTTTGAGACAGAGTCTTGCTCTGTTGCCCAGGCTGGAGTACAGTGATGTGATCTTGGCTCACTGCAACCTCAGCCTCCTGGGTTCAAGCAATTCCCCTGCCTCAGCCTCCTGAGTAGCTGGGACTACAGGTGCGCACAACCACGCCCGGCTAATTTTTTATATTTTAGTAGATATGGGGTTTCACCATGTTAGCCATGATTGTCTCGATCTCCTGACCTTGTGATCTGCCCACCTCAGCATCCCAAAGTGCCAGGATTACAGGCATGAGCCACTGCGCCCAGCCGAAATTCTATTTTTATATTTGTGTATTGTCAATACTAAAGCTAATTTGAATAAAGTCTTATAAACAAATCCATCCAATTTTAATCAGGTTTTGACCACACAAGGTAAGATTTTTCCATAAACCTTTTATACCTTCTTACAAATTTTTTTCTATTTTTCTCTTTCCCCAATTTTTAGATCTATTTACCTTTGTTTGTTTGAGACAGAATCTCACTGTGTTACCCATACTGGAGTGCAGTGGTTTGATCTTGGCTCACTGCAACCTCCACCTCCCAGGTTCAAGTGATTCTCGTGCCTCAGCCCCCCACATAGCTGGGATTACAGGCACACACCACCATGTCCGGCTAATTTTTGTATTAGTAGAGATGGGGTTTCTCCATGTTGGCCAGGCTGGTTTCAAACTCCTGGCCTCAAGTGATTCACCCACCTCAGCCTCCCAAAGTTCTGAAATTATAGGCTTGAGCCACTACGCCCAGTCCTGGATCTATTTACTTTTATCTACATTATTTTCCTTTCATTTTGAAACGACCTTTACATAACCCCTAAACTAGACAGAATTCCTCTTTTTTCTTTCTTTCTTTTTTTTTTTTTTTTTTTTTGAGAGAAGTCTCACTCTTGTTCCCCAGGCTTGAGTGCAATGGCACGATCTTGGCTCACTGTAACCTCTGCCTCCCGGGTTCAAACAATTCTCCTGCCTCTGCCTCCCAGGTAACTGGGATTAAGGCACCTACCATCACGCCTGGCTAATTTTTGTATTTTTTTTTAGTAGAGACGGGTTTTCACCAAGTTGGCCAGGCTGGTCTCGAACTCCTGACCTCAGGTGATCTGCCTGCCTTGGCCTCCCAAAGTGCTGGGATTACAGGCGTGAGCCACCATGCCCGGCCCAGAATTACTTTTTCTTTAGCAAAAACCACATCTTCATTTTTTAAATATAAGCTTCTTCACAAAAAACACATAGTAAACATCATGGCACTGGGCTGCACAATACTTTGATAGAGCACGTTGATGTAAAGACATTTTTGTAAGTGTTTAGAGCATGCCTTTTATATCTAAACCTGCAAAGAAATGAGTAGCCTCCTGTCGTAATAACCATTTACTGTAAACAACTGCCACCAGCTGCTTCTGACACTGCAGCTCTTGCTTGTGACAGCCATTACGCACAGAAAGGTCAAGTTCTTTCACAGGACAAAGTAATCTCTGGTACCCCCCGAAACCAATGATATCAGGTAATGCACTACAAAAGAAGGCAGAATTTTAGACCTGAGATAAATCTGTCCTCTTAAAACTCTTGAGAGAGAGAGAGAGAGAGAGAGAGAGAGAGAGAGAGAGAGATTTCCTCATCTGGTTAGTGTAGATAGCAGGTTGGCTTCCTGAGCTGGTCAGTGCAGTAGTGGGTTAGAGTTCTGTTTTATATTTGGCTTGGCCATTGTTGATTTCTATAGTCAATTTCTTACATGTAAACAAGGAAGATATCTATAATATTGAGATTTCTTAACTGGTCTTAGGTTGAAAATTGATTTGATTTTCATTCTCCTCTCCCCTCCCGCCACCATCCTATTCTTCTGCCTCTGCCGGATCTTCAGCTGGGTAGCATTTTGGTTTTGTTTGTTTTTTAACCTGGAGGATGTCCCCAAATATCAAAACCTAAACTTCTGATTCTTAGAAGTCCTCCCTTCGATGAGTTGCTAGTTTTATTTCTGAACATGAACTTACCAAAACATCCCCCAGAAATCCCCTGGTCTCAGACATAACTCTCTATGCTTCCCATTCCATGGCAGCAACTCAGCCTAACTCATCCAAAGCAAAAAAGCAATACCTTCTTGCTTAAGTGACGCAAGGATCCCCAGATGAACAAGTAGCTGTATCACCCTTCAATTAAATGTAATAATATTTACTTCTGGTGGAACCTCTCCTTCCTTGGAACAAAGGGCCCCCAGCCAGCAGAATTTACAATTAAGAAGAAGTGGCCAGGCACAGTGGCTCAAGCCTATAATCCCAGCACTTTGGGAGGCCGAGGCAGGCAGATCATAAGGTCAGGAGTTCGAGACCAGCCTGGCCAACATGGTGAAACCCTATCTCTACTAAAGATACAAAAAATTAGCTGGGCGTGGTGGTGCGTGCCTGTAATCCCAGCTACTCGGGAGGCTGAGGCAGGAGAATTGCTTTAACCTGGGAAGTGGGGGTTGCAGTGGGCTGAGATCATGCCATTGCACTCCAGCCTGGGCAACAGGGCGAAAAAAAAAATTAGCCGGGCGTGGTGGCGGGCACCTATAATCTCAGCTATTCAGGAGGCTGAGGCAGAAGAATCGCTTGAACCCAGGAGGCAGAGGTTGCAGTGAGCTGAGATCGCGCCAATGCACTCCAGCCTGGGTGACAGAGCAAGATTCTGTCTCAAAAAAAAAAAAAAAAGAAAAGAAAAGAAAAGAGAAGAAGAAGGGTAGCAGAAATTCTGTGAATGAGTTACTAGGTTCAAAAATGAGGATGCTCAATATAATGCATAGGTTCAGAAAAAAATTACGATGAAAAGAATTGTCAAATTTTGTAACTGATACTTGACCTGGTTAAATTTGAATTATTTCTAATTCCCTATGTATTTGTGCAGTGAGAGAAAAGATAAATATTGTATGTGACATACTCATCATAAAATTATTTGTTGTTTATCTGAAATACATTCTAAATCAGGGGTCCCCAACCCCTGGGGCCACAGATGAGTACTATGGCCTGTTAGAAATGGGGCCATATAGCAGAGGGTGAGTGGCAGATGAGTGAGCATTGCTGCCTGATCTCCGCCTCCTGTCAGATCGGCAGCAGCATTAGATTCTCATAGGGGTGCAAACCCTACTGTGAACTGCACAAGAGAGGGATCTAGGTTGTATGCTCCTTATGAGAATCTAATGCCTCTGAAACCATCTGCCCCCAAACCCCTCTCCCTTATCCATGGAAAAATTATCTTCCACAAAACCGGTCCCTGGTACCAAAAAACTTGGGGATCACAGTTCTAATGATATAACTCTTTCCCTGATAATTTGCCTCTACTTAAAAATTCCTTGTTTTATATAATTTGCTTACAGAATTCCTGCGGTTACAGTCTTGATGCCATTTATGTTGTGACAAACCTTCGTCATTTGTCATATTCAACTTATTTCATTCCTTTATCTATTGGACATTCATTAATGAGAAACACACTCAACAGTAGCATTCTGAGCCTAAAGACTCATGATGATAAACAGTGTAGAAAACATTACAAACTCTATTATAATTATTCTACCATCTCCATCTGATTTTAACAAAAAAGTTATTTTGTCTCTTTCTTTGGAACTAATTGAGAAAATCATGCACCTTCCAAAGTTAATATATATTTGACTGTCCACCATTTTCATTAGTCAATGGGCAATTACATAGAGTCGAAGACCTTCAAAGGGAATTTTAAATACTCCTCAGTTCATCATAAATTATAAACTTGCATTTTGCCATTTTTTGCATTCAATATACTCAAAATATAGACAATAGCAACTTCTACAAGAGTTGAAAAACATTGTGGGTACAGTGGCTCATGCCTGTAATCGCAGCACTTTGGTAGGCCTAGGTGGACAGATCACTTGAGGTCAGGAGTTCAAGACCAGTATGGCCAACATGGCGAAACCCCATCTCTAATAGAAATACAAAAAATTAGCCAGGCATGGTGCCACGCGCCTGTAATCCCAGCTACTTGGGAGGCTGAGGCACGAGAATCACTTGAACCTGGGAGACAGAGGTTGCAGTGAGCCGAGATTGCGCCACTGCACTCCAGCTGGGTGACAGAGTGAAACTGTATCTTAAAAAAAAAAAAAAGAAGAGAGAAAAAAAGAAAACACTGGAGAAAACGTTGGATTTTACAATGTATGTCTGGGTCAGTTAGTCTACCATTTCATATCCAAACTCATAACTAATTACAAACAGATGGAACCATTGAAAGCTTGCAAACTTTTAAATTATATTCATATAATTAAAATATAAGTAATAATTTATATTCAATTAAGAATAAATTGAGCCAGGTGTGGTGGCTCATGCCTGTAATCCCAGCACTTTGGGAGGCCGAGGCAGGCGGATCCTGAGGTCAAGAGATCGAGACCATCCTGGCCAACATGGTGAAATCCCGTCTCTACTAAAAATACAAAAAAATTAGCTGGGCGTGGTGGCGTGCATATGTAGTCCCAGCTACTCGGGAGGCTGAGGCAGGAGAATCACTTGAACTGGAGAGGCGGAGGTTGCAGTGAGCCAAGATCACACCACTGCACTCCAGCCCAGCGACAGAGCAAGACTCCGTCTCAAAAAAACAAAAAAAAAAAGAAGAAATTGATTTTGATATCTCAAGGAAAAAAAAGTGATGTTCCTCTTTGTCTGCAGGGCAGAGCTGTAGTTGTCAGGCAGTCTCCTCAAACAAAGCCAAAACTGCTATTATTTGAGCTTTTAGGAAGGCTGGCCTTCAGGGACTGAGGACTTTCAGAAGCAGCAGAGTTGAAAGACTGATGGACTTTCAGGTGTGTTAGTGTAAATGCAACCATTTACCAACTGGCTTTCATACACAGGATTACTGACAGGAGGCACTTGTGGATTAGTTGTTGCCAGCAGCCTGGGGCTGCCACTGATTGACCATCTTTAGTACTGGGCCTTACCCCCATTGGAAAAATTTTAGAATCTTGGCCTAACAATGATTTGCTAAGTTTCTGGTTAATTACTGGGGTGAAGCTTTTGCTGACTAGCTGACTTTTAAAGCATAGGTACACATCCCAAGTTATCTCTAATTAATGGTGGTTTCTTGTTTATGATTATGGATTTGGGGCAGAGATAAATTTTTTCCTTACTTGAACATAAGCCAGCAACTTAATTCTCATTCCCCATTTTTGGTTTCCCAACAGCCAGAATTTGTAAGAAATCATATGCTATGGTTTGGATGTTTGTCTCTTCCAAAGCTCATGTTGAAATTTAATTTCCAATGTTTGAGGTGCGGCCTAATGGGAGGTGTTTTGGTCATGAGGGTAGATCCTACATGAATGCTCCCACTTGAAGATGTGTAAATTCTCACTCTATTAGTTCCCAAGAAAGCTGGTTGTTGAAAAGAGCCTGATACACTCCCCACCCCTCCTCTCTTGCAATATGATTCCTTCGCATTATAGCTCTCTTTCGTTTTCCACCATGAATAGAACCCGCCGAAGACCCTCACCAGATGCAGACGCCCAATTTTAAACTTTCCACACATCAACATTTTGAGCCAAATAAACATTTTTTTCTTTATAAATTACCAGCTTCAGGTATTCATTTATAGCAACGCTAACTGGACTAAGACATCATAAGTATTATCTAGATATTTGTTTGTGAGGATATGATTTTCAACTCGTGTTGCCAATGAGTAATTTAACGGCCAGTTACAGTCTGAGAAAAATGTGTCTCCCACTGGTGATTCTTTGTAATATATTACAACCAGCTGATATGTAGGATATGTAGGCCATTCTGATAAGTCAATACAGGATTCAGGAAAAATCGTTATATATAGGTCATATTCTTAAACTGTGAGCAGGTCTTAATTAATAATTAGCAATGACACAGAGGGGACACTGCCATCAAAAGAAAAGATTAATGTTACAGTTGCCCTGGAAATAAGAGGCACTGAACACCACACAGGCCACAAGAAACCTTATTACATTACAGAGACTGGAAAGCAGAAAGAGAAAACAGAGTAACTGAAAGTATGTCTTTATAACTAAAGTGGCAGAGAATGATGAGGTAGAGATACCGTTGATGGGCAGGAAGGAAAAACACATTTTAGTGTTTGTGGTTGGGGGGTTTTATATGAGTTTCATGCACTTGAGTAAGTGGCTTGCAAGAAAAAAAGTAAACAACTTTGGTTCCATTAGTTTGACCCTGTGATTAATGAATATCAAACAGACAAATACAGAATCTAAGAAAACACAGAACAGTCCTGTATACACATAGCAGCTGGGAAACCTATTCCCAGTGTGTCCCATGCACCTATCATTGATCTGAAACCCAATACATATGTGCTCATTGAACATTTACTAGAGAAGTAAATACACATCATCACACAGCTTCTCTATTCATTTTTATCTGTGGCAAGTCTTTCAGTTTATCATCTGTACTTACCCCTCTAAGGAGTTAATGAGCAATGTTTTCAAGTGTGTAAAAAAATTACATTTTGGAAACAAAAGCATAGTGTGTCCAAGTGTCCAGCAGAGCCACAGGTTCAACTTCATTCTCTGACTTCTCAGAATTTGCTGTCTCTCACTCAAACATTGAGATCTTATCTTTTTCTCACATCACAGATCGATTTCTCTAGGGCTTCTGTTTTTTTTTTTCTTTTGGAATAACCTACATAATTACTAATAGATTTCGGTAATTTTTTTATTTCACAAGTGTTTTTCACATTTCGACTCCCTGTGCAAATACAGTTGTAAACACAGGTGAAATTTTAAATCACTTCTGAGGAAGAAGATAGCATCATGGAATTCCACACCTTTTTTGAGGATAAGATGTGATATGCTTCAACTATGAAAACGGTAGACAATGTTGTTCAGAAATAGCATGTATCAGCTGCTCTTGAGAAATAAAAATAAAATTCTAAGCACCCCCTAACTGACTGAATGGATGCCCTCTTGACCATGAGAACCCTAGAATAACTTTGGAAGCTGAATTCACCACTATAGAGGAACGGGAAATCAGACACACCTCATTATATCCCCTACCACACTACAATCATTAGGTTTTCTTCCCTAAGGGCTAAATAGAAATCAACCTTTTAAGAAGACTACTAGCTTATCTTCCAAGGTACAGAACAGAGAGATGAGATTATTCATTCCTTCATCTTTCTCTGAGACATCTTTTTTCTCTATTCCCTTTTCCCCTCATGTGTTTACTCTATCTTATGTAAAATGTAGATTTACTGGGCACTAACTAAAGTTTCACATGTCTGTAATCATTTGTCTCACTGCCAACCCCTCTTCCTTTTTAAGGAAAATGTATAATAAATACTAAACCTCCTAAGAACCTCTTTGGAAAAACCAGCCACAGATGCTTCTGTGACTTACATTTTTCTGGATGTGCCCTTAGGCTGGTCCAGTAATCCTCCATGATTTGTGACTTATGCCTCAATCATTCATTTTGGTCGTCACTCTCATTTTCAGATAGGATTGTGATTCTTAAAATAAATGGAAAATAGATATGAAGTAGTAAGTATTATTAGAATAAAAGCGTTGCACCCTTCGTAGGAACACAATCGCTGACTCTACAGTCAGGTAAGATGTATTCTCTTTGATCCAGAGGCATAGCTTCACCCTTTCAACCTACTTCAGTGTCTTCTGTCATCCTTCCTACAAATTCCAGTCCATAGCCCTAACTGCGTAGTCTTTCTTTCTTCTTCTGGACCAAACATATTGAAGCTTACTAAACAGACGCCAAAGCGTAACTGTATGTGTATTTGAAAAGCAATAATATGGCTGGCAGGCATGAGTAGAGGCAGACTGCCTTTATGGTATGGGGTGTCTCTTTGGACGTGTAGTTATTGGGAATTAGCTGTGCTTAATAGAGTCTTAAGTAATAAGTTGCTAACATTTCTGTAAATATCCTACACTACAATCCAAAAAAAATACCGTATGTTGCCTTTAAGAGCAAGCCAAGCCCCCTCCTGTCTTTGGAGTCGGGGACTCCGTTTCCCAGCTCCCCTGACAGTGCCACTGGGCCTTTATCTGCCATATAAGGACCGATCAACGCTCTAAGACAAGTCCGGAAGCGGTGTCGAAACTTCATAACCCAGAAGACACTGCAGCTCTCGGCGGCACGACTTACCCAATAAAGGCTTAGAAGGGGACGTTTGCGTGCGTGCGTGCGCACCGTCGGAGGGCGGGACTTCCGCCGTCCTCCTGGTGGTGGTCGTTTTGGTTCTGTCTGGTGTTTCACCAACTTCGGCCTATGGCTCTGTCTGACGTCACCGAAGTGACGGAACGGAAAAGCGCGAGAAGCGGCTTGGTTCCCACCACGGAGAGGCGGGAGTGAGTCAACTGACAAGCGCTGGGGACAGTGGCGTCCTTGTCTTGCCTTTGTCGCCCCCGCCCCGCTCTTCCCTGGCTGGGCTGGCGGAGGCCTTGCTGATGAACCTGACTGAGGTGGGTGTCCCGTCCCAGGCTCCCCCGCCCGACCGGTCCTCCCAGTGCTGAAGCCCCCTGAAGGGGCCCTGCAGGTCAGGCCCCTTGTCCCGAAGAGAGGGGCGTTCCTGTGTGGGGTCCCCGTATCAGCCGATTTGATGCAGCCTCAGAGCTCCCGTTAGGGACCTCAGGTTCAGGGCATGGAGGCGCTGCCGAGTGGGCTATGTTGGGGCGTCAGGGGTGTGTGTTGTTTCTGCGGGAAAGAGAGGGTTTTGTGAATTCTCGCTTGGAATGGCAACCTGAGCAGCCAGTAACCATGGAAGGTTGTCAAGGGAGGGACAGTTGGAGGGGGCAGGTCCAGAGTTCGAAGTTTCAAGTTAGGAAAACCAGGTTAGGAATGGACACAGGGAGACGCGAAAAGGCCCTGAGGCCACTGCAGTAGACCCAGGAGAATTATGGTTGGGGCTGGACCAGTGACAGTAGAGGGAGATGTGATGAGATTCTTCATAGGCCTGAAAGATAGGGCCCGTAGGTTTTCCTGGTGCTTCAGTTATGTCTGAACAAAGGCAGTGAAGAACCGTTTCAAGTATTTGTTTTGTTTTTTGTTTTCTGTTTGAATATTTGAAAGAATGGAGTTGGGGAAGTCAGCATAAAGAGCAGATTTCCGGGAGAAGATCACAGGTTGGATTTTGGACATGGTGATTCTCAAATGTCTCAAGATGGATATGTCACACAGACAGGTGGACATAAAGGTGTGGAGTCTGAGGAAGGGGATTGGGTTAGCGATACCAGACGGATGGAGGGCTTGGACTGGGCCAGAGAATGGTCTGAGGATCAGATTGAGTAGGTCGGTCTCGGGTTTTTTTTGTTTGTTTGTTTGCATAAATTTAAGGAGTCAAGTGCAGTTTTGTTATATGGATATATTTGCACAGTGGTGAAGTCTGGGCTTTTAATGTATCCATCGCCTGAATAATGTACATTGTATCCATTAAGTAATTTTTCATCACTCATCTTCGTCTCATCCTTCTACCTGTTTGGAGTCTCCAATGTTTGTCATTCCACACTCTTTGTCCATGTGTACACATTATTTAGCTTCCACTTGTAAGTGAGAACATTTGGTATTTGACTTTCTGTTTCTGAGTTGTTTCATTTAATAATGGCCTCCAGTTCCATCCACATTGTTGTAAAAGACATAGTTTCATGCTTTTTTGTGTGTGTGTGGCCTAGTGGTATTACCTTGTGTATATATATGCCACATTTTCTTTACCCAGTCATACATTGATGGACAGTTAGGTTAATTCCCTGTCTTTGCTATTGTGAATAGTGCTGTGATAAAAATACATGTTTTTTTTTTTATGTAATGATTTATTTTCCTTTGGGTAGATGCCCAGTAGTGGGATTGGTGGATTTAATGGTAGTTCTATTTTCAGTTATTTGAAAAATCTTCATACTGTTTTCCATTGAGGTTGTACTTATTTACATTCTCACCAACAGTGTGTAAGCTTTTTCTCTTCTCCATATCCTGGGCAACATCGGTTGTTTTTTGACATTTAAATGATAGCCATTCTGACTGGTGTAAGGAGATACTGTGGTTTTAATTTGAATTTGTCTGATGATTAATGATGTTGAGCATTTTTTTATATGCCTGCTTGCCATTTATATGTCTTCTTTTTGAAAAATGTCTGCCCTGTGCTTAGATGGAGTCTCGCTCTGTCGCCCAGGCTGGAGTGCAGTGGCGCGATCTCGGCTCACTGCAACCTCTACCTCCCAGGTTAGTTCAAGCAATTCTGCTGCCTCAGCCTCGCAAGTAGCTGGGATTACAGGTGCCCACCACCACGCCCAGCTAATTTTTTGTATTTTTATTAGAGACGGGGTTTCACCATGTTGGCCAGGCTGGTCTTGAACTCCTGACCTCAGGTGATCCACCTGCCTCGGCCTCCCAAAGTGCTGGGATTACAGGCGTGAGCCACCGCGCCCAGCCCTGTGCTTACTGTTAATGACATTTTTTGTTGTTGTTTTGTTATGTTTTGTTTGTTTGTTGTTGAGTTCTTTGTAAATTCTGGATATTAGTACCCCGTCAGATGCATAGTTTGCAAATATTTCATCCCATTTTTCAGGTTGTACATTTACTTGGTTGATTAGTCCTTTTGCTATACAGAAGCTGTTTAGTTTAATTAGATCCTATCTGTCTACTTTTGTTTATGTTGTTTATGCTTTTGAAGTCTTATTCATGAATTTTTTTGCCTAGACCAATGTCCAGAAGGGGTTTCCCTGAGTTTTCCTTTAGTATTTTTAGTTCAGGTCTTACATTTAAATCTTTAATTCATCTTGAGTTGATTTTTGTATATGGCAAGAGAAATTGGTCCAGATTCATTCTTTTTCATATGGCAATCCAGTTTTCCCAGCGCATTTTATTGAAAAGTGTGTCCTTTCCGTAGTGTGCATATTTGTTGCCTTTCTCAAAGATCAGTTGGCTGTAGATATGTGGCTTTATTTCTAGGAACTTTGTTCTGTTCCATTGATCTATGTGTCTATTTCTGCAGTCAAATGCTTTACCACTGAGCTATACACCTTATGTGTCTATTTCTGTCCATTACCATGCTGTTTTGGTTACTACCAACTTGTAGTATAATTTGAAGTCAGATGGACTTAATTTGAGGGAAATCTTGAGGTTGTCATTTCAGGTGGGCTCTGTGTTGAGAGAGCAGGGGGCTGACACTTGGGGGCCAGACCATTGGTGGCTCCACAGACATCATACTCTGTCCAGAAAGGTGCAGACCTGGCATAACAGGGATTCTGGATTGCATCTGTAAAAAGGGAGGCCTGGACTGGGTAAGCACATAGCCTGGGATGGAGGCTGAAGTGTGAGGTGGTTTCGATCCTGCACCTGCAGGCTTGGTTGACCCTCAGGGCCACTCTCTGTTGAACAAGAGAAATGTTATTGAGGCTGGTGGAGTAGCTGGGTTCCAGATCAGAGCACTGCTTTTTCCCCTTCTCTACATGTCAGGGCAAGAGGGGATGATCTACTGCTCCAGCCAAGGTCTCCTGGCAAGCTCACTTTAGAAGATTATGTAGCAGGTAGACCTGGTTGCAGAAAGGACCAGTACCTGACCTGCCTACTCTTCCCCTCTCTATAACTCATTAACTTAATAATGTATGAAACACTTATTGATTTAAACCCCAATTAGACAGTATCTTTCTAAGTGTGTGCAAACAGATAGGCAGTTAATAGTGAAGTCATTATGTTAAATTTCTAAAAGTAAGCTGGTTGTGGTGGCTCACACCTGTAATCCCAGCACTTTGGGAGGCCGAGGTGGGTGGATCACCTGTGGTCGGGAGTTCGAGACCAGCCTGACCAACATGGAGAAACCCTGTCTCTACTAAAAATACAAAATTAGCCGGGCGTGGTGGCGCATGCCTGTAATCCCAGCTTCTCGGGAGGCTGAGGCAGGCGAATTGCTTGAACACGGGAGGCGGAGGTTGCAGTGAGCCAAGATCACGCCATTGCACTCCAGCCTGGGCAAGAAGAGCAAAACTCTGTCTCACAATAGAACAGGGCAGGGCAGGGCAGGGCAGGGTGTGGTTCATAATTGGTTTGATGTTAATTTATCTCGTTTGCTTTCCTTGGAAAAAGTTAATATCGCATCCTCTAAAATCTTAAGCTAAAAACATACATGAAAATTTCAAAACCCCACTCTTTCATTTGCATTGAACTCATGTACAAAACCATTAATCTTGGACCATAGCCGCTGATATATATAGTACATGCTACTGATGTTTGATACTAATATGAGCCCTGTGAGGGGGCAGCTATTCTTGCAATCTATTTACAGATGGAGACACTGAAGCTCAGGTGGGTTCGGTTCTTTTCCATGGTCACAGAGCTGCAGCACTGAGGCCTGAGGAACTTTATTCAATGAATTGAGATCAGTTTGCTCCCAGGCAGGGCAGACGAGGTGGTGGTCCATCTCAGCCTGAAGGATCCTTCCATGGCTGTCAATTTCTCATGGCTTTTCTCTTCCCTCAGAGTCCCCTGGCGATGGCAGAAATGGACCCTACACAGGTGAGCAGAGTGTTTCCTACTATTCACCTACCCTGGTTATCTCCCAGATGGTTTTGGCAGGTGACAAAACCTCTTTTCCTGTCTTTCTCTTATGTCTGAAGAGTGAGTGGTTTCACCAGTTTCAGTATTACAAGTTGGCTGCTGGGTTACATAGACTGGTCCCCGTTTTTGAGAATTGATCTGATAAGGTATGTTTGGGCCTCTTGGGCACAGGATTCAGAATGTTTCAATGTTTGGAGGAGAGACTGAGCTGGGTTTTTAGGGAACTGCAAATGTCTGTTACATCTGGTAGGAATACGGAGCAGAATGGGAGGTGGCTAGAGACACACAAACATCAGGCCTGGAATGACAGCCTAGGTCCTGGGTCTCTAATCTAAGGGAGGTGGTAGATGGGGAAGATTTGAAGCAGAAGAGGGCAGTGATAGGACCCTAGCTTAAGGAACTTTCTTTGGCGTCTGAGTGGAGGACAGACTGTGGAGGTGAGGGTAATGGCAGGGAGATCTGAGAGGATGTTCCTGCAGCAGTCTAGGTGGATGTTGGTGGTGGCTTGTCAAGAGTGGTCATAGCTTCAGTTTTAACTAGAGCTGCCCACATTTTATGATATAGAGAGTGAGGCAGCTGGGGGGGTGGGATAGGAGGGGAATCAGGAGTGGCCCCATGGTTTTTGTTTGGAAGCATAGATGCTCCATCAGCCAAGATGGGAGAAGTCAGCAGTATTAGGAATTTTCAGAGTGAGTGTGAGGAGTCAGTGTTTTTTCAAGCCACAGATGTCTCAGAGACTCCTGGTGCAGGAGTTCAGGTTGGAGACGTCCACACTACGGTGGCTGTCGTATGGACCAGGATGAAGCCATGGATTCAGTTTAGGTGACAGCATCTCTAGGTTATGGTGGCAGTGCTGTTCGAAGACAGAGAATTGGAATGAGGCATGAGAACTGGGTCTCTTACTGGGTGCCTATGTGGTGGTGGAGGAGTCACTAGACAAATGAGGGAATGGAGTGTTTGTGGGGATGAGTGTATGTGAGATGGTGGGGTATAGGAGTGAGAAAGACTTCTGAAGGAGAGTGGACATGATGGGGTTGCTGAGGGGGGATAATAAGGTGAGATTGGAGACTTGCTAAGTATCAGTTGGGAGGAGGTGAGGATGGGAGTTGTATTAATCCGTTTCCGTACTGCTGTAAAGAACTACCTGAGACTGGGTAATTTATGAAGAAAAGAGGTTTAACCAACTCACAGTTCTTCAGGCTTAACAGGAAGCATAACTGGGAGGCCTCAGGAAACACAATCCTGGCGGAAGGTGAAGGGGAAGCGAGGCACATCTTCCCATGATGGAGCAGGAGAGAGGGAGAGAATGAAGGGGGAAGAGCCACACACTTTTAAACAACCAGATCTCGTGAGAACTTACTATTATGAGAAAGGCAAGGGGAAAATATGCCCTCATGATCAAGTCACATCCCACCAGGTCCCTCCCCTGACACGTGGGGATTACAATTTGACATGAGATTTGGGTGGGGACACAGAGCCAAACCATATCAGGAGTGGAAATATGGAGGTCAGTGCAGCTGGGCTTGGAATGAGGTTTTGGTGGAGAGCAATTTTCCTGACTGTTTATGGGACAGAGTGTACCATGAGGCAGGACACAGCTGAGAGTATGTGAAGTCCTCACATGGTTTGGGCAGCTGACAGTGAAGTGAGAAACAGGGCCATGTAGGGAACCTTCAACCCAGGGCTTAGGGCTGCCCCCGGTGCTAGGGGACTTTGGTGTTCTGCAACAGCACTGGGAATGAATTGGATGCTGAGCGTATTTGCCGTGCACCACCTGGTTTCTGTGTGCAGAGTTGCCTGTTAGGAGGTGAAGGAAATGCCTGTGGTGTGGGCTGGGAGGTGTCTGTGGAATTGACTGGAGTGGAGGTGTGAGAGATGGGACTGGAGTGCTGTCCAAAGAGTGATGTGCAGGCAGGAGGAGTGTGAATGGAGGGCCCCAGGCCCTGGCCCTGGTAGCTCAAGGGAGGAGGATGAGTCTGAGTTTGATTGTCTTGGGAGGCAAGATCTGGGTGACTCCATGCAAACTGGCTGGCAGGAGAGGATGGATCCCCCCATGGGAGGCCCACATCCTACAGGGTGCTTTTCTACCTTGTCCTTCGCCTGTTTCCTCTGTGTGCTGGACACAGTAGCCAATGGAAATGGGGAGAGAAAAGTCACTCATGCCACCTGGATGTGGTTTCTCTTCCACATTGGGAGGGTGTGGAAGAGACTGAGCAAGGAATGGAGGTGTAGGGGACAGCTATGAGATCCTGGAGAGAGAAATGTAGCAGTCATTTTACCTATTGGGTTTTAATTTATGGATGTGAGTGATTGATGCTGGGGACAGGCCAATGACTGAAAGAAGATATTTATTCCTTGCATTTCCCCAAGGAGGGTACATACCACATAACACAGGGCCACATGGTGAGGCACCAGTTTTGGTCAGGAGGAAAATTGGAGTGAGGGGAAAGTTTAGTTTAGTCCACGGACGCTATTGGGGTTTCCAAGGGAAAGCAAGGCAGGGCTGGGCGTCAGGATAGTTTGGCTAGTTTAAATAATTCCAGGACACCTGGGCTATTGGGACTGTCCCTAGTTTTGCAGTACCTGGCCCTGGGTTGATTTAGAGCACGGGAAATATTGGCTTGGTTTGAGAATATGGGCCCAGGGTGGTAGGGGAGATGGAAACACATTTGGCTGTTAGTTTGGCCCTGTGTTTAATGGGTGGTAAATATAAGTAGAAAATAGAGAACTTAAGTAAATACAGCTTGAAAAGAAGCTGCTTATGTATTCATCTTTCCCAATTTGGCAGGGCCGTGTGGTCTTTGAGGACGTGGCCATATATTTCTCCCAGGAGGAGTGGGGGCACCTTGATGAGGCTCAGAGATTGCTGTACCGTGATGTGATGCTGGAGAATTTGGCCCTTTTGTCCTCACTAGGTAAGGCCCTCACACTTGCCCAGTGTCCCGGGTTAGGCTGTGTTACCCCTTTTTACCCAAAGGCAGCTCTGCGTTTCCCACAGTGAGACCGTGGGTGCTGCTTCTTTTCCCTGTTTCTTGGCGTATATGCTGTGGGAGGCAGGGCTGGGCCGTGTGTTTTATACCCGCTTTTTCCTAGCATCCCCATCCCTGCTGCTCTGAGGCTTACAAGAAAGGGCTCAGGAGCCAGAAATGTTGAATTTGGCATAGAGACCCCACCAGCCTTGTCTGTCCCTAGTCAGGTTACTCTGTCCAAACACATGAGACCTGTGTTCTGTTGTCCATTTTCTCTCACTGATATTTCTTGGTGCCTTCCTGTGCTTGGAATTTCAGGCACTGCCCTGGTCACTGATTTTGGGGACTGCTGAGTTGACTGTGCAGGACGCAGGACTCTTCTGTGAAGTTCTTACGATTATAGAATGTGGGATGCCATGGGCTTGATCTCTCTGGGCATGTGCTCTTTACTCTTTTTCTCTTTCTTTCCCCTAGAGAGGGCACCTGAGAGGGTGGATATTACTTCAACAATGGCATTAGAGGCTCAGGGACATGGCCCTGGTGCCTGGGAGTTGGGAAAAGGGTTGATGTCACAGCTGGGGTCAAATCACCCTGGGAACCTGTCCTGTGTTCACCATTGTTTGTTGCCAGGGCCACTGGCCACAGATTTCTACCTTTTCTTCCCCATTATCATTTCTAGTATGATTCCTGGCCCCTGCACCTCCAATGCCCCACAGTCTGTACTTCTGGGGCCACCACCCTTCACCCATTCTTTTCCACTGCTCCCTTTGAATGCCTGCCAACGCGTGGCCTGTATTTAACATGGTGTGAGGTCTGCATGTATCCCTGAACACAAGCTCCTCTGTCACAGTCTGATCTCTCTGGGTTTGGAGAGAACCTTCTACACACTGCTTGCCAGTCTCCAGCAACCATGGCCTGTTGATGGCTGTTTTCAGAGGAGTGAGTTGGAGACCCTGCCTTCTCTCTCTGTACCATACCCCTCCCTTGTATGCTTACCATCATCAGGGCTCTCCCATTATGGGGCCTTGCCAGGCCCAGCCCTGCATAGTGGACCCTCCTCTCACTGGCCTTAATGTCCATGATGTCCCCAATCCCATGGCCTTATTTGTGTGTGTGCCTGACACACATTTGTGATGGAGCTGCTTCCTCCCACCAGAGTCAACATGCACTTCTCCAGCATTTCTGTTCTGACAGGTTCTTGGCATGGAGCTGAGGATGAGGAGGCACCTTCACAGCAAGGTTTTTCTGTAGGAGTGTCAGAGGTTACAACTTCAAAGCCCTGTCTGTCCAGCCAGAAGGTCCACCCTAGTGAGACATGTGGCCCACCCTTGAAAGACATTCTGTGCCTGGTTGAGCACAATGGAATTCATCCTGAGCAAGCCATATATATTTGTGAGGCAGAGCTTTTTCAGCACCCAAAGCAGCAAATTGGAGAAAATCTTTCCAGAGGGGGTGATTGGATACCTTCATTTGGGAAGAACCACAGAGTTCACATGGCAGAGGAGATCTTCACATGCATGGAGGGCTGGAAGGACTTACCAGCCACCTCATGCCTTCTCCAGCACCAGGGCCCTCAAAGCGAGTGGAAGCCATACAGGGACACAGAGGACAGAGAAGCCTTTCAGACTGGACAAAATGATTACAAATGTAGTGAATGTGGGAAAACCTTCACCTGCAGCTATTCATTTGTTGAGCACCAGAAAATCCACACAGGAGAAAGGTCTTATGAATGTAACAAATGTGGGAAATTCTTTAAGTACAGTGCCAATTTCATGAAACATCAGACAGTTCACACTAGTGAAAGGACTTATGAATGCAGAGAATGTGGAAAATCCTTTATGTACAACTACCGACTCATGAGACATAAGCGAGTTCACACTGGAGAAAGGCCTTATGAGTGCAACACATGTGGGAAATTCTTTCGGTACAGCTCCACATTTGTTAGACATCAGAGAGTTCACACCGGAGAAAGGCCATATGAGTGCAGGGAATGTGGGAAATTCTTTATGGACAGCTCCACACTCATTAAACATCAGAGAGTTCACACCGGAGAAAGACCTTATAAGTGCAATGATTGTGGGAAATTTTTTAGGTATATCTCCACACTCATTAGACATCAGAGAATTCACACTGGAGAAAGGCCTTATGAGTGCAGTGTATGTGGGGAATTGTTTAGGTACAACTCCAGCCTCGTTAAACATTGGAGAAATCACACTGGAGAAAGGCCTTATAAATGCAGTGAATGTGGGAAATCATTTAGGTACCACTGCAGGCTCATTAGACACCAGAGAGTCCACACAGGAGAAAGGCCTTATGAGTGCAGCGAATGCGGGAAATTCTTTCGTTACAACTCCAACCTCATTAAACATTGGAGAAATCACACTGGAGAAAGGCCTTACGAGTGCAGAGAGTGTGGGAAAGCCTTTAGCCACAAGCATATACTTGTTGAGCACCAGAAAATCCACAGTGGAGAAAGACCTTATGAGTGCAGCGAATGCCAGAAGGCCTTTATTAGAAAGTCTCACCTGGTTCATCACCAGAAAATCCACAGGGAAGAGAGACTTGTGTGCTCCATGAATGTGGGGAATTCTTTAGCTAAAACTCCAACCTCATTAAACATCAGAGATTTCACAATGGAGAAAGTTTACCATTGACTATTGTAATTGGGTAGTAATGTTATATAAATTCCACATTTTTATGCAACTAATCTCCAGAACATTTTTCCTCTTACCAAAAAGTAAAATGCTGTACCCATTAACAACAACTCATTCCCCTTCCCTACTTCCCCAGAAATGTCTCAACTATATTTCTATACTCTATGGTACTTATATGAGGTACCAATAGATATCTATGAATTTGATATCTATTTGTACCTCATATAAGTGGATTCTACAGTATTTATCTTTTGAGACTGGCTTATTTCACTTAGGATAAGGTCTTCACGGTTCACCCATGTTGTATAATGTGTCAGAATATCCTTCCTTTTTAGGTGAAATAATATTCTCTGGTATTTATATGCCACATTTATTTATCCATTCATCTGTTAGTGGATACTTGGGCTACTTCCACCTTTTGCCTATTGAAATAATGCTGCTATGAAGATGAGTGTACAAGTGTCTATTCAAGATTCTACTTTCAATTCCTATAGGGTATATACTCAGAAATGGTGGTGCTGGATCATACAGGATTTCTTTTTTTTTTTTTTGAGACAGAGTCTTGCTCTGTTACCCAGGCTGGAGTGCAGTGCTGTGATCTTGGCTCACTGCAAGCTCCACCTCCCAGGTTCATGCCATTCTCCTGCCTCACCTTCCCGAGTAGCTGGGACTACAGGTGCCTGCCACCACGCCTGGCTAATTTTTTTGTATTTTTAGTAGAGACGGGGTTTCACCGTGTTAGCCAGGATGGTCCTGATCTCCTGACCTTGTGATCTGCCTGCCTTGGCCTCTCAAAGTGCTGGGATTATGGGCGTGAGCCACCGCACCTGGCCAGGATTTCTATTTTTAATATTTTTGGGAAAATTTTTCCATAGTTCCTGTGCCATTTTACATTCCCACCAGCAGTGCACAAGGATTGCAATCTATATACATCCTCACCAACATTGTTCATTTTCTATTTCTGTTTTTGGGGTTTTTTGTAGTGCCTTTTGTTTTGGATAGCAGCTATCCTGTTGGATGTGAGGTGGAATCTATAGTGTCTTTCATTTTTATTTTGTGAATGATTAATGATGTTGAGGATCTTTTCACGTGCTTGTTAGGCATTTGTGTATCTGGAAAAATATTCAAGTCTTTTTTTCCATTTTTAATGGGACTATTTGCTTTTTGTTGTTGAGTTGTAGTTCTTTATACATTCTGGATATTAACTCCTTACCAAATATATGCTTTTTACATATTACCTCCCAGTCCATAGGTTGCTTTTTCGCTCTGTTGATTGTGTCCTTTGATGAAATTTTAAATTTTGATGTACTGTTGACTCTTTCTGTCTGTGGGTTCTGTATTCATGGATCGAAGCAACCATGGATCAAAAGTATTTGGAGCATCCATGGATTGCAGTGATCATTAATCAAAAATATTTGGAAAACAAAAAAGGTAGTTGCATCTGTACTAAACATGAACAGACATTTTTTCTTGTCATTATTCCCTAAACCATATAGTATAATAAATATTTACATAGCATTTACATTGTATTAGAAGTTATAAATAACCTAGTGATAATCTATATAGGAAGATGTGTGTAGGTTATATGCAAACACTATGCCTTTTTATGTGAGGGACTTCTTGAGCATCAGATGATTTTGGTATCCACAAGGGTTCCTGGAATCAGTCCCCTACAGACACCAAGGGATGACTGTAGTGCATTTTATCTATTTTTACTTCTGTTACCTGGGCTTTTGATGTTATATATAAAAAAAAATTAGTATCAAATCCAATGCCAAGCATTTTCCCTATGCTTTATTCTAAGAATTTTATATTTGTAGGTCTTACATCTAGGTCTTTTTTTTTCTTTTGGAGACAGAGTCTTGCTCTGTCACCCAGCCTGGAGTGCAGTAGTGGAATCTCAGCTCACTACAACCTCCGCCTCCTGGGTTCGAGCCATCACCCCACCTCAGCCTCCCAAGTAGCTTGGATTACAAGTGTACACCACCACACCTGGCAAATTTTTGTATTTTTAGTAGAGATGGGGTTTTGCCATGTTAGCCAGGCTGGTCTTAAACTTCTGGCCTTAAGTGATCCCCCTGCCTCGGCCTCCCAAATTGCTGAGATTACAGGCAGGAGTTGTAATGCACTGTGCCTGGCTACATTTAGATCTTTAATCTACTTGGGGTTCATTTTTGCGTATGGTTTAAAGCAAAAGTCCACTTTATGTGGCTATCCAGTTTTCCAAGCACCATTTTTTGAAAAGAGCATCTTTCCTCTGTTGAGTAGTCTTGGCACACTTGTCAAAATCATTTGTCCATATATGCCATGGTTTATATGTGGATTCTCTGTTTTATTGGTCATGTCTGTCTTTATGTCAGTACCACACATTTTAGATGTGTGTGTGTGAGACTCAGTGTTGAGGACAAGGCTAGTGGGCTTTCACACTCCAGACTGCTGTATTCCAGCCCAAATTATTCAAATTAGCCAATCCATGGGGAACATGGAAAACATAGCTAATGCAATCCCCTTGCCTTACCTAAGTTGTCCCCTGCAGCCTCAGGTTGCTGTTACTCTGTCTCAGATGCAACCCTCTGTGGGACCCTACCCAAGTTCTCTCATTCTTAGCTATAGGTAATAAATAGTTCTGATTTTGTGTATCCAAGTGACATTGGGTTGTTTCTTGCTATCAGAAGAACCCAGAAAAGTATTATGAATCTAGTGAATGTTGGAAAATCTTTAGCCATTAGCATAACCTCATTCCGTGCCAGCATGTTCACCCTAGAGAAAAGTAGAAGTGAAGGCAATGTCATCTTTCCTTGTTAACATGATAACTCGGTAGAGCAATGCTTTGGAGATTAGCTTTTTAGGGAGAGAGCCAGCAGTTGAGCCTCCTGCATCTAAACATCCACACTAGGGATATTGTCTGTACTGCCAGATATATGGGAAGATTTTGTGAACTGTGTTGCAGTTTTCAACTTGACTGGGGCCTTTCCCAGAGTTATGCCCCTGCCAGTGCCTATTTAAAAATGTCACCTCTTTTCTACCAACTGGCAAAGAGCCATGGTGTGTAGCATTTTAGTCACATTAAAATGCAGTTATGGCAGCATGCTGTGTTCTCTATCTGAAGAATTCACTAGTCACTTGAACACTTTGGAGTCCTCACCCCCCCCCCCCCATGATTGATTAGGGCATAGACATCAGCCTTGGACAGAAGACATGGACTGGCTTTGGCAGGCAAATTGCAGAAATTTCCTTTCTCCAGGGGAAAGTATTGGTTATCTCATTGATAGTGGTAGGAGGCAGATAAATTGCTAGGCAGACTATGGACGGGTCCCTGGTGAAACCCAAACTTCAAGCCAATGACAGTTTAAAGCCTGAAAATTGAGCTGCCAGTTCCAAGTAGAGTCCATGACTGGAGTGAGAACTTCCTCGATGCCTTTTAGCCAATCAAATGGTGCTTTTTCCAGGCCCACCCATGGACCAATCAGTATGCAGTCCCCATTCTGAGCCCATAAAAACCCTGGGCCCAGCTACACATTGGGCTACCCACTTTCAGGTCCCCTCTTGTTGAGAGCTTTTCTGCCACTCAATAAAGTTCCCTGCCTTGCTCACTCTCTGGTGTCCACATAACATCATTCTTCTTGGTCATGGGACAAGAACTCGGAAACTGCCAAATGGCGGGTGTGAAAGGAGCTGTAACACTGTAGCCCTCCTGCCTTCCACCAGCCCCAGGCAGCCACCCCATGTGACAGGAAGCAGCGGCAGCAGGGCCAGGCCAGCCCATGAGCCATGGGCTGGAGCAGGGTGGCAGAACCAAACAAGCTGTGACACACCCCCATTAACTGAAGTGTGTGGATGGTGGGAACAGACAAGCTGTAACACAAATGAGCTGTAATGCTTCCTTGGGGCTCAGACCTTGGGATTCCCTGAGCAAAAGCTGTAACACCCCTTGGGGCTCTGTGGTTGCTGGCGTCTCTGAGTTTTTGGGCGCTGCCATGTCCCCCTTGTCCAGATACCAGCTTCCAAGGCAGAAGCCAGTCGCAGCATGCCTGGACCAGCTGTAGGCCAAGCACAGAGCCATGGTGGGCACAGGATCTGGCTGGTAGCATGAGCCAAGCACAGCCTGTCGGACTGAGTTAGTGGAGTGAGTCCAGCCGGCCAAATGATGTCTGGGCAGAAGTGCTTCAGCCATGGAGGTTTCTGGCTGGTGAAGTGGCACTGAAAGTATCTTGTGTCATCATGACACTTCGGATGGAATTTTCCAACCTGCCAGTCGCCCACACTGTGAACTCCTTCTCACCCCTAATGCACACACATACCCTGGTTGGTTTTGTGATAATAAAGGTCACATTGTTTAAGCTACCTTAACTCTTGGAAATCTAGTCACCGTATGCAGTGGGTTTTGAACAGAATTGGTCTCTGCTAGAATAAAAGCATGAATGGTTTTTTGTGGGACCTTTACTTTGTGAGCTCCAGAGGGAGTAGTAGGAAGCAAAAGATCAGCTCGTATGCAGATTTGGGCCAATTTGCATTGCCATGAGAAGCCTCCTGGGAAAGTCTGAAGGACTTCTGCACAAAATTTCAAGCCCTGAGTACAAAGATTATTTGTATTCAGAAGAGTACAATTTGAGGAGAAAACAGTTGCCTTGATGTTTAAGGCATTGGGCAACAGTATGCATTAGGTATCCCTACCCATATTTCCCATATTTCCCCTGCATTGATGAGGGATAGCTGTTTCTTGTGACCTGCTGGAAGCTATGGGTCCTGAAGTAAAACACTATCTAGGTATATGTTCCTGGCTGTTGACCTTTAGGGCCAGATGGAAGCCATATTCTTTTTTTTTTTTTTTTTTTTTTTTTCTTGAGACGTAGTCTTGCTCTGTTGCCCAGGCTGGAGTGCAGTGGGATGATCTCAGCTCACTGCAACCTTGCTTCCTGGATTCAAACAATTCTCCTGCCTCAGCCTTCCGAGTAGCTGGGACTATAGGTGCACGCCACCACACCCGACTAATTTTTGTATTTTTATTAGAGATGGGGTTTCACCATATTATATTGGCCAGGCTAGTCTCAAACTCCTGACCTCGTGATCCACCCACCTCAGCCTCCCAAAGTGCCAGGATTACAGGCAGCCACTGCACCTGGCCAGAAGCCATATTCTATAATAAATAGTGGTTGGATTAATAGGACATGGGAGGGACTGCAGTAGAGTGGATAAGTCCCCTCTAAAGGAGCACTCACAAACGTCCCAGTAGCTATGGCTGTGTGGGGTGGGGTATTACAGGAATTCCAAAGACGTAAGGAGCTGTGTACCTCCTGTAGCCAAGGTCAATGTCAGAGCAACTAAATCAATGATTTTATGAATTCCTGTAGCCTCCCTGGACTATAAATTTCAAACCATAGTTGCATCATCTACATAGTGATGGGCCTTGAGCCTTCCCTAAAGATAAAAAGCCTACATAGCCCATGCTGCCCCATCACCTGTGTGTCGGAACATCTTCCTTATTTCAAGCTATATGAGTGCTTTTTTATTCTGTTGAAGTGTGTCATGTCATGCCTGGTGAATTAATAAATCTGTCCTCTGCAACTGACAGGGTTCTTCCACTGTGAAACAAGAGGGTTGTGTATAGGTTGCATTTAACTAACAGAGTTAATTAAACCTTTTTACTTTAAAAATTACTCAGTCTTGGGCCAGGCGCGGTGGCTCACGCCTGTAATCCCAGCACTTTGGGAGGCCGAGGCAGGTGGATCACGATGTCAGGAGATCGAGACCATCCTGGCTAACACAGTGAAACCCTGTCTCTACTAAAAATACAAAAATTAGCTGGGTGTGGTGGCAGGCACCTGTAATCCCAGCTACTCGGGAGGCTGAGGCAGGAGAATCACTTGAGCCCAGGAGTTGGAGATTGTGGCGAGCCGAGATTGCGCCATTGCACTACAACCTGGGCAACAAGAGTGAAACTCCATCTTTTTCTTTTTTTTTGACACAGAGTCTTGCACTGTCACCCAGGCTGGAGTGCAGTGGTGTGATCTCAGCTCACTGCAAGCTCTGCCTCCCAGGTTCACACCATTCTCCTGCCTCAGCCTCCCGAGTAGCTGGGACTACAGGTGTCCGCCACGACGCCCAGCTAAGTTTTTGTATTTTTAGTAGAGACGGGGTTTCACCGTGTTAACCAGGATGGTCTCGATCTCCTGACCTCATGATCCGCCCGTCTCGGCCTCCCAAAGTGCTGGGATTACAGGCATGAACCACTGTGCCCGGCCACTCCATCTTAAACAAATTTAAAAAACAGTTTATCTCTCTATTTTTGAATTTACTGTTGTTTGTGGGGGTTTTGAAGATGTATCAATGATTTTGGTTGAGTAGGGCACTTTAGCTTTACTTCTGAGTGCATGCAGCAATAAAGTTTTTTTTTTTTATGATTTCCTTGGCTTTAAACAGTTCAAGTGGTTTTCTCAAGTGTGCTAGGGTGCACACTGTTAGTTATTAGTGGAGGTTTTGGTAAAGTTGTGCTGGGAACAGAATGCCAGATGAGCTTATCTTCAGGCTTCAGCAGTACTGGTGGTGAGCTATGTATGTTTATCCTTGTACTTTGTGGTGCTGAATGTTAGTACCTGTGTTGGCAGTTCTAGGCAGGCCGATTCTTGGGCCTCTGGTTGGCCTTCTTAGATGCTGGTTGTGATAGCAGTGTACCAAGCATGTGAGTGCACTCTTGAGCCCCTGGGCTGCTGGTGTGGCATCCATGATGGTGGTGGCAGTGGTGCGAAACTCTTCTGGGTCGCACTCGCTGTGCTCATTAGCGGTGGTTGCAGTGGGCTCTGTGGGCCAGCCACTAGACCAGCAGATGGCGCTTGTAGGCAGGAGATGGCTGAAGTGGGCGCAGTAGCGTATTTAGGCCTAACCTCAGCGCCCTAGGAGGAGTGCTCAGGTGTTTCACTTGGTGGACTAGGTTGTGCAATCTCTGGGGGATTTTAAAAGTTTATTTTGCAATTGAGAATGAGATGTTTAGAATTTTTGTCTCCTACTGATTAAAGGTAGAGTATGGGGAAAAAAACAAGCAAAACTAGGAGTTTAAAGAAAAGGAGAGAGAAGAAAAAGAAATGAAGATACAATAATACAGAAAGAACAGAGGGAAAAACTTTATTTATATTTAATACCTATGATGTGACATGCCCGGAGTTAGGAGCATTCATAAGCACCATCTCATATTATCCTCCAACTAAGCTACTCATGTCAGAAAAAATTAAAATTAACAAAGGTCAACAGGGAGTAAGAAATAGAAAATGGAAAGGAAACAATTTTGGAGTGAGACCTACAAAATGATCTCAGAATTTACCCTCTGATAAGTCTTTCTTTGATCCCAGAGTGCACAAAATGTTACATGAAAAAACAAATTAATATAATTACATCTAAATTTCAAGCTTTCTATTTCATAAAGATTATGAGTCAAAATTGAGTGAGTTCAGGGACTCAGAGAAGACATTTAAAATATCTAAATGTGCCCAGTTTTACGGTTTTAGGCATGCGAGTTTTAGATTTTTTTGCTTTTTTCTTGAGACAGGGTCTCTTTCACCTAGGATGGAGTGCAGTGGCGTGATCTTCACTCACAGTAGCCTCCACCTCTCAGGTTCAAGCAATCCTCCCACTTCAGCCTCCCCAGTAGCTGGGACTACAAGTGTGCACTACCATGCTTGGCTAGTTTTTAACTTTTTGGTAGAGACGGGGATTTCACTATACTGCCCAGGCTGATCTCAAACTCCTAGACTCAAGTGATCCTCCCACCTCCACCTTTCAAAGTACTGGGATTACAGGCATGAGCCACTGTGCCCAGCCAAAGTTTCAGATTCTTCTTAAAGGAATAAAGTCAGAGATCTTAGAAATGAACTAAAGCACGAGCATACATTAAACAAGAGAGAAAAATCAGATGGTTATCAAGAATATGAATGGATATTCAATCTCGTTGGTGTCAGAGAAATGCAAATTAGATATTATTGCATGTTACTTTAAGTTCTATAAATTACTATACTATGGAAAGAAATATGGGGTGATGTAGCTGCAATCATGTATATTTCATGGAAGAGTCAAAGACTGTAGCAGTTTCATAAAGCAATCTGCACAGGTACTGTAAAAAAAATGATTTTCTAGAATATCATGTGACACAGAAAGCCTGTTTCTGGTATATCTCTCAGTCAAGCCCATAAATTCTTATGTGAGAGAAGTTTTCTCACAATACTGTTCAAGGCAGCAGGGACATGGAGACAATATGTTGTAGCATTAAGTGTAAGAGGAGGACCAAAGACATCTATGAGTGAAGTAGAAGACTGAATGTCCACACTAAAGTACAACAGGGCAGTTACTAGCATTTAAGTAGACTTTGACACAGGAGTATATATACATATTAAACACACATTTTGAGTACCGACAAAGGGAGAAAGAAGTGTATAGTACAGTACAATTAAACTACACAAAAAGTAACAGTGCTCCTCTTTCTAAAACACATGTAAATACAAAAACACAACAGACCTTTAGAATTGTTGTCTACAAGTGGTGGGGTGATGAAGTGTGAGGAACAGGAATGAGTGGAAACACGTCGGAACATTGAACAAGATGAGGTCCTTGTGGGGACATAAGGAGGGAATGCCCACTCACTGTCCAGAGCCTCCTGGGCCATTGTCACCATACAGCCGCTCATTACATGAAAGTGGAATTTCAAAAGGTAGCGACACACCTAATAAAATATGTTAAAAGGGCTAGGCACGGTGGCTCATGCCTGTAATCCCAGCACTTTGGGAGGCCAAGCCGAGTGGATCATGAGGTCAGGAGTTCAAGACCAGCCTGGCCAACGTGGTGAAACCCTGTCTCTACTAAAAATACAAAAATTAGCCAGGTGTGGTGGTGCACACCTGTAGTCCCAGCTACTCGGGAGGCTGAGGCAGGAGAATTGCTTGAACCCAGGAGGCAGAGGTTGCAGTGAGCTGAGATCCTGTGACTGCACTCCAGCCTGGGCAACAGAGCGAGACTCTCTCTCTCTCTCTCCCTCTCTCCATATATATATATATACATACACATACACAAAGATGTGGCCTGTCACCAAGTGTTAGATGGATGTTTGGGCCAGGCGAGGTGGCTCATGCCTGTAATCCCAGCACTTTGGGAGGCTGAGGCGGGTGGATCACCTGAGGCCAGGAGTTCGAGACCAGCCTGGCCAACATGGTGAAACCCCGTCTCTACTAAAAGTACAAAAATCAGCCAGGCGTGGTGGCCATGCCTGTAATCCCAGCTACTCAGGAGGCTGAGGCAGGAGAATCGCCTGAACCTGGGAGGCAGAGGTTGCCATGAGCCGAGATCGTGCCATTGCACTCCAGCCTGGGCGACAGAGGAGAGACTCTATCTCAAAAAAAGAAAAAAAAAGTTTGTTTAGTTTCTCTTGGTAAATATCTAGAAATAGAATTGTAGGATGGTAGGGATGTATTGTTGGTAAATGATTAACATGTTTTTAATTTTCAATTTTTTCAGAGACGGGGATCTCACTATATTTCCCAAACTGGTTTTGAACTTATGAACTCAAGTAATCCTCCCGTCTTAGCTTCCATGTAGCTGGCACTACTGAACAGCTTTAACTCTTCCAGACCTTCAGTTGGGTGGTTTTTTCTTTTCCTTTCGTTTCCTTCTTTCTCTCTCCTTCCTTCCTTCTTTTTGTAATTTGATAAACTAAATTTCAAGACTTTGGCCAAAAACCAGTCTTCTCCTTTACTGAATATCTCAGTGCTCCATTTTATTTTTCCCTCACCAATTCTGCAGGAGAGATCACAAGACTATGTCCATATCTTTATTTGTGGGGGTATGATTTTCAGCTAACATAGCTGCTAAGTGATTTAATTTACAATTATAGTGGTAGAAAAATAGCTCTAACTTCTGAGGTTTTGTAATTTATTGTAAAAAGCTGAATACAGGACATTTAAAGTGACCTGACAAGGTCAATACAGGACTGAGGACTAATTCATTAAATACGTCTTACATGTCTTAGAGGACCACAGACAGCTAGCAACCCTATTCCTAATGTGTCCCGTGCACTTAGTATTGTACCTGGCATCGAATGAGTGTTCATCAAATATGTTAGAGTAATAAATACGACAGCACAGTTTCCCTATTCAGTTTTACTTTTCTGGTAACTCTTTTAATATATAGTCTTTACCTCTCCCTTCAAGCCGTTAATGCACAATGTTTTCAAGTTTGAAAAAGAATCAGATTTTGGACACCAAACTTGAGTGTGTCCAAGGTTCCAGGACAACCTTAGCTTTTTTCCTCCTATCACAAATATGTTTCTCTATAACTATTTTTGCCACTTTCTTTGGATATCTACATAATCATCATTAATAGTTTCAGTAATAGCCATTTCACAAGAGTTATTCAGAGACAATTTCAACTCTCTGTGCAGACACTGTTGATACAATTTCAGGCGAAATGATAAATCACTTTCCACTAATGAGATGAGATCATGCATTCCCAAACCTTTATCTCAGGAGTAAGATGCTTTCTTTGCACAAGGGCTTTGACTGGTGGAAGGCCACACTATTCTGGCAGATAATGGTAGATAAGTCGCTTTTCCTTTTCAGTTAGGTTTCAGTCTCTTAAAATAAGTGGAAAATATCTCAGATATAAAGTAATAAGTATCATGTGAATAAAGTGTTGCTGGGTAGGCTGAAAGACAATAACTGATTATTCAAAAAGGAAAGATATTACTCCTCAAACTCCCCATCATGCCATGTCTGGGTCTTTTCAATGCGCCCAGCAGAGCACATTGAAGATCATAAAACAGTCTCCAGAGCTTCGTTCTGTGTGTATTTGGCAAGCACAAAAGAGCTGACCGCTGTGCGTGGAAGACCAGTTCTTTATGGTTGGCCATGTTCCTTCGGATGTTCGTCCTTTGGGAACTTGCTGTGCTTTACAGAATCTGAAAGGACAGGTCTCTGAAACATTTCTCTGACTTGTTCTAGACTGCCTTCCGGGAAAATCTGGATGCTTGCCGTTTAAAAGCCAATGAAGCCCCTCCACGTCCTTGGAGCCCCGCAACTGCATTTCTCAACGCCTCAGGAGGATCCTCCTGGCTTTCATCCTGAACGCGAGTTACTTAAGTTCATAAGCGGGGCAGGCAGCGGCCCGGGAACTACATTACCCAAAAGACACAGCGGCGGACACAAGCAGCGAGTGTAGCCAATGAAGGCCTAGCAGAGCGGCGTCTACGTGGGTTCGCAATGCGTGTGGGCGGGACTTCCTGCAACGCCCATGGGGTTGTCAATATGGCTGCGTTGGGATCTGTTCGCCTTCAGACTGAGTCGAGACTGAGGTGAAAAAGCGGAAAAACGCGAGAAAAGGTTTCCCCGTTGTACAGAGGCTAGAGTGAGGCTCGGCTGAATCGGTTGCAGGCGTTGGTGCCTCTGTCAGCGTCCAGGTCACTGCCGCTCCCGCCCCGCTCTTCCCTGGCTGTGCTGGCGGAGGCTGCGCCGATGAACCTGACTGAGGTGGGTGCCGCGTCCCAGGGCGCCCCGCCCGACCCCTCCTCCGAGTGCCGAAGCCCCGAGGAGGGGCCCTGCAGGTCAGGCCCCTGTGTCCCAAAGAGAGGGGCGTTCTTGTGTGGGGTACCGGTGTCCGCGGTGCTGTGAGGCGGGGGAGCTCCTGTCAGGGACCTGCACGTGCGAGGCTTAGAGGCGCTGCAGAGCGGGCGGCGCTGGGGAGCCCGAGCGTCTTTGTCTCCACGGAGCTGAGGGTGAGGCGGAGTCTCGCCTGGGAGGGCAGCGGAGCCGCTGAAAGCCGTAGAAGGCTGTGCAGGAAGGGTTATGCCCAGAGGTAGACGTTTAAAGTTGGGAAAAACAGGATGTTAAACCAGGACAAGGGGACCGCTCAGGAGACCCCTTGAGTTATGGTAGGGATGGGCCAGAGGGGTTGCAGTAGAGGGGAAGTGTGATGAGATTCTGGATGGATCTCAGAGATAGAGTCGACAGGATTTCCTGCTGCATCAAATGTAGCAGTGAGGGTAGTGAAGGGTCTATTCCATGGATTTTGTTTTGGCCTGAAAATCTGAAAGAATGGAGTTGGAGAAGTCAGCTTAGGGAGCAGGTTTCAGAGAGGATTATGAGTTGCATTTTGGAGGGCTGAGATTTGGAGGGCAGATCATGGGTGGGTCCATAAGCCTGACGCTACCTTCAGAAAGGCGCAGACCTGTCATAGGAGGGATTCTGGCTCATATCTGCAAAAACGGAGTTCTGAATGGATTAAGGAACTGGCCTAGGCTGGAGACTGAGGTGTGAGGTGGTTTAGATTTCTGCACCTGCAGACCCAGCAGCCCCCCAGGCCCACTCTGTGGAACAATAGGAAGGTCATCCAGACTAGTGGGGACATTGGTTCCAGACGGGGGTAGGGCTTTCTCACATCTAGTCAAGGGCCTCCAGCAAGCTTCCAGCAACTGAATTTGTAGCAGGCAGGCCTGGTTGCTGATGGGACCAGTAACTGACCTGCTTGCTTATCCCCTCCCTGCAACTTATTTATTTATGAATGTGTAAAACATTTTTTTTTTTGAGACAGAGTCTCGCTCCATCGCCCAGGTTGGAGTGCAGTGGCGCGATCTCGGCTCACTGCAAGCTCCGCCTCCCGGGTTCAAGCAATTCTCCTGCCTCAGCCTCCCGAGTAGCTGGGACTACAAGTGCCCGCCACCACGCCCGGCTAATTGTTTGTATTTTTAGTAGAGACAGAGACCGTGTTAGCTAGTATGGTCTCTATCTCCTGACCTCATGATCTGCCCGCCTCAGCCTCCCAAAGTACTGGGATTACAGGCATGAGCCACCGCGCCCGGCCGAATGTATAAAACATTTATTTAACCACTAATGAACCAGTATCCTTCTAAATATGTACACATAGGTCGGCAGTTAGAAATGAATGTAACCAATAGTTAAATTTATTCACTTAATAATTGTTGAATGTTAATTTTTCTTTTTTCTTTTTTTTTTTTTGAGACGGAGTCTCGCTCTGTCGCCAGGCTGGAGTGCAGTGGTGCGGTCTCGGCTCACTGCAACCTCTGCCTCCCGGGTTCAAGCGATTCTCCTACCTCAGCCTCCCGAGTAGCTGGGATTACAGACATGCGCCACCATGCCCATCTAATTTTTGTATTTTTGATAGAGAGAGGGTTTCACCATGGTTGGCCAGGATGGTCTTGATCTCTGCACCTCGTGATCCACCCACCTCGGCCTCCCAAAGTGCTGGGATTAGAGGCTTGAGCCACCGTGCCCGGCTGAATGTTAATTTTTCTATTTGCTTGCAATGGAAAGTTTTATGTATCACATTTCCTTAACACTGTAAGAAGTGGGAAAAATACACACCCAAAATTTCAAAACCCTTCCATGTCATTTGTACCGAAAACATGTAAAAAATATTTAATCCAGTAGAAAGAAATTGCTGATACATAGTGTGTACTACTTATATTTGATGCCCATATAAGCCCTATTAGTTGGCAATCCTTTTAATCTCTATTTTACACCTAAGGGCACCGAGACTTAAGGAAGTTCAGTCCTCATCAAGACACTGAACCCTGAGGACTTACTGTGTAGCCTCAGATAACTTTGCTCTAGTTGCAGGGCCAGAGGTGGTTGTACAGTCAGCCTGTAGGATGCTGCAATGCTGTCTTAATCCTCATGGCCTGCCTCTTCCCACAGGGTTCATAGCAGTGGCAGCAATGCTTATGGATGCTGGACAGGTGAGTGGAGAGTGTTTCCAGCTTTCACCCATCCCAGATGGTTTCAGCATGCTGATATAGGGAATGGTGTTATCCTGAGACTGTTCACCTTTTCTTCTCTCTCCCTTGGGTCCAAGGAGAGCCTGTAGTTCCACCAGACCTGGGTTCCAAACTCAGTGCCTGGTTATATAGAGTGGTTCTAGTTCTCACAACTGATGGTTTGAGATTTGGCAGGGCATCTCAAACACAGGATCTAGAATGTTCAAATGCTTGGTGGTGAGACTTAGATGGGATGCTTAGAGAACTGTAGCTTAATGTTCTAGCTGGCAAGGATAAGGAGCACAGCAGCAGGACAGGAGGTCGGGGCATGCAGGGATCAGGCATGGAATGGCAGCCTGAGGTTGTCTAGGTTTTTGTTTTTGTTTTGTTTTGTTTTTGAGACAGAATCTCGCTCTGTCTCCAGGCTGGAGTGCAGTGGCGCGATCTCAGCTCACTACAACCTCCGCCTTCCTGGTTCAAGCAATTCTCCTGCCCCAGCCTCCCGAGTAGCTGGGATTATAGGCACCCGCCACCATGCCCGGCTAATTTTTGTATTTTTTAGTAGAGATGGGGTTTCACCACGTTGGCCAGGATGTTCTCAATCTCTTGACCTCGTGATCTGCCTGCCTCGGCCCTCCCAAAGTGCTGGGATTACAGGCTTGAGCCACCACACCTGGCCTTGTTTTTTTTTTTTTTTTCCCAGACAGAGGCTAACTCTGTCGCCCAGGCGGGAGTGCATTGATGTGATCTCGGATCATTGCGACCTCTGTCTCCCAGGTTCAAGCAATTCTCCTGCCTCAGCCTTCCAAGTAACTGGGATTACAGGCATGAACCAACACACCCAGCTAATTTTTGTATTTTTAGTAGAGACAGGATTTCACCATGTTGGCCAGGCTGGTCTCGAACTCCTGGCCTCAAGCGATCTGCCTGCCTCAGCTTCCCAAAGTGCTGGGATTACAGGTGTGAGCCACCGTGCCCGGTGGTTCTAGGTCTTTAATCTGAGGGGGGTAGTACCTAGGGAAGGTTTGAGAAAGAAGAAAGAGGTGATTTGACCTAGATTCTTTTTTTTTTTTTTTTTGAGACGGAGTCTCGCTCTGTCGCCCAGGCCGGAGTGCAGTGGCGTGAACTCAGCTCACTGCAAGCTTCGCCTCCTGGGTTCACGCCATTCTCCTGCCTCAGCCTCCCAAGTAGCTGGGATTACAGGCACCTGCCATCATGCCCGGCTAACTTTTTTTTGTATTTTTTAGTAGAGCCAGGGTTTCACCGTGTTAGGATGGTCTCGATCTCCTGACCTCATGATCTGCCCGCCTCAGCCTCCCAAAGTGCTGGAATTACAGGCCTGAGCCACTGCACCCAGCCAGATTTGACCTAGATTCTAAGAGGCTTCCTCTGCCTGCAGAATGGAGGACAGAGTGAGAGTTAGGGAAGAACCAAGGATACCTGGGTGATAATTCCTGCCACAGTCCAGTGGAGGTTGGTGGTGGCTGGACACGAGTGGCGGCTGTGGAGGTGGGAGGGGTGGGTGGCTTCTGTAGGTTTTGATCTAGAGCTGCTCACATTTTTTGATGCACAGAGCGAGGAAGCTTGGGAGGTAGGATGCAAGAGGGAGTCAGGAATGGCCCCATTGTTTTGGCCTTGTTGAGAAGGTTGGATGTTCCGGCAACTAAGATGTGGTAAATTTTGTAGTAGGGGGAGTTTAATAGAGCATATGAAGAACCAGGTTTGGGCTAAGTCAAAAATGTTCCAGAGACTCGAGTAGAGGTGCCAGACTGGCAGTTGAACACACAGGAATGGAGTTCATTGGAGGTGTTCAGGATGGAGACATCTACTATATGATAGCCAGCGTGTACACCATGGTAAATCTGTGGGTCAGATTTAGGAATAGACATCTTTAGATTCTGGAGGCAATGCTGTTAGGGAGAAGGAAGGGGAAGGAAGGGGCTGAGGACTGGATCTTTCTGTTGGGCACCTGGATGGGGTTGCTGGGCATCACAAAGACAGATGAGGGAGTGGATGGACTGAGGATATGTGTGTGTGTATTTGTGTGTTTATGTTGGAGATGGCCTTTGGAAAATAAGAAAGGCTTTTGAGGGGGAGAGTGCACATAAAAGTTGGATGGTGAGGCATCTCCACAAAAGAGGTGAGATGGTAGTGAGGTCTGGGAGGGGCTTAGTACCCTATTATGGACTCAACAGGGTTTTGTGGCAAGTATTGGTTGTACCTGGGTAGTTTCACGCGAACTCTGAGACTATTTTGGCAGAAGATGGGATCAGCTAGAAGCATTGCTAGTCCTGGGGTGGGGATGGTGTTGGGGAGGTCAGTGTATCTGGGCTTTGGATTAGAGTTGGGGGATAGAGAAAGTCGTGACTGCTTATGGGACAACATATACATGTAGAAGGGGGAGACAGCCAAGATCTGGAACTCAAAGGAGGTGTGCAAGAATATGTGGGTTTGGAAAGCTGAGGTCAAAGAAGGAAACAGGATTGGGTTGGGAGACCTTCCAAGCAATGTTTCCTAAACATTGCATTCTGGTCATTCTAGGGGCAAATACGATTCTGGTTGCATTTGTCATGCACTGCAGGATTTCATGTGCAGAGTGGCATGGTAGCACGCCATGGAAATACTCCCAGTTGGGCTGTGGTGGTTGTTAGTGTTGCCAAGAGTGGAGGTGTTGGATACATGAGGGAGGTGCCATCCAAAGCCTGAGTGGAGGAGCGTGAATAGATGGTTCCACCTCTGGCACTGGGCACTTAAGGGAGGAGGGTGAGTCCAAGTTTGGTTATCTGAGAGGCAAGATCTGGGTGACTCTAGGGAAACTGAGTGACGAAAGGTAGGCCCCCATGTGCCAGGTGTTTTTTTGTTTTGTTTTGTTTTTTGAGATGGAGTCTAGCTCTGTTGCCCAGGATGGAGTGCAGTGGCGCGATCTCGGCTCACTGCAACCTCTGCCTCCCAGGTTCAAGCAGTACTCTGCCTCAGCCTCCCGAGTAGCTGGGATTACAGGTGCCTGCCACCATGTCCGGCTAATTTTTGTATTTTTAGTAGAGATGGGGTTTTACTATCTTGGCCAGGCTGGTCTTGAACTCCTAACCTTGTGATCTACCTGCCTCAGCCTCCCAAAGTGCTGGGATTACAGGCATGAGCCACCATGCCCGGCCATGTGCCAGGTTTTGATGGCGCTTTTCAGTCTCTTCCCCCACCCATCTTTGTTCTATACTGGAGTCAGTGATCAGTGGCAATGAGGGGAGAGCAGGTGCAGGTGCCACGAAGACCTAGTGTCTCTTCCTCCTTCAGAAGTGGGTGGAGGCTAGCAGGGTGTGGATGTGTGTGGGTGTGGTGAGGAGCACTGAAGGTCCTGGAGAGGGAAGTGTATCAGTGATTGTACCCACAGGATTTCAATCTGTGAACAAGAGTGAGTGATTACAGAAAAGCCAATGACATTGAAATAATTTTTTTTTCAGTTGGTGAGAAATCATACCTGGATGAAATGATTTTTATTCCTTTCATTTCCTGAGTGCAGGGAGCATGCCACATCACATAAAGCCACAGAGGAAATAGTGGATTTGGTCAGGTGGCAGATGCACAGTTGAAGGGAGAGCATATATCAGTGGCTTTATTGGGGTTTTGGCTGGAAAGGCATGCAGGGGAGAGTGAAGAGCTTAAGACTGGGTAGTTTGCATGATTTTGGCAGCCTTGGGATATAGGGACTATCCCTCCTTTTGTGGTACAAGCCTTGTGTTGATTTAGGGCAGGAGAAAGAATCATGTGTGATTGTTAGATAGGAGGCAGTTCAGTCTATGGGATCTGGATTATAAGAGAAATGTTAAAATGCTGGTTGTTATTTTGGTCCTCTAATTCTTAGATTTCAAGTAGATAAATACAGATCTAAGGAAACAGAATAAGAAGTTGCTCGTGGGCCGGGCGTGGTGGCTCATGCCTGTAATCCCAGCAATTTGGGAGGCCAAGGCAGGCAGTTCACGAGGTCAGGAGTTCTAGACCAGCCTGAACAACATGGTGAAACCCCGTCTCTACTAAAAATAAAAAAATTAGCCAGTCATGGTGGCACGCGCCTGTAATCCCAGCTACTCAGGAGGCTGAGGCAGGAGAATCACTTGAACCCGGGAGGCGGAGCTTGCAGTGAGCCGAGATCACACCACTGCACTCCAGCCTGGCAACAGAGCGAGACTCCATCTCAAAAAAAGAAAAAAAAGAAAAAAAAAGTTGCTCACAGACTAAACTGTTATAATTTTGGCAGGATTATATGGTTTTTGAGGACGTGGCCATACATTTCTCCCAGGAGGAGTGGGGAATTCTTAATGACGTTCAAAGACACCTGCACAGCGATGTGATGCTGGAGAACTTTGCACTTTTGTCCTCAGTAGGTAAGGCCCTGACACCTACGTCAGTGTCTTGTGCTAGGCAATGTTTTTTCACTTTTTTCCTTGGCAGCTCCGTCTCACACCAGGTCATGGATGCTGCATCCTCTCCTGGTTTCCTGGCATATGTGTTGTGGCAGCTACAGCTGGGCTGTGTGATCTGTATCAATTTTCCTTAAGAAGCTTAGCTCTCGTCACTCTGAAGCCTTATAAGGCTCAAAAGTCAGAAGTCCTCAGGTTTCTCAAGAATATCCTACTGACCTTGCCTGTCCCTGGTTAGTTTACTCTGTCCAAATGCATGACACTTTTCTCTGTGCAAGGTTTTCTCCATTCTTCTTGCTGACATAGGGATACCCTGTGTCAGGAATTTCAGGGACCTACCTCGTCACTGCTTGTGAGGACTGTGGGCTTATTTCTGCAGGACTTTCCACTAGAAGTTCTGGTAACTTTAGAATGCAGCATGTCCTGGGTTTATTGCTCTGTGTACATGCTGTTGACACCCTCCCTTTCCTTGTCTTTCCCCTAGCTTGGCTAACGCCATACCTAGATAATTGCTCACCTTGAGCAAGGTAGAGGTCCCTGGGTGCCTGACAGAGTGGACATTACTCCATTGAAGGCAAGAGATGCTCAAAAGGACTTGGCCCTGGTGGATGGGAGCTCAGAAGGGGTGTGATGACAGGGCTGGGTTCACATCACACTGGGAATCAATCCAGTTTGATGCCCCTGCCAGTGGCCACACTGCATGTCTTTCTTTTCTTCCCTATTGTGATCTCTCTTTTGACTTTCATCTCCTGGCTCCCACCTCTGACCCTACCTCTCTGGCCTCCACCTCTCACCTGTTCCCGTTTTTTGTTTTTTTTTTTTTTTTGAGATGGAGTATCACTCTTGTTGCAATGGTGCGCGCGATCTTGACTCACTGCAGCCTCCGCTTCCCGGGTTCAAGCGATTCTTCTGCCTCAGCATCCCAAATAACTGGGATTACAGGCATGCGCCACCACACCTGGCTAATTTTGTATTTTTAGTAGAGACGGTGTTTCTCCATGTTGGTCAGGCTGGTCTCGAACCCCCGACCTCAGCTGATCCGCCTGCCTTGGCCTCCCAAAGTTCTGGGATTATAGGTGTGAGCCACTGCACCTAGCCACCTGTTCCTTTTACTGCTCCCTTTGTAGTGCCCTCAACATATGACCTGTACTTAAGGTGTTGTGAGGTCTGGATGTATATACTTCAGCAGTCCCTGAACACCAGCTCTACTGTCACATCAGATCTCTCTGGGTCTGGACACAGTCTTCTACACATTGTTCACCAGAAGCTATGGCCTGTTGAAAGCCATTCACTGAGGAGTAACTTGGGGACTCCACTTCTGTGCTCTGCACTGTACCACTCCCTATGTTGTTCCCCATCATCAGGACTCTTTCGTTATGGGTTTCTGTCAGTCCCGGTTCTGCCCAGTAGGCTTTCCTCTCACTGGCTTTAGTGTCCCATGCCTGTCACCAATCCCATGGTCTTATTTGTGAGTTGGTCTGACAGACATTTGTTATGGGGCTGCCTCTTCCCTCCAAAGTCAACATGCACTTCATGAGCATTTCTGTTTTAGGTTGTTGGCATGGAGCCAAGGATGAGGAGGCACCTTCCAAGCAATGTGTTTCTGTAGGAGTGTCAGAGGTCACAACTTTAAAGCCAGCTTTGTCCACCCAGAAGGCCCAGCCCTGTGAGACATGTAGCTCACTTCTGAAGGACATTCTACACCTGGCTGAGCATGACGGAACACACCCCAAGCGTACAGCCGAGCTTTACCTGCACCAAAAGGAGCATCTTAGAGAGAAGCTCACCAGAAGTGATGAAGGGAGGCCTTCGTTTGTGAATGACAGTGTTCACCTGGCAAAGAGGAACCTCACATGCATGCAGGGTGGCAAGGATTTTACTGGTGATTCAGATCTTCAACAACAGGCTCTTCACAGTGGGTGGAAGCCACACAGGGACACTCATGGTGTGGAGGCCTTTCAAATTGGACAGAATGATTACAGCTGCAGCCAATGTGGGAAAGACTTTTGCCACCAACATAGACTGTTTGAGCACCAGAAAATCCACACAGAGGAAAGGCCTTATGAGTGCAGTGAATGTGGCAAATTGTTTAGGTACAACTCCGACCTTAATAAACATCAGCGAAATCATACTGGAGAAAGGCCTTATAAGTGTAGTGAATGTGGAAAAGCCTTCAGCCTCAAATACAATGTTGTTCAACACCAGAAAATTCACACTGGAGAAAGGCCTTATGAGTGCAGTGAATGTGGGAAAGCTTTCCTTAGAAAGTCTCACCTACTTCAGCACCAGAGGATTCACACCAGGCCAAGGCCTTATGTGTGTAGTGAATGTGGGAAGGCCTTCCTTACACAGGCTCACCTTGTTGGTCACCAGAAAATTCATACTGGAGAACGGCCTTATGGATGCAATGAATGTGGGAAATACTTTATGTACAGTTCAGCACTCATTAGACATCAGAAAGTTCACACTGGAGAAAGGCCTTTTTGTTGCTGTGAATGTGGGAAATTCTTTATGGACAGCTGCACACTCATTATTCACCAGAGAGTTCATACTGGAGAAAAACCTTATGAATGCAACGAATGTGGGAAGTTCTTTAGATACCGTTCCACACTCATTAGACATCAGAAAGTTCACACTGGAGAAAAGCCTTATGAGTGTAGTGAATGTGGGAAGTTCTTTATGGACACTTCCACACTCATTATTCATCAGAGAGTTCATACTGGAGAAAAGCCTTATGAATGCAGCAAATGTGGGAAATTCTTTAGGTATTGCTTCACACTGAATAGACATCAGAGAGTTCACTCTGGAGAGAGGCCTTATGAATGCAGTGAATGTGGCAAATTCTTTGTGGACAGCTGTACACTGAAGAGTCATCAGAGAGTTCACACTGGAGAAAGACCTTTTGAATGCAGCATTTGTGGAAAATCCTTTAGATGTCGCTCCACACTTGATACACATCAGAGAATTCACACTGGTGAAAGGCCTTATGAGTGTAGTGAATGTGGGAAATTCTTTAGGCACAACTCAAATCATATTAGACATCGGAGAAATCACTTTGGAGAAAGGTCTTTTGAGTGCACTGAGTGTGGGAGAGTTTTTAGCCAAAATTCCCACCTCATTCGGCACCAAAAAGTTCACACTAGGGAAAGAACTTACAAATGCAGCAAATGTGGGAAATTTTTTATGGACAGCTCCACACTCATTAGTCATGAGAGAGTTCATACTGGAGAAAAGCCTTATGAGTGCAGTGAATGTGGGAAAGTCTTTAGATACAACTCCAGCCTCATTAAACATCGGAGAATTCACACTGGAGAGAGACCTTATCAGTGCAGTGAATGTGGAAGAGTCTTTAACCAAAATTCTCATCTCATTCAGCACCAGAAAGTTCACACCAGATAAAGAATGTATATATAAAGCAGATGGGGAAAGGCTTCACACAGAAATCTACTCTGATTTAGCACTGGGACTTACGTTTTAAAAAAAGTACTCTTGTAGAATACAGATAACATAAAATCTAACATCTTAACCATATTAAAGTGTATAGTTCAGTACCGTTAAGTCATTCACATTGTGCAATGAATATCTAGAAGTCTTTTCAACTTATGAAACTAAGTCTAAACCTTTTAAAACCTTATTCCTCACTCCATCCAGCCTCTCGACAAGCACTGCTCTGTATGAATTTTACTAGTCCGGGTACCTCATATAAGAAAACTTAAGTTTTGGTCTTCTTGTGGTTTATTTTGTGGCTTATTTTGCTTAACGTTATATTTTTAAGGTTTCATGTTCTAATCCATTAGAATTTCCATCCTTTTTAAAGGCTGAATAAAATTCTGTTACAGTCATGTGTTGCTTAACAATGGGGAAGTGTCCTGAGAAAAGTGTTATTAGGTGATTTTCTTTCTTTTTTTGGTGGTGGGGGGGTTGTGTGAATGCCTAGGCTGTATGGTATATCCTATAGCACCTTGCTACAAACTTGTATAGCATATTACTGTACTGAATACTGTAGGCTGTTGGAACACATGGTAAGTAATTGTTTTTAAGTATATCTAAACAGAAAAGGTACAGTAAAAATACAGTATAAAAGAAAAAATGATAGACTCACAGAGAACTTACCATGAATGGAGCTTACAGTACTGCAAGTTGCTCTAAGTGATTCAGTGAGTGGTAAGTGAATGTGAAGGCCTAGGTTGTTACTGTGCTGTAGACTTTATAGACATTGTGTACTTAGACGACAATACATTTTTATTTTTATTATTTTTGAGACAGAATCTTGCTCTGTTGCCCAGACTAGAGTGCAGTGGTGCAATCTTGGCTTCCTGCAACCTCCTCCACCTCCTGGTTCAAGCAATTCTGCCTCAGCTTCCCAAGTGTCTGGGATTACAGGCATGCACCACCATGCCCTGCTAATTTTTGTATTTTTAGTAGAGAACGAGGTCTTACCATGTTGGCCAGGCTGGTCTCAAACTCCCGACCTCAAGTGAGCCACTCGCTTTGGCCTCCCAAAGTGCTGGGATTACAGGCATGAGCCACCATGCCCGGCTGGACAAAATTAAATTTATAGAAATTTTTCTTTAATATATTAACCTTAGCTGACCATTTTTTACTTTATAAGCTTGTATTTTTAAAAACTTTTTGACTTTTGTAATAATGTTTTGCTTAAAACATTGTACAACTGTACAAAAATATTTTTTATATCCTAACTTCTTAAATTTTTTTTGTTAAAAACTAAGATACACACATTCGTCTAGGCCGGCACAGGATCAGGATAATGGCATTGTATTCCACCTTCACAACCTGTTCCAGAAGATCTTCTGGGACAGTAACACACATGGAGCTGTCATCTAAAATAACAATGCCTTTTTCTGGAGTACCTCCTGAAGGACCTGCCCGAGGCTGTGTTACAGTTTGTGTGTATATACACCTGTATATTTATAGACATACACACAACTCCATATATACTCTACTGTTGGAGAACACCTAATGATAAAAAGTGTAGTATGCTAAGAACATAAGCTAGTAGCTCGTTTATTAAGTTTTATCTACTGTACATTATTGTATATGTTATACTTCTGTATGACTGGCAGCACAGTAGGTTTGTTTATACCAGCATCACCATGAATATGTGATTAATATATTGCCTTACCGCTGCTATCATGTCATTAGGCAATAAGCATTTTTCAGCTTCATTGTAATTTTATGGAACCACTGTCACGGATGTGGCCCATTGTTGACTGAAAAGTAAGGTGCATGATTATATATGTATGTGCCACTTTTCCTTTCATTAGTGGACGTTTGGGTTGTTTCCACTCAGCTGTTGTTAATAGCAGATGAGCATGAATGTACAAATGTTTCTTTGAGGCTGTGCTTTAAATTCCTTTTGAGGATTTACTCAGAAGTAGAATTGGTGCTTCCTATGTTTTGGTTTTTGTTTTTTGTTTTTTGTTTTGTTTTGTTTTGTTTTTTGAGACGGGAGTCTCGCTCTGTCGCCAGGCTGGAGTACAGTGGCCTGATCTCAGCTCACTGCAGCCTCTGCCTCCTGGGTTCAAGCAGTTCTCCTGCCTCAGCCTCCCAAGTAGCTGGGACTACAAGCATGCACCACCACACCCAGATAATTTTTGTATGTTTAGTTGAGACGGGGTTTCACCGTGTTGGCAAGGATGGTCTCAATCTCGACCTCATGATCCACTCACCCGTCCCCCTATGTTCATTTAAAAAATATTTTTAATTTTTTAAATTTCTGACTCACAATGTTCCCATTCTATGTTAATTCTGTTTTAAAATTTTTGAGGACTCTTTTAATTTAACTTTATTATTAATAAAGTTAATTTATTAATTAAATTATAATTATAATTAATAAAGTTAACTGCATCATTTTTTAATTTAACTATTATTAATTTTTTTTAGTAGCTTTACTGGGTTGAGTTTTTTTTTTTTCTTTAGGGTTATTTGGTTTTGAGATGTAGGAGTTTTTTAGTATATGTGGGGACTTCAGAAAGTTTGTGGAAACATGAAAGTAAAGGATACAAAAACAAGTTTTATTTCTCAACATAAGCTCCATCAAGTTCAAGACAATTTTATAAGTGATGATACCAGGCATTTAGTCCATCCCTAAAGAAGTGAGGTTCCTGGGAATTTAACCTTGTCTATGCAATCTTTTTTAATATTAACTAAAGAAAAATGGGTGCCCTTTAAAGATTTTTTAAAAGTAGGAAACAAGAAGTCAGAAGGAGCCAAATCAGGACTGTAAGGTGGATGCCTTAGGATTATCAGAATTCTTGTAAAGTCGCAGTTATTTGATGAGAGGAATGAGCAGGAGCATTGTAGTGAAGGTCTCCTGGTGAAGCTTTCCCATGGGTTTTCTGCTAAAGCTTTAGCTAAGTTTCTCAAAACACTCTCATAGCGGGCGCCGTGGCTCACGTCTGTAATCCCAGCAATTTGGGAGGCCGAGTTGGGCGGATCATCTGAGCTCAGGAGTTTGAGACCAGCCTGACCAACATGGAGAAACCCCCCTCTCTACTAAAAAATACAAAAATTAGCCTGGCGAGGTGGCGCATGCCTGTAATCCCAGCTACTCAGGAGGCTGAGACAGGAGAATCGCTTGAACCCAGGAGGCGGAGGTGGCAGTGAGCCGAGATCACACCATTGCACTCCAGCCTGGGCAACAAGAGTGAAACTCCATCTCAAATAATAATTAATAATAAAGCCATGTTTCATCTGTACAATTCTTCAAAGAAATGCTTCAGCATCTTGATCCTACTTGTTTAACATTTACATTGAAGGTTCTGCTCTTGTCTGCAGCTGATCTGGATTCAGTGGCTTTGGCACCCATTGAGTGGAAAGTTTGCACAACTTTAATTTTTCAGTCAGAATTGTGTAAGCTGAACCAATTCAGATGTCTGTGGTGTCAGTTACTGTTTCTGCTGTTAATCATCAGTCTTCTTCAATAAGGTCATGAGCAAGATGAATTTCTTCCTCGCAAATTGATATTAATGGTTTGCCATTGTGGGCTGAGTGGTCAACATCATCTCATCTCTTCTTAAAACGTTATCAGGCCGGGCGCGGTGGCTCACGCCTGTAATCCCAGCACTTTGGGAGGCCGAGGCTGGTGGATCATGAGGTCAGGAGATCGAGACTATCCTGGCTAACACAGTGAAACCCCATCTCTACTAAAAATACAAAAAATTAGCCGGGCGTGGTGGCGGGCGCCTGTACTCCCAGCTACTCCGGAGGCTGAGGCAGGAGAATGGCGTGAACCCGGGAGGCGGAGGTTGCAGTGAGTGGAGATCGTGCCACTGCACTCCAGCATGGGCGACAGAGTGAGACTCTGTTTAAAAAAAAAGAAAACAGGTTATCAATTTGTAAACTCTGATTTCTCTGGGTCATTGTGCCCATAAACTTTTCTTTTTCTTTTTTTTGAGACGGAGTCTCACTCTGTCGTCTAGGCTGGAGTGCAGTGGCGCGATCTCAGCTCACTGCAACCTCCGTTTCCTGGGTTCAAGCGATTCTTCTGCTTCAGCCTCCTGTGTAGCTGGGATTACAGGCATGCGCCACCACGCCCGGCTAATTTTTGTATTTTTAGTAGTGATGGGGTTTCACCATGTTGGTCAGAATGGTCTTGAACTCCTGACCTTGTGATCCGCCCAAACTCGGCCTCCCAAAGTGCTGGGATTACAGGCGCGAGCCACCGCACCCGGCTGGTTTTACCATTTTTAGAGCCAAGCTTTACTATATATTTGATATTTGTTCTTTCTTCAACTTTAGCTGAATTCACATTCCTCTGATAGAAGGTGTTTTCAAACTGATGCCGTTCTTAGTGCCTTAAACTAGATCCTGTTCATACTTGTTAGAACAAGTTATTACAAATTTACTTTGGTGTAAAAAATTGAAATCCATACATAATTTTTTTTTTTTTTTTGACAGAGTCTCACTAACGCTAGGTTGGAGTGCAGTGGCATGATCTCGGCTCATTGCAACCTCCGCCTCCTGGGTTCAAGCAATTCTCCTGCCTCAGCCTCTCGAGTAGCTGGGATTACAGGTGCCCACAATCACGCCCAGCTAATTTTTGTATTTTTAGTAGAGATGGGTTTTCACTCTGTTGGCCAGGCTGCTCTCGAACTCCTGACCTCAGGTGATCCACCTGCCTGGGCCTCACAAAGTGCTGTGATTACAGGCTTAAGCCACCACCCCTGGCCAATTTTTTCATAATATACATTTTTTTCTCATTTTTCATGAAACTTTTGAAGACCCCTCATATTCTAAATAGTCCTTCTCAGATATGTGGTTTTCAAATACTTTCTCCCATTGAGTCTTTTTCCTTTTCACTCTGTCCATTATGTCCTTTTTTACACAGGAATTTTGAATTTAAATGGAGTCTAATATATCTGTTTTATAAGTCTTCGATGCATTTGAGTTCATTTTAGCAACTTAATTCTTTTGCATGTGGATATCCAGGTTTTTTTTTTTTTAACATCAAAAGAATAATGTTTTTGCCTAGCATTAAGGCCCTTGGTAGAGGCTTGTCAGTTACAATTTTGGAGCAGTGGATTAAGTCCACACTCCCAACCATTTTCCTTATCAGGCTCTCAAACTCTGGGCCACAATATCTAAGACCCAATCATCCCAGGATCAGGAATCAGATATCTAGGGACAGCTTCTGTGCCCAGGAGCTTGTAAAATTATTCCATTGGTCAATGCACAGGGATCCCTGAAAACCTAGCTAACCCCAATTTACATGGCACACACAAGCTGCCCCCTAAGCTCCAGCTTGCTGTTATCTTGGGTTCCCTCATAACTCTTGCAGCCCTGCCTATGTCCTTAGGTTTCAAGCTGTAAGTAGCAAAGTGGTCTACATTTTATGATTATCATTGTGACATGTCCTGACATCAGAAAAACACCTTTGTATGTTATTACTATACAACCAGCAGAATATTATGAGTGCAGCAAATGTTAGAAAGTATTCAGCCTAACTTCACTGAGCAAGAGTAAGTTCATCCTGGAGAAAGTCCTTAGGAATGCAGGCAATATACTTTTTTTCCTTTGTCAACAGGTCAAAAACAGCAAAGCTCTATCAAGCTTGTCCTACTCACCCTATTTTTTTGTTGCTCTGTTTTGTTTTAGGCTTTTAGCCTGAAGCCATGGTTTTGTTTCTGTCTCTAGTGGTAGGTGGACAAGAGGAATAAGATGAGAAAGGAGCTTTACTGGCCCAGCTAGAAACAAACTAAGAACCCGTGACTGTATTCTTTCCCTTGGACAACCCTGTGTTAGCTTGTTGAGGGAGATCTCAGCCTGAAATTGAATCTCACATCCAAACATCCACGCAAGGGAGATTTGTTGTAATTGTCAGATATCTGGTAAATTTTTGTGAATGATGTTGCACTTTCTGACCTGCCTGGGGCCTTTCCAGAGTTAAGTTGCTGAAAGTGTGCATTACAGAAGACTCCTGCTATTAGCTGGCATGGTGCCACAATGTGCATCACCTTAGTCACCTTAAATTACTTAGAGAGTGATAAGGTCTGGACTTCTGGTTAAATGTTTTTTTAAAATGGGGGGTGGGGGGGTGGTGCATAGATTGCTGTGTTCTCTATCTTTATCTGGAATATTCAGTCATTTGTTCCCTTTGGGGGCCTCATTCCCAGTCCCCTGACTGGTTTGGGTGTGGACATCAACCAGCTTTGGACAGAGAACACACGCCAACTTCAGCTGGCAGCTTGTAGAGATTTCCTTTCTTCAGAGGTATTATTAGTTGTCTGATACTGATAATGTTGATGATAAATTTTCTACCTTCCAAGCTTCCCAACCCAGTCAATTTCCACCTAAGCATTGCTGTTTTCTTCTGATGATAAAGGTCATATTGTTTAAGCTACATTTACTCTTGGGGTTCTCTTCACTGTGTGCTGTGGGTTGAGAACAAAATTAGGCTTTGCCAGAATGAAAAAGTGAATGGTTTTTGGGGCCTTCAACTTTTTGTGCTCTTGAAGAAATAAGAAGACAAAATAGCTTTCAATCCACATCAGGCCCAATTTGCATTGCTTCGGGAGTTCCTGGGAAAGTGATGGACTTCTATCCAAAATTGCGCCGTGAATTTGATTATTGGTAGTTCCACAGTCAGCTTGAGGGTTGTTGGTTTGACAGTTGTCAGAGCATGTTGCAGCTGTATGAGGTGGGTATCTGTACATATGGATGTCCCATATTCTCCAGCATTGCATAGGAATAGCTGGCGTCTAGATCCTGCCTCAGGAGCTATGTGTCCTGAATTTAAAAATCAGGTATGTTATATCCCTGGGGCATGTCAGACATACAACAACAGTGCATTAGTCCATTTTCCATTGCTTACAACAAAATACCTTAAACTGGGTAATTTGTAAAGAAAATAAATTTCTTACTGTTGTTTTGTTGTGCTTTTTTTTTTTTTTTTTTTTTGGTTTACTTTGTTTTTAGAGACAGGATCTCACTCTGTCCCCTAAGCTGGAGTACAGTGGCATGATCATAGCTCACTGCCACCTGGAACCCCTGGGCTCAAGTGATCCTCCTGCCTCAGCCTCTCAAGTAGCTGGGACTACAGGTGAGCACCACCACACTTGGCTACTGTTATTATTATTTTGACAAGATTTAATGTAGAAAGTATAGCACCTGTTATCTACCAGGAATAGATGAGGATGATCAGGTACATTTATGTTTGAATCTGAGCGTTTAAGTGTATGGGAAGATATTAGACACTACCGTTCCTCATAAGACACTCAGTGATCTGAACTGAGGAACTTCTAGTTTTTGCTCTCCCACTTCTTGGAAACCCCTATCTACTTTCCTATGTATTTGACTACTTGAGGTAGTTTATACAAGTAAAATCATACAAATGTATTGTTTTGTGACTAGCTTACTTCACTTACAATAAGTCCTCAAGTTCTTCCATGTTGTTGCGTGTGTCAAAATTTCCTTCCTTGCTAAGGCTGAATAATATTCCATTGTATATATATTTTCTTTATCCAGTCATTCATCAATGAATACTTTTTTTTTTTTTTTTTTTTGTGGTAGAGTTTCGCTCTTGTTGCCCAGGCTGGAGTGCAATGGCGATCTCAGCTCACTGCAACCTCCACCTCCTGGGTTCAAGCGATTCTCCTGCCTTAGCCTCCTGAGTAGCTGGGATTACAGGCGCCCACCACCACGCCTGGCTAATTTTTTGTATTTTTAGTAGAGATGGGGTTTTGCCATATTGGCCGGGCTGGTCTCGAACTCCTGACCTCAGGTGATCTGCCTGCCTCGGCCTCCCAAAGTACTGGGATTACAGGCGTGAGCCACTGCACCCAGCCACATCAATGAACACTTTGATTGTCTCCACATTCTGGCTACTATGAACATGGGTGTGGAACTATCTTCATGAAGCCCTACTTTAATTTCTTTTTGTATATACCCAGAAGTAAAATTGCTAGATCACATATAATTCTATTTTAAAATTTTTTCTTAGTTTTAAATTATCTTTTGGAGACAGGGTATTGCTCTGTACCCAGGCTGGAGTAAGTGGCACAGTCACAGTTCACTGCATCCTTGACATCCTGGGCTCAAGAGATCCTCCTGCCTCAGATTTCCAAGTAGCTAGGACTAAAAGTGTGCACCACCATGCCTGGTGAATTTTTTTTATTTTTTATTTTTTGAGGCAGGTCTTCCTCTGGCACTCAGGCTGGAGTGGTGCAGTGGTGTAATCTCAGCTTACCACAGTCCGATACCAGGTTCAAGTGATCCTCCCACCTCAGCCTCCTGAGTAGCTGAGACCACAGGTGCACAGCCACCATGGTGGCTGCATCATTTTACATTCTTATCAAAAGGCACATGTTTCTAATTTTTCCACATCCTTGACAACACTTGTTGTGTTCTTCTGTTTCTTTTAATTGTAGCTACTCTGTTCAAATGGATTTTGATTGAAAACATTTGAGGTATGGCTTTTAGGAGACTTGATCTTAATTTCCTAGCCTTTTTGACCTATAGTTTTATTGTGGTTTATTGTGGAAAAAGGTGCCCTGTAGCTGCCTATCCAGGTCAGTCTAATCACCTTTCATCATTCAGGATTTATCATCTGAGGTTCACACCAACATGTATACAAGTGGCATGTCTTAGTCTGTTTTGTGCTTCTATAACAGAATACCACAGGCTGGGTAATTTACAAAGAAGAGACATTTATTGGCTCATAGTTTGGAGGCTGGGAAGTCCAATACCAAGATACTCGCATCTGGTGAGGGCCTTCTCGCTGCATCATAACATGACAGAAGGCATCAAATGGTAGAAGAGCAAAGAGACAGCAAGAGGGAATAAGAACCCATTCTTGCGATGATAGCATTAGTCCACCTATGAGGGTGGAGCCCTCATGATCTGAAGCCTCTTAAAGGTTCCACCTCTTAATATTGTTACAGTGGCAATTAGATTTCAGCATGAGTTTGGAGAAGACAAAGGTTTAAACCATAACATGGTGTAAGTCACATAACTCTGGGTCATATGCATATGAAAGAATTCGAAATTTCTCTATGAACACATGCTAGTCTTATTTGGGTTTAGAGAAATCTTTAGTTGCAGCTGTTAATTCATCCTGGGTCCAAGGTTTACATCTGACAGTTGCCTACATACTTGGCTCTTGAAAGCATAGATCTTTAGAGGTAATTGGCATTTTGGAATTTTAGGATATTTTTTGGGAAAATAAAGGGGGCCTGAGCAAAGGATAGAAGAGGGAGGAGGTGCAGAAGGAGAAAGATTAGGCAGGGCACGGTGGCTCACGCCTGTAATCCCAGCAATTTGGGAGGCCAAGGTGGGCAGATCACGAGGTCAGGAGATTGAGACCATCCTGGCCAACATGGTGAAACCCCGTCTTTACTAAAATACAAAAAATTAGCTGGGCGTGATGGTGCGTGCCTGTAGTCCCTGCTACTCAGGAGGCTGAGGCAGGGGAACCACTTGAACCCGGGAGGCAGAGATTGCAGTGAGCCGAAATTGTGCCACTGCACTCCAGCCTGATGACAGAGCAGGACTCTGTCTCAAAAAAAAAAAAAAAAAAAAAAAAAAAGAGAAAGATTAGAAGGGTAAAGGGGAAGTAGAAGAGTTAGATATAAGGCAGCAACTAGAGGAATAGGAGGGGGAGGATTTTGCTTAAGTTTGCCAAATTGTTCAATGGCTTTATTCAAGGAAATTTTTACTGAAACAATTTTTTATTCAGAACCTTGGAGACTGTACAAATAAGATTCATTCCAATAAAAAACTACTGCTCACTGGGCCTGAGAAATTTTGTTTTCTTTCTTTTCTAATGCATCTCTTAAATTAACAGTTTTTGTTTTCTTTTCAACTGAAATGTTCCTCCTAGTAGCCACTGAAGGCAAAAATTATCCGGGTGAAGTTATGCCACTTAGAAACCTAAACACTAGAATTATGATTGTAATCAGAGTACATATAACATGCAGGAGACTTTCCTGGAAAGGAGACGATTTCAATTTAGACGATCCAATAAGTGCTGGCACTGTCTGAGAGGAGTGTAATGATTATGTACCTTAGGCCTGGTTCTACAGCATGATAGGTGGCTACTTCCCCACAAGAACACGACAATCTTCAAACCTCAGCATGCAGAAAATCTGAGAATACTCTTTCTGAATGAATGCCTAATTCTCTGGACAAAAAAGAAAAAAAAAAAAAGAAAAAGAAGATAAGAGAATCTTATCCCATTTTATCAGTGACCCAAAGCAAAGTCTGTCCAAATGGTCACCAGTCTGTTGAGAATCAGAAAACCCTTGGTCTGTGATATTAGCTGAAACAAGTCACTAGAGCCTATGCTTGAGTTTTTTTTGTTTTTGTTTTTTTAACGGAGTTTCACTCTTGTTGCCCAGGCTGAAGTGCAATGGCGTGATCTTGGCTCACTGCAACCTTTGCCTCCCGGATTCAAGCAATTCTCCTGCCTCAGCATCCCGAGTAGCTGGGATTATAGGCGCATGCCTGGCCAATTTTGTATTTTTTAGTAAAGATGGAGTTTTTAGTAAAGATGGGGTTTCTCCATGTTGGTCAGGCTGATCTCGAACTCCGGACCTCAGGTGATCTGCCTGCCTCGGCCTCCCAAAGGGCTGGGATTACAGGCATGAGACACTGCGCCCAGCCTATGCTTGAGTTTTACCCTATTATTATCTTCTTCATGACAATGCTTTAAGAAAGTACATCACTAAACTGTTACATATAAGATAGCAAAAAGAGATGAAAAGAAATGGTGTGATACTATCAAGGATGGCAATGTCACGGGAGCCAATTAAAAAAAAAAAAGGAGGCGGGGCGCGGTGGCTCACACCTATAATCCTAGCACTTTGGGCGTCTGAGGCAGGCAGATCACCTGAGGTCAGGAGTTCGAAACCAGCCTGGCCAATGTCTCTACTAAAAATACAAAATTAGCCAGGTGTGGTGGCACGAGCCTGTAGTCCCAGCTACTCGGGAGGCTGAGGCAGGAGAATTGCTTGAACCTGGGAGGTGGAGGTTGCAGTGAGCTGAGATCCTGCCATTGCACTGCAGCCTGGGCAACAGAGTGAGACTCTGTCTTAAAAAAAAAAAAAAAAAAAAAAAAAGGTGGGAGGGGGGAGTAAACAGAGTCTAAATAGCCAAGAAACCCAGTGCAAAGACAGTAGTGTTCAAACTTGTTGCTAACTTAACATGTCATCATGGATTTGACAAGGTGTGAAGAGCAAAGCATAAAGGACCTCTGTGGTTACTATACCTGTTTGATGACTATGGCCCATGGTGATGAACAGGTTAGACGTTATTTCACTGGGACCTCTATAAGTATGATACATTGTAACATAATTTCTACAATGGTCACATCTAATTATATCAATCCTTTGTTCACTGCACCTTCATTAGTAAGAAGTATGCTTAATGGTAGCATTCATGGACTGCAAACAGACAACTTGGAAATAAATGAAGACCCAAATGAGAACAAACATAGCCTATTAAATCAGACCACACCGTAGTAAAGGAGTCATCCACAATCTCTTGCACTCAGCAGAGCTTGAAAGGCAAGCAGAGGTGTAAAAAGCTTCATAGTAGATAAAAGGTAAAGTATTAGGTATGCCATGACTGGAGGCTATAGTCTTGAGGAGTGTGTGTGTGTGTTGGAAGGGGTTATTTAGAAGGTTGACATCCTATGTGATTGGCTAGTGATGCACTGACTTTCTCCAGTTGGTCCTAAGTTGAACATATGGGCAACAATTAGAAAGCTGTCAGTTCTTAGTCATGTCTTAGCCATTTTAAGCCAGTTGTTACGTGGGATGTTGTTTGGCTTCCTGGCCTTGTTGCTAGACATAGTATTCTGACTTGGGAGTGGTTACTGTAGATACCACATTCGATTTCTGAATGGGTTGGTGTAGATTATGGGTCAGAGTCAATTTTTATATTTGGTGTAGCCGTTGTCCATTTGTATAGCAAATTTCTCACACCTAAATAAGGAACTATCCACGTTAGTGGGATTTCTTATTTTTAACTGGTTATGTTGAAAATTAGTTTAATATTCATTAATTTTCCACAACCCTTTCAAAGGTTTGTTTTTGCCAGACCTTCAGTTGGGCAGAGTTAATTTTTCCTTTTTTTTTTTTTAAACTTGGTTGGCAAACTAAATTGTAACGCTTTGGCCAAAAAATAGCCCTTTCCTTTTCTGAATATAAAGAGAATGGGTTTTAATTTTTGGTCTTTTCTTTGTTCTTCCTTCACTAATCCTGCATAAGAGACCATAAGGCATTATCCAAATCTTCATTTGTTGGGGGCATGGTTTTCAGGTAGTATTGCCACCACCTGATGGCAATACTACTGCTACTCAATTTTTCTCTCACTGCTACTCAATTGCAGTGAGAGAAAAATAGCTCTAAATGCCGACTTTTTGTAATGCATTGTAAAAAGCTGAATAAAGCCAGGGACAGTGTCCTGCACCTACAGTCCCAGCTGCTCTGGAGGCTGAGGTGGGAAGATAGCTTTAGCTCAGGAGCTGAGGCCTTATCATAAGGCCTTATAAGACTACCTGGAGGCTTCATCTGCATGATATAACCTTGGTCTTCACAACCCCTTGTCTTTTTTTGTTTTTGAGACGGAGTTTCGCTCTTGTTGCACAGGCTGGAGTACAATGGCGAGATCTCGGCTCACCGTAACCTTCGCCTCCCGGGTTCAAGCGATTCTCCTGCCTCAGCCTCCCGAGTAGCTGGCATTACAGGCATGTGCCACCATGCCCGTCTAATTTTGTATTTTTAGTAGAGATGGGGTTTCTACATGTTGGTCAGGCTGGTCTCGAACTCCCAACCTCAGGTGATCCACCCACCTCGGCCTCCCAAAGTGCTGGGATTACAGGCGTGAGATACCACGCCCGGCCCACAACCCCTTAACCCAGACAACTGTTTCTACTGATTCCAGGTCTTTAGATACAAGCTCTTTCAACCAATTGCCAATCGGAAAATCTTTGAACCCACCTGACCTGGAAGCCCCGCCCCTCCCTTCCAGTTGCGCCTTTCCAGAGGAATCCAATGTACATTTTACATGTATTGATTGATGTCTTACGTCTTCCTAAATTGTTAAAACCAAGCTGTAGATGGGCCACCCTGGGCATATGTTCTCAGGATATCTTGCAGCCGTGTCATGGGCCATTAGTCACTCATATTTGTCTCAGAATAAATCTCTTCAACTATTTCACAAAGTTCCACCCTTTTCGTCGACAGAAAGATATTCCTCCTTCAACTCTCCATCACATCCTGTGTGGGTCTTTTCTTTCTTGTCCCAACAGAAGCACACTAACGATCAAAAAAAGTTTCCAGAGCCTCCGTATGTGTGTACTTGACAAGCACAAAAGAGCTGACCGCTATGAATGGAGGACCAGTTCATTATGGTCAGCCATGTCGCTTCTGATGTTCCTCCTTTCGGGACTTGCTGTGCTTCAGAGAATCTGAAACGACAGGTCTCTGAAATATTTCTCAGACTTGTCCTAGACTGCTCTCCGGGAAAATCTGGTTACTTGCAGTTTAAGAGTCAGCAAAGCCCCTCCACGTCCTTAAGAGCCCAGGAACTGCATTTCTTAACGCTCCTCCAGGAACCTCCAGCTTTTTTCCGTAAGGTCCGCGCGCCCTGCATTGTGAGGCGAGGCAGGTAGCGGCGTGGGAACTACATTACCCAGAAGACACTGCGGGCGACACAGGCCGCAACGTGAGAACTACATTACCCAGAAGACACTGCGGGGGCAGGGCAGCGAGTGTAGCCATTGGTCTAGCAGAGAGACGACTAATGAGGTCTCAATTGTGTGGGCGGGACTTCTGGCGGCGCCCTCATGGTTGCCTTAGCATGGCTACCTAGGGATCTGTTCACTGATTTAGAGGGTCCCAGAGCTCTGGGTCGGGACTGAGGTGAAAGAGCGGAAAAACGCGAGAAGCGGTGTTCCTTCTACACAGAGGCTAGAGTGCGGATCGGCTGAGTCGGCTGCAGGCGCCCCTGCCTCCGTCAGCGTCCAGGTGACCGCCGTTCCCGCCCCGCTCTTCCCTGGCTGGACTGGAGGAGGCCGCGCCGATGAACCTGACCGAGGTGCGTGCAGCGTCCCAGGCCGCCCCGCCCAACCCCTCCTCCCAGTGCTGAAGTCCCAAGGAGCCGCCCTGCAGGTTAGGCCCTTGTGTCTCTAAGAGAGGGGCGTTCTTGTGTGGGGTGCCCGGGACTGGGACTGCGGTGCGATGAGGCGGGGGAGCTCCCGTCGGAGACCGACACGTCTCTGGGGCTTGGAGGCACTGCAGAACGGGCGGCACTGGGGAGCCCGAGCGTCTTTGTCTCCAAGGAGCAGAGGTTGAGGCGGAGTCTCCCCTGGAAGGGCAGTGGAGCCGCAGAAAGCCATAGAGGGCTGTGCAGGGAGGACGAATGGGAGGGTCACGCCCAGAGTTAGAAGTTTAAAGTTGGGGAAAACAGGATGTTGAACGGGGGCAGGGGGACCGCTGAGGAGACCCCTTGAGTTATGGTAGGGCTGGGCCAGAGGGGTTGCAGTAGAGGGGAGATGTGATGAGACTCTGGATGGATCTCAGAGATAGAGTCAACAGGATTTCCTGCTGCATCAAACATAGCTGTGAGGGAAAGTCGGTAGTGAATGGTGTCTTCCATAGGTTTTGTTTTGGCCTGAAAAATCTGAAAGAATGGAATTAGAGATATCAGCTTAAGGAGCGGGTTTCAGACAGAAGATCCTGGGTTGGATTTTGGGCGACATCACATGGGTAGGTGGACGTAATTTCCAAAGGTGAGGGAAGGTAGCTGGCCTGGAGCTTTAAATGAGTTAGAAGTTGTGCACTTGAGAAGTTGGCCTGTGGATCAGATTGAGAAGGAAGAATCCTGCATTGTTTTTTCATATGGGCTGAGGTAGGGGAGGGCTCAGATTTGGAGGAAAGACCATGGTAGGGAGGGCATCTCTGATACTCCCTGCAGAAGGGAGCAGATATGGGCTAAGAGTTTGGTCTGTTTCTGTTGAAAAAGAGGCCTGGATGGATAAGGAGTTGCCCTGGAATACAGAGACTGAGGCATGAGATAATTGTAGTCACTCCACCCTTCTAACTCAGCTGGCCCTGAGGGCCACTCTTTGGGGAACAAGATAAGGCCATGCAGCAACTGGGTCCAAAACTGGGCAGGGCTTTCTCACATCCTCCACCACAGTTAAGGGCCTCCAGCAAGCTCCCTTTACTGCATTATATGGCAGGCTGACCTGTTTGCTGAACGGACCAGTAACTGATTGACTGCTCAGCCCCATCCTACAACTCATTAACTTAGGGATGTAAAAACAGGTAATTGACTTAAACACTAATGAACTATATCAATCTTAAATAACCAAGCAAGTCAGAATCTAGTTTAAAGAGAGTTTATTCAAGTTCACATGTTGATGATAGCCATCTGGGACCATAGATTCAAGTTGTCCTGAATATACACTTCAATTACCACAGTGACAAGTGTTTTTTTTTTTTTAAAGGAAAAAAGAAGCAGTTTCTGAGTTGTTTACCAATAACTTATGTTAAAATAAGTTTTTATTGGCTATACATTCTTATTTATATTATAGATTACAGAAACATGAAGATAATAGGTGAGACAGCTAGTCAGGAACAGAATGTCTTTAAACAGTTGTCCTCAGGCATAGGTTCAGGGATGTGACTGACATCTCATATATTCTTGCCTCTCTGAGCCTGATACATTTTGTGTAGGTCAGACAGGTCTGGGCTATTTTTTTTTTTCCTCAGCCAATATCCTTCTAAATATGTACACATAGGCAATTGGAAATAGATGTAATCAATAATTTAAATGTATTAAAATATTTATTGTTAGAATGTTAATTTACCTGTAACTCTGCTTATAGTACAAAGCTTTATATATATATCACATTTCCTTAAAACTTTAAGAAGTGTGGGCTGGGCACAGTGGCTCATGCCTGTAATCCCAGCACTTTGGGAAGCGAAGGTGGGCGGATCACGAGGTCAGGAGTTTGAGACCAGCCTGGCCAACATGGTGAAACTCTGTCTCTACTAAAAAATACAAAAATTACCTGGGTGTGGTGGCGGGCGCCTGTAATCCCAGCTACTCAGGAGGCTGAGGCAGGAGAATCGTTTGAACCCGGGAGGTGGAGGTTCCAGTGAGCTGAGATTGTGCCATTGCACTGCAGCCTGGGCAACAGGGCGAGACACTGTCTCAAAAAAAAAAAAAAAAGGGAAAAATACTCAAATTTTCAAAACCCTTCTACTTTGTGCTGAAAACATGTACAAAACCATTAATCCTATAGAAAGTAATGCTTATACATAGTGTGTACTACTTATGCTTCTTGTCAATATGAGCCCTGTGAAGTGGGAACCCTTTTAATCTCCATTTTACACATAAGGGCACTGAGGCTTAGGGAGGTTCAGTCCTTGTCCAAAGACACAGAGCTGCTAAGAGGCAGCACTGAACTTAGGACTTGCTGTAGCTTCAGATTACTTTGCTCCAGTACAGGGCAGAGATGGTTGTACAGCTCAGCCTGTAGGATGCCGCAGTACTGTCCTGATACTCATGGCTTGCTTCTTCCTGTTACAGGCCGAAAGAATGAGGGTCGTGATCAACTCAGTATGCCACTGGAGGCTATATGAGTAAACAGCAAACTGTTTCTCATGAAAGCAGGATGTTGGCAAACTGACAAACTGCGTCTGCCACCCAGAAGGAATGCTGAAGGCAGTCACGACCCAGGCACAAGTGTTTCTTGTGATTAGGCATAATTGAAGCCTGTTAACAATAATGTGAACTTGTGATCAATTAAGCAGCTGACCAGTCGTTACCTCCTCCTCCCTTTCATCCTACCCAATAAATGTGGAGGGCTGTGGAAGCTCAGGGGCTGCCTTTGCTCACTAGAAGCAGGGAGCTCTCTTCTTCCCCAGTTCGCCTTCTTTAAAACAGTTTCTTTCGTCTTAAGTTTTCATTTCTCCGTTCGTCCCCCTTCATTCAGTCTCGTAATGATGGTCTCAAGTAGTAACAGTAGTAACTGTCGTAGTGACGGTCTCAAGTAGTAACTGTACAAGTCTGCCACATCTTCCCACAGGGTCCATTGCAGTGGCAGCAATGCATAAGGACCCTGCACAGGTAAGTCAAGGGTTTCTCAGGCTCTCTACCCCAGGCCCCCACCACTTATCTCTCCGTTATTTTAGGCATGCTGATATAGGGAAAGGTGGTGTCCTGAAACTTCATGTTTTTCCCTTCCTTGGGTCTGAAGACTGTGGTTCCACGACAACCAGGAGTCAGAACTCAGCCTCTGGTTATAGAGTGGTCCTAGTTCCGACAACTGATGGGATAAGATGTGGCAGGGCGTTCAGGCACGGGATATAGAAAGTTCAAATGCTTACTGGTGCGACTTAGCTGGGATGTTTAGTGAACTGAAAATCCATGTTGTATCTGGTCGTGATAGAGTATGGCAGCAGGGTAGGAGGTTGGGGCATACAGGGCATGCGGGATCAGCATGGAATGGCAGTCTAAGGTTCTGGGCCTTTCATCTGAGGGCGATGGTAACTAGGGAAGGTTTGAGGAGGGGGGAAAAAGAGGTGACCTGACCCAGGTTTTAGTGGCTCCCTCTGCCTGCAGAATGGAAGACCACGTGCGGGTGAGGGTGGAGCCACGGATACCTGGGTGATCGGTCCAGCAACAGCCCAGGTGGAGGTTGTTGGTGACTGAACGAGAGTGGCGGTGGTGGAAGTGGGAGGAGTGGGGGGCTTCTGTATGTGTTTGATCTAGAGCTGCCTGTATTTTATAACGTAGAGAGCAAGGAAGCTTGGGAGCTGAGATGGAAGAGGGGGTCAGGAATGGCCCCACAGTTTTGGCCTTATTTGGAAGGATGGATGTCCCAGCAACTAAGATGTAGTAAGTTCTGTAGTAGGGGGAGTGTTTATATAGTAGAGCATATGAGGAACCAAGTTTTGGCCAAGTCAAAAATGTTCCAGTGGCCAGGCATGGTGGATCACACCTGTAATCCCAGCACTTTGGGAGGCAGAGGTGGGAAGATCGCTTGAGGCCAGCCTGGGCAACATAGGGAGACTGTGTCCCTACAAATAGTAATAAATAGCTGGGTGTGGTGGCGTCTCTCTGTGGTCTCAGCTAATCGGCGTGCTGAGGCAGGAGGGTCACCTGAGCCTGGGAAGTAAAGGCTGCAGTGAGCCATGATTGTGCCCCTGCACTCCAGCCTGGGCAACAGAGTAAGACAAAAACAAAAACAAAAATCCAAGCCAAAACAAAAACAAAAATACACAAAAAATGTTTCAGAGACTTTGAGTGGAGGTGCCAGGCTGGCAGTTGTACACACAGGAATGGAGTTCATTGGAGGTGTTCAGGAAGGAGACATCCACTACATGATAGCTGAACTGTTGTGAAACTGGGTCAGATTTAGGAAGCAATGGTGTTAGTAGGAAGGAAGGAGAAGGAACAGACTGAGGACTGGGTGTCTCCACTGGGCACCTGGATGGTGTTGGTGGGTGTCACAAAGACAGATGAGAGAGTGGATCGACTGAGGGTATGTGTGTGTATGTTTGTGTGTTATGTTGGGGGCGGCCTGTGGAGTATAAGGAAGGGCTTTTGAGGGGAGAGTGGCCATGAGATGGATGGTGAGGCGTCTCCACAAACTCACCAGGGTTTCATGGTGAGTCTTGCTTGGACCTGGATAGTTTCCTGCAAACTGTGAGACTACTTTAGGGGAAGATGGGATCAGCAAGGAACATTGCTAGGCCTGGGGTGGGGATAGCACTGGGGAGGTCAGTGTATCTGGGCTTTGGATTAGGATTAGGGGGATAGAGAATGTTGTGACTGCTTATGGGAAAACATGTACATTGCAAAAGGGGGAGACAGCCAAGATCTGGAACTCAGAGGAGGTATGCAAGAACTGTGAGGTTGTCACTTGGGTTTTGGGGGGGCTGAGGTTAAACCAGAAAACAGGACTGGGAAGGGAGACCTTCAGAACAGGGCTCGGTGCTGCCCCAGGTGCTAGGGAACATTATATTCTGGGCAGCCCAGGAGCAAATAGGGTTCTGGTGCACTGCAGGACTCCATGTACAGAGTGGCATCTTGGGAGGCCATGGAAATGCTCCTGGTTGGGCCAGGGCTGCTGTTAGTATTGCAAGAGTGGAGGAGTTAGATACATGAGAGAGGTACTGTCCAAAGCGAGATGCGAAGGTGAGGAGGAGCATGAATGCGTGGTCCCAGCCCTGGCAATGGGCACGTAAGGGAGAAGAGTGAGCCTGAGTTTGGGTGTCTGGGAGGCAAGATCTGGAGACCCCAAGAAAACGGGGTGACAAAAGAAGGTAGGGCCGGCCGGGCGCAGTGGCTCATGTCTGTAATCCCAGCACTTTGGGAGACCAAGGCGGGTGGATCACGAGGTCAGGAGTTTGAGACCAGCCTGCCCAACATGGGGAAACCCCGTCTCTACTAAAAATACAAAAATTAGCCAGGAGTGGTGGCAGGTGCCTGTAATCCCAGCTACTCAGGAGGCTGAGGCAGGAGAATTGCTTGAACCTGGGAGGCAGAGGTTGCAGTGAGCCACTGCACTCCAGCCTGGGTGACAGAGCAAGACTCTGTCTCAAAAAAAAAAAAAAAAAAAGAAGGTAGGGCGCCCTGGGCTAGGCATTGATGATGCTTTTGCTTTCTCCCCACCCATCTTTGTGCTGTGCTGGACTCAGCAATCAGTAGCAGTGGGGGTGAGAGAAGTGCGAATGCTACCCGGATGTGGAGTCTCTTCCTCCTTGGGAAGTGGGTGGAGGCTAAGCAGGGGATGGATGTGTGTGGGTACTGGGGAAGCACTGAAGATTCTGGAGAGGGAAGTGTATCAGTGATTGACCCGCTGGATTTTCATTTTTGGAAAAGAGTGAGTGATGACAGAGAGGCTAATGGCATTGAAATAATTTTTATTACTTTAATTTCCTTAGTGCAGGGGGAATGCCGTGCTGCACCAGGCCATGGGAAATACTAGATTTGGTTAGGAGGCAGAGGCATGACTGAAGGGAAAGCATACATCAGAGACTGTATTGGGGTTTTGGCAGGAAAGGCATGCAGGGTGGGATGAGGAGCTTAAAACTCAGTGGTTTGCATAAGTCTGGCAGCCTTAGGGCTAAGAGATTATCCCTTATTGTGTGGTGACAGGGCTTGTGTTGATTAGGACAGGAGAAATAATCGTGTATGAGCATTAGATAGTGGTTCAGCATATGGGATCTGGATTGCAAGGGAAATGTAAAAACATTGGCTGTTAGTTTGGCCCTCCAATTCTTAGATTTTAAGTAGATAAATACAGATCTAAGGAAACACAGAATAAGAAGTTGTTCATAGACTGAAGTGTCATAATTTTGGCAGGATTGTATGGTCTTTGAGGATGTGGCCATATATTTCTCCCAGGAGGAATGGGGGATCCTTAATGATGCTCAGAGACACCTGCACAGCAATGTGATGTTGGAGAACTTTGCGCTTTTGTCATCAGTAGGTAAGGCCTTCATACCTACTCTGGTGTCTTGTGCTGGGTGCTGTTTTTTTGCTCTTTTCCATGACAACTCTGTCTTTCCCACACCAGATTGTGAGTGCTACGTCCTGTCCTCTCCTGGTTTCCTGGCAAATGTGATAAGGCAGCCAGAGCTGGGCTGTGTATACTGTACCACCTCCCCTTAAGCAGCCCCAGCTTCTGTTGCTCTGAAACTTTACAAGATAAGGCTCGGAAGTCAGAAATCTTCAGGTTTCTTTAAGATATCCTAATGGCGGTGCCTGTCCCTGGTTTGATTACTCTGTCCAAATGTGTGAAACCTCTGTCCAAGTGTTTCCCTGTTCCCCTTGCTGACATACTTGGAGACAGTGTCTGTGCTAGGAATTTCAGGCACCTCCCTGGTCACCACTTGTGAGGATTGTGAAGTTATTTCTGCAGGACTCTCTGCTGGGTGTTCTGGTAGCTTTAGAATGCAGCATGTCCTGGGTTTATTGCTCTGTGTACATGCTGTCCCCTCCCTTTCCCTGCCTTTCCCCTAGCTGGACTTATGCCGCAGCTAGATAGTTGCTCACCTTGAGCAAGGGGGAGGTCTCTGGGTGCCTGGCAGAGTGGATAGTCCTCTATTAATGGCAAGAGACACTCAGAAGGACTTGGCCCTGGTGGGTGAAAGCTGGGAAAGGATGTGATATCAAGGCTGGGTTCAAATCACATTGAGAACTTACCTTGTGACCACTATTGTTTGATGCAGGGCCACTGGCCACCCGTCACTCTTCCTTTCCTTCCCTGTTGTTATTTTTACTCTGACTTCTGACCCCTGCCTTCCACCTCTGACCCCTCCTCTCCAGCCTTCATCTCTCCACCATTCTCTTCCACCTCTCCCTTTGCAGTGCTGTCTAATGTATGACCTGTACTTTAGGTGTTATGAGGTCTGCATGTATCCTTCAGTAGTCCATGAATACTCGCTGTCACACAATCAGATCTCTCTGGATCTGGACACAACAGTCATGGCCCGTTGAAAGCCATTTATAGAGGAGTGAGTTGGAGACCCCACCTGCCCTCCCTGCATGGTACTTCTCCCTTGTGTCCTTACCACCAGGATTCCCCCACTACACACACTTGACAGGCCCACCTCTGAACACTGGGCCTTCCTCTCACTGGCCTTATTTCCTTGCCTGTGACCAGTCCTGTGCCCTCATTTGTGGGTGTGTCTCACAGACATTTGTGATGGGGCTGTCTCCTCCCTCCGGAGTTCACATGCACTTCACCAGCATTTCTGTTCTTACAGGTTGTTGGCATGGAGCCAAGGATGAGGAGGTACCTTCCAAGCAGTGTGTTTCTGTAAGGGTGTTACAGGTCACAATTCCAAAGCCAGCTTTGTCCACCCTGAAGGCCCAGCCCTGCAAGACGTGTAGCTCACTTCTGAAGGACATTCTGCACCTGGCTGAGCACGATGGAACACACCCTGAGCAAGGGCTGTACACATGTGCAGCAGAGCATGACCTGCACCAAAAGGAGCAGATTAGAGAGAAGCTCACCAGAAGTGATGAGTGGAGGCCTTCATTTGTGAACCACAGTGCTCACGTGGGAGAGAGGAACTTCACATGCACGCAGGGTGGCAAGGATTTTACTGCCAGCTCAGACCTTCTCCAGCAACAGGTCTTAAACAGTGGGTGGAAGCTATACAGGGATACCCAGGATGGGGAAGCCTTTCAAGGCGAACAGAATGATTTCAACTCCAGCCAAGGTGGGAAAGACTTTTGCCACCAACATGGGCTGTTTGAGCACCAAAAAACCCATAATGGGGAGAGGCCTTATGAGTTCAGTGAATGTGGGGAATTGTTTAGGTACAACTCCAACCTTATTAAATATCAGCAAAATCATGCTGGAGAAAGGCCTTATGAGGGCACTGAATATGGAAAGACCTTTATTAGAAAGTCCAACCTAGTTCAGCACCAGAAAATTCACAGTGAAGGCTTTCTTTCAAAAAGGTCTGACCCTATTGAACATCAGGAGATTCTCAGTAGACCAACACCTTATGAATGCACCCAGTGTGGGAAGGCCTTTCTTACACAGGCTCATCTGGTTGGTCACCAGAAAACCCATACTGGAGAACAGCCCTATGAATGCAACAAGTGTGGGAAGTTTTTTATGTATAACTCCAAACTCATCAGACATCAGAAAGTTCACACTGGGGAGAGGCGTTACGAGTGCAGTGAATGTGGGAAATTGTTTATGGACAGCTTCACACTCGGTAGACATCAGAGAGTTCATACTGGAGAAAGGCCTTTTGAATGCAGCATATGTGGAAAATTCTTTAGTCACCGCTCCACACTCAATATGCACCAGAGAGTTCATACTGGCAAAAGGCCTTATAAGTGTAGCGAATGTGGGAAAGCCTTTAGCCTCAAACATAATGTTGTTCAGCATCTGAAAATTCATACTGGAGAACGGCCTTATGAGTGCACTGAATGTGAGAAGGCCTTTGTTAGAAAGTCCCACCTAGTTCAGCACCAGAAAATCCACACTGATGCATTTTCAAAAAGGTCTGACCTCATTCAACACAAGAGGATTGACATTAGGCCAAGGCCTTATACATGTAGTGAATGTGGGAAGGCCTTCCTTACACAGGCTCATCTGGTTGGTCACCAGAAAATCCATACTGGAGAACGGCCTTATGAATGCACTCAATGTGCGAAGGCCTTTGTTAGAAAGTCCCACCTAGTTCAGCACGAGAAAATCCACACTGATGCATTTTCAAAAAGGTCTGACCTCATTCAACACAAGAGGATTGACCTCAGGCCAAGGCCTTATGTGTGTAGTGAATGTGGGAAGGCCTTCCTTACACAGGCTCATCTAGATGGTCACCAGAAAATCCAGACTGGAGAACGGCGTTATGAATGCAATGAATGTGGGAAATTCTTTCTGGACAGCTACAAACTTGTTATTCATCAGAGAATTCACACTGGAGAAAAGCCTTATAAATGCAGCAAATGTGGGAAATTCTTTAGATATCGCTGTACACTGAGTAGACATCAGAAAGTTCACACTGGAGAAAGACCTTATGAGTGTAGTGAATGTGGGAAATTTTTTAGAGATAGCTACAAACTCGTTATTCATCAGAGAGTTCATACTGGAGAAAAGCCTTATGAATGCAGCAACTGTGGGAAGTTTCTTAGATACCGCTCTACATTCATTAAACATCATAAAGTTTGCACTGGGGAGAAGCCTCATGAGTGCAGTAAATGTAGGGAATTGTTTAGGACTAAATCGAGCCTTATTATACATCAGCAGCCTCACACTGGAGAAAGGTCTTATGAGTGTGGTGAATGCAGCAAAGTGTTTAAATACAACTCCAGCCTCATTAAACATCAGAGAATTCACACTGGAAAAAGGCCTTAGTGGAGTGAATGCAGGAAAGTCACCAAAACTGTCACCTCATTCAGCACCACAAGGTTCACATCAGAGAAAGAACCTATTAATATATGTAAATCTAATGTTGAAAGAGTTCAGATGGAAATCTGCAAGGATTTCCTGCTGGGAACTACATTAAAAACATTTATGTCCAGGCGCGGTGGCTCATGCCTGTCATCCCAGCACTTTGGGAGGCCGAGGTGGGTGGATCACCTGAGGTCAGGAGTTTGAGACCAGCCGGGCCAACATGGTGAAGCCCCATCTCTACTAAAAATACAAAAATTAGCTGGGCGTGGTGGCGGGTGCCTGTAATCCCAGCTACTCAGGAGGCTGAGGCAGGAGAATCACTTGAACCCAGGCAACAGAGGTTACAGTGAGCGGAGATCACACCACTGCACTCCAGCCTGGGTGACAGGGCGAGACTCTGTCTCAAAAAGAAAAAAATTATAATTGTGGCAAATTACAGGTAACTTAAAATCTACCATCTTAACCCATATTTAACTGTACTGTTCAGTAGTGTTAAGTCATTCGCATTGTTGTCAATTAATATCCAGAAGTTTTTTCAACTTAATGAAACTAAAACATTATACCCTTTAAACCAGGGGTCCACAACCCCCAGGCTGCAAACTGGTACCAGTCTGTGGCCTGTTAGGAACCGGGCCAGCATCACTACCTGAGCTTCACCTCCTGTCAGATCAGCAGCATTAGATTCTCATAGCAGCCTGAGCCCTATTGTGAACTGTGCCTGTGAGGGATCTAGGTTGTGTGCTCCTTAGGAGAATCTAACTAATACCTGATGATCTGAGGTGGAACAGTTTTATTCTGAAACTGTCCGCCCCCTCCTCTGTCCCTGATGCGTGGAAAAATTGGCTTCCATGAAACCAGTCCCTGGTGCCAAAAAGGTTGGGGACCGCTGCTTTAAACCACTCCTCTTCCTCATTCCCTACGCCAACCAGCCCCTGACAATACTACTGTATGAATTTTACTATAAATATCTCATATGAGGAAACTTAAGTTTTAGTCTTTTGTGACTTATTTTGAGGCTTATTTCCCTTAATGTCTTCAAGGTTTATCCATGTTGTAGCATAGCTTATGATTTTCATCTTTTTTAAAGGCCGAATAAAATCCCATTGTAGTCATGTGTCGCCTAACAAGAGGACTGTGTTCTGAGTAATCATCTTAAGGTGATTTTGTCATTGTGTGAACAAAGAGTGTACTTACACAAACCTGAAGGGCACAGCCTATTACGCACCTAGGCTATATGATATGGTCCATTGCGCCTCAGATATAAATCTTAACAGCATGTTACAGTATTGAATATTGTAGGTATTTGAAACACAATGATAAGTGTGTATCTAAACATATCTAAGTTTCCAAAAGGTACTGTAAAAATGTATGAAAAATGGTAAAAACTTTATAGGGCACTAACATGAACGAAGCTTGCGGGACCCCTCTGGTTGAGTCAGGGAGTGAGTTGTGAGTGAATGTGAAGCTCTAGGACATTACTGTACTCTATTGTAGATGTTATAAACATTGTACACTTAGGCTACTCTAAATTAATTTTTTCTTTAGTAATAAATTAACCTTAGTCTACTGTAACGTTTTTACTTCATGAACTTTTAAAATTTTAAAAAGCTTTTTGACTCTTTTGTAATAATAGCTTAAAACACAAACACATTATACAGCCTGTATAGAAGTACTCTTTTATATTCTATAAACTTTTTCTATTTAATTTTTTTAACTTCGTAAAAAAGAAGTTAAAAATGAAGACACAGACACACACATTAGTCAAGGCCTACAGAGGGTGAGGATCATTAATATCACTGTCTTTTGCCTCCACATCTTGTCCCACTAGAAGGTTTTCAGGCTCAATAACAAGGAGTTGTTATCTCCTATGATAACAATATTCTGGAATATTTTCTGAAGCCTTGCCTCACACTTTTTTTTTTTTTTTTTTTTTGAGACAGAGTCTCGCACTGTTGCCAGGCTGGAGTGCAGTGGCACAATCTCGGCTCACTGCAACCTCTGCCTCCTGGGTTCAAGTGATTCTCCTGCTTCAGCCTCCCGAGTAGCTAGGATTACAGGTGCCTGCCACCACACTCAGCTAATTTTTTGTATTTTTAGTAGAGATGGCGTTTCACTATGTTGGCCAGGCTGGTCTCGAACTCCTGACCTCATGATTCACCTGCCTCGGCCTCCCAGAGTGCTGGGATGACAGGCATGAGCCACCGCACCTGGCTTTATTTTTTTTTTTGAGACAGAGTCTCGCACTGTTGCCTGGGCTGGTGTGTAGTGGTGTGATCTTGGCTCACTGCAACCTCCCCCTCCCGGATACAAGCGATTCTCCTGCCTCAGCCTCCCGAGTAGCTAGGATTACAGGCGCCCACCAGCATGCCCGGCTAATTTTTTGTATTTTTAGTAGAGATGGGGTTTCACTATGTTGGCCAGGCTGGTCTCCAACTCCTGACCTCATGATCCGCCCATCTCGGCCTCCCAAAGTGCTGGGATTACAGGCATGAGCCACAGCGCCCGGCCTGTGCTCTTTATATGACTGGCAGCCCAGTAGGTTTGTTTACACCAGTGTCACCACACACACTTGAGTAATGGGATTGAGTTACAGTGGCTATGGTGTCACTAGGTGATAGGAGTTGTTTAGCTCTGTTATAATACGGGATTACTGTTATACACGTGGTCCATGGTAGACAGAAATGTGTGGCATATGACTGTGGTATATGTATATGCCACTTTTCCTGTATTCTTTCTTCAGTGTACATTTGGGTTGCTTCCACTCTTCTGTTCTTGTTAATGCCGCTATGAGCATGAATATACAAATACCTCCTGAGGCCCTGCTTTAAATTCTTCTTGGACATATACCCAGAAGTGGAAATGGTGCTTCCCGTTAATAATAATAATTATAATAATAATTATTATTATTATTATTTTGAGACGGAGTCTTGCTCTGTCACCCAGGCTGGAGTTCAGTGGCACAATCTCGGCTCACTGCAAGCTCCGCCTCCCAGGTTCACGCCATTCTCCTGCCTCAGCCTCCCAAGTAGCTGGGACTACAGGTGCCCGCCACCACGCCCGGCTAATTTTTTGTATTTTTAGTAGAGATGGGGTTTCACCGTGTTAGCCAGGATGGTCTTGATCTTCCTGACCTTGTGATCCATCCGCCTCAGCCTCCCAAAGTGCTGGGATTACAGGCATGAGCCTGTACAGGCCTGGCCACTTCCCGTTAATTCTATTTTAAACTGTGGGGGGAATTATTTTCCATAGCAGCTGCACCATTTTACATTCTCACCAGTGCAGGGGTTCTAGTTTTTCACATTATTGCCAACACTTTGTTTTTTAATCATGATGGGTGTAAGATGTTATTTTATTATGGTTTTTTAATTTGCATTTCAGTATTGATGTTGAGCATCTTTTCATTTGCTTGTTGACTAATTGTATAGGTTCTTTGGAGAAATATCTGTTAAATGTCTTTGCCCATTGAAGAAAGTTTTTGTAAATTTTCAGATAACATTGTATGCTTTTGTTGTGTACAACATGATGTGAAGTATATATACTTTGTTGAGTGGTTAACATGTACGTATTATATATGTACATATTCTGTATACATATTTTAAATATTAACCCCTTGCAGATATGTGTTTTTCAAATACTGTCTCCCATTCAGTCTGCTTCCTTTTCATTCTGTTCATAATGTCTTTTTTTTTTTTTTTGCACAGGAGTTTTCAAATTTCAATGGAGTCCAATATATGTTATGTTTGTTTCCTATGCTTTTGGTATTATACCCAAGAAATTATTGCTAAATCCAGTGTCATGAAACTTTTTTCATGTTATTTTCTAGGAGTTTTATAGTTTTAAGTTGTACTTTTATGTCTGATTTATTTCAGTTCGTTTTAGTAAATGGAGGAAGGTAAGAGTTCAACTTCATTCTTTTGCATATAGATATCCAGCTTTTTGAAAGTCATTTGTTGAAAAGACTCCTTAATAAGTTTTTGCGCTCTTGTCAAAAATCTGAGCATAAGTATGAGGACTTCCGTCTGGCCTCTTTATTCCACTATATGTATGCATTTGTGCTAGTACCAAGGTGTTTTGATACATAATTCTTTTAAAAGAATAATGTTTCTGTCCACTGTTGAGGCCCTTGTTAGAGGCTTGACAGTGCTACATTTGGAACAGCTGATTAAGTACACTTCCAACGACTTTCCTTAACAGGCTGTCAAACTCTGGGTCAATATGTATCAGCCCCAGTCACCCCAGGAGCAGGTATCAGACATCTGGGGATAACTCCTATGCCCTGAAACGTGTAAAATTACTCAAATTGGCCAAGTATAGAAAGCCCAGAAAACCTAGCTAACCCGAATCCACTTGCCACACACAAGCTGCCTCCTACAACTCCAGTTTGCTGTATTACTATCTATATTCCTTCACAACTCCGGTGCAGCCCTGAATCATGTCCTCTGGTTCTGAGTTGTAAGTTACAACATGCTCCACCTTTCATCTATCTGTCATGTCATGTCCTGACATCAAGAAAACTTCTAAATCTTAAAACTACATACCCAGAAGGGTATCATGAGTGCAGCGAATGTTGGAAAGTCTTCAGCCATTAACCTCATTCAGCACCAGTAAACCATCTTGGAGAAAGACCTTAGGAATGCAGGCAGGCAAAGTGCTTTCGCCAGCAGATAAAATAGTAAAGCTCTGGATATTAGCTTTTGTGAGGGAGACCTCAACCAGAAATGGAATCTTACATCCAAACATCCACACAAGGGAGGTTTGTTGTAATTGTCTGCTATATGAGAAGCTTTTGTGAATTACCTTGCACTTTCTGACCTGCCTGGGATCCTTGCCAGTGTTAAGTCACTGAAAGTGTGTACTACAAAAGACTTCCATCCACTATTAGCTGATATCACAGTGTGTATCACCTTAAAATGCTTAGGGAGGGCAGATAGCTGTGCTCTCTACCTTTATCTGGAGTATTGAGTCTGATCCCTTCGGGCGAGGCCTCATTGACCCATTTCCATGGCTGGTTTGGGTGCAGACATCATCCAACTTCGGACAGAGGATACAGGCTGGCTTGAGCTGGCAGCTTGTAAAGATTTTCCTTTCTTCATGGGTATTATTGCTTGTCTTATAATGTTGGTGATAGATTTTTCACCTTCCAAGCTGCCCAAACCCAGTCAATTTCCACGTGACTATACCGGTTTTAGTGATGATAAAGTCATTGTTTAAGCTACATTTACTCATTGCAGTTTTATTCTCTGTGTGCTGTGGGTTGAGAGCAAAATTGGAGTCTTCCAAAATGAAAAAGTGAGTGGTTTTGTGAGGTTTTCAATTTTATATACTTCCAAGGAAATAGCAAAAACAAAAAAAACTCAATCCACAAACGCCTGATGTATATTGCTTCAGAAGGTTCCTGGGAAAAAGAAGGATTTCTATCCAAAATCCCTTACCCGGAATTTGAAGATTATTTATGGTTGCACAGTCAGCTTGCAGCCAGGACAATTGGTTTGACAACTGTTTAGGATTTATGGCAGCTGTGAGAGCTGGGTATTTGTACCCATGCATGTCCCATATTCTCCAGTATTGTTTAGGGATAGCTTGCTCCTGTGATGTGCCTTATGAGCTATGTGTCTTGAACCCAAAAATGATGTAGGTTATGTTCCTGGATGTAAAATGTAAGAGTGCATTAGTTTGTTGTCCATTGCTTATAAAATAATACCTGAAACTGGGTTATTTATAAAGAAAAATGTATTTCTTACAGTTATGGAGGTTGAAAGGTCCAAGGTTGAGTGGCCGCATTTGGTAAGAGCCTTCTTGCTGGTAGAGACTGTGCAAAAAGTCCCAAGGTGGTACAGGGCATCACATGGTGAGGCTGCTGAGTGTGCTCACATGTTAACGTGCTAGCGCAAATCATTCTCTTTTTTTTTTTTTTTTTTTTTTTTTGAGACGGAGTTTCGCTCTTATCGCCCAGGCTGGAGTGCAATGGCGCGATCTTGGCTCACTGCAACCTCTGCTTCCTGGGTTGGCTCACCGCAACCTCCTCCTCCCGGGTTCAAGCAATTCTTCTGTCTCAGCCTCTTGAGTAGCTGGGATTACAGGCATGCGCCACCACACCCCGCTAAGTTTTTATTTTTAGTAGAGCAGGGTTTCTCCCATGTTGATCAGGCTGGTCTCGAACTCCTGACCTCAGGTGATCTGCTCGCCTTGGCCTCCCAAAGTGCTGGGATTACAGGCAAGAGCCATGGCCCCCGGCCCTTTCTCTTCTTATAAAACCACCAGTTCTCCCAGGATAACCCATTAGTCTATCAACCCATAAATTGATTAATTCATTCCTGAGGATAGAGCCCTCATGATTCAATCACCTCTTAAAGGTCCCACCTCTCAGTACTACCACACTGTAGATTAAGCTTCAATGTGACTTTTGGAGGAGATGGTCAAACCATAGCAAGCAGTTTGGGAACCATAGTCTGTACAGAAACAGTGATTGTATTAATAGGAAGTATGAGACACCAGCAAACTAGAGTGGAATGGATGAGCGCCTTGTAAAGAGACATCCATAAATGTTTCAGTAACTATGGCTATGTGAGATGAGGGTATACAGAAACTCTGAGGACCTACAGACGTGTGTATCTCCTGTAGGCAAAGTCATTGTCAGAGCAAGTAATCCAAAGGTCTTATGGATTCTTGTGTCTCTGGCGTTATAAAACGTATGTTGAATTTTAATTGCCATTTTAACAGTGTGGAGAAATGGGACCTTTAAGAGGTGATTAGGTCATGATGGCTCTGCCCTTATAAAGGAATCAATGCCTTTATCATAAGAGTGGGTTTGTTAACCCGAGAGTGACGTTTTTATAAAATCAGCTGTCTCTGTCTTTCATGCTCACTTGCCCTTCTGTCATATTATGACAGAGTAACAAGGCCCTCACCAGATGCCAAGCAGATACTGGTGCCATACCCTTGGACTTCCCAGCCTCCAGAACTGTATGAAACAAACTACTTTATAAATTACGCAATCTGTGGTGTTTAGCTATAGTAGTGGAAGACAGACACAGACATAAAGCCTGTTAATTCAAACCACTACTGCACAGGTAGGAGCCTCATGACTGAATGAAGGGAGATTCTATACTTCTGAGATAAGTCTTTTTTTTTTTTTTAAACCTAAACATAATTCCTGGTGACTCAGGTGGACATAGCCTTCATTGTCTCCAGTTCTTCTTCCCCGAGATTCTGAATTTCCAACAACATTGCTTCCAGTTTTTGATACTATAAAATCAGAGTTGACCCACGTAAGACATGAGGAGAGGCTAATCAACGCAGCTTTGCCAGAGGTTATAAAAGAGGATTGGGAAATCCAGATTTTATTTGGAATCTTTCTTTTCTAACAGCTTTATTGAGGTATTAGTGACATTCAGTTGCACATTGTTAAAGTGTAAAATATATAAAAACAATCACCAAAGTCATGATAATAAACATATCCATTGCCTCAATAGTTTGTTTGTGCCCTTTTCTATTCTCTCTCACTCACAGTCCTACCCAAATTTTTATGCTCAGGTAGCCATTGGTTTACTTTATGTCACTATATACATCTTTCCTTCCTTCCTTCCTCCCTCCCTCCTGCTCTTTTCTTTTTCCTTTTTTCTTTTCTTTTTTCTTTGTTTCTTTCCCTCCCTCCTTCTCTTCTCCTCTCCTCTCCTCTCCTCTCCTCCCCTCCTCTCCTCCTCCTCTCCTCTCCTCTCTTCTCTTCTTTCTCTTTCTCAGAATTTCACTCTTCGTTGCCGAGGCTGGAGTGCAATGGCACGATCTCAGCTCACCGCAACCTCCGCCTTCTGGGTTCAAGCGATTCTCCTGCCTCAGCCTCCTGAGTAGCTAGGATTACAGGCATGCGACACCACGCCTGGCTAATTTTGTATTTTTAGTAGAGATGGGGGTTTCTCCATGTTGGCCAGGCTGGTCTCGAACGCCTGACCTCAAGTGATCCACCCGCCTTGGCCTCCCAAAGTGTTGGGATTACAGGCGTGAGCCACCATGCCCGGCCTATAAATTTTCTAGTATCTTATACAAATGAAAACCTACATTACATTCATATGGAGCATTTTTTGATATTTATACATGTTAAGCGTATTCATTTTTTGTTGATGAAGAGTATTGCATTGAATATATCACAATTTATTAATCTATTAATAAATATTTTGATTATTTCTAGTGTTGGACTAAAAAACTAACAAAGACCCACGAACATTCATATACAAGTGTTTATATGAATATATTTAGCAGAATTGCATTTGTTACACCTCCTTGTCCATGATGGTTATGGTGTATTTTAAAGATTAACCATTTTCATAGATGTGGTCAGTGTGGTTTTTAAATTTGCATTTCTCTAATAATTAATGATGTTGAATAAGTTTTTATATGCTTATTTGTAATCTGTATATTTGGCCAAATTTCTAAATCTTTTCCCTTTTTTAAAAAAAAATCTTATTTTTCTATTTTAATAGAGTTTTAATTTTAGAACATTTTTAGATGTACAGAGAAATTGCAAATATAGTACAGAGATATCTCATTTACAAGCACATCCAGTTGTTACCAATATATAGTCATATATTAGTATACAGCATTATTTACAATTAGTGAAACAGTTTCGATACATTATTAAACTAAAGTACATCTTTGAGATTTCCTCAGTTTTTACCAAAATACATGTTCTGTTCCAGAATTCCACCTAGGATACCACATTACATTTATTTTATTATTTTTTATTCTTTTATTTATTTTTTTTCATGTGTCTCTAAATGTAACCACATTACAGTTAGTACTCAAATTTCTTTAGGCTTGTCTTGCTTATGAGAATACTCATTTATTTTGATATTGATTTTTAATTTTTTTTTTTTTAGATAGTCTTGCTCTATTGTCCAGGCTGGAGTGCAGAGGCACTTTCTTTCTTTCTTTCTTTCTTTTTTTTTTTTTTTTTGAGACGGCGTCTTGCCCCGTCTCCCAGGCTGGAGTGCAGTGGTGTGATCTAGGCTCACTGCAACCTCTGCCTTCTGGGTTCAAGGATTCTCCTGTCTCAGTCTCCTGAGTAGCTGGGATTACAGGCACCTGCCACCATGTCTGGCTAATTTTTGTATTTTTAATAGAGATGGGGTTTCACCATTTTGGCCAGGCTGGTCTTGAACTCCTGACTTCAAGTGATCTGCCCACCTCAGCCTCTCAAAGTGCTGGGGTTACAGGCGTGACCCACCGTGCCCAGCCACTTTTAGTTATTTTTATTTTTATTTTGAGTCTCCCTCCGTCACCCAAGCTGGTAAGTAATTCTTGTGCTTCAGCCTCTGGAGTAGCTGGAACTACAGGTGTGTGCCACATGCTTGGCTAATTTTTGTATTTTTAGTAGAGACGAGGTTTTTGCCATGTTGGCCAGGCTGGTCTCGAACTCCTGGCCTCAAGTCATCTTGAGTGGATCACTTGAGGCATTTGGGAGTGCCTCAGCCTCCCAAAATGGTGGGATTACAGGCGTGAGCCACTGTGCCCAGCCTGCACATGTCTTTCTTACATGTGGACTCTCCAGGGGATTTATGCTGTTCAAGAAGCACCTGAATCAAACTGTGCTTTAAAAATATTTTTAAAACATTCCATGATTCTTCAGAGTACAAAAATGAGAAATCTCCCCTAAATCTCTAAAGAATTCCCTTTTTAAACTTTTTGATTTCCTGAACTTGTCTGAAGGACTTAACACAGTTATATAGAGTGTTCTTTGTATAACAGTATCCATGACTTTCATTTTTAGCTCTGGTATTAGATCTTCCTGGACAAGAGCATTACTGGCCATGTGTATGTTGCTATCACAAATAACTAGTAGTTAATATTTCCTAAATCTTAGCAAGAGTTATGATGAATAGCTGAATTCCATGAAGAGAAAAGACTCATGGCATGACAACCAGATTAGGAAAGAGTGTTTTCCTTGTCCTGCAGGCAAAACAGAACTGAGAGATACGAGTATCACTCATGATGAGGACAAAAGGGCTGCGTGCTGGGAAACATGAGGCAACTCATGAATAGAGTTGTTCACTATCCACTGGCCTGGGTTTGCAACTACAGTTGTCCAAATTGTCAGAAAACTATGGACTGAATAGAAAACAAAAAAGGAGCTCACCAGGACCATGATGGTGCGTGTGGCTCTGGCTTCCTGGGAAGGTCTGCAGGAGAGTCTGTTGCTGTGATTGTGTTGGACTTGCTGCTTGTGTCTGTAGAGGAAGAAGACCATGGAGCCACTGGCCCAGACCATGAAGCCCAAACTCATAAAATCAGGGGAAAAATATAAGACTGCATGTAATGAGCTAAATTTCTTTGATGCTTTGTAAGAACAGTATCCATAATTGTTTTTTGCACTACTGTTTTTGCTATTCAGTGGGCCATTCACTAATAGAAGAACAGATGCATTCATCAAGACATGGGGGACCCAGCAGAGGAGACAACAGAAGTCAATAAACCTTGGGGATCTAATCTTGATCTCCATCCACCTGCATATACTGGGGTTGAGCTTAATGGCTTGGAATCCATTGAGAAGGCAGATGGTGCTGAGGGAAACTCTTGTGCCCACCCTGTGATAATAAAAGACAAACTTACATCCAGTATCATTCAGCAAATATTTCAATCCAAAAGCTGCCATTGTCTGAGGTATCCCTTTAAAGAAAAGGACCATGGAGTTAGCCAAGGCCAGTTGGCTGAGAATCAAGTCCGTGGGTCTCAGCTTGTGTCCAGTGAACAAAATTAAGTTATAAAAACAAAGGAGAAAGGAATTTCCCAGGATCCCAACTCCAGTCTGAATGAGGAAGCTAATCCCTGATTTTACTTTTCCAAAAGCCATTTCATCAAAATCTAGGGGATGTTGATTTTCATTGAGGTCTGAAGAATCAATAGAATAAAAAAGCAGAAAGAAGTATCTTGTCATCAGTGGAGAGATAAGTTTTAGTGTGTCTCCAACCATATTTTCTCGTCTTAAACAGAAATTAAGATTGTCCCTGTTCGTGCAAAGGCAATTGCTTGTGTGTCCATCTGCAGAGAAGCAGGTGAATGAATGAGGGCTCAACTGCACAACAGATCCACAAATCAAACCCATAAAACTCAGGGCTTACACACATGCAACAAGTAAATACAAGCAAAACTAGGGAAATATATAAAAACAGAACACAGAAGAGTCAATATCATTAGAGTGATATTATACTATAGTTTGCAAAATGTAATCATGATGGAACCCTGGGTAATATGGACAGGGCTTTTTCTGTATTATTTCTTATGACTGCTTGTGAATCTATACTTATTTCAATAAAACCTTCAATTAAGTAGCCTGGAGATATGAAAAGCAAAAATAATACACCATAAAACCTTTTCCACACTAATATTTTAGTAAACACCATTGTTATTGATGCATTGAAACAAATTTTAGGCCGGGTGCAGTGGCTCACACCTGTAATCCCAGCACTTCGGGAGGCCAAGATGGAGACCATCCTGGCCAACAGGTGAAACCCTGTCTCTACTAATAATACAAAATACTAATAATACAAAAATTAGCCGGGCATGGCGGCGCGTGCTAGTCCCAGCTACTCGGGAGGCTGAGGCAGGAGAATCGCTTGAACCTGGGAGGCGGAGGTTGCAGTGAGCTGAAATCAAACCATTGCCCTCCAGCCTGGGCGACAGAGCGAGACTCTGTCTCAAAAAAAAAAAAAAAAAGAAATTAAAAAAACCCTACAATACAATTGGTAACAAGGCCTTCAGCACAGTACAACTGCTCACTTGAAGAATTTTTAAAAACTATGTATAATTTTTGGAACAATCAACATTGCATCATGGTATATTTTATTTTAAGCACATATATTTCTACTATTTTCCACTGGACAGGTCTAGAGATTGTGAATTGACTCCGTAGAAATAACCACAACCACCTTGAGCCCACACATTTTTATCTCAATGCCATTTCTCACAAGTAAATGCAAAAGATCCTGAAAATAAATACTAATCCCAGAAACACCTAAGATATCCTTAAAACTTGTTAAATAGGAAATTCAATATGTTCCAGAAAGCTTGGGTTTATTTTTAGGGAAAGATAATTCAATTGGGAGGGAATTTCATTGCACAATATTCATATATATCAATCACAAAAGAAACAGTAACTGCGGCCAGGCGCGGTGGCTCACGCTTGTAATCTCAGCACTTTGGGAGGCTGAGGCGGGTGGATCACAAGGTCAGGAGATGGAGACCATCCTGGCCAACATGGTGAAACCCCGTCTCTACTAAAAATACAAAAATTAGCTGGGTATTGTGGTGCGTGCCTGTAGTCCCAGCTACTCGGGAGGCTGAAGCCTCCTGGGTTCACGCCATTCTCCTGCCTCAGCCTCCTGAGTAGCTGGGACTACAGGCGCCCACCACCACGCCCGGCTAATGTGTGTGTGTGTGTGTGTGTGTGTGTGTGTGTGTGTGTGTGTGTGTGTGTGTGTGTGTGTGTTTAGTGGAGACGGGGTTTCACCGTGTTAGCCAGGATGGTCTCGATCTCCTGACCTCGTGATCCGCCCGTCTCGGCCTCCCAAAGTGCTGGGATTACAGGGATGAGCCACCTCGCCCGGCCATAATTTAGATTCTTTTGGTGTCTCTATGGAATTGCTATCATCAGGGAAAATTATGAGGTATTTTCTCCCATGAATAACTACATCTCTTTAGGGGTGGAGCAATCAATAACACAGCAGTATTAAGATTCTCAGGCGAGAGGTGGCTCACGCCTGTAATCCCAGCAGTTTGGGAGGCCGAGGCTGGTGGATCACCTGAGGTCGGGAGTTCGAGACCAGCCTGACCAACAGGGAGAAACCCCGTCTCTACTAAAAATACAAAAATTAGTCAGAGGTGGTGGCGCATGCCTGTAATCCCAGCTACTCGGGAGGCTGAGGCAGGAGAATAGTTTGAACCCCAGAGGCGGAGGTTGTGGTGAGCCGAGATCACACCATTGCACTCCAGCCTGAGCAACAAGAGTGAAACTCGGTCTCAAAAAAAAAAAAAAAAAAAAAAAAAAAAACTCAGGCTCTGAGGTATGAAAACCTTTTAGATTCCCACACACCACTTGTTGACAAATGTTTTTCCTATTTATATGAACTCATCATTTATCTTCAAGATAGTTCCTGATTCTTTTCTTTAATCTCTTATTTTGCTCCATTGTCCTAGTTGTATAATTTATTTCCAATGTGCATTTGGTTTCCTATTTTTTCAGCTTCTCCTTATAAAGTACCATTTTTACTATGACTATTTTGAAAGCTTCTTGTATGTATAAAGTTAGTGTGATTATTGACTTTAACATACCACCTCCTTCTCCTCCTAGCCTCAGAAAGAAGTGTTGGTAACTGGTGAGAATTTTCAGACAGATTTTCCCTTTTTTTTTTTTAATTTAATTTAATTTTTTTTCTTTTTTCTTTTTTTTTTTTTTTGAGACGGAGTCGCATTCCGTTGCCCAGGCTAGAGTGCAGTGGCGCTATCTCGGCTCACTGCAAACTCTGCCTCCCACGTTCAAGCGATTCACCTGCCTCAGCCTCCTGAGTATCTGGGATTACAGGCACCTGCCACCGCGCCTGGCTAAATTTTTTTTTTGTATTTTTAGTAGAGATGGGGTTTCACCATGTTGGCCAGGCTGGTCTCGAATTCCTGACCTCGTGATCCACCCACCTTGGCCTCCCAAAGTGCTGGGATTACAGGCGTGAGCCACCGCGCCCAGTCAATTTAATTTAATTTTTTAAAGTTCCAGGATACAGGTGCCGGACGTGCAGGTTTGTTACATAGGTAAACGTGTGCCATGGTGGTTTGCTGCACCTATCAACCCGTCACCTAGGTATTAAGCTCAGCATGCGTTAGCTATTTATCCTGATGTGCTCCATCCCCCCACCCCCTTGACGTATTCCAGTGTGTGTTGTTCCCCTCCCTGTCTCCATGTGTTCTCATCACTCAACTCTCACTTACAAGTGAGAACATTTGGTGTTTGGTTTTCTGTTTCTGTGTTAGTTTTCTGAAGATAATGGCTTCCAGCTCCATCCATATCCCTGCAAAGGACGTGATCTCATTCTTTTTATGGCTGCATAGTATTCCATGGTGTATATGTACCACATTTTCTTTATCACTGATGGGCATTTGGGTTGATTCCATGTCTTTGCTATTGTGAATAGTGCTGCAATGAACATATACATGCATGTATCCTTATAATAGAATGATAATAATAGAATGATTTATATTCCTTTGGATATATGCACAGTAATGGGATTGCTGGGTCAAATGGTATTTCTGGTTTTAGGTCTTTGAGGAACTGCTACACTGTCTTCCACAATGGTTGAACTAATTTACCTTCCCACCAACAGTGGAAAAGCATTCCTATTTCTCCGCAACCTTGCCAGCATCTGTTGTTGCTTGACATTTTAATAACAGCCCACTGAACAGCAAAAACCTTAGTGTGAAAAACAATTATGGAGTCTGCTCCTGGGCAATGCAAGAAATATTTGGCACCTTATATACAATTATATACTTTTCTCCTGACTTTTTGAGTTTTGGCTTCTTGGTGTGGGTCAGTGGCTCCATGGTCTTTGTCCTATACAGACACAAGCAGCAAGTCCAACACATTTGTAGCAACAGACTCTCCTCAAGTTAGTATAAGTAAAATTAGGAAAATATTAAGATGATAGTGAGGGCCGGGTGCGGTGGCTCATGCCTGTAATCTCAGCACTTTGGGAGGCCGATGCAGACAGATCACGAAGTCAGGAGATAGAGACCATCCTGGCTAACACGGTGAAACCTCGTCTCTAATAAAAATACAAAAAATTAGCCGGACATTGTGGCGGGCACCTGTAGTCCCAGCTACTCGGGAGGCTGAGGCAGGAGAATGGCATGAACCCAGGAGGTGGAGCTTGCAGTGAGCCGAGATCGCGCCACTGCACTCCAGCCTGGGTGACAGAGTGAGACTCCATCTCAAAAAAAAAGAAAAAAAAAAGATGATAGTGAATATATCAAAATCAATATCATCATTGTGATATTATACTGTAATTGCCAAATGTAACCATGGGTGGAAACTGGGCCATGTGTAGAGGCTCTGAGTTATTTTTTAAACTGCTTGTGAGTCTAAAATTAAATTAAAATTATTGTTAATAAAATGGTCAGTAAAAATGCTCAGGAATATGTAAGGCAGAAATAAGGCATTATAAAACCTTGTCCATCATTATATTTTAATACACATCTCCTCACATACTTATCATTTCTTTCTGATGAGAACATTTAAAATCTACTCTTTTGGCAATTTTGGAATAGACATTAACAATAGTCACCACGCCGTGCAACAGATCACTAGAACACGTTCCTTGTGTCTAACTGAAACTTTGTATGCTTTCACAAAAATCTCCCATTTTTCAGTTCTCCCTCTGTCTCTTTAGCCCCTGGTAACCACCATTCTACTCTCTACTTTTATAAACTCAACTTGCCTAAATTCTACATGCAAGTGAGACCATGACCATGTGGTGTTGGTCTTTTTGGACTTTCTTTGAATGTGTCCTGCCTTCAGAGATGTGTTGACCTACAAGAAAAATGTATTGAAGCATACTACTATAATGTGTGCACATTTCTGAATGTCATGTATAAGATACCTATTTTTGCCACTCCTATTCAGTATAATACTAGAGGTCCTAGCCAGAGAAATCAGGCAAGAAAAATACCTAGCTAACTAAATAAAAGACATTCAGGTGAGAAAATATAAAGTAAAATTGTTTTTCTTTGTTGTAATATGATCTTATAAACTCTTAGAACTGGGGAACAAATTTAATATAGTTGTAAGACACAAAATCAATATACAAAAATCAGTAGCATTGCGGTACACCAATAATGAAATAGCCAAAACAGAAATCAAGAAGGCAATTCCATTTGCAATAGCTATGAAAAGCAAAATAAAATAGAACACTGAGAAATATTTAATCAAGAGGGGAAAGACATCAACAAGGAAAACTACAAAGCATTGATAAAATAAACTGAAGAGGACACAAACAAATGGAAAGACATCCCATGCTCATGTATTCAAAGAATACATATTGTTAAAATAAGAGACAGTACTACCCAAAACAATCTAAAGATTTAATGCAAGCCCAATCAACATACAAATGCCATTTTTTCACAGATATAGAAAAAAATTCTAAAATTTGTATGGATCTTCAAAAGAGCCCAAATAGCCAAAGCAATCCTGAGCCAAAAGAACAAACCTGGAGCATCACACTACCTGACTTCAACACCTTACACAGCCATAGTATCCAAAACAGCATAGTATTGGTATTTTGTTTTTGTTTTTTGAGACGGAGACTCGCTGTGTCGCCCAGGCTGGAGTGCAGTGGCGCCACCTCAGCTCACTGCAAGCTCCGCCTCCCGGGTTCACGCCATTCTCCTGCCTCAGCCTCCCCAGTAGCTGGGACTACAGGTGCCCGCCACCACGCCTGGCTAATTTTTTGTATTTTTAGTAGAGACGGGGTTTCACCATATTAGCCAGGTTGGTCTTGATCTCCTGACCTCGTGATCTGCCCGTCTCGGCCTCCCAAAGTGCTGGGATTACAGGCGTGAGCCACCGCGCCCGGCCTAGGACTTCTTTTTAACATATGTGTTGAGAAATCTCATCTTTGTGGTTGCTATTTCTTTGACGATTAATTTATAGATTACAATGATTATTACTATGCAGTCAAATCACAATGTATTTTCTATAGAAATTAATACAAAATATATATATTTAAAATAAAATATGAGTTAATGTTTATTCTTCCAAAAATTTTTGTAGTTTAGAGATTATTTAAATTATTTGAGTTAGCATTTGTACTTGCTTTGTTCTATGGTGAAAGCTTTGCTACCAATTACATTGTAGGTTTATTTGTTTCAATTCATCAATACCCAATGGTGTTTACCAAGATATGATTAAGACAAGGTTTTACAATATCTTATTTTCATCTTACATATCACTGGGCTATTTAATTGAAAATTTTATTGAAATAATTATAGATTCACAAGCAGTTGTAGGAAATAAAACAGAAAGAGCCTGGCCCATATCGCCCAGTTTTTCCTCATGGTTACATTTGCAAATTATAGTATAATATCACAATAATGTTATTAACTTTGATCTTATATCTTTTAAATATTTCCCTTGCTTTATTTCTATTCCTTTGTGAGTGTAGAACCCCTGAGTTTTATGGATTTTATAATTTCATTTTAATTGAACATTATTTAGGAATTATATAAAGTATTTATGTTTGTAAAAACCCAAAGATATATCACAGAATAATTCCATAGAATCCTAACTTTCATTTCTGTTTCCCCACCTGTCTGTCCCTATATACATATGCCTCTGCTGGCTTAAAATAATTCAGCATCCTTTGTACACTCTTCTGACCCATGCCTTTTTCACTTAAGCATATATCCTTAAGTAAAACCATATATGCAGTTCAACCTTAATGCAAACTATGTGTTCATACAAAGTACTGAGCTAGGCCGGGCACAGTGGCACACGCCTGTAATCCCAGCACTTTGGGAGGCCGAGGCGGGCAGGTCACCTGTGGCCAGGAGTTCGAGATCAGCTTGACCAACACGGAGAAACTCCATCTCTACTAAAAATACAAAAAATTAGCTGGGCGTGGTGGCACATGCCTGTAATCCCAGCTACTCGGGAGGCTGAGGCAGGAGAATCACTTGAACCCAGGAGGCAGAGGTTGTGGTGAGCCGAGATTACACCATTGCACTCCAGCCTGGGCAACAAGAGTGCAACTCCACCTCAAAAAAAAAAAAAAAAAAAAAATGAGATCATTTCCTTTGCAGGGACATGGATGAAGCTAGAAGCCATTATCCTTAGCAAACTAATGCAGGAACAGAAAACCAAACACCACATGTTCTCACTTATAAGTGGGAGCTGAACAATGAGAACACATGGACACAGGGAGGGGAACAATACACACTGGGGCCTGTCGGGGGATGGGGCTGGGGGAGGGAGAGCATTAGGAAAAAATGGCTAATATATGCTGGGCTTAATACCTAGGTGATGGGTTGATAGGTGCAGCAAATCACCATGGCACATGTTTACCTATTTAACAAACCTCCACATTCTGCACAGGTACCCCAGAACTAAAAATTAAAATTAAAAAAGCTCCTTGTTTTGTTGATCTTTTGTATTTTAAAATCTCTATTTCATTTATTTCTGCTCTGATCTTTATTTCCTTCTACCAATTTTGAGTTTAATTTCTTTGTTTTAGTTTTCTTCTTTGTTTTAGTTTTAGGTTTTTTGCTTTAGTTTCTTTTGGGTTTTTTTCTTTGTTAATGTATTCTCTGAATGATCTGTCCATTGCTGAAGATGAGGTGTTGAAGTTCTCTGGTATTATTGTATTGAAGTCTATCCTTTTGATCTACTAATATTTGCTTTATGTGTTTGTGGGTGCCCTAATGTTGGGGTCATATATATTTACAATTGTTACATCTTTCTAAATTGACTTTTTTCGTTATATAATTACTTTCTCTTTTTTAGTTTTTAACTTGAAAAACTGCATTATTTAAAAATAATTATTTTACCTGATATAAATATAGCTAGACCTGTTCCATTTTGGTTTTCATTTGCATGGCATATCTTTTTCTATCCCTTCACTCTCAGTCTGTACATCTTTATAGGTGTAGTGAGTTTTCTTGTAGGCAGCATATAGTTGGGTCTTTTTTTTTTTTCAATCCATTCAACTACTCTATGTCTTTTAGTTGAAGAATTTCATCCATTTACATTAAATCTTATATTTATAGTTAGGGACTTACTACTTCCATTTTGTTATTTGTTTTCTAAGTCTTCTCTAATTTTCTTACTCCCTTTTTTGTGGATAAGTGATTTTCTCTGGTAGTATGATTTAATCTTTTGCTTTTTGTTTTTAGTATCTCTACTATAAATTTTTGCATTATGGTTGCCATGAGACATAAAAAAATCTTACAGTTACAACAAGTTATTTTAAACTGATGACAACTTGACTTTGATCACAATGAAAAGAAATAAGCAAAGAATAAACTAAAAATCTCTATAACTCATCACTCCTTTTCTTTTCGTTGTCTCACTTTATATCTTTTTATATATCTCCTAAAAAGCTATTCAGTCATCGTTCTTGATAGATTTGTATTTTAGTGCTCATACTAAAGATATGAGGGGTTCACACACCAGAACTACAGTGTTAAAATATTCTCAATTTGTCTGTGTATTTACTTTTGCCAGTAAGTTTTACTCCTTCAGATGATTTCTTGTTGCACATTAGCATTCTTTTCTTTCAGACTGATGAACTCTCTTTACTATTTCTTGTAAGACAGGCCTGGTATTGATGAATTCCCTCAGCTTTTGTTTGCTGGGAAAGCCTTTATTTCGCCTTCATGGTTGAAGAATATATTTGATGACTAGAATATTCTTGGTTGAAGATGGTTCCCTTCAGCACTTTAAATATGTCTTTTCACTTTCTTCTGGCCTATGAGATTTCTGCTGAGAAGACTGCTGCCAAATCTACTGGAGTTCCTTTATATGTTATTTGTTTCTTTTCTCTTGCTACCTTTCCTCTTTTTCATCTTTGAGCTTTGAGAGTTTGATTGTTATATGGCTTGTGTTGAATCTGGTTGGCATTCTTTGACTTTCTTATACCTGGATATTCATATATATATGAATATGAATCATATATATATGAATATATATGAATATGAATCATATATATGAATATATATATGAATATGAATCATATATATATGAATATGAATCATATATATGAATATGAATCATATATATGAATATGAATCATATATATGAATATGAATCATATATATGAAAATATATATATTTGGAAAGTACTCTATAATTATTTCTTTGAATTAACTGTCTATCCCTACATCTTTCTCTACTCCCTTTTTAAAGCTAATCACTCTTAGACTTGCCCTTTTGTGGCTATTTTCTATATCTTTTAAGCACAGTTCATTCTTTTTCTTTTTTCTCCTATTTTCAATAGCCTGTATTTAAGCTAACAAATTCTTCTGCTTAATCAATTATGCTGTTGTTATATTCTGATGTATTTTTCAGTTCATCCATTGTCTTTTTCAGCGCTAGGATTTCTGTTTGATTTTTTTTTTTTTTTTGGTAATTATTTCAATCTCTTTGTTAAATTTCTCTGCTAAAATTCTGAATTCTTTCTTCATGTTTTCTTGACATTCTTTGAGCTTCTTCAAGACAGATATTTTGAATTCCCTGTCTGAAAGATATTCCCTATCTGATAGATCTCTATCACTCCAGGGCTGGTCACTGGGCAGCTTATTTAGTCCATTTGATGAGATATTTTCTTGAATGTTCTCAATACTTGTGGATATTTGTATATGTCTGAACACTGAAGAGTTTGTTATTTATTCCAGTCTTCACAGTCTGGCCTTGCTTGTACTCATTCTTCTTCAGAGGGCCTTCAAAGAATTCAAAGGGGACTGAGTGCTGAGTTCCCTAAGCTGTGGTCACTGCAGCCATTTCAGCACTAGAGGGTGCCATAATCCCAAGTATGCAATAAATCTTGCAGACTCCTAGATACCCAGCCTAGATAGATGTGGGAAAGAGAAGACAATGTTCTGGGTTCCCAGGCAAAGTCCCTTACTCTCTTCTCTCTCATTCCCCGAAGTATAAGAAGTCCCTCTATATATACCAGGCTGCCTGTAATTGGGGGAGAGGTGACACAGGGACTCCTGTGTCCATCACAGCTGGCATCACAGTAATGCTAGTCTAAACCCATGGACTCTATGACCAGCACAGTACTGGGGATTGCCCAAGGTCCACAGTCAGTACTACCTGACTGCTACTGACGTTTATTCAAGGCTTGAGGCCACTTTAGTCAGCAGGTGGTAAAACCAGCCAGAACTTGTGTCCAACCAACCAGGACAGCAGATTCCCTTCTGGCCTGGGTTGGGTCTAGCAGCACTGTCCAGGAGGAAAGGCCTGGGATCAGTGGCTTCAGGATTCTACTTGGCGCTTTATTTTCCTATGACTGAGCTGGTACTCAAGTTGAAAAACAAAGTCATCTGTACTCTTCCCTCTCCTTTCCTCAAGCAGAAGGAGTCTCTTTCTGAGCCACACTGCCTGGAGTTGGGGGAGGGGTGTGGCACACTCCCTTGGCTGCTACGGCTGGTGTCATGCTGGGTCACATGCACCCAAAGTCCACAGCCTTAGAGACCACTGCAGCACCAGGGCTTGCCCAAGGACTGCAGTCCTTGTGACCTAACTGCCACTCAAACTTATTCTGGACCCCAGGCCACTTCGGTCAGCTGTTGGTGGTGCCAGCTGAGACTCAGCTTCCTTTCACGGGGGTTGAAAGGAATTTGCTTCTGGCCCCAGGTTGGTGTAAATGCTGTCTCCCTGGGCACAAGTAGAATTGTGCCGTGTTGTGTTCTTCTGCACCTGGGCAGCACCAGGTTCCAATGCAGTCCCACACTCACTTCGTGCTCTCTTCTACAAGCACACAGATTTTTCTCTGCATGTTGGTCTGCCAAGGGATGGGAAAGGGGTGGTTTAAGCAATGCAAGACTACCTTTCCTACCCACTTCAATGCCTTTCTTCTTGATATTATGTTAAAATCAGGTACTCCGATCACTCATCTAGTTTTCTGGTTCTTATGAATGTGCTTTCTTGCATGAGTAGTTGTTCAGCTCGTGTTCCTGTGGGGAGAAAATTGATGAATGTTTCTCTTTGGCCTTCTTGCTCCACTGATTTTTCTTTTTCTAGATTTTTACATAAATTGAATGATACTACATGTAATCATCTGCATCTGGCTTCTTTCACTGAGCTTAAGGCTTTTGAGATTCGTCCATATTATGTATAGGCATCCTTTTATATTGCTGGATAGTGTTCTATTTCATAGAGATGCTACAATTGATTGCTGCCATGGACATTATTATTGTGCATACCCAAAATTTATATGTTGAAATCCTAACCCCCTAGTACCTCAAAATATGATGTATTTGGAGGTAGGACTTTAAAGAATTAAGTTGAAATCAGCCCATTAGGTTGGACCCTAATCTTACCAGTGTCCTTATAAGAAATTAAGACACACAGAGACACCAGGGGTACACATGCATACAGTGATGGCCTTGTGAAGAGACAGAAAGAGGGCAGCCATGTGCAAGCCAAGGAGAGTGGCCTCAGAGAAATCCAACACTGCCAGCATCTTAATCTTGGACTTTAGAATTGTTAGAAAATTAATTTCTGTTGTTTGAGCCACCCAGTCTTTGGTATTGTGTTATGGCAGTCCTAGAAAATTAATACAATTACTCATTCACCTATGGATGGTCATTTGAGAATTTTTAAGTGTTCTAGTTATTGGTTAGATGTGAAGTTTCCATACCTTCTCCCCACAAAGTCAAGGCACATCACCCTCCTGGTACATCAACATGTTCACCAACCAGGAAACTCCACCAAGCGTCTGCGTCAAGAGTTCTAAGTTGGTAGGGAGGAACGAGGAGGGGGTGTCTCATTTTGTAGCTGTGATTAAATCACAACCACATGGCTGACTTCAATCTCTAGTTCCTTTCCTCTCCCCAAAGGTCAATCTGGATCAAAGTTTCAACCCTCTTATTACATGGTTGGTCTTTCTGATGAAGAGCCCCCATTCTGAACCTTTCTAGGAGCCTATAATGAATCACTTCGTTAGTATAAAAAATACACTTCTCTCACTCAAAGGATTACAAGATTTTTGTAGTACTAAGCCTGGGACAAAGATCCAGATATATTTTTTATTACACCACAGACTGTATTTAATATAATAATTAATAGATTTTCTACTGTTAAACCAACTTTAAGATCCTAACAAATCTCAAGGCTGGGGGCGGTGGCTCACGCCTGTAATCCCAGCACTTTGGGAGGCCGAGGCAGGCAGATCATGAGGTCAAGAGATTAAGGCCATCCTGGCCAACATGATGAAACCCTGTGTCTACGAAAAATACAAAAATTAGCTGGGCATGGTGGTGTGCACCTGTAATCCCGGCTACTCAGGATGATGAGGCAGGAGAATTGCTTGAACCCAGGAGGCGGACGTTACAGTGAGCTGAGATCACGCCACTGCACTCCAGCCTGGCAATAGAGGGAGATTCCATCTCAAAAAAAAAAAAAAAAAAAAAAATCCTAACAAATCTCACTAGAATATGACTTATTCTTTCTCTCTAAGAGATATATAGATATATGTATTAAATATCTTTAGTAGAGGATTTTTCAGATATCGAGTGAGCCTGGTCAGTTGGTATCTTTCAATGGATTTTTGTTTTCCAAGTTTCAACTTACTGAGAAAGGGTTGTTTAAAACAATCACACATTATCCATTATATGTTTCAAAGTTATCTAGTACTATACTATGTTTCATTGCTCCTATCTGTAATATGTGATTTATGTTCTTTCTGATTAAAAAAAGGAGACACCTTGAATAAATTATTAAAATTGATAGACCTTCCACTATATCAGAAAGAAAAAACATGGGTTCATAGATTTTCTCAAAAAAGAAAAAACTAAATAAGGTTACTGTGAAAATTAATTCTGAGGCCCTAATACAAAGATGGAGAGCTCAGAGCCCAAAAGTCATCCTGTGTTAAGGAGACATAGCTAAGAGTCTCGGTTTGCCAAGGTAGCTGGAGTCTACAGAGCAGAGTACAGGAGAGAAAAAACTTCAGAGATACAGAGGGCCATCCCCAAGTATTCAGCTGAGTATAATCTGTGTTTGCATATAGAAAAAGACCAGAGGATGGGTAAAGAACCACCTGAAAGGATTATACGGGAAGCAATTCCCAAGGCTTATACAGAAAACATGATAGTTCTCATTTCAACCAGCTTGAGTAAAAAAACCTCATAATTCATGAAGCATTAGGTAGAGAATACAGGAAGGTTGTGTCTCAGTAATGGGAGGGGAATTTGTCTTAAAATGTATGCTGCAATAATCTCATCGAGAAATGCTTAGAATCAAGACTCCCCAAAAGATCATATTGTTTCCAAGTAACTTAACCATGTAACAGAAAAAAGAAATCAAGAATAACTATAGAAAAAAAAAAATCAGTACCTAAAATTCAGTGTCCATTCAAAATTAAACCATGTTAACAGTATCAGACAAGGGAGATTTTAGAGAAAGAATATTACCAGAGATTAACAGGATCATAATGATAAAGTGGTCAACACATCAAGTGGACATAAAATAGGAAATATTTATTATTCACCTAATAAAAACATAACAAAATATATGAAGCAAAATCTGACAGAACTGCAGAGAAGTAAATCCAATTTAATATTCAGAGACGTCAACAATCCTCTTAAAATAATTGCTAGAACCAAAACCACAGAATGTCAATAAAGATAGAAAAAACTTAAATAACATCAACCATTTTTACCTAATCAACACTTGTAGAACCCCTTCATCAAACGAGAGTACAGTACACATTTCAAGTGAACATGTAACTCATACCAAGATAGCCCATATTCTGGGCCACAAAGCAAATCTCAATAAATGTAAATAATTCAAGTCTTAATGTACTCTGACCACAATGGAATTATTGCAGAAACTACCAGAAAGATAAGCAAAATCCCCAAATATTTAGGAATTAAATAACATACATTTAAAAAGAGCCATGTGTCAAGAAGAATTTTTTTAACTGGAAAACATCCTAAACTCAACTAAAATGAAACCACATCGGCTGGGCTCATGCCTGTAATCCCAGCACTTTGGGAGGCTGAGGCAGGCGGATCACAAGATCAGGAGATCGAGACCATCCTGGCTAACACGGTGAAACCTCGTCTCTACTAAAAATACAAAAAATTAGCCGGGCATGGTGGCAGGCGCCTGTAGTCCCAGCTACTCGGGAGACTGAGGCAGGAGAATGGCGTGAACCCGGGAGGCAGAGCTTGCAGTGAGCCGAGATAGCGCCACTGCACTCCAACCTGGATGACAGAGCAAGACACTGTCTCAAAAAAAAAAAAATGAAACCACATCAAGCTTGATGGGAGGTAATTAAAGCAGTTCTCAGATAGATTTTTAACATTAACATCTCTTCCCCATATTAGGGGAAAAAAATTCAAAGGTTTGAAATGAAGGACCTCAGCTTCCATGTTAAAAAGTAGCAAAAGAAATGAAATCCAATAAAAGCAGAAGGCATTAGTAAAACTCAAAATGGAAAAAAAAAATCCCAAAATATCAGAAAACAGAAAATTCAATAATACCAAGTACTTTAAGATCAATAAAATTGTAAAATTGATAAATCTCTACCCAAACCAATCAAGGTTAAAAGAAAAATATAGACATTACCAGTATCAGGAATAGAAGAGGTTGCACCACTACAAATTCTACAAGTATGAAAATAATATTTTGAAAAATTTGAGTACTTAAATGAAACAGAAAAACTCCTTGAAAGACACAAACCATCAAAGCTCACTCTAGAGATAGATGGATGGATGGAGTGACAAACAGATGGATGGACAGACAGATGTATATATAACTAGTATAGCCCTCCATCTACCATGGAAATCAAACTTGTAGTTAGATGCTGTCCTACAAAACACACTTCAGGGCCAGAGCGACAGACAGACAACACACACACAGACAGATGTACATATAACTTGTACAGCCCTCTATCTACCACAGAAATCAAACTTATAGTTAGAAACTTTCCTACAAAACAAACTCCAGGCACAGACAGCTTCCTTGGTGAATTCTACCAAACATTTAAGGAAGAAATAATACCAATTATTCACAAACTCTTCCAGAGAGCTGAAGAGCAGGAATACTTCCCAACTTACTCTATAAAGCTGGCATTATGCTGATACCAAAGCCAAACCTCGGCAAGATATAAAATTACAAAGGAAAAAAAGCAAGCAAGCAAGAAAGAAAACTAGGGACAAATATCACTCATGAATATTGGTGCAAAACTTGTTACAAAAAAGCAAAACAAAACAAAATAGCAAATCAAATTCAACAATATACTAAATGACTAATACATCATGACCAAATGGGAATTATTCCAGAAATGCAAGGTTGGCTTAACATTTTAAAAAATCAGTCAATGTAATTCACATTAAACAACTAAAACAGAAAAAGAAAAAAACCATATAGGATTATGGTCACCAGAGTCCAAGAAAACGCCCCACAAATCCCTATTTTCACCTTTGTGTAGTTCTCTTCCACTTTTAACCAGGATTAGCTAGGGTTACTTATGAAATATAGCAGAAATGACGGCTCATCACTTTCAGTTTAAGGTAATGACAGATACTGTGGCTTTGTTCTTGTGTGAGTTCTCTCCTGGATCACTTGCTTTGGAACTATTTCTCTACAATGGAACACTCTTAGCAAAGTACAAATGAAAAGAAATGAACTATGAAACACAGAACACCACCATGAGCCTTAATTTCAGAGTTTAAGAAGCCAAAAACATTAGAATACATATTAAATTATTCTATTTCTGTAGAATTCTAGGAAATACAAACAAATCTACAGTGACAACGGATCAATAGTTGCCTGGGGATGGGTGAAGGAAAGGGAGAAAATATAAAAGGAATCAGGAAACTTTTGGTTTGAGAAGTGCCAACATGTATCAAAACTTATCAAATGGTACACTATAAATATGTGCAGTTTATTGCAAAAATGTTTAGACTGACTTCTGGACAGTAACCTTAGCCATAAGAGACACAGGTATGGGAATATTTCTGTAAACCCTCATAATGGAGCCAGAGTAATGGAAACACATGTGGATGTACCTTTAGAAGGGTCATATTCCCTATAGTTTGCTGCAGTTTTCTCATTCCTTTATTAATCTGGGTTTCTGCACCAACTATGATTCCTACCTGGGCCTTCTGGAGGACAGCCAATATCAACTGCCTACTGAAAAATAGACTTCAGAGATCTTGACATGTCCCATGAGTTCAAATTCTCCTCAAGAAGCCTTGGGAATATGAAGTATCTTCTGGGAACAAGGGACGTAATTCATGTTGCTCCCAGACACATTAGAGATTATCACAACAAATGCCCACTGCTTAGGGTGACCTCGATTACACAAAAAATCTTAACATATAGACCAAAAGATTAGGCCTACAAAGACTGGCATTCTTTCCTTGGAGAGCTGAAGCAGTCAAGTAAGTTAGCTTGACACTAGAATAAGAGCTAGTCTTTGCCATCCTACTATCACTTCAGAGATACAGATAGTTGGAGCTCTCACAAAAGCTGTTCTTCCCTTCATACTGGCTTAGCTCAATTCTGTTCTCAACCCAACCCACAAAGCGAACAGAATCCTCAAGATTTAAGATAGTCTAAAAATTAAGGTATTTGTTGCAAAACCAGAATATGAGGCAGCCAATTTCAGGTCAGGTGTCTTGAAGGCTAGAAAAATTCGTCCCAAGTGCCATGTGAGATCAACTATATCCATGAAGGGAAACCTCTGCCAGTGGTCAGCAGAACAAAGCTCCCATCTTTCTGGCTAAAACTGGGTCATGCTCATGCTTAAACCAGTAGTGGGGCAGAAAAAAAGTGAGAATCCTTGATGGCCTCAGGCTACTGATGATTCCCTCCAGGGAAGGGAATAGTACACAGAGGTCTGTCTTTTGAAACACATTGGGGTTACTTTTGCACAATGCAGGACTCTTCCAGCACAAAGACAGATGGCTTCTAACAGAGGCACTGCCTTGACGAAATTCTAGCAAGAGTCTAGAAAATTCAGCATAGCTCCAGAAGGCTTCCCATATAGCTGGCACTCAGAAGAACCTCCCCAGGGTGAGTGTTTGAGTGTATAAAGTTCTACTTCTGGCTGTTGGCTACACATAAAGCCTATGCTTGGAGCTTCTCTCTGATGTCAGTTATTATGCTGAACAAGGAAACGGAATTATCTCCCATCCTAAGGCCTTTCTCCAGTGTGAATTTTCCAGTGGCGGATGAGGGAAGCCCTCTGCCTGAAGGCCTTCCCACATTCACTGCACTTATATGGCCTTTCTCCAGTGTGAATTCTATGATGCTGAACAAGTACATGTTTGTGGCTAAAGGCTTTTCCACATTCACTGCACACATAAGGCTTTTCACCATTATGAACTCTTTGATGTGCAATAAGGTCAGAGCTTTGGCTAAAGAACTTCCCACATGCGATGCACTCATAAGGCCTTGCTCCAGTATGAACACTCCAATGTTTAATGAGTCTGTATTTGTGACCAAAGTATTTTCCACATTCGCTGCACTCATATGGCCTTTCTCCAGTATGGATACTCTCATGCTGAACAAGTGTAGATTTGTGACTATAGGCTTTCCCACATTCACTGCACTTGTAAGGCCTTGCTCCAGTGTGTACTCTTTGATGTACAATAAGGTTAGAGCTATGATTAAAAACTTTCCCACATATGCCACACTCATAAGGCATTTCTCCAGTGTGGATTCTCTGGTGCTGAGCAAGTATGGGTTTGCGGCTAAAGGTTTTCCCACATTCACCACACTCATAAGGCCTTTCTCCAGTGTGGACTCTCTGGTGTTGAACAAGTGAGTCTTTGCGGCTGAAGGTTTTCCCACATTCACTGCATTTGTAATGCCTTTTTCCACAGTGAGAGGCCTCCTCACACTTGGTGTTGCTGTGTGGCTTCCACTCATTGTGAGGGGCATGGTGCTGGAAAATGCTTGAGCTGGCTAGGAAGTCCTTACAAGCCTCCCCTGTCACAAAAGACATCTCCGATGATTGCACAGCACAGTTGTTCAGAAGAAAGGGCCTGCTCTTATCCCTTCTAAAGGGTTTCTCTCCACTGTGCTGCTTCTGGTGCTGGTGAAGATTTGCACTGAACCAGAACTGTTTCCCACACAGCACACACATGTATGGTTTCTGCCCTGGGTGTGTTTCCTGGTGCTCAGCCAAGTGCAAAATGTCTTTTAAGACCAGGCCACATGTCCCACAGGGGTAAGCCTTCTGAGTAGAAGGACCTCCCTTGGGAATCCTGATCTGTGACATTCCTATAGAAAAGCTCGGCTCAAAAGGTATCTCTTCATCCTCCATTCCATGCCAACAACCTGAAAGCAGAGAAATGCTGGTGAAGTACAAATTGGCACAGGTGGAAGAGGGGAAGCCTCACTACAAATATGTGTCTAACACAACTAAGACCAAGGTCATAGGACTGTTGTTAGGACAAGGGTCCAAACTCAAGTTCAGCAAATGTGTACTATACAGTAGTTGGCATCTAAATGTCATAGAATGGAGAAGGCCTCAACTGGGAGAGGACAAAGATGTGGGGTACAGCACAAAAAAGAGGCAGGTCTCAAAGTCATTCACAATCAGATTTTCTTGGCTGCTGGGGACAGTTGAGAGTTGTGCAGGTTATGGTCCATACCAAAGAAAATCAAATTGCTACTCAGTAGTTGGTGTTTAAGGACTATTTGGGCTACACATCTCATGAAACACTAAGTACAGGCCAATGCTGGAAGGCACTGTAGAACAAGCCATGGAGAGGAACAGGTGAGACATGAAGGCAGAGGTATGGAACATCCAGAGGCCAAAGGCCAGAGTATGAAAGGCCAGTGACCTTAGCACTAATACAACTGTAGGCACAAAGAGGCTATGGAATGATATGAGCCCAGCCCTGACATCACACCTTTCCCCAGCTCCTACTCACCAGGGTCACTCCCACCTGGAGTCTCTGTGGCAACAGCTAGGGTCATGTCCACCCAGTCAGGTACCCAGGGCTCACTACCCATCACCAGTGAGGCAACTATGTGGGACATGAAAGATGTATGTCCTAAGGGAAAGACAGAACAGCACTGGTCTGGTTAACCCATATAGAAAACTAAATATTATTAAAATAATCTCAGAGTAAGGTCTTGCAGGAATAGTGCAGTGGTCCTAGCAAGTAGCGACCATAATGGTCCCTACAATTCCTGACATAGGCAGGCCACAGGAAATGTCAGCTAAAGGAAGAGCGCAGAATCCCATGCACAGAGGTGTCATGGATACAGACAGAGGAATTCAGACAGGGAAAGGACAAGATGGATATGACCCACTGGGCTGACAATACAATGCATAACTCCTGAATCCATGCCTGCAAGGCTCTGAGACAGCAAGCGCTGGGAATGCTCAGAAGGAGAAAGTAGGAGTGCAAACAGCCCAAGCCCAGCACTCACAGAACCTACTCCAGGCACTAAGAAATGAGACAGTGTCCACGGCTCTGACGTAGGAAGGACAAAGATGCCCTGAAAAAAAGGGGAAGGGCAGGACCCAGTCCAAGTCACTGGGGTGGATGTGACGGCCTTACCCAGAGAGGCCATAAGTGCAAAGTTCTCCAGCATCACATCACGGTACAGGAGCCTCTGAGCCTCATCAAGGAGCACCCACTCCTCCTGGGAGAAGTACACGAACACGTCCTCAAAGTTCACCTGCCCCTGCCACAATCGGGAGAGCCAAGTCCATGAGCAGCATCTCTCCCAAGAACCCCCATCCGTGCCCCCACACATCTCCCTCCTGTATACCCTCCTACCTAACTCCTCAACTCAGGAAATATCAGGACCAGGTGTCGTTGGTGTCTTCTCTCGCCTCATGGTCCCAATGGATCACTGTGTCTACCCATAGCAACCACAGGCAGCTGAAGAAGTTGTCGCCCTCTAAGCTCTGTGCTTAGCATACAGGGCCTCACCCTTCTGTAAGCAAATTCCTCTGGGGTCATTAACATCATGCTTACCAGACAACCAAAGATGGGCTTGCCTTTCTCGTTTAAGCCCAGACGTCATCAGTCTACACTTCTTTCCCTATGTACATCACTCTTTGGATCACAGTTATCTCACAACTCTGGCTCTCCACCATCACCTTCCTGGCTCACTAAATGCACTACCACTGTGAAATGAATATTCTCTTTTAACTCCCAATCTACATAATCATCTTTAAGCCATTTCAGGATGATTCCCGCCCCCTTGCTCTTGGTTCCCACCAGACATGACAGAGACCTGCAATTTCTTGAAAACTCCCTTCTCAGTCTCACCTCTAAGTATTTTGCACAGGCTGGTTCCTGTGCCTGGAACAACCTTCCAACCTTATTCCAATGGTTGGCAGAAATGGAAACCCCTCCATAAAACCCCTGGCCTGGAGTCAGGACCCTGGGCTTGGGGCTTCTCCAGAGTCCTCAGACCCAAGAGATCGGAGAGTAGCAGGAGAGTGTTCTATATAACACCACAATGCTGGAGAGCGTATTGGGTGGGGGTGGGATCGGTGAGAGCATGGACATTCTCCCCTCACCTGTATAGGGTCCACAATTACTTCTGAGTTCATGGGAACCTGTGGGGAAGAGGGAGACTATGCCAGTCAAGCAATCTTGAAGGAACCCCAAAGGCTCAACCCCATCCCATATTCCTACCCTGTTACAATGTGCCTGGGAGCTGAATGTCTACCCTCCGTGCTTCCATCTTCAAGGATGCCTCTTAACTGTGTTAGCTCAGAACAGTGCTCATTATCCGCCCCCATGGCCAACAAGAGTCTGCCCTCCATGAGCAGTCTATGGAATACTTTTTAAACCCTCGGATTCTGGCTCTCTTCTGTTCAGAACCTTCCATGGCTCCCATCACCCTCAGAATAGAGACCCAGCTGCTCAGGATGATATTCCAGGTGCAATCACTTATAAAGCGCTCTGATCCTTTCAGGCACTAAAGGCCCAGTTTTCCCAAATGCTCCAGCTGTGAACCATCTCTGAGCCTTTGCATACACTGGTCTCTCTGCCTGGAACGTCCTTCAACTCGTGCTGTCAAAATGGGTCCCAAACACGAGCGCCCCCACTGTTCTAGATATAGGGGCCTGAGCTGCAGTAACCCGAGGAATCGTTCATTCGAAGCTTTAGGATTCAGAGATGGGGGTCAGCGCGCAGACTCGCAGACGCAGCACCCACCTGTGCCGGGCCCATCGGCTCAGCCGCCGCCATCAGGCCTGTGGACTACGGAAGGGTGGCGACAAGTGCAGGAACCTGGGATCAGCTGTCCAGGGCCCAGCCCAGCGGCTAGGTCACTCAGGCAGCGCCACTGTCAAGCCTCAGGCCCACCTCTCTTCAGGGAAGAAGGCACTCTCTCACGTTTTCCCTTTTCTGTCACCTCAGGTCTGACATTGCGTTCTGGAGACTAAACCAGTGGATTAATGGAAAAGCAAACAAAATGTCCACCCGAGGATGGTAGAGGAAGTCCCGCCCTGACGTTGGTGAGGACCAACGGAAACGCCTATTTCCTGGGTTTTCATTGGCCCAGAGCCGCCAAGTTTCCTGGGTAATGTAGTTCCCACGGCACCAACACTAGTAAGCGGCGTCTCGCTTCACCTCCAGGTCAAAAGCCCAGAGAAGACCGCCAGGGGCGCGTGGAAATGGTGTCCCTCGTCTCCAAGGCCCAGACGGAGCTTAGCTTCCTCTTGAAGGAGCCATATCTGTATTTCTGGTGAACGTCGTGTTTGACATCAAAGGAATGTTTAGAGACATGATTTCAGCCTTCCTTACGCAGAGAATGCTCATCAAAAAATAAAATGGACACACCATACACTGACGTCACTCAGATTTCTATGGCTGGAAGTTAACAAATATTGTTTTCAAATGCGTGTAGCCTGATGCTCCAGAGTTAGTTTGGCGAGCCTCAGCATTTTCTGTCAGGCACAAGAAAGAAAAGACTCCAGACACCATGATGTGGAACATGGAGTGGGGATGTTTGGTGGCCTTGAAGTAAGTGAATAACGCTTCTGTCTCTTACCTCAGAAAATATTTCTCCTGTTTATACAGCAGTGATTGTGTCAAACCCAACAAGTAATACTCTTGTTCAAGATAGTATTTCATACTCCATATACAGAGATGTATTCAATATTTTAAGTGTTTTACAAGTGTCTGAAAAGACAGAATTCATCAAATGTCATATGGCAATGAAAAGGGCAACATGAACACTTTCTGTAAAGAAGAAATAACCACCAAACTAGATGTCTATACACAACAAAATGTCTTTTATGGAAGTGTGATATAAAACTATTTGAAACCAAAAATGATTATTGGAAATACATTTACACAAAAAATAATGTTTAAAATAATACTCAAGGCCAAAGAAAGTTGATCCCAGGTGAAAAGTCTGCAATGAGAGAAGAAATGAAGATGAAAAGAAATGCATCTTTTGATTAAAATAACAGCTTATTACAGTGTAAAACATAAGTAGATACACTTATTGAGTTAGAATGATGGAATTCCCGTGCGTAACCTCAACTACATATAAATTGAAAGGAGGCTAGTTGCTCAAAGTTTTAAATCTTTTATATTTCCAAGTGGAAAGTAAATGTATTACAATCCTGTATGGCACGCTAATGTGTTAAACGTTTGTAATTTTTAGCCTAAATATAATAAATACAGTCAGCGTATATACTTTTCAAACTAGAAGAGGAAATGTTTGGAATATAAATAAATAATCAATAGAAAGGTAAAATAAGTGGAACAAGTGAGGCAAAGAAAAGCACAATGTAGGATATATTTAAATTGTCAACCTAAATAACAGAGATTCTTCAAAGATGTTGAGTTCATTCAGGAATGCACAGGGGATTTGCAAATCCAGGACATGCAGGCTATAGGGACTATAGGCATATCCAGAGAGCTTGAAACAAGGAGAAGCTTTCAAAGGCAAAAGGGAAAAGTATATATAATTTGTTTTGAGATAAAAAGAATATTGGTCACAGATGTTGATGGCAGAGGTTAACACCAGTTCATTAGTGGAGAGAATCTGTCAGGCAAGTGTTCTACTAAATCTAGAGCTGTCCTTGTAACTCCTGTAGCAAGCTGCGGTTTGAGAAGTTCTTGTCAAAACTTCTTTTAACGGGAATATGTGCATTAAGAGCCCTCAGAGACAGTAATAGCTCTTAAGCGTGTGTGTTTGAGTGCCCTCTTTTCTCAGCCTCCTGGCATTATTTATTTATTTACTTATTTATTTATTTTACACAAGTCACTCATTTTGATTTTGAAAACTTTTGCAAAACCTAAATGACTATGCAATAAATACTCAAATAAGCAGTTAGTAATTTTTGATGGACCAATACACGCTTCACGAGGTATTCTCTTTTCTTCAGTGAATTTCCACAGAATTTGAATTGTGATTGAAAGCACAACTAACATTCTCAGACTCCCTACTCTGTCAGTAAGAAAAGAATCATGTTGTAGTTAGAAACGTCCAGAATCTGCTTTAGAGAAACCAAGACCTACGCTTGAAGGTTACCAGGCCCTTGACTCACCCAACTGGGCTGAGATGTCATCAGGGAACTGCATATCATCAACATCTTCTGGTTAGTCATACAGGGGTGGGATAAGGATGACAATAATTTACATTTAATAATGTCCATATCCTAGACATTCTATCAGACCTTTTATAAACACTACGCACTTTTGCCCTGTAAAGTGGATTTGTCACCTAAATTAATATGAGGAAACTGAGGCTTCTTGGGTCTATAATTTGTTTTCAGCTGTGGCTGTTAAGTGGCATAGTTGGGAATGGAGTCCAAGGAGCCATGACTAACTACTGCCCAGCATGGCCTCCTACCCTAGGTCATCTATCTGGGTAGGTTCAGAGCCCTTTCTATGTTAGACGAACAAGGCTATGAAAAATTCAACGTCCCAGGCAGCTGACAGGAGGACAAGAATGTGTCTTGCCTTTTCTTCACCACAGAAACATGAACCTTCAGCTTCATTTATTCCCTAAACGTGGGTTCCTTGGATGCCAATCAAGAATCAAAACAGGAAAAGTCCTGCTGGCCCACAAATACAGAGGGTTTGATAGGTGAAATGTTATTGCCTGAGCTTCACCGTATCATCCCAACCACCCACATATCCTGTTACCTCTGCCTCCTAATATGTCTCAGGTCATCTTCTTCTCAACACCTCCAATTTCATGCCCTTGGGCCAATCTGCCAACATTCCTGAACTACACAATGCCTTCTGCCTTGTATCCTACATCAGTTTTTTCTCTACTTCAGTTCATTCTCCACATATCATGCAGAAGATGACTTCAACACAAATCAGGTTCTATTTGGGAGAATCAGAAGCATGTTGGTGGCTAGAGGGGGAAGGGCTTCCCTCCAAACTTTAGTGTTATAACATGGTTTAGGGTTATAACATGTCCTGCATTTTCAGTGGTCCCACCAGTAATTTCTATGTTGTCTTTTTTGTCAGGCTCATTGCTATTGTCCAGCCCCTAGGATTTGTTCCTCAGCAGACGACTCCTGTAATGCCCCTGACTCAATCCACATTCTCTTCCTCCTCTCTTCTTTACAGCAAGAACTAAAATCATTTCCTTGCAAACCTAGGCCAGCGAACAGGAGATTCACAACCATGTTATCGATTTGGTGCTGCCCTTCACACTTCATGGAACATGAAAGCTCAGTGAGGGTCTGAGTCCACTTCCCAGCAGAGAGAGCATAGCCATGTGCCATTTATGTGAGAGTGCAATCTTGGTACATTTAGAGTAACTGTTTAATCCAATATGCAGATGGATGGTGTTCAATTAGGAATTCTCAAAATTTTTTTAAAAGAATTCTCAAATAAAAATCTCATATAATTCCTATTCCATTTAAAGCCAATGATTTTGTTTTCCTGTGCTTTGAAACTAGAATATCCTTGTCTCAATCCCAAGACGGAAGCCAAGCTAAAAAACAAAAGGAGCAGGACTTCACAGAAGCCCTAAGGCTCAGTGAAGGATGGGCCATTGCACATTGCACAGTCTTTTTAAAAAAGCAATAATTGTACTGCTATCCACACATCCTTGTGAGTCATTTCTCATCAGACATATATTCTAAGCCATATGCAGTACATACAGCTCTAAATTCTAGTAATCATCCTGACAGAATTCTAATGAAGGAGGTGGATGAGCATTTACCAGATTCAAATGAATGCAAACTGAAAAACAGGCAAAACTATGTTAGATGACACAATGTAAGAAATCAGAAATGCCACAAATTAGACCTCCTTGGTGGGTGAATGACTTACAGTGGGGGTTACAGAAATGCTGGTATGGCTGGGCGCAGTGACTCACACCTGTAATCCAGTACTTTGGGAGGCCTAGGTGGGCAGATCACGAGGTCAGGAGATCGAGACCATCCTGGGCAACATGATGAAACCCCGTCTCTACTAAAAATACAAAAAATTAGCTGGGCATAGTGGTGCGTGCCTGTAGTCCCAGCTACTCGGGAGGCTGAGGCAGGGGAATCGCTTGAACCTGGGAGGCGGAGGTTGCGGTGAGCCGAGATTGCACCACTGCACTCCAGCCTGGTGACAGAGTGAGACTATGTCTCAAAAAAGAAAAAAAAAGAGAAATGCTGGTATACTAACACTGTTCTTTTTTGATTGGCACACTGCTTTTAGAGATGTGTTGACTTTGGGAATATTCATTGAGCTGTACAACTACATGTTAATTTTTGTGAATGTCATTTTTAAATTAAAATGTACCAAAGGTTCATGCTAACAAACCTGAAGTGCCTATTCAATATTGTTATGCAGGCTGGATGTGATGGCTCATGCCTGTAATCCCAGAACTTTGGAAGGCCTAGGCAGGTAGATGGCTTGAGCTCAGGAGTTCAAGACTAGCCTGGGCAACATGGCAAAACTCGTCTCCGCAAAAAAAAAAAAAAAACTAGCCAGGTATGGTGGCTTGCACCTGTGGTCCCAGCTACTTAGGAGGCTGAGGTGGGAGGATTCCTTGATCCTGGGAGGTGGAGGTTGTGGTGAGCTAGGATGGCACCACTGCACTCCAGCTTAGGCAACAGAAGGAGACCCTATCTCAAATATATACGTGTGTGTGTGTGTTTGTGTGTGTGTGTATATAATTCTCCAATGTAGAATAATATATATATTATTCTCCAATGTGGAATAATAATTAATAATAATACTAATAATTCTTGGGCATTTACCCAATTGAAATAATAATTCTTGGGTATTTGCCTGATTGAAATGAAAAACTGTCTTTAACAAAAATTCTTCCAGTGATCTGGTAGAATTGTAAGAAAAAAAATTCTTTAATCCTAAGGCAAATATACAGTGGTTTTATTATTAATGTACAGCTTCTGACAAATTATTAACACATGAGGTGTATTAACTATGATATATACAGACAATGGGATACTACTCAGCAGTATAAATAAAGCATTGCTACACAAAACAAGGGTGAATCACAAATGCATTACACTAAGTGAATGAGGCCAGACTGCAAAAGCTACGTGCTGTTGGATTCCATGTACGTAACCCTGGAAATGTGTACGTTCCTAAAACTCCAAGAACACAGAAATCACATCCATGATCCTGGGGCCAGGAGTAGGGGAACGAATTAACCTCAAAGTGGCATGAGAGAGGAGGAGAGAGCTGCAAACTGACCACTGAGCACAATCATGTCCAGTTTCTCACATCACTGCTTTCCGCATGCCCTGGTCCAGCCACTGTGTCTTCCTTCCTGTTACTGCAGCTCACTAAGTTTTCTCCCACCACATCTCTTTGGCACTTGCTCTACCTTTTACCTGAATATGTTAAACTTGGTTCTTTCATAGCTGCCTCCTTCTCATTTTTTTTTTTTTGGTGTCAACTCAATTATCACCTTCAAGAAAGCCACCCACATCCAACTCATCTGAATGGGCAGTGTCCTCAGCCTTCAGTTTAAACATTTCCAACTCTGTCCTCAATACAACTGCCATTCCCTCACATTCTCCCCTTCATATCCCCTATTATTTTCATCACTACTTAGAACAACTTCTGGCATTTGTTATTTATGTTTGTCTGTTTTTTTACCATTCTAGGTTCAGTTTCCAGGTAGAATGTGGACTTGGCAAATTCTACAAAACCAGACCAATATTTTCAAGGCTTGACCTGGGAGGAGAGAATGGTGTATTTGGGTGGTATGAGCAGAGGAAAAAACTTTTTCTCAGTATTTTCAGTCATTTTCTGGTGAGTCAGTTTTCAGCAGAGCAAGGACATCCAGGTAAGTCTCAAAGATGTGGTATCTATGGAAGAGTAGATGATTGTAGTGGTTAGGAATAGCTGTACTCTTGAGTAGTTGGTGATCCTGGTTCCTCAGTTCCACTGGAGCTTCCGAAGAGTTTATAATCACCAAGCCAACATCTGCTGGGATGGTGTCTTTGAGCATAAGACTATGTTTGGGCAATAACAGGACATAGGGCTGCTTACCTGTTGTAGAGCAGAACTGCTCTTCTGAAATATTAGTCTCCTTCCTCGTTGAGGAAATGGTTATATTTTCCCATCCTGTGGCCTCATCTCCCTGCCTACTTTTCCTTATAAGAATAGTTCAGATGGGTTAGTCTTGGCTGTCTAGCTGAGGCGACCAGACTTCAAGTGTCTGAGGACCAGGTAGCCATCTCCATGGAAGTCCAGAGTTTCCAGAGCTGCTGGGTGGTGACTTCTTCCGTTAAGCTCTAACCTTGGAGAGGGCAGGAGATGTCATCAAAATTTGTTTAGTTGGTTACAGCCCTCAGCCTTCCCTCATTCCCTGCAGCTGCTCATGTGTTGAGGGTTGACTTGTGATTAGACCCTGAGGTGCATCTGCTTTTCATGCCATCTTGGATGGGTTAGACTTCCCAAACACAGAGGAATGTGCTTGCTAGCCCTGAAGGAGATATGGCCAAAGGTAGAGTCTTGGACTCAAACTTTGATGTTCACACTCCTTATAGACATGTAAATATTCCTAAAGGTTGGAAATAAAAATAGATTCCAGAAGTTAGAGAGAAAACATATAGACCCGGCATATGTTGCTTTTAAAAAATAAAATAGCTTCATGGGATTTTTTTGTGAATTCAATGAGATATAAGTGAATTTCTTATGTAGATAATGATTTTACCTAAACCAAATAATTAAATAGTCTACTTGGTCCTCACCAGTCATGTTATTTGCAATTCTACATATGAGCCTGCTTTAGTGGGTTGTCTCTTCCTGTGATAAAATTAAAATGTCTACATATACTCTTGATTTCAAAACTATTACACAATTCACTACAACTTTCAAAAGAGGTATAGTTTGTTTCTTAATTGAAACCACATCTGTGAAACAACCAGTAGTGATAAAACATGGTTTCTTTCTCTTTTTTTTAATTTATTTTTTTGAGACAGAGTCTTGCTGTGTCACCCAGGCCGGAGTGCAGTGGCACAATCTCAGCTCACTGCAACCTCTCCCTCCTAGGTTCAAGTGATCTTCTGCCTCAGCCTCCTGAGTAGCTGGGATTACAGTCACCTGCCCCCACGCCTGGCTAAAAAATATAGTTCCTAGGCATCCTTTCTTTTCACATCACCTCACATGCCTGATACACCCCATTAAGCTAACATTTGCATGACATTTTTGTTAATCATTTTGATAATCATTCTATAAATGTCTTTATAGTTTTACTACATACATATATTTTCCTAAATGATATACTGTTTCTTATTTCCAGATTCTGAATTTTCTATACATTTTACACTGTATGGGTGACTAGATTCTATAATATGTTTTTTAGGTTTGTCCACAAAGGTTCCTGTCATGATGGTCAGCTAATTTCCATAATCTATTAGATGATTAATCCAGAATCTACTCTTCTAATAGATGTTCTCAAGGAAGTGAAACATTTATTCCTGTGCTTGGTTTCAGAAGGAGGATATTATTTACATATTGTCCCACTCCTGTCATGGATTCATCTCTCCTCACTCTCCTCCTCCCCTCCCTTCCATATGCCACATAATGGTCTAACTGAAATAACTAATGCCATAGCTGCCATGGAAGGGGTAAAGAGCTTGTGTCTCTCTCTATTCTACCATGTTCTCAATCCCAATATTGACTCCCCTCCTCCTTTTCAGAGTCAAGTAGTACTGAACACCCAGTTCCAGAAAGCTCCAAGAAGGAGGGAAGGCTTCATTTTCTCTTGTCCTCATAAGTCACTCCAATGCTGTGTTGAAATTGATCATTATTCAGCCAACAGATGGAAGGGGCAGGAAAAGAAGTAGGGAAATTAGATTGACACGAGGGGACTAGATTCAATGGGAATGGATGTAGTGGGACTACACATAATAAAGGGTTGACATCATTTTTTTTATCAATAGTTGTGTGTTGTAAACAACAGTCTAGCATTCTACCCACCTGTGAGGAACTGGCTTTATATTTGGAAATGGAAGAGCAGTGGGAACATGGAGCATAAAGGGATGAAGCAGAGAAATGGAGGGGGAGTTGCCTTATGGGTTTGCCGCCTATTGTTGTGCCTGTACACCAATGTTGGGTCTTTGAGGAAGGAAAGAGCACAGATTAGCATGGGATAAAGGAGGAAAGTAAATCCTTGGGCTCCCATACTCTCTCATCACCTACATCCAGAATTCAGAGCCTTTTCTTATTGTCATACATCAGGCATTGCTTGGCCACCGTTAATTTTAATATTGGGTGTCCTTTTGTCAAAGGAAATTTGGGGATCTATACGTGGCTCTGCCCAGAGAAACCTCTTTACTGTGGCCCTGAAGATCCTCTTCAATTCCTTCAAAAGAAGGAAAGATTGGGGTATCAGCTGCAGGAAACTGAAATCCAGGCCCATCTCCAAAAACAGCAGTTTCTGGATGAGTCCGAGAGTTCTCAACCCTAATTTCTCCTCCATCTCCTATTCCGTTATCTCCATCTCCATCATCATCTCCATCTCCGTCTCCATCTCCATGTCCATCTCCATCATCATCTATCATCTCCAATCTCCATCTCCGAAGTTATGCCCACTTTCTGGACGTTTGGAGCCACGGGAACTACATTGCCCAAAAGGCGCAGCGCCGCGAGGCGGCGATCCCTGACCAATGAAAAGAGGTCTGCCCGAGCGTGCGACACGCAATGGGCGGGACTTCCGGCGTCTCCCTTTGGTGTTCACTTTCGCGACTCTCAGGTGAACTAGCCTGCGAGAAGCTGGTTGTGCGCTGAGGCGACCAGCTCCGGAAAGTGCGGTGGCGACGCACGCTGTTCTCGCCGCTCAGAGGCGGGTCTGAGGCTCGGTGGCGGCGCCCAGGGTGGCCCGGGCCCTTTCCTCGGTCATTGTCTCCCCTCCAGCTCTACTCACAGGCTCCGATGGCGGCGGCCGCCCTGAGGGACCCCGCTCAGGTGAGCGCCGCGTCCTCCTGGCCTCCCCCGAATCCTAAAGCCCTGTGAGGGCTGCCTGTTCAGGTCCCCGGGTGCAGAACTGTGGGGCGTTCGTGGGCGGCGTCCCGTTTCTGACACGCAGTGTGATGGGGTGGCAATGGAGGGCAAGGGGCCCGGCTCGCAAAGATGTGAGGCGCATTCAGCGAGTCCCGAACCTGAGGCCTCCTGGTGTCTGTAGTGGGCAGCTTGGGAAGGGACGAGGCGCGTGTCGAGCGACAGCCCGAGCAGCTGCGCTTTCATCCTGAGGGGGCCACAGTGGCCGCGGAGGGCTGGAGACAGAAGAGTGACACGATCTGTTTCTCAAAGTTTGCCAAAGGCCCCTCAAGTCAAAACAGACTGGGGTGGGGGTGAGGCGGGTGAAGACAGACCTGTGAGTAGGTAAATTCAGTAGACTAGTGGAGAGTCTACTGGGACTGGGCCATAGAGGAGGGGAAGTGATCAGATCTTGGATGGATTTCAAAAACTGAACAGACGGGAATTCCTGTTGCATCAGATGTGACTGAAAGAAAGTAGGGAATGAAGAGCCATTCTGGATTTTTATTTGTATTTTTGTTTGTTTGTTCCTGAATATCAGGAAGGATGGAGATGGGTAAGGCTGTGCAGGGAGTAGGTTTTGGACATGGTAATCCTGAGATGACCCAGAGTGGAGGTGTCGTGTCCACATGGGCAGCTTGCCCACTCACATCTGGAAGTTTGGGGAGGGATCTGGGCTGGAGATATGGTAGATATCGGCTGGTTGGGTAGAGGCCTGGACTAGGGTAAGTCCTGGGGCTCCTATTTAGGAGGGAGAATCTTAAGGTTCCCTTTCAGATGGGCCCTAAGGTGAGAGAAGGGAGAGATGGCCCTGTAGGACGGGGCTGCCTCTATAGCATGGAGTTTTGTGGTCAGAAGTGGTTCTGTCTGGTGTCTGCCGGAATGGAGGGTTATAGAATATGAAGACCCAGGACTGCATGGAGACTGCAGTGTTGAGTAGTATATAGGTTTGCCACTCCAGGCTCAGCAGTTCCTCATGTACAGTCCATATGGACAAAAGGAAACGTCAGCCAGGCTGCTGGAGCAGCCCCTTTGGTGCCTAAGTTTCCCTAGCCGTCAGCACAGGAGGGATGATCAACTGCTCCAGTAGAAGGGCTCTCAGCAGGATGGTCTTCAGGGGAGTATATAGCAGGCAGCCAGGTTGCCAAAAGGAATGGTATGTGCTCAGGTTTCTCAGACCCAGGTCCCAGATTATTAACTTGTGAATTTATGAGGTAAGTATTTAAGCACTAATTGATCATAGTTCATATACACACAGGGGCAAATAAAACAACACGGATTTATTAAGTTAAACTGATGTAAGCACTTCATAATTGGTTGTAAAGTTAGTATGCTGGAAAGTATTTGATTAAAATAAAGCACCTTAAGTATCACATTCTTAATTTAAAAGTAAGTTTAAGAAACCCATATTTTCTTTTTCTTTCTTTCTTTCTTTCTTTTTCTTTTTTTTTTTTTTTTGAGACAGAGTTTCGCTTTTGTTGCCCAGGCTAAACTGCAATGGTGCAATCTCTGCTCACTGCAACCTCTGCCTCCCTGGTTCAAGCGATTCCCCTGCCTCAGCCTCCTGAGTAGCTGGGATTACAGGCATGCACCACCACGCTCGGCTAATTTTTATATTTTTAGTAGAGACGAGGTTTCACCATGTTAGCCAGGCTGGTCTCAAACTCCTGACCTTAGACGATCTGCCCACCTCGGCCTCCCAAAGCATTGGGATTACAGGTGTGAGCCACTGCGCCTAGCCAGAAACCCACATTTTGAAAACCTACCAGTTTATTTGCGCTGAAAATGTTGACAGAAGCATTAATTATGTGTACAGTAAGAGTTGATACTTAGTCCTAGACACATAAGAATGAGTTTGATACAAACAATCGTCGTATTGAGTAAATACCATTATTATTGCCATGTTGCAGATGGCAACACCAAGGCACAGGGAAGTTGAGCACTTTTCCAAGGGCACACAACAGGTAAGAGGTATCACTAAGAACCAAAGCCCAGATTGTAGATAGTCAGGCACACCTGACTCCAGGCTAGACGAGTGGGCTTGGATGATCCTTTGGCAACATCACTGTCTGGTTCTCATGGTCTTGATTTTCCATAGGTTCCTGTGGCTGCAGACTTGCTTACAGACCATGAGGAGGTAAGTGGAGGATGTCTCAGGTCCTCACGCTCCTGCACTCCTACCTACATGGTCTTCAGAATTATGGTGTCTTGAGGCTCCTTGCTGGCTATTCTCCCTACCCTTCCATTTGAGTTCCCTGGAAGATGGTCACACACAGTCAGGGCCCTGAGTCCAGACTATATATTATTCTTATTATTTTCTTTTAAGACAGAGTTTTGCTCTTGTTGCCCAGGCTGGAGTGCAAAGGCGCGATCTCGGCTCACTGCAACTTCTGGCTCCTGGGTTCAAGCAATTCTCCTGTCTGAGCCTCCCGAGTAGCTGGGATTACAGGCATGCGCCACCACACCAGCTAATTTTGTATTTTTGGTAGAGACAGGTTTCTCCACATTGGTTAGGTTGGTCTCAAACTCCCGACCTCAGATGATCCGCCCGCCTTGGCCTCCTAAAGTGCTGGGATTACAGGCGTGAGCCACCGTGCCCAACCCAGACTATGTATTCTATGGAGAGGTTCTCATTTCTGGCAACCAATGACAGGAGGTTTAGAAGGCATAGTGATCAACATTAGAAAATACATGGAGGTAAGGTTGAGCTGGGAATGCTTAGACAACCTCAGATCTCCATTATGTCTGGGGGAAGCATCAGCGGGTATAAGGCAAACATGAAGTGATTGGCTGAGGAGCTGAGCTGAGGTGTCCTGATATGTGTGCAATTCCAAGTAGCTAAAGATGAAGCAAGAAAAAGAGCCAAGGAGGGAGGCCTTCAAAGTGGGGCTGAGGATTGGCCCTGGCAGTCAGTGCCATTGGGGGTCTGGGATGGCACGGAGTTCTGATTGCATTTGGTAAGTGCCCTCTGGATGCCATGTGTAGACTGGCATGTGATACTAGGGGAAGCACATGAGGTGATGTAGGGGGTAGTGGTTGTGGTACAAAGTATGTGCACATTCTAATAAGTGTAAACAGATGTCCCCAGGACCTTGTACTGGGGGCTTCAGGGAGAACACAAATTTGATTGTATTTGAGAAACACAGTCTAGGGGATCCAAGGTAAATTGTCTGGCAAGAGAAGAGTAGGACTCTGCATACCATGCCCAGAGCTGAGATGGACTTTATCTGCCTACCTGCCTGTTGTTGCTCAGTGGGAGCATGAGGAGAGAGTGGGCATCAGTGGCTCTGGGGCAGGGTCTCTCCTCTGAGATGGGGATTAAGGAAGAGGGTGAGCAGGGGTGGATGTTTAGGCAGATGCCTAAATTTCCCAGTAAGGAGGCTGCAGATAAACTCAACTCTGTCCATCTTAGCAGGGCTATGTGACCTTTGAGGATGTGGCTGTCTACTTCTCCCAGGAGGAATGGAGATTGCTTGATGACGCTCAGAGGCTCCTCTACCGCAATGTGATGCTGGAGAACTTTACACTTCTGGCCTCTCTGGGTAAGGTTCTCATACCCCACCCCAGCATCCTGAGCTGGGCTCGGCTTTTCCTCCTTTTCCTAGGGAGAGGTCTGTTCTTCCCAAAGCTGAACTGTGGGTACTCATTCCTTCTCCAGTATCCTGAAGTAGCTATTGTAATAGGCCTGGGCTGTGTATACTACCACCTTCTCTCCCCGAGCTGCCCCACAGCTGTGCAGGAAAGGGTTTGGGGGTCAGGAGTCTTGCAGTCAGCTTGATGGATCTTATCCCTGGTGGCCTCTCTGTGGCCTGGTGACACTGTGCAGATCTGTGGTAGTTCTATTCCCCTACATTCTGCCTGCCTCCTCTAGCCAACATACCTGGGTGTCGGTCTGTGCCAGCAATTGAGTCACCAATGTGATTGCTGTTTGACTGGGTTGTTCCTGCAAGACCCTCCTCCAAGGTTCTTTCTGTACTATTTTGTTTTCTTTCCTGTGGTCCATGATGAGATAAGTCATTCTGGCTCAGTGCTGCCACTCACCTGTCGTTTTCCTTAGGACTTGCATCTTCCAAGACCCATGAAATAACCCAGCTGGAGTCATGGGAGGAGCCCTTCATGCCTGCTTGGGAAGTTGTGACTTCAGCCATACCGAGAGGTAGTTGGTGGGTGGAGCTCAGGGAGGTGTGAACTCAGGGATGGATTCATATCATACCAGTAGGCCCAGATATTTTGATACCAAGGCAAGGTGTCGTCGCTGATTTCTATCTTTTCTTCCTTAGTCACCCATTTATATCTATTCTGATATTTGACCTAGGGTCATTCCCCACCTCTCTGTACTCCATGTTTCACCCAATCATCAGCAGAACCCTTCAGCAGTGGCTTTCACTGAATGTGTGGTGAGGTGGATGCTTATCCTTGCATAGTCCTTGAGCATCAGCTATTTGGTTGCAGTTGGTTTTTTCTGGACCTGGACATAACCTTCTGTGCCGTGTTCCTGTGTCTCCAGCAGCCAAAGTCCTGTGGAAAGCCATTTGCAGAGGATTGTGTTGGGGACACTGCCTCTCCTCCCTGTGCTATACCCCATCCTTGCATCCTTGGTGCTCATGAGGCCTCCCCAAATCCTTGAGCTGGCCAGATTCAGCACTGCACAGCAGGCCCTTCCCTGCTGAGAGCTAGCCCTCTTTATTTCTGCCAGCAGCCCCAGGCACTAATTACTGGGTGTGTTAGACACATTTGTGAGAGTGCTGCCTCCTCACACCAAAGTCTACATTTACTTCATCAACATTTCTCTTCTTTCAGGTAGTTGGCAAGGAGCCGAGGCTGAGGAGGCTCCTGAGCAGAGTGCTTCTGTAGAAGTGCTCAGTTCAAACGTTCAGCAACACCAGAAGCAGCACTGTGGAGAGAAACCCTTAAAAAGACAAGAGGGCAGGGTCCCAGTTTTGAGGAGTTGCAGAGTCCACCTATCAGAGAAGTCCTTGCAAAGCAGGGAGGTTGGGAAGGCCCTCCTGACCAGCTCAGGTGTTCTCAAGCACCAGGTGACTCACACGGGAGAGAAGTCACATAGGAGCTCCAAAAGTAGGGAGGCCTTTCATGCTGGAAAAAGGCATTACAAATGCAGTGAATGTGGGAAAGCCTTTGGTCAGAAATATTTACTTGTTCAGCACCAGAGACTGCACACTGGGGAAAAGCCTTATGAATGCAGTGAATGTGGGAAGTTATTTAGAGATATGTCCAACCTTTTTATACACCAAATAGTTCACACTGGAGAAAGGCCTTACGGGTGTAGTAACTGTGGAAAATCCTTTAGCCGTAATGCTCACCTCATTGAACACCAGAGAGTTCACACTGGAGAAAAGCCTTTTACATGCAGTGAATGTGGAAAAGCTTTCAGGCATAATTCCACACTTGTTCAGCATCACAAAATCCACACTGGAGTAAGGCCTTATGAGTGCTGTGAATGTGGAAAATTGTTTAGTTTCAACTCCAGCCTCATGAAACATCAGAGAGTTCACACTGGAGAAAGACCTTATAAGTGCAGTGAATGTGGAAAATTCTATAGCCACAAGTCCAACCTTATTAAACATTGGCGTGTTCACACTGGAGAAAGGCCTTACAAGTGCAGCGACTGTGGGAAATTTTTTACCCAATGCTCAAGCCTCATGCAACATCAAAAAGTTCACACTGGAGAAAAGCCTTTTAAGTGCAATGAATGTGGGAGATTCTTTAGAGAGAATTCCACCCTAGTTAGACATCAGAGGGTTCACACTGGAGCAAAGCCTTATGAGTGCAGGGAATGTGGGAAATTTTTTAGCCAAAGCTCAACCCTCATGCAACATCGAAAAGTTCACATTGGAGAAAAGCCTTTTAAGTGCAATGAATGTGGGAGATTGTTTAGAGAGAATTCCAGCCTTGTTAAACATCAGAGGGTTCACACTGGAGCAAAGCCTTATGAGTGCAGGGAATGTGGGAAGTTTTTTCGCCACAACTCCAGTCTTTTTAAACATCGAAGGATTCACACTGGAGAAATGCAGTGATTGTGTGAAATCCTTTAGCCAGCGTTTCAACCTCATTCAACACCAGAAAGTTCACAGTGGAAAAAATCTTGAAGGTAACAGATGGAAATCCGTTAGCCACACCTCCAGTCTCATTCAACACTAGACAGTTTACAATGTGGACAATGTAGTGAATATGGAAAAAGGTTTCAGCCAAAGGCCTAACCCTATTCAACACCAGAAAGTTTAGACTGGAGAAAGGCCTTAGGGTGACAGGTTATGTACTGTCTCTGAATCAATATGACCTCACTTAAAACAGAAACTCTGAGGATGGCCTTTATGAGGGAGCTGGCAATTGAACATCATTCATCTAAATATGCACACTGGAGGCAAGATGAGAATTCCTGACAGATTGTCCTTCCTGAGAAGACAGCCCTCTGCCTTGGAGCTCCAGAGAGAGGGAGCCCTGTATTCTTGGCTGTACCCGTCGAATGGAGTTTTGATCTCGCTGAGTTTGGAGTTGGGGGAGGAAAGGAGTGGTCTTGGTTCAAATGTGACTCACTTTTGCTGTTCTTGTGAATGTTAGATCTTCTTTAATAAATATTTATTTCCCATACACCCTTATGACCATTTCCAGAGACTGAATTGTGTTTTTATAATTTTCACCCTTTTGGCTGTGTAACAGGTCTGCAAAGCTCCTCATTCAGTTATTCTGTAAGTTGATCCAAATGTTTGAAATTTTAAGAACTTGCCAAATTGTGTTCTAAATGGTTAGCATTTCATATTTCCTCCTGGAATATATTAGATTTTCCATTTCTTCACATTACTGACAGTTTATATGTGTAGAAGTCGTAGGCCATTCATTTTAGCCATGTTACTAAGTGTGAAGTAGTATTTCATTGTAGTTCTTAATTTGTATTTTTCCGATGACTCAGTTTTGAGCATTTTTTAATGTGTTTACTTGTCACCCATATATCTTCTTTAGTCAAATGTATTTTTTGCCTGTTTTTTAAAACATTTGGTTGGTTACAAGTTCTTAATATTTCTGGAGACAAATTCCTTATTTGATATAAGCATTGTCAGTATTTTCTCATGGTCCATGGCTTTTGTTTTCTTTTCTTTTTTAAAATTTAGAGATGAGGTCGTGCTATGTTGCACAGACTAGTCTCTAACTCCTGGCCTCAAGTGATCATCCTGCCTCAGCCTCCCAAAGTGCTGGGATTACAGGCATGAGCCACCATGCTTGGCCTTGTTTTCAATTCTTAACAGTATCTTTCCTAGAGCAGACTGTCTTAATTTTATGAAGCCCAATTTATCCATTTGTTATTTTATTCATTGTGCATTTGGTGTTGCATCCTCTTACTATACCATATCTTTGCCTATAAATAAAAGCCTTGACTGAGTGCGGTGGCTCACGCCTGTAATCCCAACACTTTGGGAGGCCAAGGCGGGTGGATCACGAGGTCAGGAGATTGAGACCATCCTGGCTAACACAGTGAAACTCCCTCTCAACTAAAAATATAAAAAATTAGCTGGGCGTGGTGGCGGCTGCCTGTAGTTCCAGCTATCCTGGAGGCTGAGGCAGGAGAATGGTGTGAGCCCGGGAGGCGGAGCTTGCAGTGAGCCGAGATTGCGCCACTGCACTCCAGCCTGGGGCACAAAGCCAGACTCTGTCTCAAAAAAAAAAAAAAAAAAAAAAGCCTTATGTGAGTATGCTACTGTAATCTTATGAATCTTTTTAAATATCCAACTTCTGAAATATTTGTAGGTTTAACTACAAATAAATAATTCAATATATAGATAAATGTGTACATATTCCCTATCTTTACTGAGAGCCTAGCAAGCCATGGCATTCCAGTAGTTTTGAGCACATTTAATACCCAGTTATTGGTTTATATAATTTTTTAATAAAAGGAACCAGAACTCTTTAGAGAAGAGGCTGTTTTCAAGTTGTGGCAGAAAAGGTACAACATGATTTGAGGAAATACTGCATTGGAAAATAAATAAATGTTCACAGAATAATGTTGACATATTAGCTTTTTATTGCTATCCTGACAAATCACCACAAACTTATGGTTTAAACAACACAAATATAACAGAAGTCTCACTGGGTTGAAATCAAAGTGTTGGCATGATTATGTTCCTTTCTAGAGTGTCAGAGAGGATCTGTTTCTTGCTTATTTCAGTTGTTAGCATATTTAAGTTCTTCGTGGTTGTAGGACTGAGATTCCTTTTTCTTGATGGCATCAGCTGAGGGTCATTCCTAGAATATATAAGAACTTTTATGAAAAAGGAAGAAGTAATACCAATTGTATACAAACTTCCAAGAGGACAAAGGTTCAAAGAATTCTGGACTATATGAAAGTTAGCATTAACAGGACACTAAAGCAGGCAATGACATTAAACAAAACTATAGACCAATAATCACATGAATATAGACACAGAGCCTTAAGAAAATTTTAGCAAATTGAGGCACTCGTCCTTCAAATCACCCCCTTGGGTCTCTTCCAAGCATACTTGCCTTTCTTTCCTGTTCTAAAGCCTTTTTAAATAAACTTGCACTCATGCTAAAACAAAACAAAAAGACATTTAGCAAATTGAATCCAGCCATATACAAACAATAATAAATCATAACCTAGTGAGGCTTATCAATAATACAAGTTTGATTCAACAATTCAAACTCTTTATTAATCTATATTAGCAGACTAAAATGAAAATCTCAAAATGTAATAAAAGCATTTTACAAAATTCAAAACTAGGTTATGATACATGCAACAAATTAAACAAGATGGTGATTTCTTCAACCTGATACAGCACATCTATGAAAAACAGCTAACAGCACATTTGATATATATGTGATCAAATATTTGATAAGCTGATTTTCCCCAACATTAGGAATAACATAAATACGTCAACATTCATCACTTCTCATTAAAAAAAAAACTAATGATTGTAAAGGCAGAACCCAAACTGTCTGTATTTACATATGACATGATAATGTTGAAAATTCGAAATTATCTACTAAAAAGCTACTAGATCTAATAATTGAGTTTAGCAAGGTCCTAAGATAAAAAGGCCAGTGTATAAAAAGTAGGTGTCTATACTAGGTTGGTATATAGCTAGCAAATACATGCTTGGCAACTGAAAAAATGTACTTCACAATAGCATAAAAATATGAAATATTTAGAAATAAATTTAACAAAATATGTTCAAGAACTTTAAAACATTCCTGAGAGACATTAAACAAGGCATAAATAAATGACACAAGAAGTTCCTGAATCTGAGACTTAATACTTCGAAGTTGTCAGTTTTCCTTTAACTATCCTAATAAAAACCTAATCTTTTAAATAAAAATTTACAAATGTATTCTAAAAAGTTACATGGAAATACAAAGGGCCTGGACTAATTGCCAAAACAATTTTATAAATAAGAATAAGTTTGAAAATCTTTATGACTTCAGGACATATAAACGTACAGTAATTGAGAGTACAGTATTAGCTAAAGGACAGACAGAGATGAACAGAAGAGAATAGAGAACCCAGAAATACACTCACACAACACTCTATTGTCAATCTCTTTTCAACGAAGTTGCAAAAGTGTAAAACAACTTCAGAAAACAGTGTAGCAGCTTTAAAGGTAGCATAAGCTTACCATATAGTTTAGGAATCTTACCTATTGGGATATCCCCAAGAGAACAAAAGCATATGTTCTAGAAATACTTACACTCGCATGCTCAGCAGTTTTATTTATAAAACCCAAACACCAGAATTTGTTTTTAAAACACACACACACATACACACACACACAAACTAAAATTTCCGTGAACAGAAGAATGAATAATCAATTATGGTATATCTTAACATAAAATACCATTCAACAACATAAAAGAATAAACTATGAATATACAAGTAAAAATATCATAGATAAATCTGAAAATCCCTGAGCCAAGTGGAAGAAGCCAGACACAAAAGTTGACATACAGTATGATTCCATTTATATGAAATGAAGAAGCTGCAAAACTAGAGTAAAAGAATGCAGGTCACTGGTTATTGAGCCTGCGGTCTGAGGGGGAAGGTTCTGACTGAAAGAGTACAGGAAAACGTTATCAGGCAATGGTAATTTTCTCTATCATGACTGTGTTGGTGGTTTCATGACAGTACAGCTGACCCTTAAATAACACAGGTTTGAAATGCACAGGTCCAATTATATGTGAATGTTTTTCAATAAATATATTGGAAAAAATTTTTGAATATTTGAGACAATTTCAAAAAACCAGAATTCATTGAAATAGGTATGCCAAGAATGCATAACACAAAATATATGTAGGTTCTATTTTATCATTACAAAACCAGAGCGATATTTTCTTTTCTTTTTTTTTTTTTTGTTTTTGAGACGGATTCTCTCCCTGTCGCCCAGGCCGGAGTGCAGTGGCATGAACTCCACTCACTGCAAGCTCCACCTCCCGGGTTCACGCCATTCTCCCGTCTCAGCCTCCCGAGTAGCTGGGACTACAGGCACCTGCTACCACACCCGGCTAATTTTTTGTATTTTTTAGTACAGACGGGGTTTCACCGTGTTAGCCAGGATAGTCTCGATCTCCTGACCTTGTGATCCACCCGCCTCGGCCTCCCAAAGTGCTGGGATTACAGGCGTGAGCCACCACCTCCCTACTCTTTCTACCCAATAAATATGAAGGTCTGTGGAAGCTCAGGGTCTTTCCTCACTAGAAGCAAGAAGCCCCCTGACCCCTTCTTTAAAACAGATTTATTTTGCCTTTGTTTCCATTTCTGCATTCGTTCCCCTTCGTTCAGTCCCATAGTAACTGTGACAGGAATATGGAGCAGAAATGGATGAAGGGGAGAAATTGAGGGGGAGTTGGCTTATGGGTTTGCTGCCTGTTGTTGTGCCTTTACACCAATGTTGGGTCCTTGAGGAAGGAAAGAACACAAATGAGCATGGGGTGACAGAGGAATGTAAATCCTTGGGCTCCCCTACTCTCTCATCACCTACATCCAGAATTCAGAGCCTTTTCTTATTATCATACATCAGGCATTAATATTGGGTGTCCCCTTGCCAAAGGAAATTTAGGAAGGTATACGTGGCTCTGCCCAGTGAAACCTCTTTACTGTGGCCCTGAAGATCCTCTTCAAGTCCTTCAAAAGAAGGAAAGATTGGAGTATCAGCTGCAGGAAACTGAAATCCAGGCCCATCTCCAATTACAACAGGCTCCAGATGAGTCCGAGAGTTCTCAACACTCATTTCTCCTCCATCTCCTACTCCATCATCTCCATCTCCATCTTCTCCATCATCTCCATCTCCATCATCATCTCCATCATCTCCATCTCCATCATCATCTCTATCTCCATCATCTCCACCTCCATCATCTCCATCTCCATCATCATCTCTATCTCCATCATCTCCATCTCCATCATCATCTCTATCTCCATCATCTCCATCTCCATCATCTCCATCTCCATCATCATCTCTATCTCCATCATCTCCATCTCCATCATCATCTCTATCTCCATCATCTCCATCTCCATCATCTCCATCTCCATCATCATCTCTATCTCCATCATCTCCATCTCCATCATCTCCATCATCTCCATCTCCATCTCCTACTCCATCATCTCCATCTCCATCTTCTCCATCATCTCCATCTTCATCATCTCCATCTCCATCTCCATCATCATCTCCTACTCCATCATCTCCATCTCCATCATCTCCATCATCTCCATCTCCATCATCTCCATCATCTCCATCTCCATCTTCTCCATCATCTCCATCTTCATCATCATCTCCATCTCCATCATCTCCATCTCCATCATCATCTCTATCTCCATCATCTCCATCTCCATCATCTCTATCATCTCCATCTCCATCTCCATCATCTACCGTCTCCAATCTCCATCTCCGAAGTTATGCCCACTTCCTCGAAGTTTGGAGCCACGCGAACTACACTGCCCAGAAGGCGCCGCGCCGTGAGCCGCGATGCTTGGCCAATGAAAAGAGGTCTACCCGAGAGTGCGACGCGCAATGGGCGGGACTTCCGGCGTCTCCCCTCGGCGGTCGCTTTCGCTGCCCTCAAGAGAACTCAGCCTGCCGGAAGCTGGTTGTTCGCTGCGGCGACCAGCTCCGGAAAGCGCGGTGGGGGCGCGCTGTGTTCTCGCCGCTCAGAGGCGGGTCTGAGGCTCGGTGGCGGCGCCCAGGGTGGCCCGGGCCCTTTCCTCGGTCGTTGTCTCACCGCCACAGGCTCCGATGGCGGCGGCCGCGCTGAGGGACCCCGCTCAGGTGAGCGCCGCGTCCTCCCGGCCTCCCCCGAATCCTAAAGCCCTGTGAGGGCTGCCTGTTCAGGTCCCCGGGTGCAGAACTGTGGGGCGTTCGTGGGCGGCGTCCCGTTTCTGACACGCAGTGTGATGGGGTGGCAATGGAGGGCAAGGGGCCCGGCTCGCAAAGATGTGAGGCGCATTCAGCGAGTCCCGAACCTGAGGCCTCCTGGTGTCTGTAGTGGGCAGCTTGGGAAGCGACGAGGCGCGTGTCGAGCGACAGCCCGAGCAGCTGCGCTTTCATCCTGAGGGGGCCACAGTGGCCGCGGAGGGCTGGAGACAGAAGAGTGACACGATCTGTTTCTCAAAGTTTGCCAAAGGCCCCTCAAGTCAAAACAGACTGGGGTGGGGGTGAGGCGGGTGAAGACAGACCTGTGAGTAGGTAAATTCAGTAGACTAGTGGAGAGTCTACTGGGACTGGGCCATAGAGGAGGGGAAGTGATCAGATCTTGGATGGATTTCAAAAACTGAACAGACGGGAATTCCTGTTGCATCAGATGTGACTGTGAAAGAAAGTAGGGAATGAAGAGCCATTCTGGATTTTTATTTGTATGTTTGTTTTTTCCTGAATATCAGGAAGGATGGAGATGGGTAAGGCTGTGCAGGGAATAGGTTTTGGGCATGGTGATCCTGAGATGTCCCAGAGTGGAGGTGTCATGTCCACATGAGCAGCTGGAAAGCCTGGGGCTCGTATTTAGGAGGGAGAATCTTAAAGTTTTCTTTCAGATGGTCCCTGAGGTGAGGGAAGGGAGAGATGGGCCTGTAGGGTGGGGCAGCCTCTACAGCCTGGAGTTGCGTGGTCCGAAGTGATTTTGTCTGGTGCCTGCAGGAATGGAGGGTTATAGAGTATGAACACCCAGGACTGGATGGAGACCGCAGTGTTGGGTAGTATATAGATTTGCCACTCCAGGCTTAGTAGTTCCTCATGTCCAGTCCATATGGAGAAAAGGAGAGGTCAGCCAGGCTGGTGGAGCAGCGCCTTTGGTGCCTAGGTTTCCCTAGCTATCAGCACAGGTGGGATGATCAACTGCTCCAGTAGAAGGGAGGGCTCTCAGCAGGATGGTCTTCAGGGGAGTATATAGCAGGCAGCCAGATTGCCAAAAGGAAACCCACATTGTCTTTCTTTTTCTTTCTTTCTTTTTTTTTTTTTGAAACAGAATTCTGCTCTTATGATCTGCCCACCTCGGCCTCCCAAAGTGTTGGGATTACAGGCTTGAGCCACTGCACCCAGGCAGAAACCCAGATTTTGAAAACCTACCAGTTTATTTGCACTGAAAATGTTGACAGAAGCATTAATTATGTGTACAGTAAGAGTTGATATTTAGTCCTAGACACATAAGAATGAGTTTGATACAAACAATAGTCCTATTGAGTGAATACCATTATTGCCATGTTGCAGATGGCAACACCAAGGCACAGGGAAGTTGAGCGTTTTTCCAAGGGCGCACAACAGGTAAGAGGCATCACTAAGAACCAAAGCCCAGATTGCAGATAGTCAGGCACACCTGACTCCAGGCTAGACGAGTGGGCTTGGATGATCCTTTGGTAACATCACTGTCTGGTTCTCATGGTCTTGATTTTCCATAGGTTCTTGTGACTTCAGAGTTACTTATAGACCATGAGAAGGTAAGTGGAGGATGTCTCAGGCCCTCACCCTCCTCAACTCCTACCTACATGGTCTTCAGAATTATGGTGTCTTGGGACTCCTTGCTGGCTATTCTCCCTGCCCTTCCATTTGAGTTCCCTGCAAAATGGTCATACAGTCAGGGTCCTGAGTCCAGACTACATATTATTATTTATTTATTTATTTTTGAGACGGAATTTAGCTCTTGTTGCTCAGGCTGGAGTGCAATGGTACAATCTCGGCTCACCGCAACCTCCACCTCCCAGGTTCAAGCGATTCTCCTGTCTGAGCTTCCCAAGTAGCTGGGATTACAGGCACGTGCCGTCACGCCCAGCTAATTTTGTATCTTTAGTAGAGACGGGGTTTCTCCATGTTGGTCAGGCAGGTCTCAAACTCCCAACCTCAGGTGATCCGCCCACCTCTGCCTCCCAAAGTGCTGGGATTATAGACATGAGCCATCACGCCTGGCCCAGATTATATGTTATATGGAGAGGTTCTCATTTCTGGCAACCAATGACAGGAGATTTAGAAGGCATAGTGATCAACATTAGAAAATACATGGAGGTAAGCTTGAGCTGGGAATGCTTAGGCAACCTTAGATCTCCATTGTGACTGGGGGAAGCATCAGCAGGTATAAGGCAGACCTGAAGTGGTTGGCTGAGGAGCTGGGCCTCTATTGTTTGTATTTTTGTTTGTTTGTTTTTTCCTGGATATCAGGAAGGATGGAAATGTGGAAGGCTACACAGGGATTACGGCCCAATCTTAACAAGCTTTTTCTGCTTTGAGAACACCTGTAGGGTTAAAGGTGGAGGCTGGGAGTCCAGCAAAGAGGCTACTACAGTAGTCTGTGTGAGTGCTGGACCAGAGTGGTGGCTGTGGACGTAGGAGATGTGGTTGAAGTCTGCGTTTTTTTTGTTTTGTTTTGTTTTTGTTTTTTTGAGATGGAGTCTCGCTCTGTCGCCCAGGCTGGAGTGCAGTGGCATGATCTCGGCTCACTGCAAGCTCCGCCTCCTGGTTCACGCCATTCTCCTGCCTTAGCCTCCCGAGTAGCTGGGACTACAGGCGCCTGCCACCACGCCCAGATAATTTTTTGTATTTTTAGTAGAGACGGGGTTTCACCGTGTTAGCCAGGATGATCTTGATCTCCTAACCTCATGATCCGCCCGCTTTGGCCTCCCAAAGTGCTGGGATTACAGACATGAGCCACAGCGCCCAGCCAGAGTCTGTGTTTTTTAAGTAGATATGAGCAGATTTTCTAAAGTGTAGGGTGGGAGAAAGAGGTTAATGGTAAGAGTAATTTTCAGTGGGAATAATTAAGTTAGGTTTTGGCCATGTTGATATGAGATGTTCCAGAGACCCTTGAGTGGATTCATTGAGTGGGCACCTGGACAGAGAAGTCTGGAGTTCAGGTGAAGGGTTCAGATTGGAAACCCACATGGTACAGTTGGTGTATGGACCAAATGGAGCAGTGTAGCAGATTTAGGAGGGAGCATCTTGAGGTCCTATTGGTAATGCCATTAGGTAATAAGGGAGAATGTATAGGGGCCAAGAACTGGGTCTCTTGCTTGGATACCTGGATGGGAGTGGTGGGTTTCACAAGGACATGAGGGAGAATGGTGGCCATGGGGAAAGGGATGTAGGGGTAAGGAGGGTCTGACTAGTGGCCAAAGTTCCTGTGGGGATAGACATGAGATGGACATGAAGATGAAGCTATAATGAGGTAAGATGACAGGAAGGCAGGCACTGCTGCTTATTCATCCAACTGTGGGATCACAAGGCTTTTGTTTTTACCTGGACCTGGGGAGTTTCTCAGGCTGCTGGATTAGCTCAAGATCAAATGAGGTCATCTGGGAGAATTGCTGGGCCTGGTTTGGGAGACGTGGGCTTTTTTTTTTTTTTTTTAAGATGGAATTTCGCTCTTGTTGCCTAGACTAGAGCGCAATGGCAAGATCTCGGCTCACGGCAACCTCCACCTCCCGGGTTCAAGCTGTTCTCCTGCCTCAGCCTCCCGAGTAGCTGGGATTACAGGCATGCGCCACCACCCCCAGGTTAATTTTGTATTTCGGGTAGAGACGGGGTTTCTCCATGTTGTTCAGGCTGGTCTCGAACTCCTGATCTCAGGTGATCCACCTGCCTTGGCCTCCAAAAGTGGCAGGATTACAGGCATGAGCCACCATGCCTGGCCTGGCCTTCGATTCTAATGAGAGTCAGAGGAACGCTGACATTGGGCAGGAACAGCTTTTCAACACAGAAATGGAAGAGTGCCAAAGGTGTCCAGATATGCGTGCAGTTCCAAGTAGCTGAAGGTGAAGCAACAAAAAGAGCCCAGTAGAGAGGCCTTCAAAGTGGGGCTGAGGGTTGCCCCTGGTAGTCAGTGCCATTGGAGGTCTAGGAAGGGATGGAGTTCTGATTGCATTTGGTGAATGCCCTCTGGATGCCATGTGTAGACTAGAATGTGATGACGCTAGGGGAGGCACATAAGGTGGTGCAGGGGGCAGTGGTTGTGGTACAGAGTATGTGCACATTCTAATGAGTGTAAACAGATGTCCCCAGGGACCTTGTATTGGGTGCTTCAGGGAGAACACTGACACAAATTTGATTGTATTTGGGAAACACAATCTGGGGGATCCAAGGTGAGTTGTCTGGCAAGAGAAGAGTAGGACTCTGCATACCATGCCCAGAGCTGAGATGGACTTTATCTGCCTACCTGCCTCTGCTTGCTCAGTGGGAACATGAAGAGAGAGTGGGCATCAGTGGTTCTGGGGCAGGGTCTCTCTTCTGAGATGGGGATTAAGGAAGAGGGTGAGCAGGGGTGGATGTTTAGGGGGATGCCTAAATTCCCCAGTGAGGAGACCGCAGATAAACTCAACTCTGTCCATCTTAGCAGGGCTATGTGACCTTTGAGGATGTGGCTGTCTACTTCTCCCAGGAGGAATGGAGATTGCTTGATGACGCTCAGAGGCTCCTCTACCGCAATGTGATGCTGGAGAACTTTACACTTCTGGCCTCTCTGGGTAAGGTTCTCACACCCCACTCCAGCATCCTGAGCTGGGCTCGGCTTTTCCTCCTTTTCCTAGGGAGAGGTCTGTTCTTCCCAAAGCTGAACTGTGGGCACTCATTCCTTCTCCAGTATCCTGAAGTAGCTATTGTAATAGGCCTGGGCTGTGTATACTACCACCTTCTCTCCCCGAGCTGCCCCACAGCTGTGCAGGAAAGGGTTTGGGGGTCAGGAGTCTTGCAGTCAGCTTGACGGATCTTATCCCTGGTGGCCTCTCTGTGGCCTGGTGACACTGTGCAGATCTGTGGTAGTTCTATTCCCCTACATTCTGCCTGCCTCCACTAGCCCACATACCTGGGTGTCGGTCTGTGCCAGCAATTGAGTCACCAATGTGATTGCTGTTTGACTGGGTTGTTCCTGCAAGACCCTCCTCCAAGGTTCTTTCTGTACTATTTTGTTTTCTTTCCTGTGGTCCATGATGAGATAAGTCATTCTGGCTCAGTGCTGCCACTCACCTGTCGTTTTCCTTAGGACTTGCATCTTCCAAGACCCATGAAATAACCCAGCTGGAGTCATGGGAGGAGCCCTTCATGCCTGCTTGGGAAGTTGTGACTTCAGCCATACGGAGAGGTACTTGGTGGGTGGAGCTCAGGGAGGTGTGAACTCGGGGATGGGTTTGTATCATACCAGGAGTCTTTCTAGTGGGCCCAGATATTTTGATACCAAGGCAAGGTGTCGTCGCTGATTTCTATCTTTTCTTCCTCAGTCACCCATTTATATCTATTCTGATAGTTGACCCAGGGCCATTCCCCACCTCTCTGTCCTCCATGTTTCACCCCATCCTCAGCAGCACCTTTCAGCAGTGGCTTTCACTGAATGTGTGGTGAGGTGGGCGCTTATTCTTGCATAGTCCTTGGACACCAACTATTTCATTCCAGTTTTTTTTTTTTTTTTTTTTTTGACAGAGTCTTGCTCTGTTGCCTAGGCTGGAGGACAGTGGCGTGATCTTGGCTCACTGCAAGCTCCGCCTATCAGGTTGATGCCATTCTCCTGCCTCAGCCTCCTAGTAGCCAGGACTACAGGCGCCTGCCACCATGCCCGGCTAGTTTTTTGTATTTTTAGTAGAGACTGGGTTTCACCATGTTAGCCTGAATGGTCTCGATCTCCTGACCTCGTGATCTGCCCGCCTTGGCCTCCGAAAGTGCTGGGATTACAGGCATGAGCCACCGCGCCCATCCTGCAGTTGTTTTTTTCTGGACCTGGATATAACCTTCTGTGCTGTGTTCCTGTGTCTCCAGCAGCCAAAACCCTGTGGAAAGCCATTTGCAGAGGATTGTGTTGGGGACTCTGCCTCTCCTCCTTGTGCTACGCCACATCCTTGCATCCTTGGTGCTCATGAGGCCTCCCCAAATCTGTGAGCTAGCCAGGTTCAGCACTGCACAGCAGGCCCTTCCCCACCAAGCGCTAGCCCCCTCATTCTGCAAGCAGTCCCACACACTAATTACCAGGTGTGTCAGACACATGTGTGAGAGTGCTGCCTTCTCACACCAAAGACTACATTTACTTCATCAACATTTCTCTTCTTTCAGGTAGTTGGCAAGGAGCCGAGGCTGAGGAGGCTCCTGAGCAGAGTGCTTCTGTAGAAGTGCCCAGTTCAAACGTTCAGCAACACCAGAAGCAGCACTGTGGAGAGAAACCCTTAAAAAGACAAGAGGGCGGGGTCCCAGTTTTGAGGAGTTGCAGAGTCCACCTATCAGAGAAGTCCTTGCAAAGCAGGGAGGTTGGGAAGGCCCTCCTGACCAGCTCAGGTGTTCTCAAGCACCAGGTGACTCACACGGGAGAGAAGTCACATAGGAGCTCCAAAAGTAGGGAGGCCTTTCATGCTGGAAAAAGGCATTACAAATGCAGTGAATGTGGGAAAGCCTTTGGTCAGAAATATTTACTTGTTCAGCACCAGAGACTGCACACTGGGGAAAAGCCTTATGAATGCAGTGAATGTGGGAAGTTATTTAGCCATAAGTCCAACCTTTTTATACACCAAATAGTTCACACTGGAGAAAGGCCTTATGGGTGTAGTGACTGTGGAAAATCCTTTAGCCGTAATGCTGACCTCATTCAACACCAGAGAGTTCACACTGGAGAAAAGCCTTTTACATGCAGTGAATGTGGAAAAGCTTTCAGGCATAATTCCACACTTGTTCAGCATCACAGAATCCACACTGGAGTAAGGCCTTATGAGTGCTGTGAATGTGGAAAATTGTTTAGTTTCAACTCCAGCCTCATGAAACATCAGAGAGTTCACACTGGAGAAAGACCTTATAAGTGCAGTGAATGTGGAAAATTCTATAGCCACAAGTCCAGCCTTATCAATCATTGGCGTGTTCACACTGGAGAAAGGCCTTATGAGTGCAGTGAATGTGGGAAATTTTTTAGCCAAAGCTCAAGCCTCATGCAACATCGAAAAGTTCACACTGGAGAAAAGCCTTTTAAGTGCAATGAATGTGGGAGATTCTTTAGTGAGAATTCCAGCCTTGTTAAACATCAGAGGGTTCACACTGGAGCAAAGCCTTATGAGTGCAGGGAATGTGGGAAATTTTTTCGCCACAGCTCCAGTCTTGTTAAACATCGAAGGATTCACACTGGAGAAATACAATGATTGTGAGAAATCCTTTAGCTGGTGTTTCAACCTCATTCAACACCAGAAAGTTCACAGTGTAAAAAAGTCTTGAAGGTTACTAATGGAAATCCATTAGCTACACCTCCAAACTCATTCAACACTGGACAGTTCGCAGAGTGGACAATGTAGTGAGTATGGTAAAAGGCCTCAGCCAAAGGCCTAACCGTATTCAACACCAGAAAGTTTAGACTGGAGAAAGGCCTTAGACTGTTGCTGAATCAATATGACCTGACTTAAAGCAGAAACAGCCAGGCGTGGTGGCTGACACCTGTTATTCTCACCACTTTGGGAGGCTGAAGCGGGCGGATCACAAGGTCAGGACATCGAAACCATCCTGGTTAACACGATGAAACCACATCTCTACTAAAAATACAAAAATTTACTGGGCATGGTGGTGGGCGCCTGTAGTCCCAGCTACTCAGGAGGCTGAGGCAGAAGAATGGCATGAACCTAGGAGGCAGAGTTTGCGGCGAGCTGAGATCACGCCACTGCACTCCAGACTGGGTGACAGAGTGAGACTCTGTCTAAAAAAAAAAAAAAAAATTAGCCTGGCGTGGTGGCAGGCAACTAGTCCCAGCTACTTGGGAGGCTGAGGCAGGAGATTTGCTTGAACCCGGGAGGCGGAGGTTGCATTGAGCTGAGATCACGCCACTGCACTCCAGCCTGGGTGATAGAGTGAGACTTCGTCTCAAAAAAAAAAAAAAAAAAAAAACAACCCAGAAACTCTTGAGGGTGATCTTTATGAGGGAGCTGGCAATTGAACGTCATTCATCTAAATATGCACACTGGAGGCAGGATGAGAATTCCTGATAGATTGTTCCTCCTGAGAAAATAGCCCTCTGTCTTGGAGCTCCAGAGAGAGGGAGCCCTGTATTGGCTGCACCAGTCGAATGGAGTTTTAATCTCACTGAGTTTGGAGTTGGGGGAGGAAAGGAGTGGTCTTGATTCAGATGTTACTCTCTTTTGCTGTTCTTATGAATGTTAGATCTTCTTTAATAAATATTTACTTGCCATAAACCCTTATGTCCGCTTCCAGAGACTGAATTGTGTTTTTATAATTTTCACCAGTTTGGCTGCGTAACAGGTCGGCAAATCTCCTCACTCAGATATTCTGTAAGTTGATCCAAATGTTTGAAATTTTAAGAACTTGCCAAATTGTGTTCTAAATGGTTAGCATTTCATATTTCCTCCTGGAATATATTAGATTTTCCATTTCTTCATATTACTGACAGTTTACATGTATGGAAGTCATAGGCCATTCATTTTAACCATTTTACTAAGTGTGCAGTAGTATTTCATTGTAGTTCTTAATTTGTATTTTTCCAATGACTCAGTTTTGAGCATTTTTAAATGTGCTTATTCGTCACACATATATCTTCGTTAGTCAAATGTCAGTTGGTATTTTTTGCCTGTTTTTTTAAATATTTGGTTGCAAGTTCTTAACATTTCTGAAGACAAATTCCTTATTTGATATAAGCGTTGGCAGTATTTTTTCATGGTCTGTGGCTTTTGTTTTCTTTCTAAAAAATTAGAGTTGAGGTCTTGCTATGTTACATAGACTAGTCTCTAACCCCTGGCCTCAAGTGATCATCCTTCCTCAGCCTCCCAAAATGCTGGGATTACAGGCATGAGCCACCATGCTTGGCCTTGTTTTCAGTTCTTAACAGTATCTTTCCTAGAGGAGATTGTCCTAATTTTTATGAAGCCCAGTTTATCCATTTGTTATCTTATTCCTTGTGCATTTGGTGTTCTATTCTCTTACTATACCATATCTTTGCCTATAAATAAAAGCCTTATGTGAGTATGCTACTGTAGTCTTAGGAATCTTTTTAAATATCCAACTTCTGAAATATTTGTAGGTTTAACTACAGATAAAGAATTCGTTGTATATAGATAATGTGTACATATTCCCTATCTTTTGTGAGATATCCTAGCAAGCAGTGGCATTCCAGTAGCTTTGAGCATATTTAATGCCCAGTTATTGGCTTATATACTTTTTTAATAAAAGGAAGCAGAACTCCTTAGAGAAGAGGCTGTTTTCTGGTTGTGGCAGAAAAGGTACAACATGAGTCTAGGAAATATTGCATTGGAAAGTAAAGAGATGCTCACAGAATAATGTTGATGTATTAGCTTTCTATTGCTATCCTGACAAATCACCACAAACTTACGGTTTAAACAACACAAATATATTATCTTACAGTTCTTTAGGTCATAAGTATAACACAGGTATCACTGGGTGAAAATCAAAGTGTTGGCATGATTGTGTTCCTTTCTAGAGTCTCATGGAGAATCTGTTTCTTGCTTATTTTGAGTTGTTAGCATATTTAAGTTCTTTGTGGTTGTAGGACTGAGATTCCTTTTTCTTGATGGCATCAGCTGAGGGTCATTCCTAAAACATGTAAGAACTTTTATGAAATATTAAAGGAAGAAGTAATACCAATTATATACAAACTCTTCCAAAAAGAGAAAAGTTCAAACACTTCTGAACTATATGAAAGTTATCATTAACAGGACAGCAAAGAGGCAATGACATAAAACTATAGACCAATAACCACATGAATATAGACAGAGCCTTAATAAAATTTTAGCAAATTGAGGCACTTGTCCTTCAAATCACCCCACTGGGTCTCTTCCAAGTATACTTCCCTTTCTTTCCTGTTGTAAAGCCTTTTTAAATAAACTTGCACTCATGCTAAAACAAAACAAAAAGACATTTAGCAAATTGAATCCAGCCATATAGAAACAATAATAAATCATAACCTAGTGAGGTTTATCAAGAATAGAAGTTAGATTCAACAATTCAAACTCTTTGTTAATCTGTATTAGCAGACTAAAATGAAAATCTCAAAATGTAATAAAAGCATTTTACAAAATTCAAAACTCGGTTATGATACACACAGCAAACTAGAACAAGATGGTGATTTCTTCCACCTGATACAGCACATCTATGAAAAGCAAACAGCTAACAGCACATTTGATATATATGTGATCAAATATTTGATAAGTTGATTTTCCCCAACATTAGGAATAACATAAATATGTCAACATTCATCACTTCTCATTAAAAACAAAAAGTCTTAAGATTGTAAAGGCAGAACCCAAACTCTTTATTTACATATAACATGATAATATTGAAAATTCTAAATTGTCTACTAAAAAGCTACTAGATCTAATAATTGAGTTTAGCAAGGTCCTAAGATAAAAAGTCCAGTGTATACAAAGTATATATCACTATTCTAAGTTGGTATATAGCTGGCAAATACATGCTTGGCAACTGAAAAAATGTACTTCACAATAGCATAAAAATATGAAATATTTAGAAATAAATTTAACAAAATATGTTCAAGAATTATAAAAATAAAACATTCCTGAGAGACATTAAGGAAGGCATAAATAAATGACACAAGAAGTTCCTGAATCTGAGATTTAATATTTTTAAGTTGTCAGTTTTCCTTTAACTGTTCTATAGGTTGAGACGATCCCAATAAAAACCTAATCTTTTAAATAAAAATTTACAAATGTATTCTAAAAAGTTACATGGAAATACAAAGGGCCTGGACTAATTGCCAAAACAATTTTATTTATTTTATTTTATTTTATTTATTTTTTTTTTTTTTTTGAGACGGAGTTTCGCTGTCACCCAGGCTAGCATGCAGTGGCATGATCTCGGCTCACTGCTGTGTCCGCCCCCTGGGATTCATGCCATTCTCCTGCCTCAGCCTCCTGCGTAGCTGGGACTACAGGCGCCCGCCACCTCGCCCGGATACTTTTTTGTATTTTTTAGTAGAGACAGGGTTTCACCATGTTAGCCAAGATGGTCTCGATCTCCTGACCTCGTGATCCGCCCGCCTCAGCCTCCCAAAGTGCTGGGATTACAGGCGTGAGCCACCATGCCCGGCCAACAATTTTATAAATAAGAATAAATTTGAAAACCTTTATGACTTCAAGACTTATAAATGTACGGTAATTGAGAGAGTACAGTATTAGCTAAAGGACAGACATAGAGATGAACAGAAGAGAATAGAGAACCCGGAAATACACTCACACAACACTCTATTGTCAATCTCTTTTCAACAAAGTTGCAAAAGTAGTAAAACAACTTCAGAAAACAGTGTAGCAGCTTTAAAGGTAGCATAAACTTACCATATAGCTTAGGAATCTTACCTATAGGGATATCCCCAAGAGAACAAAAACATGTGTCCTAGAAATACTTACACTTGCATGCTCAGCAGTTTTATTTATAAAAGCCAAACACTAGAAGCTGTTTTTCACACACACACACACACACACACACACACACACTCAAAACTAAAATGTCCATGAACAGAAGAAGGAATAATCAATTATGGTATATCCTTAAAATACCATTCAACAACATAAAAAATAAACTATGAATACAAACAAAAACAGCATAGATAAAAAAAGCCCTGAGCTGAGTGGAAGAAACCAGACACAAAAGTTGACATACAGTATGATTCCATTTATATGAAATGAAGAAACTGCAAAACTAGAGTAAAAGAATGCAGATCACTGGTTATTGGGCCTGTGGTCTGAGGGTGAAGGTTCTGACTGAAAGAGTACAGGAAAATGTTATCAGGCAATGGTAATTTTCTCTATCATGACTGTGTTGGTGGTTTCATGACAGTACAGCTGACCCTTAAATAACACAGGTTTGAAATGTACAGGTCCAATTATATGTGAATTTTATTTCAATAAATATATTGGAAAGTTTTTTGAATATTTGAGACAATTTCCAAAAACCAGAATTCATTGAAATAAGTATGTCAAGAATGCATAATACAAAATATATGTAGGTACTATTTTATCATTTACTACCATAAAATATACATAAATCTATTATACAAGGTTAAAATTAGTCAAGAGTCACATAAACACAGACTGTACTTGGTGCTTCCAGAGAAATGTAAACAAACACAAGATGCAGTATTTTTTTTTTTTTTTTTTTTGAGATGGAGTCTCTCTCTGTCACCAGGCTGGAGTGCAGTGGCATGATCTTGGCTCACCGCAACCTCTGCCTCCCAAGTTCAAGCGATTCTCCTGTCTCAGTCTCCGGAGTAGCTGGAACTACATGTGTCCACCACCATGCTGAGCTAATTTTTGTATTTTTTAGTAGAGACAGGGTTTCACCACGTTGGTCTGTGTTGGAGGTCGAAAGAATTAGGGTCATGACCAACTCAGTATGCCACTGGAGACTATATGAGCAAACAACAAACTAGTCTCATGAATGCAGTATGTTGGCAAGCCTACAACTGTGTCTGCAGCCAGATGGAATGCTAAGGGCAGTCACACCCCAGGTGCAGTGTTCCTTGTGGTTATCTACAGGAACATCTGGAGTCTGTTGTATAAAGAAAGCAATTATGTGAGCCTGTGATAAATCAAGCAGCTGACCAACTGTTACGTCTTCCTCCCTGTGGATTCTACCTAATAAATACAAAGGGCTGTAGAAGCTCAGGGCCCTTGTTCCCTAGAAGCAAGGAGCCCTCTGACCCCTTCTTTAAAACAGATCTTTTTGTCTTCATTTCTGCATTTGTCCTTCTTCATTCAGTCCCGAACCGACAGCCACAAGTGGTGCCCGAACAGGGACGTGAGTGAAGAAGGTCTGCTGGAGCAGAGAAAGAAGGTCTGCTGGAGCAGAGAAAGTGAAACTGACCAGAAGAATGAGAAACCCCAGGACAAGTCTGCTGGCAGTGGATATAAGGTCAGTGCCCTAAAGAGGTACTGGGAGTGGGAAGTTTCTGAATCAGGGTAACATAGGGCAGAATTTGTCTGCTGAAGAGCAACATTATATGCAGTCACTTAAAGGTTTACTTAAACAATCTGGTGCTCAGGTTAGTTCTCAAACACTAGCTAAGCTGCTGCAGGAGGTTATCACGCATAACCCGTGGTTTCCACAGACAGACACTCTTGATGTGGAAAACTGGGGTGAAGATTTGCTTACGGCATAGGATATGAGACTTACAAATGAAACTATTGGCAATCCAGGATTTAAAATGTTAAAGAAAATGGGATATCAGAGCAGAAAAGGCTTAGGAAAGTCCCTACAGGAAAACCCTGATCCTATATCAATAACTGGGCAAACAGATAGAAAAGGGCTAGGTCATCAGACTTCTGATGTGGGTCATTGATATTTCTCCTCCACCCACTGCTTTGCCACTAGAGTGGCTAACAAACCTGTATGGGTGGATCAATGGCCCCTTTCACAGGAGAAACTAACTCAACTCCATCAGCTAGTAAAAGAGCAATTGGATGCAGGACGTATTGAAGAGTCAGCGCCTGGAATTCACCAGTATTTGTAATACCAAAAAAGTCAGGAAAATGGGGACTGCTACATGATTTGAGAGCTATTAATGCACAGATTAAACCAATGGGTGCATTACAGCAAGGTCTGCCATCCCTGGCAGGCATTTCCAAGAGACTGGCCTCTTGTAGTAATAGATCTTAAAGATTGTTTTTTTACTATACTATTACATCAGCAGGATAGGCCTGGATATGCCTTCTCTGTGCCTTCTGTTAATCAAAGGGAGCCTGTCTCTTGTTATCAATGGAAAGTTTTGCCCCAAGGCGTGCTTAACAGTCCTACATTATATCAGAATTTTGTAGGAAAGGCATTAAAGTAGCCTTGTAATGTGTTTCCCACTGGCTATGTCATTCATTATATGGATGATATTCTTTTGGCCGCTCCTACAGATCAAATCTTACATCAGTTATTCAGAGAAACAAAACAGGCTTTGACTAAATGGAATCTCAAAATAGCTCCTGAAAAGGTGCAAACCACCTCCCCATACCAGTACTTAGGCACTATTATTACTGAAAGAAGTGTTCAGCCTCAGAAAGTAGTCATCTGTAGGGACAGATTACAAACTTTGAATGATTTCCAACAATTATCAGGGGACATTAATTGGCTGCACCCAATGCTAGGTATTGCTACTTATTAACTCAAACACCTTTATCAGACCCTCCAAGGAGATTCTTCATTAGACTCTCCTCGGCAACTTACTAAGGAGGCAGAAGCTGAATTATAGCTTGTAGAACAGATGCTTCAGCAACAACATGCCACCCGGTTACAGCCACAAAAGCCTTTGCTTCTGTTTATTCTTCCTACCCCTCATTCTCCAACAGGACTTTTAGGCCAATTCATACACAAATCTGTAATAGTATTAGAATGGCTTTTTTATCCAATCAGACAGTGAAATCTTTGCAAATTTATCTTTCTTTAATTACTCAACTTATAACAATAGGTAGGCATAGATCAAAAATGTTTATGGGATGTGATCCAGACAAAATTATTGTTCCCTTGGATTCCCAACAACAGGCCACAGCATGGGAAATGTGGACTGCATGGCAAATCACTCTCACAGATTTTGTAGGAATAATAGATAACCATTATCCATCAGACAAAATTTTGCAATTTTATGAAGTTCACCCTTTTACCCTTCCTGTAATCACTCATCACAAGCCTATTCCAGGCAGACAGACCTATTTTACTGATGACTCTTCTAAAGGCTGTGCAGCTATTTATGGACCTAAGCATACTGAAACAATAAAGACCTCTGGAGTTTCAGCTCAATGCTCAGAATTAGTGGCAGTTATTCAAGTTTTACAGCTCACCGCTTTGTCTCCTATTAACATTGTCTGTGATTCAGCCTATATTGTAAATGTAGCCAGTCACATTGAGACTGCCACTATTGAAAGCACCCTAGAACCAGAGCTATATAATTTGTTTCTAAGACTTCAACAAACTGTTCACTCTCATGCTGCTCCTTTTCATATTTCTCATATTCACTGTCACACACAACTTCCTGGACCACTATCTCTAGGTAACAATAAAGCAGATAAACTAATCGGTTCTGTATTTCAACAAGCCCAATCTTCTCATGCATTCCCGCATCAAAACACCTCTGCCCTTACTTGTATGTTTCATCTGCCTCGCAGCCAGGCTTGAGCTATTGCGCAAGCCTACCCCACTTGCCAGCCTGTCCCTGGCATTGCACCCGTGGAAGGATGTAACCCACTAGGCTTGGCTCCATATGAAATCTGGCAGATGGATGTTACACATATAGCAGCCTTTGGCAAACTCAGCTATGTTCATGTGACTACAGACACTTACTCCCATATGCTACATGTCACGTGCCAAACTGGGGAAACAGCTGGTCATGTCTGATGACATTGTCTGTCATCTTTTGCCCACATGGGGGTCCCTACACAATGAAAAACTGACAATGGACCTGCTTATGTTAGTCATGCTTTTCAAAATTTTTTACAGTTATGGGCAATCACTCATAAAACAGAAATTCCTTACAATCCTCAAGGACAAGGAATCATAGAGTGGGCACATCAAACATTACAATGCATGTTGAAAAAACAAAAATGGGGACTAGGAGACCAGCTACCACCTCAAACAAAATTACATTTAGCCTTATTTACTTTAAATTTTTTGACTCCTGGTATGGATATTAAGACTCTGGCAGAATGACATTGGCAAATGTTAGAGGGAAAAAGGAAAGTTTACCCAAAGGTATTACAGAAATCCCCAGAAGAAGGACAATGGAAAGGCCCGGTAGACTTACTGATATGGGGACGAGGGTTTGCTTGTGTTTTTACAGGAGATGGACAATCCGTGTGGGTGCCCTCAAGGTGTGTCCGACAATGGAACAGGAGACTGGAGAAATCCATGGATCTCAACTGTGGGCCCAGCTCCTCCAGTACGAGCCATGAGCCAGTTGAATCTGAATGCAAAGACAGAACAAGGACGACTGGAGTCACACTGACATCAACCCCCATAACATGGGGACAGCTCAAGAAAACCACACAGGAAGCTGAGAAACTGCTGGAGCAAAACCCCTGACTCCATGTTTATGGCCATGCTAGCTGTAATATCCTGTGCGGTATGTTTTCCCTGTGCAGAGGCAAAAACTTATTGGGCATATATTCCTAACCCACCAGTAGTACCACCGGTACTCAGGAGCGACACTCCTCCTGAGATATATCATGATCAGGGAGCGTGGACACCAGGACCCCTAACTCCCCCTGACAGAGAGTGATTAGATTCTCAGAACAATGGTATCAATTATACTGCACCATTGGAGGGACTTCTTTATGTGTCACCCAGGATGCATCACTCAACCGCAGTTGCCTTGCAATTCAGTCCCAAGCATGCTTGAGTTACCATGGAAAAATTATGTACCTATTAGGCCTTAGCTCTATTAATATTACTGGTGTAGTTATTAATCACTCCTGGCCCCATCACCCAAATTGTATTGATTGTACAGAATGGGCTCCCTTTGATAATTCTCACCCCTGTCCTTGGACTCAGTGTCTTGGCCCCTTAGCTAGACAACAGTCCATGTTAATGGGAGACATTATCGACTGGGGTCCCCATGGTCATTTAGATGGGAGAAGTGAGAATCAGACCTCATGGCATAAATTTTGCTGGCACTGGTGGCGAAACTTGAACATCTCTTCGCTACATCCCAATCTGCTACACAACTTGCTTGGCACAGAATGGGCTTTATCCCACCTTTGCCTCAATGGCATTATCAAGGAAAGAGAGGTCCAATTCAGGAGTCAATATGGAAGACAGCACTCCCATTTATGAATGGCAGCATTTGGGTTGGGACACTATCCAATAATAGTAATAATGCTCAATGCAGTTTTAATGTTACCTTTGTAGAAAATACTACCACACAGTTTACAATTTGTATTTTTAATCCATATGTTTTTCTAGCAGCAAAAAAGGACCAACTCCGGGTAAACAATGCCCAATCGATTTGTGATGCCTGTCAACTGTATCATTGCCTTAATCATAGCACAATACAAACACACAGCATATCCACCCTAATAATTCTAGGTCACATTCCCGGATTATAGATTCCTGTAAATCTGTCCGAGCCTTGGGAGGCCACCCCCGCTTTACATTTTGTAAAACTCCTTCTTATTCAGCTTACTCATCGTGCTCGTAGAGCTTTAGGCATGATAATTTTTGCTATAATTTCCCTAGTCACACTAATAACCTCTGCTGTGTTGTCCTCAGTAGCACTGCACAGCTCCATTCAAACAGCTCAATGTGTGAAAAATTGGATGTGCACAGCCGACCAGGAATGGATGCTTCAAAATAAAATTAACACCAAGATACAAACAGAAGTGGCAATGTTAAAGACTACTGTTCTGTGGCTAGGAGAACAAATACAAAGCCTGAAGTTGCAGCAGCAATTGCATTGTCATTTTAACCCTATTCATATTTGTGTAACTAATTTGGAATATAATCAAAGTGAATATCCGAGGAACTTTGTAAAGGCCCATTTACAGGGAGTTTTACATTCAATGTTACTTTTGATATTAATGATTCACAAAGTAAAATCCTTAACTTGAATAAGCAGACTCAAGTGCTTCAGCCCTCTTTAAAAGCTTGGGCAGAATTCCAGCAAGGTTTAGGGAGCCTTAACCCTTGGACCTACTTCAAACAGCACCTCAATGTCTTTTTTGTGATTATCGGAATAATGTTATTATGTTTCTGTTTTTTGTTCATAGTCTGTAAAATCAGCTGGACCACCAACCGGCAATTGAGAGCTGCACAGCCTGCAATTACCTTTATTCAATTAATACAAAAACAGAAAAGGGGGGAGGTTGGAGGCCGAAAGAATGAGGGTCGTGACCAACTCAGTATACCACTGGAGGCTCTGTGAGCAAACAGCAAACTGTTCTCATGAATGCAGGATGCTGGCAAGCTGACAACTGCATCTGCCACCAGAAGGAATGCTGAGGGCAGTCATACCCCACGTGCAGTGTTCCTTGTGGTTATCTATAGGAACATCTGGAGGCTGTGGTATAAAGAAAGCAATTATGTGAGCCCGTGATAAATCAAGCAGCTGACCAACCACTACCTCTTCCTCCCTGTTGATTCTACCTAATAAATACGAAGGGCTGTAGAAGCTCAGGGCCCTTGTTCCCTAGAAGAAAGGAGCCGCCTGTCTCCTTCTTTAAAACAGATCTTTTTGTCTTTGTCTTCATTTCTGCATTTGTTCTCTTTTGTTCAGTCCCAAACCGACAGCCATAGGCCAGGATGGTCTTGATCTCTTGACCTCATGATCTGCCCACCTCGGCCTCCCAAAGTGCTGGGAGCCACCACACCCAGCCAAAGATGTAGTATTAAGTCATAATCGTGCATGTGTGTATGTGTGTGTTTTAATAGACAGAGTCTCCCTCTGTCGCCCAGGCTGGAGGGCAGTGATATGATCATAGATTGCTGCATACTCAAACTCCTGGGCTCAAGTGATCCTTCTGCGTCGGCCTCCCCAGCAGCTGAGACCACAAGCACATGCCACCACACTGGCTAATTTTAAAATGTTTTCTGTACAGGCTGGGCATGGTGGCTCACACCTGTAATCCCAGCATTTTGGGATGGTTGGCAGGTCCCAGAAGTTTGAGACCAGCCTGGGAAATATAGTAAGACCCCATCTCTACAAAAAAACAAAGACAAATTGGCTGGGTATGGTGCCACACACTTGTGGTTCCAGCTACTCGGGGAGCTGAAGTAGGAGTATCACCTGAGCCCAGGAGGTTGAGGCTGCAGTGAGCTGTGATTGTGCCACTGCACTCCAGCCTGGGTAACAGAGTAAGACCCTGTCTCAACAATTTTCTGTAGAGGCAGGGGTCTCGCTATGTTGCCCAGGCTACTCTCAAACTCCTGGCCTCAAGCAATCCTCCCACCTTGAGCTCCCAAAGTGCTGGGATTACAGGCATAAGCCATCATGCTGGGCTGATAAAATTAACTACAGGACATACTACAGTACCGTAATAATTTTGTAGACATCTCCTGTTGTTCACAGTGTTGTGAGTATTCACTTAAAGAAGCCCATGATGTTAATCATCTCCACATGAGCAGTTCATCTCTCCAGTAAATCACATATTGCAGTAAAAAGTGATCTCTCAAGGTTCTAATATATTATTCATAGTGTTTAGTGCGATATTGTAAACTTTAAGTAACGCTATATGGCCTATATGAAGTGCCAGTAGTGATGCTGGAAGTGCTCCCAAGAAGCAGGGAAAAGTCATGACATTATAAGAAACAGCTGAACTGCTTGATATGTACTATAGATTGAGGTTTGCAGCTGTAGTTGCCCACCATTTCAAGATAAATTAATCCAGTATGAGGATCATTGTTAAAAACAAACAAAAAAGGAAATAAAGACATTGCTGCAGCTATGCCAGCAGGCACAAAAATCTTGCATTTTCTGCAAAATATATCTTTTATCTCATTTAAAAATGCAGCTTTCATGTGGGTGCAGAATTGCCATGGGTAAGGCATACAGAGAGACTCAAATACGATTTGAGAAACAGTCATTATATGACAACTCAAAGCATTAGGAAGGTGAAGGATCTAAAGCTGGAGAATTTAATGGCAGCAAGGGAAAGTCTGATAATTTTAGAAAGATGTTTGGCTTTGAAAATGTCAAGATAATAGGAGAAGCAACTTCTGCTGACTACGAGGCAGCCAACAATGTCCCAGGTGCCATTAAGAGAACCACTGACAAGAAATTATATCAACCTGAACAGATTTGTTTTTTGTTTTGTTTTGTTTTTGAGACAGAGTTTTGCTCTTGTTGCCCAGGCTGGAGTGCAATGGCACGATCTCAGCTCACTGCAATCTCCACCTCCCAGGTTCAAGCGATTCTCCTGCCTCAGCCTCCCAAAGTAGCTGGGATTACAGGCACCCGCCACCATGCCCAGCTAATTTTTTTGGTTTTTTTAGTAGAGATGGCCATCTTGGCCAGGGTGGTCTTGAACTCCTGACCTCAGGTGATCCACCCACCTCAGCCTCTCAAAGTGCTGGGATTACAGGCATGAGCCACTGCACCCGGCCTGAACAGGCTTTTAATGCAAATAAAGTGCCCTGTTTTGGGAAAAACTGCCACAAAGGACATTTATTAGTAAGTAAGAGAAGAACATACCAAGATTTAAAACAGAAAGGGATAGGCTAACTCCAGTGTTTTGTTCAAATGTAGTTGGTTTTATGATAAGGACTGCCCTTACCTATAAAACTGCTAACCCCAAACCCTTGCACAAGCTGTCAGTCTTTTGGTTGAACAACAAGAAGGCCTGGACAATGAGAACCATTTTTTCTGGGTTGTTCCCATTAATGCTTTGTTCCTGAAGTCAGGAAGTGCCTTGACAGAAAGTAATTGCCTTTAAAGTTCTTTTGACATTGTACAATGCCCCTGGCCAGCCAGAACCCCAAGAGATCAACACCAAAGTTGTGGAAGTGGTCTACTTGATCCTAAACACCCTCTAATTCGGCCTAAAGATGATGGAGTCATAAGAATCTTTAAATTAGGATCCCTAATCCCCACATTGTTCAAGGGTCAACTGTATATATTGACCAGTATTCATTGAACTGTACATTTTAAACTGGCAAATTTTATTGTGTGTAAATTACACTTCATTAAATCTGTTTAAAGAGAAAAAAAAAATCCATGAGTCCACAGACATAAATGAATGACTGAATGAAGTAGGAAAGAAAAAGTTATACTTTATAGTAAAATGTCAGTTAAAATAGATGGAGATAGAAAATCATCAATGAGAGCTAAACTGGTGAAGTAAAAGATTAATGAGGAAAAGGAGTTTTATATATTTCTAAAGAATCTTTCTTCTGGCCGGGTGCGGTGGCTCACGCCTGTAATCCCCGCACTTTGGGAGGGCGAGGCGGGCGGATCACGAGGTCAGGAGATCGAGACCATCCTGGCTAACACGGTGAAACCCCGTCTCTACTAAAAATACAAAAAATTAGCTGGGCGTGGTGATGGGCGCCTGTAGTCCCAGCTACTCGGGAGGCTGAGGCAGGAGAATGGCGTGAACCCGGGAGGCGGAACTTGCAGTGAGCCGAGATCATGCCACTGCACTCCAGCGTGGGCAAGAGAGAGAGACTCCGTCTCCAAAAAAAAAAAAAATTTCTTCTATTTATTTGCATTTATATAGAAAAAACAGTAGAGAGAATGTAAACAACCCAGTCAGGAGGAGACTCCAACACTGAAAAAAATTCGTGAGTACCATATTTACATGTTTTAAAATCATATTTCGTCAGAATTATATTTTCACAACGATAGATATGGTAAAAATGATTTTGCACTTTCTTACAGTACCACAAAACATTTTAATGGAGCAAGAGATTTCTTTTTTCTTTTTTTTTTTTTTGAGAAGGAGTTTTGCTCTTGTTGCCCAGGTTGGAGCGCAATGGCCCTATCTCGGCTCACTGCAACCTCCACCTCACCGGTTCAGGCAATTCTCCTGCCTCAGCCTCCCAAGTAGCCGGGATTATAGGCTCCTGCCACCATGACAGGCTAATTTTTTGTATTTTCAGTAGAGACAGGCTTTCACTATGTTGGCGAGGCTGGTCTTGAACTCCTGACCTCAGGTGATCCACCCACCTCGGCCCCCCAAAGTGTTGGGATTACAGACATGAGCCACCGCACCTGGCGGAGTGAGAGATTTGTAACCATAACTGAGACTTTGCTTATTCATATAACTTAATGGTTTATGTTACAAGATAAATAAAAATGATTAGTATTTGGTTAAAAAATTTTAGGCTGGACACGGCCTATTATCTAAGAAATTAGATATATTATATATTTTGCATACAAATTCATTACTAGCTGTGTGATTTGTAGATATTTTATGCTAATCATTTGTAGCTCCTCTTTTTAATGTTAACAAGATATTTTGAAGAGCATTGCATTTAATTATGAGAAAATCTAATTTCTTAATTTTCCTGTTACAGTCTTGTTTGGTGTTTTTATGTAAGAAATATTTGCTTCACTATGATCACAAAGATTTTCCTCCATTATCTCCTAGAAGTTGTATGGTTTGGCCGGGCACAGTGGCTCACGCCTATAATCCCAGCACTTTGGGAGGCCGAGGCGGGCGGATCACGAGGTTAGGAGATCAAGACCATCCTGACTAACATGGTGAAACCCCGTCTCTACTAAAAATACAAAAAATTTAGCCGGGGGTGGTGGCGGGCGCCTGTAGTCCCAGCTACTCAGTAGGCTGAGGCAGGAGAATGGTGTGAACCCAGGAGGCGGAGCCTGCAGTGAGCCGAGATCGCGCCACTGCACTCCAGCCTGGGCGACAGAGCAAGACTCAGTCTCAAAAAAAAAAAAAAAAGAAGTTGTATGGTTTTTGGTTTTACATTTATGTCTATGAATTATTTCAAGTTAATTTTTAGCATAGAACTTGCTGGAACATGGGTTAAATGGTCAGGAAAAGTGGTAAATTAAGGATACAAATTGCTACATTCTTTGGAAAATGAAAGCAAATAGCAAGATGATAGTGTTATTCATAGAGATGAAAGTGACTGTTAGACTTGGTGATAAAAGCTGAGAAAACTGCTCATTTTGGAGCACATTTAAATATCTATCACAGAGGCAAATTGGAAGGTCAGGGAAAAAAATTGGAAAAATGAATCTAGAACTCAGGTAACAGTAAGGATGGTTGGGAAGGTTGATTTCAGAGAAAACTCATGAAGGTTAAGTGACCTGAGGATGCAGAAGTGACCACTGGGCTGAAGTGAAGAACAAATATGGAGAGAAGTGGCAGGCTTGCATGATACACATGCATTCAGTAAAGCAAACACATCACAGCCCAGTGAGTATTCTCAATATCAGCACATCTCTTAAACTAGCACCACAATCAATAATGAAAATCCCCTTCATCCACCAATGGGTTCTAACTCCTAGAATTTATGATTTCTAGTGCTCTGTATTCTAACATAGATTTTGCTCATCTTTGCATTTTGTACTCTTTTGCTTAATTCTCAGTGGCGTATCTTCATTTGGAGAGATGTTTGTCTTTTAAGTCTAGTGGTGGCTTCTTGTCATCCTGGTCCTACTCCTCCTCTTCCTCGTGTTCCTCTTCCTCCTTCTGTTCTTTCTCTTCCTGCTCCTTGTCCCTTTACATCTTTATCTTTATTTTTACCTTCATCTTCATATTCTTTTTCACCAGAAATCCCTCAGGTTGACCAAGATGGTGGTATGTAGCTAAATGTGCCACATGTGGCCTAGAGTGTAGGACTGGTAAGATGTGACTCATAACAATATGGATAGACCATGTAATTCTGGGTTTTAAAAAAAAAAAACCTCTGCATGACCTACACTTCAGAGGCCCTTAGAGCTTCCTCAGTAAATTTCTGTTCATTTGTGTCTCTTTGGGTTGGTTTCCTACCTGGGGATGTGACAACATGGATCACAGGCATTACAGTTTCAAGGTACATTTCCATAGAAGAGGATGACAAAATAATTGCCTTTACATAGAAAATGAGTCATAGGAGGTTTCTCTTTGGAATTCTTAATTGTTTACCAACAGTTTCCCTAAATGCACCAAGATTCCACCCTCACGTATGTGGCACTAGGCTACACGAACTTCCAGCTATGACAGGAAGCATTTAAGTTTCTGCTGTAAAGGAAAGAAGAGATTCGGGGCAGAAAGCGTCCTGACTCTGGGGCATTACTGAACTCCCCTGCTGAGGAAGGAATTTTGGGGCCAAACAGCAACAATAAGTCTATCAAGCGTATAGCAAAAATATTCCTGATAGTGTCACATGCCCCACAATATAGAGATATCTAAGGATAATTAATATCAAGGTCTGAAGTGAGATATTTATGGTGGGCCTAGAATATGTGAAAACAATGTTACAGGAATGGCAAGAACCAAATGAACAGAAATAATAGAGACTGTTAAATTATTTCAAGTCCTACTCTGGGTAATTACTCATGCATCACAACAAGAATGATTACTTCAAACTTTCTGATAACTATATAAACACATGCAAAGAAGGAAGCAATATTTTCCGTATTATGGATGCTTTGCCTAGCTTTCTGAAATTCAAAACTAAATATTGCAAGCTAACTAAAAGAGATGGAATTTCTTCTAGAATATCAACCAATACTTCAAGAAAGTTGTTTAAAAATAGCAGAAAGGTCAGAGAAGGACTGTGTGGTAGATAGAGCTCCCTCTCCCCTCTCCCCTCTCCCCTCTCCCCTCCCCCCTCCCCTCCCCCCTCTCCCCTCTCCCCTCTCCCCTCTTTCCACGGTCTCCCTCTGATGCCGAGCCGAAGCTGGACGGTACTGCTGCCATCTCAGCTCACTGCAACCTCCCTGCCCGATTCTCCTGCCTCAGCCTGCCGAGTGCCTGCGATTGCAGGCGTGCGCCGCCACGCCTGACTGGTTTTCGTATTTTTTTGGTGGAGATGGGGTTTCGATGTGTCGGCTGGGCTGGTCTCCAGCTCCTAACCGCGAGTGATCCGCCAGCCTCGGCCTCCCGAGGTGCCGGGATTGCAGACGGAGTCTCGTTAACTCAGTGCTCAATGGCGCCCAGGCTGGAGTGCAGTGGCGTGATCTCGGCTCGCTACAACCACCTCCCAGCCGCCTGCCTTGGCCTCCCTAAGTGCCGAGATTGCAGCCTCTGCCTGGCAGCCACCCCGTCTGGGAAGTGAGGAGCGTCTCCGCCTGACTGCCCATCGTCTGGGATGTGAGGAGCCCCTCTGCCTGGCTGCCCAGTCTGGAAAGTGAGGAGCGTCTCTGCCCGGCCGCCATCCCATCTAGGCAGTGAGGAGCGCCTCTTCCCGGCCGCCATCACATCTGGGAAGTGAGGAGCGTCTCTGCCCGGCCGCCCATCGTCTGAGATGTGGGGAGCACCTCTGCCCTGCCGCCCCGTCCGGGATGTGAGGAGTGTCTCTGCCCGGCCGCCCTGTCTGAGAAGTGAGGAGACCCTCTGCCTGGCAACCGCCCCGTCTGAGAAGTGAGGAGCCCCTCCACCCGGCAGCCACCCCGTCTGAGAAGTGAGGAGCGTCCTCCCTCCTCGTCTGGGAGGGAGGTGGGGGGGTCAGCCCCCCACCCGGCCAGCCGCCCCGTCCGGGAGGTGAGGGGCACCTCTGCCCGGCCGCCCCTACCGGGAAGTGAGGAGCCCCTCTGCCCGGCCAGCCGCCTCGTCCGGGAGGGAGGTGGGGGGGTCAGCCCCCCGCCTGGCCAGCCGCCCCGTCCGGGAGGCGAGGGGTGCCTCTGCCCAGCCGCCCCTACTGGGAAGTGAGGAGCCCCTCTGCCCGGCCAGCCGCCCCGTCCGGGAGGGAGGTGGGGGGATCAGCCCCCCTCCCGGCCAGCCGCCCCATCCGGGAGGGAGGTGGGGGGGTCAGCCCCCTGCCCGGCCAGCCGCCCCGTCCGGGAGGGAGGTGGGGGGATCAGCCCCCCGCCTGGCCAGCCGCCTCGTCCGGGAGGGAGGTGGGGGGATCAGCCCCCTGCCCGGCCAGCCGCCCTGTCCAGGAGGTGGGGGGGGCGCCTCTGCCCGGCCGCCCCTACTGGGAAGTGAGGAGCCCCTCTGCCCGGCCAGCCGCTCTGTCTGGGAGGGAGGTGGGGGGGTCAGCCCCCGGCCCGGCCAGCCGCCCCGTCCGGGAGGGAGATGGGGGGGTTAGACCCCGCCTGGCCAGCCGCCCCATCCGGGAGGTGAGGGGCACCTCTGCCCAGCCGCCCCTTCTGGGAAGTGAGGAGCCCCTCTGCCCGGCCAGCCGCCCCGTCCGGGAGGGAGGTGGGGGGGTCAGCCCCCCGCCCGGCCAGCCGCCCCGTCCGGGAGGGAGGTGGGGGGTCAGCCCCCCGCCCGGCCAGCCGCCCCGTCGGGGAAGTGAGGGGCACCTCTGCCCGGCCGCCCCTACTGGGAAGTGAGGAGCCCCTCTGCCCGGCCAGCCGCCCTGTCCGGGAGGGAGGTGGGGGGTCAGCCCCCCGCCCGGCCAGCCGCCCCATCTGGGAGGGAGGTGGGGGGGTCAGCCCCCCGCCCGGCCAGCCGCCCCGTCCGGGAGGGAGGTGGGGGGTCAGCCCCCCGCCCGGCCAGCCGCCCCGTCCGGGAGGGAGGTGGGGGGATCAGCCCCCCGCCCGGCCAGCCGCCCTGTCCGGGAGGTGAGGGGCGCCTCTGCCCGGCCGCCCCTACCGGGAAGTGAGGAGCCCCTCTGCCCGGCCAGCCGCCCCCTCCGGGAGGGAGGTGGGGGGTCAGCCCCCCGCCAGGCCAGCCGCCCCGTCGGGGAAGTGAGGGGCACCTCTGCCCGGCCGCCCCTACTGGGAAGTGAGGAGCCCCTCTGCCCGGCCAGCCGCCCTGTCCGGGAGGGAGGTGGGGGGTCAGCCCCCCTCCCAGCCAGCCGCCCCGTCCGGGAGGGAGGTGGGGGGGGTCAGCCCCCCGCCCGGCCAGCCGCCCCGTCCGGGAGGTGAGGGGCGCCTCTGCCCGGCCCCCCCTACTGGGAAGTGAGGAGCTCCTCTGCCCGGCCACCACCCCATCTGGGAGGTGTACTCAACAGCTCATTGAGAACGGGCCATGAAGACAATGGCGGTTTTGTGGAATAGAAAGGGGGGAAAGGTGGGGAAAAGATTGAGAAATCGGATGGTTGCTGTGTCTGTGTAGAAAGAGGTAGACATGGGAGACTTTTCATTTTGTTCTGTACTAAGAAAAATTCTTCTGCCTTGGGATCCTGTTGATCTGTGACCTTACCCCCAACCCTGTGCTCTCTGAAACATGTGCTGTATCCACTCAGGGTTGAATGGATTAAGGGCGGTGCAAGATGTGCTTTGTTAAACAGATGCTTGAAGGCAGCATGTTCGTTAAGAGTCATCACCACTCCTTAATCTCAAGTACCCAGGGACACAAACACTGCGGAAGGCCGCAGGGTCCTCTGCCTAGGAAAACCAGAGAACTTTGTTCACTTGTTTATCTGCTGACCTTCCCTCCACTATTGTCCTGTGACCCTGCCAAATCCCCCTCTGCGAGAAACACCCAAGAATGATCAATAAAAAAGAAAAAAAAAAAATAGCAGAAAGGTCAATATAATAAAATAAGTCAATATCAATATTCCACTAAATCATATTTAATGCAGATATTCATTTATATTTTAAACAGGCAATACGTAAAGTACCTACCTGATTGTTCACTTTAAAGCTGGTGCAAATTAAAGTAACATGAAGGATAATAATGCTTTGCAGATTACTCTTTAAAAATAAATGAAAGAGATATTTAGAGAATATGTGAACTTTTAGAAAAACACAAATAAGAAGAAATGTGACAAAGTTTGAATGAAGTAAGATTTATTCATTCATTTATGTATGTATTTACTTCTGAGATGGAGTCTCGCTCTGTCGCCCAGGCTGGAATGCAGTGGCACGATCTCGGCTCACTGCAAGCTCCGCCTCCTGGGTTCACACCATTCTCCTGCTTCAGCCTCCTGAGTAGGTGGGACTACAGGAGCCCGCGACCACGCCCGGCTAAATTTTTTTGCGTTTGTTTTGTTTTGTTTTTGTTTTTGTTTTTTTTGAGACGGCGTCTTGCTCTGTCGCCCAGGCTGGAGTGCAGTGGCACGATTTCTGCTCACTGCAAGCTCCGCCTCCTGGGTTCATGCCATTCTCCTGCCTCAGCCTCCCAAGTAGCTGGGACTACAGGCGCCACCACCACGCCCGGCTAATTTTTTGTGTTTTTAGTAGAGACGGGGTTTCACCATTTTGGCCAGGCTGTCTCGAACTCCTGACCTCAGGTGATCCGCCTGCCTCGGCCTCCCAAAGTGCTGGGATTACAGGCGTGAGCCACCACGCCCGACCCGTAAAACTCTTAAAATAAGAGGATCATGGCCGGGTGCAGCGGCTCTTGCCTGTAATCCCAGCATTTTGGGAGGCTGAGGAGGGCCGATCACCTGAGGTCGGGAGTTCGAGACCAGCCTGACCAACATGGAGAAATCCTGTCTCTACTAAAAATACAAAATTAGCTGGGCATGGTGGCACATGCCTGTAATCCCAGCTACTAGGGAGGCTGAGGCAGGAGAATCGCTTGAACCTGGGAGGTGGAGGTTGCAGTGAGCCGAGATCGTGCCATTGCACTCCAGCCTGGGCAACAAGGGCGAAACTCCATCTCAAAAAAAAAAAAAAAAAAAAAAAAAGATCAGAAATAAATAATAGTGGAGACAAACGATTGTGATGTCCTACCTTGTTTTAACCTGATTGTCTCTCTCAGCTGAGAGAGCCGAACAGACTCCATTTTTGTTTCTTCTCTTGCAGCCCCCTTATCCCCCTCCCTTAAGGACATAACTAGTGCAAGCTGACTCCAAGCACATCCAGGAATGCACTTACTGATAGACACTGAGGCAAGCTGTACCAGCAGCTCCTAGGAACGCACTCAGTTAATGGTACCCAAAGCCCCTGCGTTTATCACTTTGTGATAATTAAGCCCCTGCACCTGGAACTGTTTATTTTCCTGTAAATGTTTGTGTAACCATTTATCTTTTAACTTTTTGCCTGTTCTGCTTCTGTAAAAATTGCTTCAGCTAAACTCCCCCTCCCCTATTTAGATCAAGGTATAAAAAGAAATCTAGCCCCTTCTTCGGGGCCAAGAATTTTGAGCTCTAGCTGTCTCTCGGTCGCTGGCAATAAAAGGACTCCAGAATTAGTCTCAGAGTGTGGCATTTCTCTATAACTCGCTCGGTTACAACACTATAGCCAAAGATTACATTCATAAAGATATTTTTACAATATAGGTGTCTTATTTAATATGACTCCAATCTAAATGGTAATTTTTCTAACTTTCTTAAGTAATTATAAAATGTCAAAATTATAAACAATTAAAAACTAAAGAGAAATGAAGACAATGGATAGCAACAAAAGCTAATTGCTAAATATGGGGGAAAAAGGCCAGGCATGGTGGCTCATGCTTGTAATCCCAGCACTTTAAGGCAGGCGACTCACTTGAGGCCGGTTCTAGACCAGCCTGGCCAACATGGTGAAACCCTGTCTCTACTAAAAATACAAAAATTATCCGGGGGTGGTGGTGCATGCCTGTAGTCCCGGCTACTCGGGAGGCTGAGGCAGGAGAATCACTTGAACCTGGGAGGTGGAGGATGCAGTGAGCAGAGATTGCACCACTGTACTCCAGTCTGGGCGACAGAGTGAGACTCTGTCAAAAAAAAAAAAAAAAGGAAAAAAAGAAAAGAAAAAGAAGATACAATGTTTCTGCAATCTCATTTCAGTTCCACTTATGATAATAGATACATTATGTAATTTAAGTCACTAACACTTGAGGGCAAAAAAACAGAATAAACACAAACGTGTGGGATAAGGGGATGCTGACCCCACTGTTAGTGATCACCTTGGTTGGAGACCCAGGTTTTATCATACAGATGAAGCCTGCAGGTAGCAAGTTTCAGAGAAATAGATTGTAAATGTTTCTTATCAGACTTAAGGTCTATGCTGATGTTATTGCTGTAGGGGTAGAATGAGGCATGTCCAACCCCCTCTTCCATAATGGCCTGAACTAGATTTTCAGGTTAACTCTATAATGCTGAGAGGAGGGGGTCCATTCAGATAGTTGGGAGGCCTTTGAATTTTATTTTTGGTTATAGTTTCTACATTAAAAAAAAAAAAAGGGTCGCGTCAATTCTCAATTGTCAACATTTTTAATGTATTGTATGCAATATATGTCAACTTTTGTGTTGAGAAATGAAGATCAAATCGTATTCTTTTATCCTGCGTATGTAATAGGCTTTGCTGACCCTAGTTTGATGGGTTTTTTCCTTTGTCCTCTCTTTCTTGGATTGAGTCCTCACGGCGCGGCGGACTGCGGCGTGGTAGGAACTACACCACCCAGAATACTGTGCGCCGAGCGTGCCGGGGCCTTAGACCAATCATTGCCCAGGAAAGGGGCACCTCCGTAAGTGCGCAATACGCCAGAATCTTCCGGCGTCTTTCCGGTGGTGGTCGTTTTTGCTGCCTGCGAGCGCGTCCGCGGGCTGGGCGTTTCCGGCTCGCTGGGTCCGGGCCAGGTAACTGGAGACGGAAACCGGTGGAGGTGGTGTCCGCCCGCAGAGGAGCTTGCCTGGTCTCGGTCTGAGCGTCGCCCAGCGATTTGCCACCGCACGCACGCCGGATCCCGGGCTTTGCCGCCCGCCTCTCCAGGCCCCGCCCCGCCCAAAGTCCCATGGCCGAGGCAGCGCTAGTGAATACGCCGCAGGTGAGAGCGGAGTCCTCGGATCCTCACCTGGGTCCTCAGGCCCCGGATTGGGGTCACCTGCGTGGGTCTCTGCAGTTCAGGCCCCTTCTCCAGGACAGCGAGGAGTTCTGGGTGGGGTCCTCAGAGCTGACGGGCGGTGAGGTGAAGAAGGGAGAGCGTTGCGTACCGTGGGGGCTGCACGCGCAGAGCCTGGGAGGTGCGCCGGGGTCGCGAGCGTTCGGAAACTTGGGGGCGGACCCGTGTCTGCAGGGAGCAGAGAGAATGAGGAGAAGGAGGCACGGCTGCCATGGCAGCCTGAGCAACCGGGGTTTTTAATTCTGAGTCTTTGGGAGCCATGGAGGGTTGTGAACTAAAGGAGAACACGATCTGAGTGAGGGTCTGAAAAAATATTTCAAAGGCAATGAGTGGAGAAAACAGACTGTTATGGAGTGATGAGGGTGGACGCAGGGATACTGGTGAGGAGACTGCTGTAGTAGACTCCAGGAGGATTGTGGTGGATTCTGGACCAGACGGGTTGCTGAAGGGACCTAAGTAATAAGAATCTTAGTAGATCTTAAAGGTAAAGCCAGCAGGATTTTCTGCTCCATCATTTGTGCCTATGAGCAAAAGTGGGAGTGGAGTATGATCCCAAGTTTTTCTTTTACCTGAACATCTGAAAGAGTTGACAAAGAAATCTGGTGAGGGAGCAGGTTTCAGGGAAATAGTAGGAGTTGAATTTTGGACGTGGTGTTTCTAAATTGCCACAGAGTGAAGTTGTTACATGGGCAGTTGGAATCATAAGTAGAAAATTCATGGGAGGGGACTGACTCAGTGATGTGTAAATGGAGACAGGCTGGGGCGTAGACTCAAGCCAAGCCTTAAATTTGGACGGGAAATCTTAAGGTTTTACTTTGAGATGAAGAGAGGGAGGGCTGAGGCTGGAGGCTGGGAAAGTGTGGGTCGGCCTTGGCGAAGCTGCCTGCAGATAGGAGGGCCATGGGGTTCCGGGGGTACTTCCAAAGGGAATGTGTAAGGAATACACACTGCATAGGATGGATTTGAGGGTGGGACACTGTGTAGAGTCACCATTCAGAAGACTTGGCGAACTGTTCACTCTATGTGGAGCCAGAGAAAGGTCAGCCAGACTAGCAGAGAAGCCCAAGCCCAGCAAGAGCAGCTCTCCCAGGAAAATACAAGTTTAGACTGTATAGATTTAACAAATTAAATTTATGCAAGCAATTAGTTAACCGAATAAAATGTCACTATAACTCTGTGCTCTAATAAAAAATAAATGTTTGTTTTTTGTCATGCTTTCCTGGCACAGAATTCCTAAAGTCGTTGTAATTTCCTCAGTGAAAAGTGTCTTGTGATAAGTCATGGACCGCATAACAACAGTGTTGACCACATCAGTGACGGTGGTCCCATAAGATTATGATACCATATTTTTACTGTACCTTTTCATTTTCTTTCTTTCTGATCAGGAGGCAAACTGCATTTTCTAAGTTTATAAATGTTTAAATGCACAAATAATTATCACTGTGTTACAGTTGCTGACAGTATTTAGTATAGTAACTTGCTGTACAGGTTTGTAGCCTAGGAGCAATAGGCTATGCCATTTAGTAGTTGAACAATGAATGTCTGAACAGTAGTTCCCCCTTATCCTCAGAGGATACCTTTCAAGAACCCCAGCGGAGGCTTGAAACTGCAGATAGTACCCAACCTATATATACTATGTTTCTTCCTAGACTACATACCTGTAATAAAATCCAGTTTATAAATTAGGCAGTATAGGAGATGAACAATAATAACTGGAAATAATATAGAACAATTATACTTTATAAGTTAATAAAAGTTATGTAACTGCAGTTGAGACAATAAAAAAGCAAAAGTTAAATTATAAAAAACATGTGAATGTGGTATCTCTCTAAATATCTTACTGTACTATTCACCCTTGTGATGAAGAAGGGACTAACTCGATAGAGTGAGATTTCCTCACACTGCTTAGAATGGTGCACTGTTGGCCAGCGCAGTGGCTCACACCTGTAATCCCAGCACTTTGGGAGGCTGAGGCAGGCAGATCACAAGGTCAGGAGATCGAGACCATCCTGGCTAACATGGTGAAACCCCGTCTCTACTAAAAATACAAAAAATTAGCCGGGTGTGGTAGTGGGCGCCCGTAGTCCCAGCTACTCCGGAGGCTGAGGCAGGAGAATGGTGTGAAGCTGGGAGGCGGAGCTTGCAGTAAGCCGAGATCGCGCCACTACACTCCAGCCTGGGCGACAGAGCCAGGCTCCGTCTCCAAAAATAAATAAATAAATAAATAAATAAAGGATGGTGCACTATTTAAAACATGAATTGTTTACTTCTGGAATTTTAATATTGCTATTTTCAGATTGAAGTTGAAATTTAATACTTATAATTTTCACACTGAAGTTGAGTGTGGGTAACTGAAACTGCAAATAGCAAAACAGCTGATAAGGGAAGACTTCTATACTTGAGTTTTATGAGATGGCTTAGGGTGAGCAGACAGGGTGGAGTCTCTAGATAGCCTCAGAGTGGAGTCAGTCACCAGAAAAATCAAGTGATTATAGAATTTGAACTTTAAGCCCCACCTCTGGCATCCAGGGAGGGGAGCAGAGATCGGGAGATTAGGTTATATAAAATCTTGAACAATGAGTTCTAGAAGCTTCAAGGTTGTGAACACTTGGAAGTGCTGGGAGAGTGACGTAAGAGAGCATGGAAGTACTCTGCCTTACCCCCTCTCCCAGTACCTTGCCATATGCATCTCTTCCATTTGGCTGTTCCTGAGTTACATCCATTATCATAAACTGGTAAACATAAGTAAAATATTTTCCTGAGTTCTGTAAGTGGTTCTAGCAAATTATTGAACGTAAGGAGAGAGGTCATGGCAGCCCCCAAATGTGTAGCCAAGTGGAGAAAACTACGGTGGTCTGGACATTGGCTTGCAATTGCCATATGAAGTGAGGGCAGTTTTGTACGACTGAGCCCTTAAACCTGTTGGTTTAGCTGCAACTCCAGGTAGTTAGTGCTAGAATAGGATTGAATTGTAGGACACCTAGTTGGTATCAGAATCAGAGAATGGTGTGGGAAAAGACACTACATATTTATTATCAAAGAAGCACAGAAGCCTCTAATAATTTGAAAAGATACCACATTCACATAAAGACTTAAATGGCAAGTAACAAACACCAAAGTTTTAAAAAATGTTTACAGAAATCTTAATGCAATAGTCAGTACTAGCTAAATCTTAGCATTGGACACATATGAATGAGTTTGATGGCACTACGATGGCACTACGAGATAGCCACCATTAAGTGTTTCCATTTTACAGATGAAGGCAACCTCAGAGAGGTTAGGTCTTTGTCTAGTGTCACACAGTTGGCAAGAGCAACTTACCCTTTGTAAATGCCACCTTGAACACCTGTATTTCATAGCCTCCCTCTTCCTACAGATTCCCATGGTAACAGAAGAGTTTGTGAAACCATCACAGGTAAGTGGAAGAAGTCCCAGGTCTTCACTGGCCCTGTTCCCTAAAGCCATGGTTGTGGCCCACAGATGCAGGTAACAATAATGCCCTGGGACTCTTTTTCCTTCATCTTGGGTCCCTGGGGTCACCTCAGGCCCAGGATGATTAATCAGGGTCAGGAGTTATACAGAGATGTTCCCATTTCTGCATCCAATAGGATGAAGTGATGAAAGGTTTCCTGGGCATAGGCGCCAGCATGTCCAAATGCTTAGAGATGAGAATGATATGGGCATATATAGGGAACTGCAAGTCTGTGCACTGTGGCCAAAACTTTTGCAGTTTGAGCTGTGACAGAACTAACATGAGTTTCTTTTTCCTTCTTTACAATCTCACAGATACATGATTTGTCCTTTTCGTAGATCTTAGCAAACTCAGAGTACAATATTTTTTTTCTTGTTAAGAAGTCTCACCTTTTCACTTAAAGGAAGTACTTCACAGGTTGTCTTTTACATATCTGAATGGCTGGTATTATCGCTCTTGTGCTTTGGGGGTATTAAGTAAAATAAGCATTACTTGAACACAAGCACTGTGATAATGAGACAGTTGATATGATAACCAAGATGGCCACATAGTGATTAACAGGCAGGTAGTGTATTCATCATGGATCTGTTGGACAAACGGATGATTCACGTCTTGGGCAGAACAGCGTGGGACAGTGTAAGATTTTATCACACTACTCAGAAAAGCACGTCATTTATAATTTTTGGGTTGTTTATTTCTGGAATTATCCATGTAATATTTTCAGACCACAGTTAACCAGTAGTAAGTGAAACCATGGAAAACAAAATTGTGGCTAAGAGCGGGGACGACTGTATATGTATTCAGTGCTATACATTTTATTCTAAGCACCGCTTCGACTGCATCTCACAAATTCTAAGTTGTGTTTTCATTTCATTTAGTTCAAAATATTTTTAAATTTATCTTGAGTATTTCTTCTTTGTTCCATGCGTTGTCTTGTTTACATCTCCCAGGTATTTTGGGATTTGCCAGCTCTCTTTCCATTACTGCTTTCTAGTTGAATTCCATTGTGATTGCAGAGCAGACCTTGTATTATTTCTAGTAAATTTATTAAGATGTGTTTTATAACTGTGTATTGTAAACTGGGGAGTAAATGCCCTTCGTGGGGTCTCTAGGATCATTCCAACACTGCCGTGGAAATGAAACTCTGAGAAGCATAAAGGATTTATTATATTCACAGGTCCTCATAGAGGGTGGCACAGCAAACCATGCATGGAGCCATATGGAAATAGCTCTCAGGGAGTGGACTCAACCAAGCAGGCAGGGAGCCAAGAGGGAGAGCAAGGACCTGTGGGCAGGTGCCTTTCCTACTGTGTTTGAATGTCATTCAGTCACAGTCAAAGGATGAAAAGAAGGGGAGGTTGTGACAGGGACCAGTCTTAGCATGCTGGGGACCTGGTCACCGGGGTGGGTTGCTCATAATGTATTGGGGATGTTGAAGCATCAGGAAAATAGGAAGTTTTAAAGATATATAAAACAGGCCCAGAATGTGGTCTGTCTTGTTGAATATTCCGTGTGAGCTTGAGAACAGCATGTATTCTGTTCTTGTTGGACAAAGTCATCTAAAGATGGTGATTATGTCCAGTTGATTGATGGTGTTGTTGAATTCAGTTAAGTTTAGTGGTTTTCTGCCTACTGTATCTGTAACAGAAAAGAGTGTGGAAGACTTCAATTATGATGGTGGATTGATCTGTTTCTCCTTGAAGATCTGTCAGTTTTTGCCTCATATAGTTTGATGCTCTGTGGTCAGGCATGTATGTGCTAAGGATTCTTATATCTTTTTGGAAACTGCCTCAACCTCCCGAGTGGCTGGGATTACAGGCGCCCGCCACCACGCCCAGCTAATTTTTGTATTTTTAGTAGAGACAGGGTTTCTGCACATTGGCCAGGCTGATCTCGAACTCCTGACCTCAGGTGATCCACCCGCCTTGGCCTCGCAAAGTGCCTGTGATGTTTTCTTGATAGCTACACATGATGAGCTCAGTAAAAGGAATTGCTGTAAATAGGCCTTTAATAATGTGGTGGTGAGGTGTGTCAGCGGGCAGGGGAAGCATTTTAAGTCCCACAGTTAGGTCTCAGTGTTTTAGTGAGCCTGTTCCTCTTGACTGAAATTCACATGTGTTTCTAAATTGTGTTTATTATGCTTTTTCTCTCCCATTATGTGGAAGAGGAATACTAGAGTGGGTTGTAGTTGGTTATTTCCCTTCCCCCAGATAGATTAGGCTCTGATAATACCTCTGCAGGTTAGGCTCTGATTAACTGTTGTCTCCCAAGGGCAGGCTTTGTTTAGAGGAACACATTGCTATGGCATATTTTAAAATGATTCATTTTCCCCTCTCTGCTGGAAGCACAAGGGGATTTTTTTTTTTTCCAGTATTCACCATGAGAACTTGGTTAAGTTTCTGGAGGTAAATATTGCAAGATTGTGGGGGCCCCCTATCAGAGTGCCTCTTGAATTTTCAGCTCACAGAATTGTCCACACAGACCTTCCAGCAATTTATGCATTATAGATTGGGTTTTCCTAACCTAGCACTGGTTTGCATGATGGTTTCCTTTCATGAGTTTCTGCTCCTGTGAGCCTTGATTCCCCTGTATGCCCTCGTTTGTCTCTCCAATCTTGTGGGCAGCGGTGTGTGCCATGCCCTTATCTTTCCTGTGTGGATCCTAGAATTGTCCATTTTTCAGTCTATTTAACTCTTTACTTGCTATTGTGATAGAGTGGCCACTTCCAAGCTCCTTACATGCAGAATAGAAACCAAAGTCCAGGAGTTAGGCCTTCACAATGTGGAGTCTCATGTTGGGACTTCTTGGTGGTGGTGTTAGGTGCACAGCAAGAGACAGACACATGGAGTTCAGGGAAGGGATCCAAGTGAAAGCTATCCGTCAGCCAGTGGCTGGCCTGTGGACCATGGCAGATTTAAGAGGAACACTCTTCAGGTCATAGTGGCAGTCCCATCAGTGAGGAAGGATGTAGAGAGTATTCTCTAATGACTGGGTCTCTTGCATGGTCACCTAGATAGAAGTGGGAACCATCACTAAGACAGATAAAGAAGAGTAGTAACCATGGGTGTGTGGGGGTAGGATGAAACGGGTGTCCAGCTGTTGGCACAGTCTTTAAATGGGGAATGTTAAGAGATTCATTCAGAGGCAAAGCAGTAATGGAGGTCAAATAACACCAAGGTCAGGGCTGGTGCTTTTCCTCCCTTTTGCTGGCTCAGACTTTTGTTGGTAACTCTTGGTAGGGCCTAAGTAGTTTCAGACAGTGTGACAGATTAGGTTAAAAGCAAATGAGATTGACTGGGAGAGTCATTCAGCCTGTGGTGGGAGCAGCTGGGGGCCAAGCTTTGACTGAGTGTAGGTGGAGAGAGGAAAGATATGACTGGTGTGGGGACAGCACAGGCAACACTAAGGAGGAAGTGGACTTTGGCAGCCTGAGCTCACACAAGGTCTGAGTGGCTGAAATTGGAACAAAGAGCCAGGCCACATGGGGAAGTCTTCATAACAGTCCTGAGACTGCCTCTGGCTTGGGTCTAACAAAGATGTGTGGTGGTGCTGGATCCTTGTTGCATTTAGCAAGTGCTGCCTGGGTCCCTTGAGCAGAGTGGCATGTGGAGAAGCCAGGTGAAGTACCTGTGTCATGGATGCTGAGGGCAGTGGAGTTCAAGGTGTAGCAGTCATGATCTGGAGATGTGTTCCCATGAATGGTGTGCAACCAGGGAGGGAGTATGGCTGTACTCAGGATCCTTGTACTGGCACTTTAAACCAAGATGGTAAGCACAGGTTTCAGTATATCTGGGTCTTCAGGGAGGTGAACTAGCAGGAGCATGGATGAGATTCCATGATGTAAGGCCCAGAGCCCAGTGGGAGACACCATAAGGACCTGGTATCTCCTCTGAGTTGGAGAACTAGGGAGGAGCGAGATTTACTGGGGTTCCTGGGGATTGAGTCTGCTCATGATTTCATCTGCCCCCATCATGCAGGGCCATGTGACCTTTGAGGATATTGCTGTGTACTTCTCCCAGGAGGAGTGGGGCCTCCTTGATGAAGCTCAAAGGTGCCTGTATCATGATGTGATGCTGGAGAACTTTTCGCTTATGGCCTCAGTAGGTAAGATCTCTTAAAACCACACCATCAACCTCTGCTGGACTCTGCTCTTCCCCTTTTTCCAGGAGTTTTCTGTCTTTCCCAGAGTTGGACATGGGCCCTTCTTCTTTCCTTGGTTCTTGACCTGTGGAAGACATAGGCGTTGTGGTTGCCAGGCCTGGGTTTTTTCTGCCCCAACATCTACTGTCCTGAAGCCTTTTAGTTAAGAGTTTGGGTTCAGACTCTTGTAACTTGCCCAACCGACACCACTTGGTTTTGCCACTCCTTGCTAAGGTGACTGTTCAGTTCTGTGGTGGACCTGTGTTACAGGTTCTCCCCCTGCCTTTAGTAGACGTGTCTTTGGACCTGCCTTTCTCAGGAATTACAGGTACTTACATGGTTGCTATTTGTAGGGAACCCTAGACTATGACAGCAAGATCCCCTCCCAAGGGTTTTTTTGTAATAAATTTCCCTCCTGTAGTCTGTCATGGGTTGGCGCACCCTGGGCCAGTGTTGTTGACCCACCTCCCTGTTTTTCCCTTAGGATTTCTTCTCCCTTCCAGGACCCAGATAGTCTCCTGACTTAAGCTGGGGACAGGGGAGAGGCCTGTGTTCCTGAAAGGGTAGTGAAGTCTTCAGCCACAGCAAGGGGGGTTAACAGGGTTTGGGACCTGTGAGTAGGAGCAGTGGGAGGGCATGATTTGAGGGCTGAACTCAAATCATACCAGGCAAATGTCCTATGTTCCCCACTATTTTGGTGCCAGGGCTCATGGCCATACCTCATTTTTCTCTTTTCTCTGCCTGCTTGACAATTTGCCTACTTGTCGTTTCTACTGTGATTGTCCCCTACCTCTGTTCTCCACATCTCTCCTGTTCCTGTTCTGCAGTGTTCTCCAACATTAGCCTATACCTAATGTATTTAATATTATGAGCTGTGCAGATACAGATGTTCCTCAGCTCGTGATGGGGTTATATCCTGATAAACCCATTGTAAGTTGAGAATATCGTAAGTCAGAAATGCATTTAATACACCCAACTTATTAGACATCCTAGCTTAGCAACACAGTAGAGTGTCAGTTGTTTAGCCTGGTGATTGCATGGCTTACTGAGAGCTGCAGCTTGCTACCACTGCATCACAAGAGTATACACACTGCGTATCACTAGCCTGGGAGAAGTTCAAAATTCAAAGTATGGTTTCTACTGAATGTGTCACTTTCGTATCATCATAAAGTGGAAAAATCATAAGTTCAACCATTATAAATCAAAGACTGTCTACTTAAGCTCTCAAACATCAGCTATCCAGTTGTAATTGCATTTTCCTGGGGTGACACACATTCTGTGCAGGTCTCCCCTGTCTCCATCAGACGACGTCCTATTGAAAACCATTGACAGAGAAGGGAGTTGTATGCCCCCTGCCTCTCTTCCCACCATAGTACCCGATTCCTTGTTCTCTTGCTGGTTATGGGTCTTCCCCTACATGGTAACCTTAAGAGGCCTAATACTGCAAGTATTATCTTCCTTGACCTGACTCCAGCTCCCTTGTCCTGAAAACAAACCCATGGCCTGGGTGCAGTGGCTCGTGCCTATAATCCTAGCACTTGGGGAAGCTGAGGTGGGAGGATCACTTGAGCTAAGGAATTTGAGACCAGCCTCGACAACATAATGAGACCCGTATCTCCACAAGAAATTCTTAAAAAAAATTAGCCAGGTATGGTGGTATATGCCTGTAGTCCCAGCTACTTGGGAGGCTGAGATGGGAGTGTCACTGGAGCTTGGAAGGTCAAGGCTGCAGTGAGATATGACTGCAACTGCACTCCCATCTGGGTGACAGAGCAAGACCCTATCTCAAAGAAAAACCATGGACTCGTCCCTCCCTGTGTTCCACAGGTATTTGTAATGGAGCTGTTCCCTTCCACCAAAGTCTGCATATACTTCACTTGCATTTTTATGCTTTTAGGTTGTTTGCATGGAATAGAGGCTGAGGAGGCCCCTTCTGAGCAGACTGTTTCTGCGCAAGGAGTGTCACAGGCCAGGACTCCAAAGCTAGGTCCTTCCATCCCAAATGCTCATTCTTGTGAGATGTGTATCCTGGTCATGAAAGACATTTTGTACCTCACTGAGCATCAGGGGACACTTCCCTGGCAGAAACCTTATACTTCTGTGGCCAGTGGGAAATGGTTTTCATTTGGTTCTAACCTGCAACAGCACCAGAACCAGGACAGTGGAGAGAAACACATCAGAAAGGAGGAGAGCAGTGCCTTGCTTCTGAATAGCTGCAAAATTCCTCTGTCAGACAATCTTTTCCCATGCAAAGATGTTGAGAAGGATTTTCCAACCATCCTGGGCCTTCTCCAACACCAGACCACCCACAGCAGAGAAGAGTATGCACATAGAAGCAGGGAGACCTTTCAACAAAGACGTTACAAATGTGAGCAAGTTTTCAATGAGAAAGTTCATGTTATTGAGCATCAGAGAGTCCACACTGGAGAAAAACCTTGTAAGCGTAGGGAATATGGGAAATCCTTGAACTCTAAATACTTATTTGTTGAACACCAGAGAACCCATAATGCAGAAAAGCCTTATGTGTGCAATATATGTGGGAAATCATTCCTCCATAAACAAACACTTGTTGGGCACCAGCAGAGAATTCACACTAGAGAAAGGTCTTATGTGTGCATCGAATGTGGGAAATCCTTGAGCTCCAAATACTCACTTGTGGAACACCAGAGAACCCATAATGGAGAAAAGCCTTATGTGTGCAATGTATGTGGGAAATCATTCCGCCACAAACAAACATTTGTTGGCCATCAGCAGAGAATCCACACTGGAGAGAGGCCTTATGTATGTATGGAATGTGGGAAATCTTTTATTCATTCCTATGACCGCATTCGACACCAGAGAGTTCACACTGGAGAAAGGGCTTATCAGTGCAGTGAATGTGGGAAATCCTTCATATACAAACAGTCACTTCTTGATCACCATAGAATCCACACGGGAGAAAGGCCTTATGAGTGCAAAGAATGTGGGAAGGCCTTCATTCACAAAAAAAGACTTCTTGAGCACCAGAGAATTCATACTGGAGAAAAGCCTTATGTGTGCATCATATGTGGGAAATCATTTATCCGCTCGTCTGACTACATGCGACACCAGAGAATTCACACTGGAGAAAGGGCTTATGAATGCAGTGACTGTGGGAAAGCCTTCATCTCCAAACAAACACTTCTTAAGCATCACAAAATCCACACTAGAGAAAGGCCTTATGAATGCAGTGAATGTGGAAAAGGCTTCTACCTTGAGGTTAAACTTCTTCAGCACCAAAGAATCCATACTAGAGAACAACTTTGTGAGTGCAATGAATGTGGAAAAGTCTTCAGCCACCAAAAAAGACTTCTTGAGCACCAGAAAGTTCACACTGGCGAAAAGCCCTGTGAGTGCAGTGAATGTGGGAAATGCTTTAGACACCGCACCAGCCTCATTCAACACCAGAAAGTTCACAGTGGAGAGAGGCCTTATAACTGCACTGCATGTGAGAAGGCCTTTATCTATAAAAACAAACTTGTTGAGCATCAGCGAATCCACACCGGAGAAAAGCCGTATGAATGTGGTAAATGTGGGAAAGCCTTCAACAAAAGATATTCCCTTGTCAGGCACCAGAAGGTACATATAACAGAAGAGCCCTAGCAATTGTTGGGATGTGTAATTGTCTTATTCACTGTAGGACACCAGAGAGCTGATTTTTCAAGGGATCCAACAGACAGAAATTCACCCTCATACATCTGCATATCAGTAGTTGAAAGATTCACTACAAGGTCCAAGTACTTGGGAAGCTTTCTAGAGATTACTTGTACTTTCTAATCTGCCCAGTGTTACAGCAGACACTACCATGTGGCATATCCTCACAGTTTTCATCAGTCACTCACATGTGCTCAAGGAATGCAGACCACTGTGCTCACCAAATTCTGAAGGGAATAATATAATAAAAGCCTGTTGAGGGTCCTCTTCCATCTTGCTGAACTGTTCGAGGCAAAGACAAAACCCAACTTTGACCAAGAAGAGCAATCTGGATTCTTGTAGCCCATGGAGGTTTACCTTCTTCATAGGTTTTTTTTTTTATGTGATTGCCATAGTGGGATATTCCCTCTCCCACATTACCCAAGAGGGAAATGGGCTGTCTTACCATGTGCTGATGTATGTGCTCTGCCAGTGTGAAGGGTGAACAGCTCCAACTTTATGTCCCCCAGGGACATAGTATGAGATCAGAAAATAGTTCTTAGTCCTGTTTGTCTTAATTTTTATTGGTTTCCAAGGTCTCCTAGGAAGGAGAGCAGAGCTGTGTGGTCCTAATCATGGTGTCGATGCCAGATTTATTTGTAGGTCCAGAGGTCTCCCTGAGAAGAGGCATTTGTGACAAACTCAAGTGCTGGGACCTGCATGAATTGTTTATTTGCAGTGATGCTTCATATTTCCTAGCACTGTTCATGGTATCTTATTTCCCAGGTCCTTCATTGTAGCCATGGGCACTGAAGGACTGAATTGGTAGGTAGGTCACTGGTTGTAAGACCTACTGGGGCCAGGTAAGAACAGTAATTGGCCCAGACAGGTAGGTGTGATAAACAGAGTAGAAAAGATTGTAGCCAAGAAGAGTGAATGTGTCCCATCCAAAGGTGCATCCAGATATGTCTGTGTTACTATGGCTTCATGGTTTGGGGGTATATAGAAATTCTCAGGACCTCAGACCTTTGATTCTCCTTTAGCAACACACATCGTCAGCATAAGGCATCTAAAGATTTTGTGGACTCTCATAACTTATGTACTGTTTTTGAGATGATTGCTGCACAGGCAGGAAAGCAGGATTTGAGAGAACATACACCTTGCCTTCCAGATATGTGGTTTTTGTGATTCACCCAGATCTGTTGTGCCAGTTAGGAATTATCTTTATTACTTCCTGTTTATTGCCACTGCTGAGAAGGCTGTCCTTCCTAACTTGTGAGGAGATGAATCCTTAATAATAAGTAAATCTTGTGTTATCCTATAGTCTGGTTTTCCAAAAGGAGAGGTAGATGCATATTTTTGTGTGGAACCATTTATCTTAAAACATTGAGGTGCAGTTTTCATACACAAAACCTTCTATCTTTTTAAGAATTGTCTGTATGGTTTATTGCCCAGTTAATGGGTTTTGATAGTCATGTTATCTCAGTAAGTGTCTTGTCTTAGAAATCATGTGTGTATAGGCTGGGTGCGGTGGCTCATGCCTGTAATCCCAGCACTTTGGGAGGCCAAGGCAGGTGGATCACCTGAGGTCAGGAGTTCGAGACCAGCCTGACCAACATGGTGAAATCCAGTCTCTACTTAAAATACAAAAATTAGCCAGGCGTGGTGGCGTGCATTTGTAATCCCAGCTACACAGGAGGCTGAGGCAGGAGAATCGCTTGAACCTGGGAGGCGGAGGTTGCAATGAGCCAAGGTCGCGCCAGTGCACTCCAGCTTGGACGACAGAGTGACACTTCTCAAAAAACAAAAACAAAAACAAAAAGAACAGATAAGAAATACGTGTGTATATATTCTATTTTGTGTGTTTTCATTCACCTTATTTCATTCAGTCTTTCAAATGAAATGTTCTTAATTTTGATGAAGTCTAATTTGTCTGTTTGTTCATTTACTGTTATTTTGGTGCTATTAAAAAAATTTTATTCCTTGGCTGGGCACGGTGGCTCACGCCCATAATCCCAGCACTTTGGGAAGCCAAGGTGGGCCGGATCACCTGAGGTCAGGAGTTTGAGACCAGCCTGGCCAACATGGCAAAACCCCATTCTACTAAAAATACAAAAATTAGCTGGGCATGGTGGTGGGCGCCTGTAGTCCTAGCTAGCTACTTGGGAGGCCTAGGTGGGAGGACTGCTTGAACCCAGGAGGCGGAGGCTGCAGTGAGCCAAGATTGCGCCACTACACTCCAGCCTGGGCGACAGAGCAGGACTCCCATCTCGAAAAAAAAAAAAATTGTGTAATTATAGGAACTTTGGAAAGATTGTTATTCAACTGATATTACATAAGGTATTTATTTTGTAAATTATTTGCAATATTAGAATTTCTGTCAGCCTACAGTATTTCTCTGCTGTTATTCTGACCTTAACACATTGAAAGAGTTCTTAATTTTGCTTCGCCATCCCTTATGCATACTTAATTTTTGTTATTTTGCCAAATTCCAATTATCTTTACAAGAGCATTTTATTTTTTAAAAGAGCTAACCAGACAAGAAAATTTGCCCTTGTTATTCCCACTTCCTATATAGCTTGTCTGCCAAAACCTTTATGCCATTATTCTCATCAGTCTCATTCTCAGGGGTTTCTCTGAGCAAATCCATATAAAAGTGGAACTATATGACATTTCCTGCCCCATTCTCATGCTTCATCTTTAATAGGTAAATTTACCATTTTAAATAGTTTTAAAATTATCTTCACTGTGTGTACTTTGGATTTAATCCTTACTAATGATTAAGATGCTCTAAGAATCAATGTAAAACTAATTTTAAAGCCAGCAGCATAATTTTGTGAGTTATGCCTGAGTATTCAAAAATCCTAACAAGTCAAAAATATTAATTAAAATCAGTATGTTTAATCTTTCCAATTAAATACTTCCATTCCATAAACTTCAGAACCAAAGTTAGATACCAACAAGAGACTGAAGATAAATACAGTGTCAATAGTATCAAGGGACTAGCCCATATAATATACTTGAAAATCGTATTAATCACCAATAAAGTACCCCACCATAAACAAAATACACAATAAAAAGTCAAGATACAAATAAAGACAGGCCAACATATGAGTAGACCATTGACAGAAGAGGAAAAACAAAAGGCAATGAAAGGATATGAACTAATGTTCAAATGTATTTCAATATGAGAAATACCAGATATATTCTATATCACTTTAAACTTCTAAAATAAAAACTGGAAAGCTGGGTAATTCTAAATATTGTCTGGGACACAGTGATACAGAAACACTTTTGTCCATCTTATGGGAGAGGAAAGGGCAATGTATAACATAATTCCAGTTACATACTAGATCACCATATGACCTAGCCATTCAGCTGCAAGGTACATTTCTCATGTATGGCCATAAGTTTATTTAGAACATAATACTGATGACCTTATTTTTAAGGTTGAATCAAGCTGGTGGTGATATATTTCATAGCAGGAAAATGGAGGAAATACATGTCCATAATCAGAGGATTTGAATCAAGGATGAAAGCTTCATGATGTAAAATATTACATGGCAGTTAAAAACAATTGGCTAGAGGTAAGCCCATGAAATATAGGATAGAAATATAATATTTTGCTGTAGTTTGAGTGAAAAAGAAAAAAAAAGAATTGTGAGGTCTACAATAAAACATAATTTAAAAATAATTTAATACCACAAAAACTCCAAAGAAAAAAAACCAAAACAACCCAGACACTTCTTACTAGAACATATGTTCCATGCTTCTATCTCGGCTTCTGGTAGCCCCATGTGTTCCTTGGCTTGAAGATGTTCTTCCTGTGTCGTCACATCGTCTTCCCTCTGTACATCTGCCTCTGTGACCAAATTTCCCATTTTTATAAGGACACAGTCATAGTCAATTAGGAACTAACCTAATGGATTAACTAACGTGAATACCTGAGGTTCTGAGGGTAACGACTCCAACATCTTTTTTGGAGACACAAACACTTAACATTGCCCTATGAATTTCTGCAGTTCTTCAAAGGGCAGAGTGAATAATAACCACAGCAATTTCAAGACAAACAGGCTTCCATTGTGAGATGGCTTGTTTAAAGAAACTATTAATTCCCTACACTCTTCTGATCACTCTGTTGTTCACATTCATTTTAGAATTTCTCTTCCAAATCACTTCTGGTGCTTTCCTTCTTGCTTCTTTCATTTCCTTCAATGTTCTAGTTCTATTATGTTTTTATTCCGTCAGCAATTTCTTAAATTTCGCTTTTCAACCTTAAGCAGTTTTTCTGAAATTATAAAACTTACTGTGAACATTTCAAACATTTCCACATGTGCATGAAGTTAAAGTGAACTCTGACATTCCCCTCTACCCCATCCCTTCCCTCCCTCTACACCCAAGGAGCAAATACCATTTAACTGGGTGAGGATCCTTCCAGACACATTTTTTGTCTGCTTACAAATATTAAGATTTCTAATTCGTCTTTGCATGACCGACTTGCCGAGTTAATTTACCGTCCACATTTCCTCTGTGAGATTTACTGATTGAAGTGCACCAACTGTGAATGGTCATAACTAGTCCCACCCCCACAATCATTTCTCACAGATTAAGCACCATAAGAGCATAGTGCTTTTTATCTAATTTGTTCATTAAATGTAACAAAGTTACAAAAACATGAACATGAAAACGTTTTACCTCTGCCGGGCACGGTGGCTCACGCCTGTAATCGCAGCACTTTGGGAGGCCGAGGCGGGTGGACTACATGAGGTCAAGAGTTCAAGACCAGCCTGGCCAACATGGTGAAACCCCGTCTCTACTAAAAATACAAAAAAACTAGCCGGGCATGGTGGTGGGCGCCTATAATCCCAGCTACTCGGGAGACTGAGGCAGGAGAATCCCTTGAACTCGGGAGGCAGAAGTTGCAGTGAGCTGAGATGGCGCCACTGCACTCCAGCCTGGGCAACAAGAGTGAAACTGTCTCAAAAACAAAACAAAAAACATGTTTTACCTCAATCATAAACTGTGGAAAACATACAGAAGTTCACAACTTTTACTGTAAGTTCAAAACTTCTACTGACTTAAAAATGGGTGCTAAACAAGTTTAAGTCAATATATTGCACCTGTTCTCATGTGTTTTTCCTATATTAGACAGTAAGTTCCTTCCCTGCTCAAGGGCAGGACCCATAGCCCAGCCATCCACTGCATCCCACTCTTCTAAGTATGACCACAACAGTGAGTGGCCATGGAGCTAAATGACAGGTGTCTCATGAGATTCTTGCCTATCACAGCAGCAAGTTCATAGTAGATCCTTGTACCAAACCCTTGAGTGAAGACTGTATGGAAAGAGCTGGAAGCTAAGAAAAACCTAGGGTGTCCTTTATCCCATGGAAAACACTCCTGCTTTGGGACAAACTGGGGCCTAGGTCCTCAGGCCTGGAAAGAACCCTTTGATGACAGCCAATATGTTTCTAGAGGGATTTCTCCAACTCTCTTGAACCCAGGGCCTTAGGTACAAGTACAGCCACAGCTACAATACATGCAGCCTTCCAGAGAGAGGATGCAGGAGGGTGGGGGTCCTCAAGAGTCAACTCTCCTTCCCACAGGAGAGGAAACTGTGCACTCTGTCCTGAAAAAACAAAAACAGAGAACTCTTAACTCACCAAGAATTCTATTTATAATATGTGCAAAAGGACCACAGTAAAAGGTACATGCCCACTATGAAAACATGAAATATATATGCAGTGCTTTAAAAGGTTGTGAGGAAAGCTCAAAGTGAGAAAATGATAATTTTCTATTTTTCACACATTTTAACCTAACATTATCTCATGTAGCTTGAAAACTAAAAGAAAATCTCACAAAAGGAATTTCAAATTACCAGATTCAGGCTAAGTACAGTGGCTCACACCTGTAATCCCAGCTTTTTGGCAGGCTGAGGTGGGTGGATCACCTGAGGTCAGGAGTTCGAGACCAGCCTGGGCAACATGGCAAAACCCTGTCTCTACTAAAAATACAAAAATTAGCTGGGCATGGTAGTACATGCCTGTAATCCCAGCTTCTTGGGAGGCTGAGGCAGGAGAATCGCTTGAACCCGGGAGGCAGAGGTTGCAATGAGCCAAGATCGCACCCCTGCACTCCAGCCTGGGCAATGGAGTGAGACTCCATCTCAAAACACAACAAAACTAATTACCATATTCAGTGCTAGCACCAAGGGACTAAGGTCATGGTGGTTAACTATGAAACTCACGTAAACCTGCCCACGTATATCCTGATTCACCTGTTAAAATGCTAGGCACTTTATTTTGTAGCAAAACTCACGCAAATGTTTATAATATCAGACAATGAGATTCCTCTCCATGTTGTTTTCTTGGGTTTACTGGGTTTACCATGGATTCATCTTAGTTGTGTGTTTTATTTTGCCTGTTTTAGCTATAATTCAATCCCTAGAAAAATGCTGAGGGGGACCTAAAAATACCCCTCTACACAGGATTAAAGAATCTGATAAACACCAGAAAGAATTAGGACTCATCTGAGAAGGCCAAGCAAGTACAAAGTGATCACTGTGTTGCCAGAGAAAATAAAGACAACAAACAGATAGAATGGAATCAGGAAAATGTGAGAGTGCTGAGCATTTGAAACCATATTAGGCTAGGTGTGGTGGCTCACACCTGTAATCCCAACACTTTAGGAGGCTAAGCAGGATGATGACTTGAGTCTAGCAGTTTGAGACAGATCTGGGGAACACAGCAAGACCTCATCTATACAAAAAAATTGAAGGCTGGGTGCAGTGACTCACACCTGTAATCCCAGAACTTTGGGAGGCCAAGGCAGGTGGATCACTTGAAGCTGGGAGTTCCAGACCAGCCCAGCCAACATGGTAAAACCTTGTCTCTACTAAAATTACAAACATTAGCCAGGCGTAGTGGTGTATGCCTGTATCCCAAGCTACTCAGAAACTTGAGGCAAGAGGACCATTTGAACCCAGGAGTTCAAGGTTACAGGGAACTATGATCATGCCACTGCACTCTAGCCTGGGTGACAGAGCAAGTCCCTGTCTCTTAAAAAATAATGAGTTTATTAATAAAAATCAAAGCCTTAAACAGTCTTAGGTATTGCACATTTTAATGTGGTGCACATTTTAATGTGGCCATCTGTACATGGGTTCTTCTCACCCTAGATATAAAAAAGAAGTGTCACATGAAGATGTTCTCAGTATTCTAATTTCTACTAAATTCAAGAATCTCATGACACAAGCCTTCATATTTCTCACAAAGAATTACTCTCCTCATGGATATCCTCCCAGAGATGTCTGGATCAAAGGCAGCTTCCAAGAAATGCCTGAAGAGCTGCCCTCACTGTCTAACTCTGAGAAAGGATGGCAGTGAATGTATGTTAAAAAAAAAAAAAAAAGGAATAAAACCCCTTTACCTCTCAAACATTCCCCTACCAAAAAATAAAACTGATCTTACAGCGAAGTCTGTAAGGACATAAAGCAAGAAGATACCTGTAACTGAAGGTTTTCATAAGTTCATAGAGAAAATCCCAAGGTGGGTCAAATTCCAGCATGGCTCTTTATAGGACAAGCAAGTGACAACCTGGTCACAGAAAGTTTTCTCACATCAATAACAATTATGTAGTAACTTTTCATTATGATTCTCAGATAGTAAGATTTCTGCTCTGGCCAAAGACTGTCCTTAATAGTTATATTTGGAATGTCTTTCTCCAGCATGAGTTCTCTGATGTTGATGGAATGCCTTCCACATTTCCCCCTGGTATGAATCCTTCTGCAATGAGTGAGAACTGAGTGGTGACTGAAGGGATCCTTACATTCACTGTATTCACAGGGCTTCTCTCCAAAGTGACTGCTCATGTGTTAGTTAAGAAAGAGCTGACAAAAAAAATGAAAAGTTTCCTGACATTCTTTGCACTCGAAGGACTTCTTCCTACAGTGTGGGTCCCATTATGAATGATAAAATAACAGTGGGTAAAGGCCTTGCTGTATTCATTGCAACAATAGGGTTCTCTCATGTATGGACCCTTTGGTGCTGCAGAAGGTGTGACCTGCGTTTGAAGGCCTTCCCACACTCGATACACTTGTAGGGCATCTCCCCAGTGTGGATGACAGAGTGCTGAATGAGGTACGTGCTCCGGTGAAAGGCTTTCCCACACTGGGTGCATTCATAGGGCTTCTCCCCAGTGTGAATCCGCTGGTGCTGTATGAGTTCTGAGCTGCATCTGAAGGCCTTTCCACATGCCATGCAATCATAGGGCTTCTCTCCAGTGTGGATGATGTAATGTTGAATTAGGTGGGCTCTATTGCTAAAGGCTTTCTCACATTCTTTGCACTCAAAGGGCTTTTCTCCAGTGTGGGTCCTATTATGGCGAATAAAAGTAGACCGGTGGGTGAAGGCCTTTCGACATTGACTACACTCATAGGGTTTCTCTCCAGTGTGGATTGGATGGTGCTGCATGAGGTACGACCTGCGTTTGAAGGCCTTCCCACACTCAAGGCACTTATATGGTTTCTCCCCGGTGTGGATGAGGTAGTGCCGAATGAGAGTTGAGCTCTGGCTAAAGGCTTTCCCACATGCATTGCATTCATAGGGTTTCATTCCAGTGTGAACCCTCTGATGTCGAACGAGATACCACTTCCTGTTAAAACCTTTCCCACACTGCTTGCATTTGTAGGGGTTTGTCCCTGCATGAATCAAGGCGTCTTTCCCTGGTTGCTGTGAGTCACATTCATGGAGAACATCTGCTGATAACCACTCTTGTAATGCCCTGGAGTGCAGACCATCATCTGTCCCCAAACCTTCACCTTCAAGGCTCACTTTCCCAAGATGGGTCTCCTTGTGGAGGTCTGTCTCTGGTGTCACTTTACCTTTCTGCATTTCCAAAAGCCCTTCCTCATCCCTAGCTCTCCCCAACCTCGAATCACTTGAGGTTGAAGATTCCAGAGTCAGGCTTCCCCGGAGAAAGGCCCGCTCAGATAAGACTGGCGGGAAAGTGGTTGGCTCTCTGGTATGAACTTGTGCTCTGTCACCTGAAGGGCATCAACAAACAAAGGAGGGGTCTTTTAGTGATAAAATATAGAAAAACACAAAATAACCACTTCAGTAGGAAAATGAAGATGAAAATAGTGCCTATGATACTTGCTGCATTTTTACATCTCTAACCCAGGTTACCAAATACTGCTTATGGTCCTTGTATCCTTGACACCATTAAAGGGAAAATCTGGAGGGCAGGCTGGACCGGGGGACAGAGGATCCAGAGTAAAGACATTTCTCTTTACAGTTCAGAGTAAGGAAGAGATAATAGAGTTTTGATGACATTGTCTGAAGGGCATTTGCTTTAAGAATTGAACGCTTACATCCATCTGACAAGGGATTAATAACCAGAATATATAAGGAGCTTAAACAACTCTATAGGAAAAAATCTAAGAATCTGATTTAAAAATGGGCAAAAGATCTGAATAGACACTTCTCAAAAGAATACATACAAATGGCCAACAGGTATATGAAAAACTGCTCAATATAATTGACCATCAAAGAAATGCAAATCAAAACTACAATAAGGTATCATCTCATCCTAGTCAAAATGGCTTTTGTCCAAAAGACAGGCAATAACAAATGGTGGCAAGGATGTGGAAAAAAGGGAACCCTCATACACTGTTGGTGGGAATTTCAATTAGTACAACTACCATGGAGAACAATTTGGAGGTTCCTCAAAAAACTAAAAATAGAGCCACCATATGATCCAGCAATCCCAGTGGAGGTATATATCCAAAAGAAAAAAAAAAATCAGTACATCAAAGAGATATCTGCACTACCATGTTTACTGCAGTACTAGGCACAATAGCCAAGATTTGGAAACAATTTAAGGGTCCATCAACAATGAATGGACAAAGAAAATGTGGTGTGTATACACAATGGGGTACTATTTGGCCATAAAAAAGGAGATCCTATCATTTGCAACAACAGGGATGGAACTAAAAATCAAAACAACTGAACTCATGGAGAGAGAGTAGAAAGATGGTTACTGGAAACTGGGAACGGCAGTAGGATGGAGTAGGATCCTACTCCATGGAGTAGTGAGGATGGTTAATGGGTACCAAAATGAAGTTAGAAAAGAATGAATAAGACCTAGTATTTGATAGCACAACCGGTTAGCTATAGTCAAAAATAATTTATTGTATACTTTAAAATAACTAAGGGTATAACTGGATTGTTTGTAACACAAAGAAAGGATAAATGCTTGAGGTGACAGATACTTCCTTTACCTTGATGTGATTATTATGCATTGTATGCCTATATTAAAATATCTTATGTACCCACATAAATTAAAAATTAGCCAGGCGTGGTGGTGCATGCCTGTAATCCCAGCTACTCGGGAGGCTGAGGCAGGAGAATCGCTTGAACCCGGGAGGCAGAGGTTGCAGTGAGCCGAGATTGCACCATTGCACTCCAGCCTGGGCAACAAGAGCAAAACTCTGTCTCAAAGAAGAAAAAGAAAAAGAAATGAAGCCTTTTGGTGCTATAAGAGTTTAGGGAAGTTGCACCTGATGAGACTGGAAAGAAAAAGAGATCATGGAAGGCTTTCTAGAGGAGGTGTCCCATAAGCTGAGTCCTAAAAGAGAAGCCAGAGTCATTGCCAGAGAGAGGAAGTGGGCAATGGGTTGAAGGTGAGGAAGTAAAAATGGGTAGATTCACCCTTTGGGCACCAGATGCCTGGTGAAACCAATATAAAAGGGTGATTAGAGTTGGAGCAAGAAAATGAAGATTCCAGCACAAAAGGGATGGAAGTACACACAGGAACAAATGGTACAAAAGGCCTAGTGTAGTAAGATCTGACAAGTTTCTGCTGTGTCAGGAAGCACAATGCATGGCAGACAAGAGGGTACCGGAGACAGAATGACTCAGTTCAAATCCTGCCTGTGTCAAATGGGTTGATACTGGAGGATGACTTTCTCCACCAGGTCTCCAATTCCTCAACTAAGAGACTAGGAGACTCAGTTTCTCAGGCTGTCATGAGGTTAAATGAGAAAATGCACAGTTCTTGATGCAGCACAAGTGTTCATTAAATTGTGGGACATTACTCTTATTATTATTTTCATTGCTGCGCTGGACAATTTGGGTAATGGCAGTGACACGAGCAAGAACAGCTTCAGTGCTGTGATCTGAGGAAGCTAGCAGCTGTGCGTCATGAAGTGGCAGCATCGCATGCTTAGAAGAGCCGAGTGAAGCAGCAGTCTCATACCTGGAATGGTGGGGATGGGAAATGGTGCGGCTACTCTGGAAAAATATTTGGGGGTTTGACTTAAAACTGAGCACAGATCTGTCTCTTGACTCCACCAGTCATCTCCTGGGTGTATATGCAACAGAAATGAGTGTTTATATCCACTAAATATTATGGAAAATAGTATTCATAGCAGCATTCTTCATAATCTCCAAACAAGGTAAACAATACAAATGTCAACCAATAGGAGAGTGAAGAAACAGATCCTGATGTTTTCACATAATATTATGGTACACAGCATATAGGATAAACCCAGCTCATGGACACAATGATGGTGAAAAGAAGAAATACACAAAAGAGAAACTGCTTTGGGGCTCCAATTATGCTCATTCACAACCAATTAAAAACTAGTCCCTAGGGAGAGAGTCTAAACAGTGGCTCCCACTGCAGGAGGAGCTATTGACAAAGACAGGGTGACAGAAACTGCTGAGGTGCTGGAAATATTGTAAATCTTGACCTAGATGAAGAATTCAATTTGCAGAAATGCAAAAATTTAAGCTGAGCCCTTCAAATTTGTACTTATTATTGTATACATAAGATTTTTTTTAGTTTGAGAAATTTTAAACAAAAAAATATTAAAGTCAAGTGTAAACATCTCTTCCAAACATGAGACAACTCCAAGAAGCTAGGCTTTACAAGTGGGGTCAACACAAGTTACAGGGTATTGTAGGTGAAAAAGCATTTTGTCTGTTTTCCCCAAGTGTAAGCAATTTGAGTACACTTTTTTTTTTTTGTTTAAACTTATATTCACTTTCTGGTTTTGTATTGTGCACACTTTTTATTTGAATATAGATAAGTTGAAGGTACAGACAAAGCAGAGATTTTTTTTTTTAAAAAAGCAAGTTCCCTGAGAACACAGCAGGTATGATGCAGGCACTGGCAAAGACACTGACCATGACTAGAGGTAAGATCTCCTCCATAGAGGGCAAGAGAAGCCAAGTATGAGACCGTGCAGATGAATCTTTAAGAACATTAAATACACATCCTATTTTTAACATGAAATTAATTATATACTGAAACATCAGCTGCTGGGGAAGTGGTGAAAATCTGAAACACATCTGAGTGGCTGCAGGAGCCGGTGCAGGGACAAGAGCTGCCCAGAGGAATGGGGCAGATGTGGGGAGACCTGTTAGGAGCCTCTGGTATGGCCCAGGCAAAAGATTATGAGAGCCTGGACTAGGGTGTTGGTGAAGGAGCCAAGGGAAGCAGTGGAAGTGATGGACTTAGGAGATATGGATCATTTAAAATGAGCAGGACTAGGGATGAATGGATGCTGGGTTCGATGAAGTTAGGTGGAGTCCAGGAGCTATGTGGTGTGTTTCCAGCCTTCTAACCTGCTTGGATGGTAAGACATTCTCTGAACTGAGTGTCTTTTTAGGCATCAGGAGCTAAAGGTGCCTCTGAGACACTTAAGTGGAGATGTGGGATTGAGGGAATGGGAAGGGAGGTATTTGGAACACAGGGTTGCAGATGGGGCTGGCCAAGAAGCCCAAGGGGAGAGCCCATGACTCAGTGGTGATACAAATCCACAAGGCAAATGGCTCCAGCTACACTCATCAGCACAGATGTAGGGCAGAGAAGGCCAAATGTCACCTTGGTGTTTCTCAGGGCAAGAGGGGCAGGAAGATATGGGGCAAAGGGCTGCTTCCGAGTCTCTGATGGTCTAACTGGAGGATGGATGAGTGGACGGAGAGGGTGGAAAAGAGTGGGATTCACAGCATAATGCAGACAGTAATATCAAGGGGAGGAAAGTCCCCTTTCTCTTGAGTCCAGAAAGAAATGTATGACATTACATTTATGATGATTAAAACTGTTCATGCATAATACTAACTAGCTGACATTTGTTGATCCTATGGACCAGGAACTGAACTAAGCAGTGTCACGTGTTACCTCTACATCCTCTAACAACTCAATGACACAGAAATTATATCACTCTGATTTTGTTGAGTAGAGGAGTCTGAGGTGATGTAAACCAAACCCATTAATTCTTTTCCATGGGCACATAGCCAAATCACATTTGTCAGTCCTGAGCATCTAGGTGTGGCCAAATGCCTAGTTCTTGTCAAGACTATGTGGTTGTCAAGTATGTGTACAACTGGGTATGACTTCTCCCCTTCTTCTTGTTCCCCTTCTACCAGCTGGATTGAGCCAGAGCAACCATAAAGATTCCTGTTCACAGCAAAAGGTACCTGTGTCTCTGAATAATTGTGTGGCTCAGTGCTCACCTGATGATGGACACTATGACCCAAAGTGAGTCAGAAACAACCAGGCCCCCGGAAAGCCACAATGAGCAGTTTCACACAGAAATTCAGAGGCAGTGGTGCCCTCACATTATCTGAAGACTGCCATGACTCCACATGACCAGCTGGTGGCTGCTTACCTGCACAGGTAGCATGTGAGAGGCCTCTCTTCACTATCCACAGCTCCTGCCCATGCTCTAGCAGGTGGACCAACTCTGGTTTGGGAACCCGATGCCCTGTTGATAGCAAAAGAAATAGAATAGGGGTAATTTAATGAGAAAATGAAAGTCTCTCCATCTTGCCTAGGACTTCATGACAGGGTCCAGACATGAATGCAGCTGCTCCCAAAGTAAGCAAAATGCTGATGTGAGCCCTGAAAATCAAGGGCATTGCTCTGAGTGAGCTGTGTTCCCCATAAAAATCATATGTTGACGCCCTAACACCCAACGTGACTGTATATGGAGACAGGATCTTTAGAAGGTAATTAAAATTAAATGAGGCCACAAGGGTGGAGCCTTAATCTGATAAAATTATGGCCTCATAAAAACAGGAGGAGAGAGAGAGAGATCTCTCCTCTGTCCCTCCACCTTGTAAGAACACAGCAAGTCAGCCATCTGCAAGCCAGGAAGAGAGGTCTCAATAGGAATCAAATTTGCGGACACCTTGATCTTGGACTTCTCAGCCTCCAGAAGCATAAGAAAATAAACTCTCGTTGTTTAAACCACCCAATCCATGACATTTTATTATGGCAGCCAAGGAGATAAAGACAGGCACAAATCCCACTGTTGGGCTACAACTGCCATGGAGGGTAGTGCTATCTGTCTACACAACACCCACTGCCCATGACCTCCGTCTATGGAAGCCAACGTTGTTCAGGCACACAACACTTTGACAGCCATGGGACATGGCAAAGGTGTGCTGCTTCCTCCAGAAGGCATTTTCTTTCTTTCTTTCTTTCTTTCTTTCTTTCTTTCTTTCTTTCTTTCTTTTTTTGAAACAGAGTCTCACTCTCTTGCCCAGGCTGGAGTGCAGTGCTCGGCTCACTGCAACCTCTGCCTCCCAGGTTCAAGGGATTCTCGTGCCTCAGCCACCCGAGTAGCAGGGATTACAGGCATGCAAAACCATGCCTGGCTAGTTTTTGTATTTTTAATAGAGACTGGGATTCACAATATTGGTCAGGCTGGTCTCGAGTGCCTGGCCTCAAGTGATCCTCCTGCCTCAGTCTCCCAAGGTGCTACTGCACCCGGCCCCAGGAGGCATTTTCTAACAAATCTAAATCATTGCTTCTCAAACACCTCGTGCTTTCAGAACCACTTGGGGATGCGTGATTCCAACCTCAAACCAAATGAAACAAAATTTCTTCGTGTGAGACCTGGGCATCAGTACTTCCAAAATGTGCCCCCCAAAATTCTGGTGCCCAGATGGGGCTGCAAACCACTGGCTGAGGCTGGACATGGTGGCTTATGCTGTAATCCCAGCACTATAGGAGGCCGAGGCAGGAGGATCACTTGAGGCCAGGAGTTCTAAACCAGCCTGGCCAACATGGTGAAACCCCGTCTCTACCAAAAATATAAAAAATTAGCCGGGTATGGTGGTGTGCACCTATGGTCCTAGCTACTCAAGGGGATGAGGTTGGGAGGATTGCTTGAGCCTAGGAAGCAGAGGTTGCAGTGAGCTGAGATCATGGCACTGCACTTCAGCCTGAATGACAGAGCAAGACTCCATCTCAAAAAAAAAGGAAAAGAAAAACCAGTGGTTGAAATAAATTGGTAATGCAAGAGTCTTCATTAGGCAGGTGACCAAAGCTGGATTCTCATTGTGAAAAGAAAGCATTTATTCCAAGGTGGGAGGATGGATTGAACATGGGGGCCTGCTGCCCCAGTCAAGGCTGCAGCACCCAGCATCCCTGTGAGGAGCCAGCCTGAGGACAATCAGAAGCCTGAACCAAGAAGAAGGAACAGAGAACCAAGACATCCTTGATGGCGTCACTGGGCTGCGGCACCGAACAAGCCTGGAGCCAACCACACCTCAGGCTTCTCATCAGGCGAGTTAGTGAATTTCCTTCCAGGTGAAGCCAGTTTGATCTGGTTTTCTGTTATATGCAGCCAAATGCTTTCCACTAGATGTGGTGAGTAAAAGACAGGAGGATTCTGTATAGAAGACCAATGACTGAGGTACAAGGATCCACAGAAACATCGAATGGCAGATTCTGAACCATAGCCCAGGATTCCTTCAGACTTGTCACAGTAAGGTCCACCAATGTGTGCTACATGCCTGGCTTTGAGTTCTGGGACAGGGCTGTGGGAAAGGTGAATCAGATGATCCTTTGGCTCTCCCAAGAGCTGAGCTCCCTGTCACTTTTCACACGCTGGTTCCTCCACCTGGAACACTGTTACCCTCTTCCACCTCCTTCTATCCAGCTAACTCCTACTCAGCTTTCAGGTCTCAGCTCCACTGTCACTTCCTGAGATGCCCTCTTTGGAACACCCACAATAGGTTATGACATCCTGCTTATTTATTCCTAAATTCCCCTCATTTTTCTTTCTAGAACTTATTTCAGTTGTCATCTATGCATTGATGTCCACCTTCCCAACTGAACTCAGAGTGTGCCATCAATTCTAATAACTTCTTTATCCTGACCCACTTTTGTTAAATATTGTATTCTAAAAGGGAACCTTGTTTTGCTCTGGTAAGTGAGAAAGTCAATTTCCCTTCCTACAAATAGAACTCTGCAATCACAACACAACAAAATCAAAACAATGCCACTAAGTCCCAGGAAACCCTTGTATGTTTCTCAGGGCTAAGTTGGAGGTTGTCCCCTCTGTTAAAAAAAGAAATGAACTGCACTGGCGGAGTGAAAGGAAAATGAAAGACTCAGCGCTGATCTGAGACTTTTTTTTTGAGCCGGAGTCTTGCTCAGTCACCCAGGCTAGAATGCACTGGCGCAATGTTGGCTCACTGCAACCTCCGCCTCCCAGGTTCAAGCGATTCTCCTGCTTCAAACTCCTGAGTAGCTGGGATTACAGGCGCGCACCACTGCGCCCAGCTAATTTTTGTATTTTTAGTACAGACGGGGTTTCACCATCTTGGCCAGGTTGGTATTGAACTCCTGACCTCGTGATCCACCCGCCTCGGCCTCCCAAAGTGCTGGGATTACAGGCGTGAGCCACCACACCCAGCTGATGAGACTTTTATGACAAGAATTAGCGTGCTGGACAGAGAAAGTAAAAGGAATGGCTTTATCAGGGTATCAACCCATGCCATTTGAGGACATTCCTGTGTACCCTCTAAAAACACCTCCTGGATCAACAGAGCATGGATATCAAGCATCAGAAAACAACTAATGACCATGCAGGCACCCAGATGCCTTTGTACAGAGATTGTATTGCTTAGGAAGATATCCGAGGGGCACTGAGGACAAATGTCTTCTGGGGGGCTGCCTGACTCACCCCTTTCTCTAAGAACAGCCCATCACCCATGGCCCCTGCTTAACAGGGCTGTGGCCACAGCTGACCCCACCAGGATGGCCAATCAGCTTCCTTCTTATGCAATCTGGATTAAGGACCTCAGAATGGGCTGAGCACTGGAGTGAGGGTTTGTGTTAAAAGGACATTTTCTACCCCGACAATCTCTGATGCAGACAAAGGGAGACCAGTCAGGAAGAGGTGGGAACAGAAAGGTCTGTCAAGAGAAAGGTGGGCAGTTCCAGTGACCTTTTTGCCTGGCCAAGAACCAGGGTTAGGGTCCTCCTCGGGGATGAGAGGTGAGTCATTACCTACTGAAACCAGAAGCCCACAGGTCTCCAGCATCACCTCTCGGTACAGGGTCCTCTGGGCCAGGTCCAGCTGTCTCCACTCCTCCCGGGTAAAGGTCACAGCCACATCCTTGAAGGTCACCAACATCTGGAAAGTCAAACAGAAGTAATGCTATTGGCCTTGTGTTGTCGGATAGGATCAGAACCTGTCACTCAGTCTCTAGTCAATGTGCAGAGAGATCCAGGTCTGAATCAACTAGGTCTCCTTTGGGCTGACTTCCGTGCAGGGCTCAAAGGGGAGGCAGATACTGCCTTTTCACATAATGCAATTGTGCCTGAGAGAAAAGCCTTCTATGGGGAAGCTGTTGAAGATGACACAAACAATGGCAATCCCACGAGGACTATGGGAAGCAGAGAGTAAGTACTCTGGCATATTAAAAGAATGGAGGAAAATGACTGATACTAATCCAACCACAATAACAGCAACAGCAGCAGCTAAGTGTGCGGGAAAGAAAAATAGATCAGACCGTTACTGTATCTATGTAGAAAAAGGAAGACATAAGAAACTCCATTTTGATCTGTACTAAGAAAAATTCTTCTGCCTTGAGATGCTGTTAATCTGTAACCGTAGCCCCAACCCTGTGCTCACAGAAACGTGCTGTATTGACTCAAGGTTTAATGGAGTTAGGGCTGTGCAGGATGTGCCTTGGTAAACATGTGTTTGCAGGCAGTATGCTTGGTAAAAGTCATCGCCATTCTCCAGTCTCGGGTACCCAGGGACACAATGCACTGCGGAAGGCCACAGGGACCTCTGCCCAAGAAAGCCTGGGTATTGTCCAAGGTTTCCCCCCACTGAGACAGCCTGAGATGTGGCCTCGTGGGAAGGGAAAGACCTTACCGTCCCCCAGCCCGACACCCATAAAGGGTCTGTGCTGACGAGGATTCATGAAAGAGGAAGCCCTCTTTGCAGTTGAGATAAGAGGAAGGCATCTGTCTCCTGCTTGTCCCTGGGAATGGAATGTCTTGGTGTAAAACCCGAGCGTACATTCTATTTACTGAGATAGGAGAAAGCCGCCTTATGGCTGGAGGTAAGACATGCTGGCGGCAATACTGCTCTTTACTGCACTGAGATGTTTGGGTAAAGTCAAACATAAATCTGGCCTACGTGCACATCGAGGCACAGCACCTTTCCTTAAACTTATTTATGACACAGAGTCCTTTGCTCACATGTTTTCCTGCTGACCCTCTCCCCACCATTACCGTGTAGTCCTGCCACATCCCCCTTGCCAAGATGGTAGAGAGAGTGATCAATAAATACTGAGGGAACTCAGACTGGTGCTGGTGTGGGTCCTCTGTATGCTGAGTGCCGTCCCCTGGGCCCACTTTTCTTCCTCTATACTTTGTCTCTGTGTCTTATTTCTTTTCTCAGTCTCTCATCTCCACCTTGCAAGAAATACCCACAGGTGTAGAGGGGCAGGCACCCTTCACTAAGTCCTCTGGTCCTCACTGTGTCCCTGCCAGGCTAAGGCTTCCTTAGCCGTGGTAAAGCAAATAAAGGCCTGACTTAAATCAGGCCTCCTGAATCTGACACTTGCCAGCTATGTGACTATGACGATGTCACATGATCTCTCTAAGGCTCGATTTCCGAATCAACACAATAACTATTCCCATCTCAGCAGGCAGCTCTAAGAACTAAACAGAAAATGTTCACTTAGGCAATCAGTGGAGTGCCTAGCACATGTAAGTGCCTGATGTGTTTGGGAACTTTATTAATCCCCTGACAGGCCCAGAGGTAAATGTCGTTATCACTTCCATTTCACAGTCAGCAAAGGCTCAGGGAGCTTTAGAAATCAGGCACAGCCTCACATTTAAAAAGCAAAAGCAGCATTTAAGCACCGCTAAAACACCTCACCAAGCTGCCAGAGAGCAGGCAGGTGGGAGTGAGGGGTGCTTTTAGCTACAGCCAGCACTGCCAGGATGGGTGTGGAACTGCAGCCCCGCAGAGACCTGAGAACAATGTCCCAGACAAAGGGAAGTGCAAGGGCAAAGGCTGAAAATGGGAAAGAGCTTGGCAAGCTCAGGATTCCCTGGACGAATGCAGTGAGAAAGGGGACAATGGAAGAGGAGAAAGATGTGGTCAAAAGGGCAAACCAAGTACAGCCTTGCAGACCATGCTGGTAGGAGGGGGTGGATTTATTGGAAATGTGATGAGAGTCCCTATAAGAGAGGCCTATTCAATCATCAACCATTTATTAAGTACAATAAATGTACTTAAGCCTGGCTGTTCTGGGTCTTGGGAGAAGGAAGCAACAGGCACTCACATTCCAGGGTTGGAAAAAGATCCTAAACAGGCAACTAAATAAATGAGTAAGGCAATGTCAGATGGCCTTAAAGATTCAGATGACAAGAAAACAGAGCAAGGAGACCAAAGAGACTCTGGTCAGCTTTAAACGGTGCAACAGACGAGACCTCTTTAAGCAGCGGACACCAGAGGGAGTCAGAAATAAAGCAAAGGACGGAGAGGTGGATGAGAAATTAACAACTACGACAGGAGCTGACAGTAATCTGGGCTATCATGAAAGTAATCAGAGTGACTGCTAGAGAGTAACCCTGGGCCTCATGTGTTATCTCCAAAGGGACACTACATCCTGCATACCATCGCCACTGAACATTTTAATGGACTCGTTTTTCACCTGTAACTAAATGTCTTAAACAGGAAAATATACCGTTAGTTGCAACCCAGCGTCCCTTGCCCTAAACTGAAAGACAAATTCCTCAGCCTGCCCTACCACCTTTTCTGCCCTGGCATAGCAGCAACCGCAAAAACGCTCCTCCCACCTCTTTCAGCCGCTGCCCTTCGTTTTGTAGAGACAGGAGGCCAAGGAGGCCAGAGGGTCAGACTCCTGCTGGGGTTGAGTCTCCAAACCTAGCACAGGCCCAGGGAGCAGCTCCGGAAACAACATCCTGAGCGACGTCCCCGGACCGTGCTGTGCACTGGGACGGACACACACACATCACCCAGGGAGCCGTTCAAGCTGCCTCAACCCGGGGGGGGAAAAGAGTAAATATTTCTACTTTCCGCGCGCAAAAATGAAGGACGAGGACAGTAACGGGACTTGTTCAAGGTCGCAGGCCCGAGAAAGGACATGGTTGGAAGCCACGAGGAGGACTGCGGTCGCTCCTCTCACCTGTGAGGGGTTCCGAGACCCTAAAAGCCCTATTTCATACCACAACGCCGCGCACCCCAGAAACGGGGACGCTCCCCACGCCACCGCGGGCCTGCATTCCGGACCCGGCACCGCGCGACCCCCTTCTAGGCCTCTAAGAAGCAACGGCAGGGACTGCACTGAGGACGACCCCGAAACGCCGTCCTCCCGCTCGTCGGGCCCGGGACACTGAGGCCGGGTGGCCGCGGGCAGCCGAGCCAGTCTTCTCACCTGCGCTGCGTCCTTCGTCTCCGCCATCCGACCGTTGGCAGGACGAGGCCGCGTGGGGCAGCTCCCACGGGCTCAAAACCCTACCCCGGGTCCTACAACGGTGCGGAGGTGAGACCCAGTCGCCCTCCCATCCTTCCCGGCACAGTTCTGAGAGTGCGGACCAACACGCCCCACCACAAACGTCCACGCCAGCGAGGCCGGAAGTCCCGCCCCTGTGTCGCGGTCGCCTGCCACGCCTTTTCCTGCGCCGGCCCACTGCCCTCTAGGTAATGTAGTCTTGTCCCGTAAGAGGCCAGGCTTGGCTCTTTTTCCTTTTTTATTATGCACACCATGTTTCTGTATATCTCAGATGATCTTAGTGGAGCGAGTGTACACACTGGATTGTAAATTTTTAAAACTTCCTATTATTCGGATGCCTCAACGTCCCTACAAGCAGGCTGTGAGCACTCGCCCAGGCACCCAGGTAAACGAGTTTGATAAAGGGGGCCCTGCCACGAGGTTCCCTGCTTGCCTCCTCTGAGTGACCCAGTGACATTCCCATGTACCAGTAAAATCTTACGCCTGGTTACTGCGTCCTCCTCCACCCTGACGCCAGGCACTGTCCCTGGCACTGGCGTGGATCTGGATCCCCGCTTCCCGCGTGGAGCCATTCCTGGGACATGCTCATGGGGTTCCGTCTGTGGGACGTCTGCCTCCTCTGTGTGGACTGGTGTTGCCCAGGGCTCAGGAAGGTCTCCAGGGGCCGTGAGTCCCCGCCCGCTTCCGGAGTCCAGCTTCGTGACACCATCGTGAGAAAGAATTCAGGGATGAGTCAAAATGAAGCCAAAGGCAAGACGCTTTTATTGGGAAGAAAAAGTACACATTTTTGAGAAGAGTGTACTTTTCCCAAGAGAAGAGGGAAGTGCGGACGTACGAGGGAGAGCGGGTCATGCACAATGGAGTTTGGGTTTCTAATTTTATGGGCTCTTCTAATTAGGGGGTGGGATAATCATGAGGTTTTTCTAGGAAAAGGTGGGAATTTCTTAGAATTGGGGTGCCAACCATTTTTGTACTAAATGTGGGCGTGCTTGGATTGGCCTGGCACTGGTGGGTGTGTGATTTAATGTGGCAATGAGTGTATAGTTAGGTCTGGGGTAGGAAATGGGTCAAATCTAGCGTCATGGGACAGCCTAGCCCCAATCCTGTTTGTTAAGGTCTCATCAGCCCAGTCTTCTTGTTGGAGTAGCTAATTTTAACAGCTTGATGTTTTCCCCCTTCTCCTGTGACCACACAGCATTCCTATTTTGTGGGTGTTTCTTTAATTAGAGAGTGGAATAATTATTAGGTATTCTGGAAAAGGAAGGAAATTCAGGGACCCACCTGGTTACTGCCCCCTTTCTCTCTTATTTGGGTTTGCCCAGAAGAGTCATGGACATGTCATCCTGACTGGGATTTTGGCCATTCTTTCTCTTATTTTGGGTTTTCTGTTATCCTATGGTTTCTTTGCCTAGTTCTTGTTTTTCTTTGTTGTTTGAATTTTTCCATCCTCCTGCAACCACCCAGTGCTATTCCTATATCACTGTGAGTATAAACACCCTTTAACCTTATAGGCTTCTTGAAGTATAATTCCCAAGACCATGTTGCAGTGGTCCTTAAAGAACCAATAAGGCAGAGAGAAACAAACATGTTCCAAATTTTGTTCTCAGGAGTAAACCTTACTCAATTGTTAAAGGCTGTAGCTAGCTCAAAAGAAGTTTCCTTGACTCTGAAAAACAAAACAAGGATCAGCAATGTTCCAAGCAAAAGTCAAAAAGATTATTTCAGTTTTTCTATTAGTTCAGCCTATTCTGTTAACTCTTGTTCTGCTTGATATTTATAAACATTTTAGCTTTTCATGAGTCCTGTATGTTTTTCAGTTATCAGAAACATGCATTTAGGAATACCTGTTAAAGTATTCCTACATCTGATTATGAACCATATTTTGAAGAGGATTAAAACACGACAACAATTGTCTGTAAATGACAAAATGTCCAGGGTGGTTAGTCAAAAACATGATTGACAAAAAAAATTTGGTTATCTCCGTGGTTTACAATAACAACATAACAACCTTAATTGTGGTTGATAGCGTATACTTTCACATTAGAGTTTTCTAAATCCCATGCAGTTTTGGAACACATATTAATAGTATTTGCTGAATATAACCTGAAGAAGATTAGACATCATTTTGGCAATCCCATGTAACAAAACATGTCAAATAATCCTGCTTGCCTCTTTTCTGGATGCCCCAGGGACACGCTGTAGCATCCAAAAGGTAGGTGTCAAGAAAGACAATTGATTTGTGGAAGCCTGTTAAATATGTTAACAGGCTTAAAATATTTGATGTTATGTACTAGAATTCCAGATTACTATAAGTTATTTATTTTGCCAAAATGATGACTCAAAAATTTGAAAAAGCAAAAACCTTTCATTAGCCTTTACTATTACATGAAAATTGTGTTCAAGAGAGAGAAAGCCAAATTTCACCCTTACATGAGTGTACTATTAATGTCAACCACAATTTTTAATGAAACAATTATAGGCAATTCTATCCAATCTTAACCAGTTTGACAATGAGGTGAGATTTTCACAAACCTTTTATAACCCTTTACAAATTTTGCTAAAGAGTAGATTCGTGCATTAAGAGTTCTTTGTTGTGCTTTTATTTCAATGCTCAATTTACAGAAAACCACATAATACCCTTTTGAATGTAGTCAATATATTCACACAGAGTTTCCTTTGCAAGATTAATTCTTACAATTTTTTCCCCAGTTTGCTTAAACCTTCAGTTGTATTTTATCTACTTTAAGACAATTCTTTATCCCTAGGCAAAACGTACATTGCCATGCCTTCTTATAATTTTTTACAAAAAACACATTTTACTGTTTTTACACACATTGCATGTAAATCTATTCAGTAGTCTCAATTACATGTCATAATGGTAACTCTTAGCAATTTTTTTTTAAGACGGAATCTTGCTCTGTCACCCAAGCTGGAGTGCAGTAGCACAGTCTTGGTTCACCGCAACCACCACCTCCCAGGTTCAAGCGATTCTCCTGCCTCAGCCTCCCAAGTAGCTGGGACTACAGGCACATGCCACCATGCCAGGCTGATTTTTTGTATTTTTAGTAGAGATGGGGTTTCACCGCATTAGCCAGGATGGTCTCAATCTCCTGACCTCGTGATCTGTCCGCCTCAGCTTCCCAAAGTGCTAGGATTACATGTGTGAGCCACCACGCCTGGCCCTACCTTTAGCAATTTTTAACTTTAGTGTAAAACCTGGTAAGTTGTTTTAATTATTTGCTGGGTGCAGATAAAGTTTAACTCCTTCCAGAATAAGTTAGGGGCATGGTTACTTCCATATGTTCCCAGACTTTACCCATTGTGAAGCAGGCAAGTTGAACAGTTCTTAAAGGCCAAAGGAGCAGTACAACCTTAAAACATTTAGCAAACCTACCATCTGATCTGCATAATTTAGACCACATATTTACATCTTGAGTACATTTGTATTTTACCAATAATCCCTAAGACTGTTTTATTTTTAAAGATTAAAGTCACATGAACTAAGAGAAATTACAGTTTTTACTATTCTTTCAAAAAAGATTTGATCGGCCAGGCGCAGTGGCTCACACCTGTAATCCCAACACTTTGGGAGGCTGAGGTGGGTGGATCATAAGGTCAGGATATTGAGACCATCTTGGCCAACATGGTGAAGCCCCATCTCTACTAAAATACAAAAAATTAGCCAGGCATTGTGGCACGTGCCTGTAATCCCAGCTACTTGGGAGGCTGAGGCAGAGCAATTGCTTAAACCTGGGAGGCGGAGGTTGCAGTGAGCCAAGATCGCACTACTGCACTCCAGCCTGGTGACAGAGCAAGACTCAGTCTGGGAAAAAAAGAATTTTATTTGATCTAAGTGCTTATAGGCCAATCAATTACAGCTCTTTTTTATAGACATCACACAACACATATATGACTACACAGAGAGAAGAAGATCCAGCAGCTCAGGGTGGAGCCCTTTAAGAATAAGGCTACAAAAGCATGCAGTTTCTGGGGCCTAATAAACAGGCATAGCTTGAAGGCAAAAGCAGATTTTGAGAGGGATTTATCCATCTCTAATTCTTGGGGTTCCATGAGGAAAACAGATTTCCCCCAAATTGAATCTGTGGCACCTTGTCTGTTTTCTCAAGGAGTCCAAGGCCACCAGAAGTCATCCTTGAGCCTTTCATGCATGCACCAAGATTGGCAAGACAGAGTGGAGAAAAGTAATTCAGTTGACTGAGATACAAACCTTTTCCAGAAAAACAAGATCTAAGAAGAGAAAAACATAGAGGCATTTCAAGGACACCTATAACTTGGGTATCCACTTTTAATTAAGCTGAGTGCTCTTTCAGAAATTTCTTCTTTACTAATTAAAACTTTACAGATAATATAAACAATGATCCTTATCTTTTTTTTTTTTTTTACTGGTTTGCATCACTCTTTGTTCACAATCATGTTCAGGTTCTCCAGTTTACTTTTGGGGAAAGTGGCTGGATTCAGGCAAGGACAGGTTTTTAACTGGACTGTAGATCCCTCTAACAGCAAGGCCTGATATTTGAGGAGGCAATTGTCTGTTAGCCAGAGACTTCCCTTAGAGGATAGCAGTCCTGCTATATTATGTGGGGTCTAAACAGTTATTTTCTGGCTGGATGCGGTGGCTCACGCCTGTAATCCCAGCACTTTGGGAGGCTGAGGTGGGTGGATCACAAGGTCAAGAGATCAAGACTATCCTGGTCAACATAGTGAAACCCCATCTCTACCAAAAATACAAAAGTTAGCAGGGCATGGTGGTGCACACCTGTAGTGCCGGCTACTCAGGAGGCTGAGGCAGAAGAATTGCTTGAACCCAGGAGGCAGAGGTTGCAATGAGCCGAGATCACACCATTGCACTCCAGCCTGGTGACAGAACGAGACTCTGTCTCAAACAAACAAAAAACAAACAAACAGTTATTTCCCATTATTAACTTGGTGGCCTCTGGCACGAGCAAAGCCACCAATGCAACTTCTTGGAGGAAGGCTGGCCATCCTTTAACCACCAAGTCAAGTTCCTTGCTTAGGTAACCCACTGGCTGTTGAGCTGGACCTCGAGCCTTTGTTAAAATTCCCTGGGCCGTTTCCTTTCTTTCTGATACATAGAGATTAAATGCGTTCCCTATGAGAAGACTGAGGGCTGGTCTTTTAAGTAATGCTTGTTTTAACTGGTTAAGGCTTTTGAGTTTTAAGATTCCAAGTATTAGTTGCTTGAGTTTCTTTTATGAGGTGGTATAAAGGGTGAGGTATTTCACCATATCCAGGTACCCACAGTCTGCAAAATTCAGTAATTCCTAAGAATCCCCTTAACTGTTAAAGGAAATGGGCTTAATCCTTTCCTTACCTGGTGCTCTTGTCCCTTCTGATAAGACTAGACCTAGGTACTTTACTGAAGTCTGACAGAGCTGAGCTTTAGATTTTGAAGTCCTATATCCCCTTTCTGCCAAGAAATTGAAGAGAGCCTCAGTGCTTTCCTGTTACTTCCTTGGTTGGAGCACAGAGGAGACTGTCATTTATATACTTCAAAGTTTAAACTTGAGGGTGAGAAAAATTAGAAAAACATTTGGACAGGGTCTGTTTCAGCAACTTCCTTCTGATATCGGGGGGTGCCTGAGTAATAAACCTGCTCTTTATTGAATTGGGAGACAGGGAGGTGTGTTTCACTAAGGCCTCTCTCAGCCTTTCCATAACGGCTGAGGGATTTTCATCTGATTTTTGATTTAACATGGATTGTTTAGAGTAATTAAGAGGTTTGGTTTTGTTTTTTGCTAGCCTTTTAATATGCACATCAGAAAGTGTATTCCACTCATCTATGCGATGACTAGTCTCCACTTAGGGTTTTCAAGGGGCACTGTTTATCTTCCTACTGGGAATGGGAATCCTGTCTCTTTTTTACCCTCTTTCCCCTTTTGACTGGGTTTCTTTTTTGACTGGCTATAGGATACATGCTGTTTGTCTGTGAATCTCTCTGCTGCCTTAGGGCTGCCTGTTTCTCAGCAGCAGTTAGAGTTTGGCTTAGGAGTAACATAACATCTCCCCATGCAAGATCAAACATTTGGGTTAGATTTTAGAAAGCTTTTATGTATCTATCAGGGTCATCCAAAAACTTGCCTAAGACCCCCTTTGTTTGTCTAAGGTACTGCAATGATATGGGAACTTGAACTCTAGTGGCACCATGTCCATTGGGCATTTCCTGCAGGGTCAACAGTGAAGTTGAGTTTTCTTGTGTGGCACAGCTGGAGGAGCTGATGCTTGGCTATTGGAGGCCCCAGATAAGGGATGGGGAGGTAGAGCATCCAGAAGTTGCATTTGAGGGGGTTTTCTGACTTTGCGGTGTTGTCCACTGTGGGCTTGTCTGATATGACTCTTAAGAGGGCAGAGTCAATTTTGCAGTGCTTACAAAGAGCTGGGCTGTTTCACAGGGCAAAGAAGGCTTGCACATAGGGGACCTCAGACCGTTTGCCCTCCCATGTGCAGAAAAGATCTAGTTATTGGATATTATTGAAATTAACACTTCCCTCAGCAGCCCAGGCCTATCCATCCTGGAGCTGGTAAGATGGCTATGTCCTCGTACAGAAGAATATAAGCCATTTTTCTTCAGTCTCAGGGTTAAAAGTCTCAGTGTCTCAGGATGCACTCAAGAGGAGTGCAGACTGAAGATGGTTTGTTACCTGTTTTAAAAAGAGTAGGAGAAAAGGCGTCCCTTGGTCTTTTTCCTTTTTTGGTGTGACCCAGGGTGGAGAGAAAGATCGAAAGTGCATCCCACTTCTCTTTCTTCCCATACTCTGGGTCCTGGCCACCATCATAGGTGTCACCCATGGATGCAAGCATGACCTTCACCCGTGGATCTGGAAGAGCTAGTTGGGTGTAATAGTCATGCTTACCTGTATGAGGACCTGACTCTCCACGCTGCTGGTTTCCTAGTCCCAAGTGGCCCATAAGGCTCCCAGGGTACCGTAGTGGTCTGGGAGATATTGTATTTGGGTGAGACCCTTTAATGGAGGGAGTGTTTTAATACTATCTCTGGCTTCCCTTGCTATGGCCCTAGCAAAACATTGAAATCCCAGAGAATGGGACCGATTGACTTCCAAATATGAAATCTTCTTTTTATTTAAATGCCAATGTAGTTCAATGCAGAACAGGCGACTCAAAAGAACATAAGGATTGAATGGCTGTTCTCCCGACTATTAAAGGTACAGCTTTGCTGTTAACAGATGGAGCATGGAGCTTAGTCCCTAACAGAGGCACACAGGAGGGAGAGGAATTGGGGAACTAATGGTTTTGCACAAAGGGCAGATAGGGCTCCTTATGGAGAAAAAATCCTATTTCACTTGGTGGCGCTGTAGCATCTGAAATGTTAAATAAGAACTCTGACTCCAAATTCTTTCCAGGAAGAAGTTAGAGGTTTGGGCTTAATAGGCTGTCCCCATTGTATGCCTTCCAGAAGAAGAAAATTAACTTGTCTCATAATGGAACTGTCTAGATTCATTGGGCAGTCCTGAGCTTTTACATGGAGGAAAAACACAACCCAAATGGAGAGGGAGAAGGGTATTCACTCAGCATGAAATATCCCCCCTATACAGTGCCATGAAGGTCTGTCATTAGGGACAAAAAGCTCTCACTAGGTGAAAGTTTAGACAGAAATCCTCTAATTGTTCTAATTAGATCAAACCTCTATAGTAAACAGTTCAAAAATTGTAGTGTCAGGGAATCATCTTCATGGTTGCTGGACTTGTCATCAACATCCCCAGGATCTAGAGTTCCATCTTCTGGCCTATCTGGAAAACCTCACAGACATCTACCCAGTACTTCTAACTAACCATAGCAATCCCAAAGTACCAAAACCCCTACTTATTCAGTGGAACTCTCCTTCACTTAATGGATTCCACCTGAATGTCCCCTTCCACACTTGCCATTATACCTGGACTTGAAAAGTTGAGTATATCTCCAGTGCATTAATGATTCTTTTGCACTCACTACTATGTTAATGACACAAAAGCAGACGTTTCCCTGTGATGCTCTGATCTAACTATAGTTACCAAGTTTCCAAGGCAACAGCAAGGTAAATGGTATTTCACTTGTAGGCAAGGAGACCATATATGATGTCTTCTCCCAGACCAGAACACACAAGGGAAAAAATGACTGCCTAATCTGGGAGGGTGGGAGTACTATTCGCTTCTGGAAAACAAGGTTTGTTTGACCACCCCCATTGGAACAGGGGAAGAATATCTCTATAGACCCAACTTGGCAGCAAAGGATAGACATTACACCCTGTAGGACCTCTATGCTCCAACTGGACTCATTTTTGTTTGTGGCCATGAATGAGAAGTCACACGCTATAACTACTCCTGGCTCCCCAGGGAGCCATCTGTTCTTTTAGGAGTAGCTTTCCCTTACATATCAAAAACTTGGAACAAAGATAAATGTATGTTGACCACCCTTGCCCCTCCAAGGTCACAGTCTATAACCCAATAAGGCCCAGGAACACCAGAAGTCAACAAGCAATAGGATTAATTCTGGTGGGAATCAGGGCAGCCATAGGACAAGCAGCACCCTGGGGTGTCTTTGCCTACCACAAGTCAACCCTAAAGAACTTGACTCAAACTCTAGAATCCTTAGCCACCAACACAGGTTAGGCACTACCAGCAATTCAAGAATCTCTAGACTCTTTGGCAAATGCAGTTCTCGATAACACACTGGCATTAGATTATCTACTAGCGGAACAAGGTAAAGTCTGTGCAGTTAATAAAACCTGCTGCACATATATTAGCAACTCTGGATAGGTTAACATTCAAAAGATCTATGAGCAAGTGACCCTGTTATGTATATTTTCTTTGGCTCTTGCTTGTTTAACCTCTTAGTAAAGTTTGTGTTTTCTAGATCAATAGTCCCCAACCTTTTTGGCATCAGGGACCAGTTTCATGGAAGACAATTTTTCTATGGATGGGGTATGTGGGGCTGGGGCTTGGGGCTGGTCTCAGGATGAAACTCTTCCACCTCAGATCATCAGGTACTAGATTTTCATAAGGAGTGTGCAACCCCAGTCCCTTGCATGCACAGTTTATGATAAGGTTAGCACCCCTATGAGAATCTAATGCTGCCACTGATCTGGCAGGAGGTGGAGCTCAGGCAGTAATGCTCACTCACCTGCCACTCACCTCCTACTGTGCAGCCCAGTTCCTAACAGGACATGGACCAGTATCCACAGGAGAGGGGTTGGGGTATCCTGTTCTAGTTCCAGGTAAAGACAATGCTGGCACAAGGCTTCCAACCCATCCTTGTCTACTATTCCAGAGAATGGAAGTGTCCTTCCTTTGGGGACCTTATATGTGGTATCCAGGGATGTTTACTCCTTTAGTGCTAGGCAGGGCCTAGGCCCACAAAATCAGCAGCAAGCAGTCACAGAGCCCCCTTAAAATTAAAGAGGAGTATCTAATCTCTGATGGGAGAGTGAGATAGGAGGCAGGACTCCATACCAGACTGAAGACTGGCTGAAACAGGGAACAGGCACCAAGAGCATATCTACATAATACACACCCACCAGTGCCATGGCAGTTTACCATCACCATGACAACACCCAGAAATTACCATCCCTTTTCTAGAAATTTCCAAATAACCCACCCTTTACTTTGCATGTAGTTAAAAGTGGGTATAAATATGATTGCAGAGCTGCCCCCTGAGCTGATACTCGACACACTGCCTATGGGGTTGCCCTGCTCTGTAGGAGCAGCCACAGGGTTGTAACCCTGCTGCCTCAACAAAGCTATTTTCCATCTACCACTAGCTTGCTCTTGAATTCTTTCCTGAGTGAAGCCAAGAACCTTCTTGGACTAAGCCCCAATTTTGGGGCTCACCTGCCCTACAACGCCACCTGATGTCCTACCTCTGTGCTTTCTAAAACCATCTCCCTTACCACTGGAAGAATATAACTTAGGCCTCAGGAAATGAGGACAATTCATGCTGACGTAAGGAGCTCTTTAAAAAATAAAAAAGCAGCTGTGCGCAGTGGCTCATGCGTGTAATCCCAGCACTTTGGGAGGCCGAGGCAGCTGGATCACCTGAGGTCAGGAGTTTGAGACAAGCCTGGCCAATGTGGTGAAACCTCATCTCTACTAAAAATACAAAAATTAGCCGGGTGTGGTGGCACACGCCTATAATCCCAGCTACTCAGGAGACTGAGGCAGGAGAATCGTTTGAACCTGGGAGGTGGAGCTTGTAGTGAGCCAAGATCATGCCACTGCACTCCAGCCTGGGCGAGAGTGAGACTCCATCAAAAAAAAAAGAGGCCGCATTATATAATAAGATACCTGGGGGATATTGATGGACATGCTACCTTGGAGGCCTGCCTAGCTCAGCCCCTTCTTCGAGAATAATCCACTACCCACAGTCCTGTTAACCAATCTCGGGATACCTGACCCAACCAGGCTAGATCAAGTTTTCTTGCCTGAATTCTGGAATAAGGACCTCAGACAGAGGGCAGAGTGTGCTGGGCACTAGGGTGAGGATTTGTGTTTAAAGGGCTGTTTCTACCCCAGTGATCCCCAGTGCAGACACAGGGAGACCAGGCAAAAGCATGTGAGACCAAAACAGAGAATACAACAGGACCTGTGGGTAGAGGGAGAAGGGCTTGAGATGCCTTTCTCACCAGGCAGTATGTGCAAGAGGATGGAATCAGAGGACTAGGGTCACCCACATGGGACAGAAATAAAGCTTTACCCAGCAAGACCAAGAGCCCACAGTTCTCCAGCCTCGCATCTTGGTGCAGTGTCCTCTGGGCCAGGCCCAAATATCCACATTTCTACCAGATGAAGGTCAGGGCCATGACCTTGAAAGGCACCAATGCCTGGCAAGTCAAACAGAAAGTTGACCTCAGACTGTTGGATATTAGAACCTATTGCTTGGTCACTGGGAAAGGCGCAGAGAACCAGGACATCTGAGGGTTGAGCTCCATGTAGGGCACAAGGGTGAGGGACACTGCCTCTGAAAATAGGGTAACTGTGGCAGAAGATAAAGCCTATGATGGGGGATGTCATTTCCAAGTTAAGGTTTCTGCTACCCAGGCTCCTTCTGATTCTCTACCTCCCACATGTCCTCCTGCACTCACATTGAATCATCCCAAGTAATCCTCCAGGTTGCTTGCCTGGCTCCATGCTCTGACAATCATGCTGCGAATGGAGCTGTTCCCTCTAAGCCAGGCTATGCCTACACTGTCACACCTTGTACAAGGAGATTGTGTGTGTTGTAAAAATAGACACAGCCAGTTACTAGATGTGTAGATGCACTTTTACCACAGGCACATTTGTTTTGCTACTACCTCCTCCACTTTCTATTAATCATACCCAAAATTTCTGTACCAATTATGTCCCATGCTTAGCTCCCATCAGCTTGAGTACCACCATCTATGGAATCATGGGCATCAGGGCACATAGGTTCCTTTGCAGAAGCTGGGAAAAAGCTTCGTCTCAACAGTGCTGGGCATTACAGCCTGTAGAACAATGCAATAAATCCATCTTATTCCCTAAAGCACAGGAGCCTGTCATAACAGCCGACTTGTCCTCAGGATGACCTCTGGTCCAGAGAAAGTGTAGGGATCCAGGCCATAAATTAGGACAACAAAATTCTTGCATTGTTTCCTAGGAGGCCTTGAGCAGCAAGGCAAAGTGGACTAAAACCAGAACAAGAACTACTGTCATTTTACTTTTCCTGCACAGGCCAGCAACATTGGGGCCCCACAAAAGCTGTCCATTCCTTTATGTAGGAGCCCAAATGTGTTTTCCAGCCACCTCACACAGTAAACCAAACCCTAAGACCACACATAGATTTAAAAATAAGGCCTTTATTACCACACAAACCAGAGCAATGTGAGGCAGCCAGTTACTAGGTGGTGACTTGGAGGCTGGAAAAACTACCAAGTGTTGTGTAAGAACAAGAATTTCCATGAAGGGAAGCCTTCCACATCAGCTTCCAGCAGAACCCAGGCTGGGCCCTTCTGGCCAAAACTGGTCAGATGTATGCTGTAATCAGTCAGAAAAGGGAAAGAATTCCCCTTAAAGGCTCAGACTGCTCAAGGAATTTCCTCCAAGGGTTGGGAGAATACAGGTGTATCTGCCTCGCCTTAGTATGCAAGGGTGACTAATGATTTAACTCTGGCAAAGGCCTCCAGCAGTTTAGAACATGCAAAGGAGCTCCTGCAAGACACATATGCCTGGAACTAATGGGAGTCTGACCCATCGGGAGGTCTAGAAGTATGAGGTTTAACTTTAGGCAGACGGCTCCTTCACAAAGGCTGTCTATAGCCATAACACTGAAGAAAGACATGGCACATTCCCTGCAGGTCTAAGGCTTTTCTCAGGTTTGGAGTTTCAAGAGTTAAACAATGTTAGATCTTGGGCTGTAGGGTTTTCCACATTTGCTGCTGTCACGAGGCCTCTCCACAGTGTGAGATTTTCGGTGGAGAATGAGGCCAGAGTGTTGTGTAAAGGACTTCCCACATTTGCCACACTCATATGGCCTTTCTCCTGTGTGAACCACTTGGTGTTGAATGAGGCTAGACTTTTGGATAAAGGATTTCCCACACTGTCCACAGTCATAAGGCCTTAATCCAGTGTGAATTTTCTGGTGTTCAACGAGGGTATAGCTTTGTCTAAAAAATTTCCCACATTCACTGCACTCAAAAGGCCTTTCTCCAGTGTGAGTTCTCTGGTGCCTAACAAGTTTAGATTTGAACATAAAAGCTTTCCCACATTCCCCACATACATAAGGCCTTTCTGCAGTGTGAACTTTGTGGTGTTTATTGAGGGTGGTTCTTTGGCTAAAGGATTTTCCGCACTCATCACACTCAAAGGGCCTAGCTCCACTGTGAATTAACTGGTGCTGAATGAGGCCACACTTTAGGCTAAATGATTTCCCACACTGGCCACACTCATAAGGCCTTGCTGTAGTGTGAATTCTCTGGTGTACAACAAGGCTGAAGCTTTGTCTGAATAATTTCCCACATTCACCACACTCATATGGCTTTTCTCCTGTGTGAGTTCTCTGGTGTCGAACAAGAGTGGATTTGGACCCAAAGGCTTTTCCACATTCATCACACTCATAAGGCCTTTCTCCAGTGTGAATTCTGCAATGTTCAATAAGGTTGGAACTTTGGCTAAAAGATTTCCCACATTCACCACACTCGTAAGGCCTTTCTCCAGTGTGAACTCTGTGATGTTTAATGAGGGTGGCTCTTTGGCTAAATGATTTCCCACACTGACCACACACATAAGGCCTTTCTCCAGTGTGGATTCTCCGATGATCATTCAGATGAGAGGTTTGGCTAAAAGATTTCCCACATTCACTGCACTCATAAGGCCTTTCTCCAGGGTGGACTCTTTGGAGCTGAACAAGGGAGCACTCACAGCAGCAGGTTTTCCCACATTTGCTAGATTCATAAAGCCTTTTTCCAGTGCAGACTCTAGGGTGAAAAAAAGTGTGTTTGTGGCTGGACTCTCTCCTGCATTGACTCCACTTGTAATGACTTATTCCAACATGAAAGGCCTCCTCACATTTGCTGATTTTGTTTGGCTTCTCATAGTTAGCAATAGCTTGCGGCTGAAGAATGCCCAATGGGGCTAGGAAGTCCTTCCCAACCTCACTGCTGGTGAAAGGCATTCCTGACTCATGAAACAGGCAGCACTGCACAAATGAGGCCTTGTCCATGTCACTTTCCAAGGGTTTCTCTGCACTATGATGCTTCTGGTCCTGGTGAAAGACCGCACATGCCCCAGTCAAGTATAGTCCCTGCCCAGGCAAATCGGTCAGGTGCAAAATGTCGGTCAGGAATGGGACACACATGTCACAGGATTGAATCTTCTGGGTGGATGGACTGGCCTCTGGAGTCCTGACCTGAGGTACTCCTTCTACAGAAACACTTTGCTCAGGTGTCTCTTCATCCTCCATCCCATGCCAACAAACTGAAAGCAGAGAAACACTGATGAAATGCATGTTGACTATGATGGGAGTGTATTAGTCATTTAAAAAACTATTTTCTGAATAATTGGTGTTCTGGCATCTTAAAAACTTTGCTGGCCTGAGCTCAGGAGTTCGAGACCAGTCTGGGCAATATGGTGAAACCCTGGCTCTACTAAAAATACAAAAAATTATCCAGGCGTGGTGGTGGGTGCTACTCAAGAGGCTGAGGCACAAGAATTGCTTGAATCCAGGAGGCAGAGGTTGCAGTGAGCCCAGATCGCACCACTGCACTCCAGCCTGGGAGACAAAGCGAAACTGTCTCAAAAACAAAACAAAACAAAATAAAAAACATTGCTGGCTGGGGAGAGAATGGTGCTTCCAGAGTGAGCCAACTCTTAAGAGATAGCAAAGGGCTCAGCAAGGAGCATAACAAATACACAATCAATCCAGAGCCCATACTCCCAATCACATTTTCTATGTGACTTGGATGCTTCAGGAGCTAATATTCCTCTGCTCTAGTCATCCCAAGGTCAGGCAGGAGACAACTACGCCTAGTGGGCCCCTTTGCCTCAAAGCAAACTACTCAAATTACCCAATCCTAAACTGTTTATTATGTCTTGTGTTACCTGCAGAAACCCCAATAAAGGCTGTGGCTTAATATTTTCCCTCCTCTCTTGCTTCTACCTTCTGACCACTGAGCACTTCCTCATGTGGCCCTGCATGGCATGGTGTTCACATGCTCTTGCTACTGCAGGTGATAAATTCCTATGTCACTGACATTAATGTCTCTGTATTGGCACTCTACTACCTCCATTAATTAAAATCCTGTGGGTACATAACAGGAAATGGGAAGCACCTTCACATATACATCAAGGAATGAATTCACAGTATTGCTTTGAAGCAATATTGAGGAACTGAAAGCAGGATAAGAAAGAGGCTGCTTGGCAGTAGTGGGCCTCTAAAGATCACAAAATGGGGAGGCCTCACCAAACACAGGACGTAAGAATGGGATACAGTACATAAGGAGAGGCAGGGTCTCCAATCTATTCTTTTGCCAAATCCTGTGGCAAGATCTTGTCAGCTGGTGGCACGTGTATGCTGTACTGAAAGCTGGCATTATTCGGGCCCAAGATAATGCAATTGGAAGTGAGTGGGAGATTCCAATTGCGATCTTGTGTTCAAGAAATATTTAATTGGCATGTGCACAACTCACAACATATCGTGAGTGGGTCAGTGTTGGAAAACATGCTGGGGGGCAGTGCAGAGAAACTGGTGACACATGGAGGGCAGAAAGATGGGGGCAGCACGAGGCCGGATGTCCCAGATGAAGCAATAAGCCAGCAAAGTGTCAAGGAAGAGGAAGAAAACATAGAAATGAGATGTGTCCAGTGGCATTAGCACCAAACTCTGGATGACACAGGGCAAATTCCTGGTAAGATTAGAAAACAGGCTGGATGCCATGTCCTCACCCAGGTGCCACTGACTGAGGCCAGGCTTCCTCTGAAGCCATATTCCCATCTTCACCCTTTCCAACAACCAGGGCTTTCCCACCACCTCTAGATGTGCCACTACTTGGGACCTGAATGAAGCAAGTCCTAAGGGAAAGCTGGGACAGGTGAGTATCCTGCAGTGGCCCAGAGCAAGTCAGCAGCCTTGAGAACACAAGAAAGAAAATTAATATCACACAGATCCTTGAAGGAGGTTCTGGCAACCACAGCTCATGGTCCATGTAAATACTGATGAGGAAAATTCTGCAAATTCCTAACACAGGTAGTCAAAGGAAATGTCATCTAGGAGGCAGAATTTGAGACACAAAGTACCATGAATATGGACACAGCCACCCAAAGAGGAAGTGAAGAAGTAAACGGAGATGCATTAGGCTGACTCAAGACACCTAACAGCCAGACCCATCCCTGTGCATTTTGGGACAGCAAATGTCAGGGCTGATTAAGGAGTGCAATGATTTCATTCCTTACACCACAGCACATATGCCAAGACAGTGGGGAAGTCAGCAAAGCCCACGGTCCGGCAGAGCTGCCTCTGAGGAAAAAGAGGACAGACGAAGACCAGGACACGAGAGTGGGTGTGAGGGCCTTACCCAGCGCAGTTATAAGTGCAAAGTTCTCCAGCATCACATCGCGGTACAGGAGCCTCTGAGCCTCATCAAGGAGCCCCCATTCTTCCTGGGAGAAGTAAATGGCCACGTCCTCAAAGGTCACACAGCCCTGCCATGATGGGGATAGATCTTTCCATGATCAGATTCTCTCCTAGGACCCCAAGTTCATGCCCCCCACACATCCTTCCCCTGCTTATCCCCATACCTAAGCCCCACCTCAGAGGAGATACCAAGCCCCGGTGGCACTGATTCCTGCCCTCTCCTCATGGTCCCATCATCACTGTGTCTTCCCACAGCACCAACAGGCAGGTGGGCCAGGAAATGCCATTTTAAACTCTGGGTCTAGCATATAGGGCTGGATTTTGTCTTGTCAGACAGTTCTCCTGGGGTTTCCAAAATTATGCCACTCACATATAAACAATGATGAGGTTTGCCATCATTCTTATATCCTCAATGCCATGGCCATGGGTTGTTCAGTTCACACTTCCTCTCCATATGCACATCACTCTTTGAAGCACACACTCTCTCAAACAATCTCACTCCCACAGCTATTTCCACCCTGTTGCCCCACACCATAGGCATCTCTCTGGCATCCCCACGATACTTGGAATGCAACATTCAGAAAGTGCTTGGCAAACTGAAATGAGGTCCGGTGCCACTCAGGCTGAATGGTCCCCACTGCCAAAGGCAGCCCTTCAGAGCCCCTGCTCTGAAGGCCTCCCTGCCTGACTCTGTCCCTTTCTACATCCTCAGTCACCCAGAAATACCTGGGGATCTGACACCGATGGCCCTCTTGCACTAGTGCTGCACTTGATGTCCTCTCTTAAGTCACAGCCTTCCTCTCCTGCCAACCCTCATTCAAAGTCTGCCCCAGGGGACCCCCACACCTCAGGCCCAATAACTCCCAGATGACCACCTGTGCCCCTCAACTTATCCACCTCCCTGAAATTCCTGACACCTCAAGGGTTACCACAAAACCCTGGTAGATATATCCAGAGTGAGTGCTGAGTAAGCACTAGTTCTGGTCTCAGTGTCATCTTGTCTCAATTACTTCCAAGCATTGATCTCATGCCCACTCTTCTCCTAGATCCTTGGCCACTTGCCAGATCATCCTTGCTCTCACACGCTACCATAGCCACCTCTCTCCCATACCTGTCTTTGTGATTCCCACCATGACCAACCATGTCCCCAAGCAGAAGAGCCAGTAGTGACCCCCAACCTTCCTTCCCTGGGCTGGTAATAGCATTATCAAAGTGATCACGATTCCACCTCCTAATTGTGTCCCAAGCTATACCCCTAGGCAAGTAGTGGCCATCACCTTTTAAATGTCTCTATCCTGAATCCCTCAACACAGTTCTAGTCCTGTAGGATAAACTATCCACTTCATGTCTAAACTAACTGTTCTTTGAAACATCTCAGACTCTAAAAGATGTCCCATTGGGCCATGTTCAGATGATGATTTTTATTAAAAAATTTTAAAAATAAAGATGGTCCATATCAAAATTTCTGATTATCTCTAGAGATAACTGACTCTACTACCAACTTTACAATCCTCGCTAGTGGAGCTTCCATATTTCCAGCTGCTAAACCCAAACACCTTGCTTTTACCCCTAAATCCTACTTTTCTATCTCAAAATCCAGCCTTCCCTACTTAAAAAAACTGATCTAAAATCCAACTACCACCTCCACAGCCACCACACAAGTCCAGCCACCAGTAACACTCACCTGGACTACTGCAGCAGCCTTCTTCACTATCTTCCTATCTCATACCGCACACTCAGCCTGTTCTCTCAGCTTGGCCACACACAGGGAACCTGATGAGACCTGGATCCGATCACATACCTCCTCTGCCCCCAAACTGTCATTGCTCATCACACACTCCAGAAGAAACACCCGACAACTGACAGCCATTTTTTGTCTGATTCCTGCATCCCAGCTTTCAGTTCCCATGAGAAAGAAAACAGCTGTAGTTTCCTAAACCAGCTCAGCCTGACCTTCAAGCACTTGCTCATCTGGTATCTAAGCCTGAGACAACGTTCCACACCTTACTTTACTGGTTCCCAGCAATAGGAACCATTCTATACCAGCTTCCAGCCTGGATGTATGACCCTGGGATTGATATTTGTTCAGGATTCCTAGAACCAAGGACCCAAAGAGTGCCAAGAGAAGAGTCCCAGAACACAATCTCAGAGACAAACACTGGGGTCAGCATCAGTGAGGGCCCGAAACACTCTCCACTCACCTGTGTAAAGCCCATAAGTTTAGCTTCTGCAGTCACGGGAACCTGCGGGAAGAGGAAGGCTATGAGAGGTAGGTAACTATGGTGCAAGCTCCATGGGCTCATGCCTCCTTGTTTCCCTGCGCAGCCCTGGAGCCAGGTGACTTGGTGATGACTAAATTATTATTGCTCCTCAGTTCCGTGTGACTCTTACCTGCTGTGGGACCTTGCACAAGGACTCAACTTCCCTGTGCCTCGGTGTTATCCCCCTTCCAGGCTGTTCCAACTCTGAGTAACTTTAGAAAAAATTTGAAAAGTCTAACTCAGACCATGTGCCTCGTCTGTTCACAACCACCCATGGCTCTCAGCGTCTTGAAAAGAAAGAGCCTCATTTTGCCATTCGGGCGTGAACGCTACTGGCTCAATCGTCCCAGCAAGATTCACAGAAACCGGCCCCTCCGCCTGCCACACCCTCCACAGCCCACGACACCAGGCTTGTAAATGAGAGCCCCACCCGCGAGGGCCTCATAGTCCTGGACTCTGGGGCCGGGCTGCAGGGACGCAAGCAGGCGCCCCTCATGCAGGGTGTTGGATTTTCGGCGGAGAGGGCAGGTGAGGCCCGGGGGACGCAGCACTCACCGAAGTCGAATCCCTAAGCACGGCCGCCGCCATCGGATTGTGAGCGGAGCGGGGCCGGGAGCGGCGGGCGACCCGGGGCGGGAACCCAGGCACGGCTGCCACCAGCGCCAGCGACCCACCGGCTGATGCGCAGCGGGGCGATCCCCGCTCTGTGCCGGAGGCAGCGTTTCTAACTCAGGCGGCGTGGGCCGAGGTAGAGAACCACCAAAATTACCATCTCGGAGCGGTGCCGGAAGTTCCGCCTTACCGTATGCAACAAACGGAGACAGGTCCGTTCCTGAACGTTGATTGGCTCCGCGTCTTTGCATCTTGGCGCTCGGCATTATGGGTAATGTAGTTCTCAGAAGCCCAGGGTTCTGGTGCCCTCCCTGAGATTCACCCGGAACAAGGGCTAAGCGGCCCGCGGAGGGCGCTAGGAAAAGGCGCGACACCAAGAGCGAGACAGGGACTTGCTGCTCCTTAAAGGGGCCGCTGGCCGATTTCCGCAGTCCCATACCCACTGAAGGGAGTGTCTGGGTTAAGATAAGAGGTTGTAGAGACCAAGGTTCTTATTAAGCAGATGAAGCTTTCACGCAGCAGGCTTCAGAGGGAATAGATTGTAAATGTTTCCTATCAGACTTTGAAAGGTGCCAGACTCTGTTAATTCTTTCCTGGATCATGAAAATAAAAAAACCCTGGAGAGGAAAGGGGATTCTCTGCAAAATGCAGATTCCACAAGACACACCTTTGCAGGGCCTCTTCAAAATATGTCAAATAAATAAAGTTTAGAGTAAAATACTTCAATTCCTTTCAGGGCCTGCTATCTGTCATGTAATGCTATACTACAATCAGGCTGGAATTCACTGTCTTATTGCTACAAGAAGTCTTAAAATCTCTGTTTTAATGTTAATGCTGGTCAGTTGTGCCTGAATTCCAAGGGGAGGAGGGCAAGTCTGACCCTCACTTCCCATCACGTCCTGAACTAGTTTTTCAGATTAACTTTGGAATGCCCTTGGCCAAGAGAAAGGATGCATTCAGATGGTTGGGGGGCTGGGAATTTTATTTTTGGTTTACACTTCTCATGCCTCTTGGAATCTCTGAACCACATACAAAACGGCCATTTGTTGAGTAAAAGCTTCCAATGCAGGAAACTGTCTCTTTCAGCCTCATGCTATACACCATTAAAACAGTAATTACTGGCAATAAGACTGGGCTTTCTTAAACATACAGGATCTCACAGACCATAAGCCTATGATCCTTCATACCAGCTGCCCATAATACTTTTGATTTTGGAAGCAGCACCCCATAACCTCAGCATGGCTACCAAGGCCTCCTTAAGACAGGGTAGAATGAATAAGATCTAGTATTTGATAGCACAGTAGGGAGACTACAGTCAACAGTAATTTATTGTACATTAAAAACAACTAAAAGAGTATTATAACTAGAATGTTTGTAACACAAAGAAATGATAAATGCTTGTGTACCCTGATATGATTATTACACATTGTATGCCTGTATCACAATATCTCATGTATCCCATAAATATACATACATACTATGTACCCATAAAACTAAAAATTTTAAAAGACAGATAAATGGCAAGCAGGTAGATGAAAACGTGCTTAACATCATTGATCACTATAAAAATGCAAATCAAAACTACAATGAGATATCATCTCACTCTAGTTAAAATGACTTTTATGCAAAAGACAGGCAATAATGAATGCTGGCCAGGACAGAGAGGAAAGGGAAACTTCATACGCTGTTGGTGGGAGTGTAAATTAGTAAAGCCACTATGGGGAACAGTTTGGAGGTTCCCCACAAAAGTAAAAATAGAATTACCATATGATACAGTTTACACCCCCCAGAAAAGAAATCAGTATATCTAATAGAGATCTGCACTCCCATGTTTATTGCATCACTATTCACAACAGCCAATATTTGGAAGCTACCTAACTGTCCATAGATAAATGGATAAAGAAAATGTGATGCATATACACAATGGAGTAGTATTTAGCCATAAAAAAAGAATGAGATCCCATCAATTGCAAGAAGACGGGTGAAATTGGAGGAAATTATGTTAAGTAAAATAAGCCAGGCACAGAAAGACAAACTTCACATGTTCTCACTTATTTGTGGGAGCTAAAAATTTAAACAATTGAACTCCTGGAGATTAAGCTTAGAAGGATGGCTACCAGAGGCTGAGAAGGATAGCAGAAATGGAAGGGAAAGTGGGGATAGTTAATGGGTGCAAAAATATAGTCAGATAGAAGGAATAAGACATAGTATTTGATAGCACAACAAGGTGACTACAGTCAACAATAATCTATTGTAGAATTAAACATAACTCACTGGGCATGGTGGCTCACGCCTGTAATCCCAGCACTTTGGGAGGCCGAGGCGGGCAGATCACAAGGTCAGGAGATCGAGACCATCCTGACTAACACGGTGAAACCCCATCTCTAAAATCAAATCTCTAAAATAAATCTCTAAAAATACAAAAAATTAGCCGGGCGTGGTGGTGGGCACCTGTAGTCCCAGCTACTAAGGAGGCTGAGGCAGGAGAATGGCGTTAACCCGGGAGGCATTGCTTGCAGAGAGCTGAGATCGCGCCACTGCACTCCAGCCTGGGCAACAGAGCAAGACTTCGTCTCAAAAAAAAAAAAAAAAAAAAAGAATTAAACATAACTAAGAGTATAACTGGAATGCTTATAACACAAAGAAATGATAAATGCTTGAGGTGATGAATACCATTTATCCCAATGTGATTATTACACACTGTGTGCCTGTATCAAACTACACCATATAACTCATAAATATATACACCTACTATGTACCCCTGAAGACTAAAGATAAGAAATCAAAAAAAATAAAGACAGGATGGAGCTAAACCTGGGCCCTCTGGAATGTTCTACCTGCAGATGGAGCTGGCCTCCACTATCTTCAGTCCCTTGCTAGATGTCATGGTCCTTGAGGTCAACACTCCCCACACCTGCGGAATCCCTTGGGATTAACTGGGTGAACAGTAATAGAAGTTAGTGGACTATATGAATGACGCTGCCAAGCTATACTTGAATAGCTGTGCCAAATAGACAAACACAGAAAGAAAACACAAAACAACCCATCCACATCCTAAGGGCTTCACACTTTCTTGCACTCTGTCTTCAATGTTTTTTCAGCTTTCTCTTTAGGTACTTATTGACTGTTGGTCTCACATAAGTTTAGCCATAGATGGAATTTATTACTGCTTTGTGACCACTGGCAGCCTCCCTCATCTCTGGCTGGGCTTCTCCCTGAAGGACTGGGCCTCAGGAGTAGGTGGGTCATTTGTCCCCTGGGCATGCCACACAGAGCAGGTTTTCCGAACTAGGCTATCCCTCCTCCCCAAGTTATCCAGGCAATTCTGCTAGTTCTATGCCTAGATGGACACACATGCTTGAAGTTTGGGGAGCCATGTTTGATCTGATGCGGCAACTCTGAAAGGACAGTGAGGGTGAGGGCAGGTGTTAGGTGGCCATTGTGGGGGCTGCTGGCCTCTGGGACCAGAGGGTAATGAGGTGCACAACCGTGTCACCTAGAGGGTGCCAGTGTTAATAAGGAAAAGGGTTGCTGTCTGACGCACACAGAAGCCAATGCCATGGCACCAGGTTTTTGAGAAAAGCAAACCTTTATTGCAAGTCGACAAACAAGAAGACAGGAGTCCAGCTCAAATCTGTCTCCCCAATATGGGGTTTGGGGCAGCTTTTAAGGATTAGGAAGGACAGGTTGGTAAGCACTGGAAGGGTGGATTTTGATTGGAAGGACTTCAAAGAAATCTATTGATGGCAAGGCGGGGATGGGGGTGTTATCACCCAACATTCAGAGACAACAGACCCCTTGCTTTCGGAAGTGTTTCAGCACTTGGGTTCCAGCCATAGCCTGATATTTTGGTTTCCTGTGGTGACAGGGTGGAGTCTGGTAGGTGAGACTTCAGCTCCGAGTGTTGGGTCAATGTTTTGTTTTCTTTTCTCTTTTCTTTTTATTTATTTATTTATTTACTTATTTATTTATTGAGACAGGGTCTGGCTCCGTTGCCCAGGCTGGAGTGCAGTGGCATAATCATAACTCACTGTAACCGTGATCTCCTGGGCTCAAGCGATCCTCCCACTTGAGCCCCTGGGCTGAGCGATCTACTCAGCATCCTGAGTAGCTAGGATTACAGGTGCACCACCATACTCGGGTAATTTTTTAGTTTTTGTAGAGACGGGGTCTGGCTATGTTGCCCAAGTGATCCTTCCACCTCAGCCTCCCAATGTGCTTGGATTACAGGTGTGAGCCACCGCGCTGGGCCTGACATTTTCTTTTCTGCACATTCTCTAGCTGTGAAACTTGCAACTCTTTAGCTCTGTGCCTGCAAAATAACTGGACATTATGTTACCAACAGAGGATGGCCAGATGAGACTGGTCCAGTGGTTAAACCTGCACCTTCATGGAGGCCATTATGAGTATCCCTACAGGCCGAGTCTCAGGGTGCCCCCAGAAGCCCATACTAGCCGCTGTAAGGCAGAGCATGGACTTCCCCTCGGGGACTAAATCCCATTCTTGGGCTCCAGAGGCCTTGTTCCTACCACTGTACGCCACCGCTTGGGGTGCCCTGGGAACCCGCCTACCTCCCTACTGCCCTGAGGGCGGTTGGAGATGGTCCCAGCAGGTGTGGGAGATGAGGTAGGAGACGTCTTCAACGGGGTCCAAGGCTCATCTGGACCCAGTTCTCAGCCGAGGGGCGGTGGAGAGGGCGTCAGAAAACGCAGGAACGGCTCCCAGACCCAGGAGGGGACTCAGGGAAGCAGAGGCGCTTTCCTCGGCGGCTCTGGGGCCTTCCCAGCTCGCCCGGCCCCCCTGGAGGAGACGAACCCCGGGGTGGAGCTACGGAGAACCCCTTCCCATGGGACGTCTCGGCCCCGCCTCCCGCCTCTGGGTACAGTCAAAGGGCTCAGGTCAGAGCAGGAGCAGCCGGGGGCGCGGCCCCCACGTGGCCTCCCGGGACACGTGCCCACAGCGCGACACCTAAGTCGCTCCTGTCTTTCACAGAATAGCCTTGGCCCCGGCACGGCCTCGAACGCCTTGACCCCGCAAGGGAGGGGGACGAGGCTCCTTTGCTCCCGCAGGAGCGTCGAATATGTGTGGAATACGCGTCGGTGTGGATCTGGCCTCAGCTTCCTGAGCCTGAATCAATGCTTCTAATCACGTGGGCGCTCAGCCGCGACGGGACCACAGAAATCGACCAGCGGCCTGTTTAAGGAGCGACAAGGCCCAGCCCTCTCCTGCATTGTGGCGACGCCATTTCCCTGCGCCCCCAGCGCGGCCGCTTGGCTTTTGTTTGAGGTGACGCTGGGTGGCAGCATCTTTCCCTCAGCCCTGGGGACCAGCGGGGACTACAGAACCCAGAAGGTTTTGTCTCCAGCCGCAGGGATGCTGAGCCAATCCGCGCTGAGAAAAGGGTCGTTTCCGCTTTGGGACCAATGGGTCGGGGAGGGACTTCCGGTATCACTTCAGTGGCGGTCATTTTTGCAGCGCTTGGGTGCATCCAGACCGTCAGAGCTTTGGGAGCGCTTTGTTTGGCGACAGTCGGAAGGCGCGAGGGGAGGGGTCCTCCCGCTGAACAGTGGGGGTTCTAAGGGTCGGCGGCGGCGGGGTTGACGGCTTTGCCTAGGTCCCTGCGCCCGTAGCTGTCGGGTCCCGGCCCCGCTCTGCCCACAGGCTCCGATGGCTGCGGCCGCGCTGAGGGCCCCGACTCAGGTGAGCGCTGCCTCTACTGGGCCTCACCCTCCATCCCCAAATTAGTGCCTTCTTGGGTCACTACGGTCGAGATCCTCATGTCCAGTACAGTGGGGGCTCGTGGGTGGGGTCCCTATTTCCAGAACTTGGGTGATGGGGCACGGAAGAGGGTGACAGGCAAAGGGACCAGCGTTTCTAAACTCTTGGAGACACAGTGAAGAAGGTTCATACCTGGAGTGCCAAGGTGAGGAGTTTTCCCTCAATTCTTAGGATGCTAGGAGCCGTGGAGGGTTGTGTACAGAAGCGGCATATGGTCTGAGTTAGGTCTTTCGAAGTTTTCCAGAAACCTCATGGAGTTAGACTAGAATAGAATGGAATAACACAGAGGCACAGGGAGGTTGAGTTCTTGTGCAAGGTCCCACAGTTGCTAAGAGTTGGCACTGAGGACTGGAACGCTGAGGCTCAGAAATAATGCAGGCATCCTCAGTCCACCTGGCTCTGGCCTGGACAGGAATCCAGGGAAGCCTGAATCCGTAGAGCCCTGTATGGTCACCTGCCTTTCATGATCTTTGGCTTTCCACAGGTTACTGTGTCTCCAGAAACACATATGGACCTCACAAAGGTGAGTGGAGGGTGTCCCAGGCCCTCACTGGTCCTGGCCCCATCCTGGGGTTTTTTCATGGATCTTTTTGCCACCATCCAGTTCTTTGACCTAAGGACTCTTCACAAACTCGAAGCTTGACATCCTGATTCTAGACTGGTGGTTATTTGTAGACATTCTTATTGCTGGCAGACAATGGAATGAGGTGTGAAAGGTTGCCCCGCCTACGTACAATAATGTGTAAGGTTGGCAGTGAAGCTGAGCTGATTCAGGGAAACACAACTCTCCTTTCTTTCTTATGGGAACTCAGAGCAGCAGGGCAGGACTCAGGCCTGGAATGGCTCTGAGAAATTGGGTGTTTTTTCTGGAGGTGATGAGAACAATGGGAGGTTTAGAGAAGAGAACGGAGGTTATCTGACACTGGTCTCATCAGGTTCACTGTTAATGCGGCATAGAGAATACTCTGTGGGTGTGATGGAGGCGATAGAAAGACCAGGGAGGAGGCTACTGCAGTGGCCAAGGTGAGTTTTGATAGTGGTTTCACCAGTGTGGTGGCTGTGAAGGTAGAAGAAGTGGCTGGATTCTGGGTCAGAATTTTAATTAGGCCTGCTTGCATTTTCAGATTTTGAGGGTAAGAGATACTGGACAAGCATTACTCCAGGCATTTTGAATTTAGCATCTGGAAGGATGGAATCTCCATCAAATAGCATGTAATAGGATTGATTTTATTTTTATTTTATTTATTTATTTGTCTATTTTTAGACAGTCTCACTCTGTCACTCAGGCTGGAGTGCAGTGGCTCGATCTCGGCTCATTGCAACCTCCACCTCCCGGGTTCAAGCAATCCTCCTGCCTCAGCCTCCTGAGTAGTTGGGACTACAGGCACATGCTACCGTGCTACCATGCCCAGTGAATTTTTTTTTTTTTTTTTTTTTTTTGTATCTTTAGTAGAGACAGGGTTTCACCATGTTGGCCAGGTTGGTCTCAAACTCCTGACCTCAGGTGATCCACCTGTCCTGGCCTCCCAAAGTGCTGGGATTACAGGCGTGAGCCACCATGCCCAGCCAATTAATTTTCATTAAGGATAACAGGAGTTTTGTCTTTAGCTATTATCATAGTCTGAGATATTCCAAAGAATGATATATGGAGACATCAGGTGAGTAGCTGTCCATGTACATCTAGAATTCTGGAAGTGGTTTAAGATGGAGAAATCCAAAAGGTGGTGGCCAGTGTTTGGCCCAGAGTAGCTATGGGTCACAATTAGGAGTGGGTAATCCTGGTCATGAAGATAATGCTATTTATAATGCAGGAAAGGGCTGGGTGTGGTGGCTCACACCTGTAATCCCAGCACTTTGGGAGGCCGAGGCAGGCGGATCACTTGAGGTCAGGAGTTCTAGACCAGCTTGGCCAACATGGTGAAACTCTGTCTCCACTAAAAATACAAAAATTAGCCAGGCGTGGTGGCAGGCACCTGTAATCCCAGCTACTAGGGAGGCTGAGGCAGGAGAATTGCTTGAGCCCAGGAGGCGGAGGTTGCAGTGAGCCAAGATCACGCCACTGCACTCCAGCCTGGGTGACAGAGTGAGACTCCACCTCAAAAACAAAACAAAACAAAAAAACAGAAAAGGAAAGGTTGGGGCTATGACTGTGTCTCATGCTTGGACACGTGGTAGAGGTGGTGAGCATCACAAACAGTTGTGAGAGAAAAGTGGTCATGGGAAGATTGTAGGAAAGAGGATGATCTGGTGTATTAGTCCATTTTCACACTGCTGATAAAGACAGCAAGTCTCTAGGAAGTTCCAGACTTTCCCATATTTTCCTGTCTTCTTCTGAGCCCTCCAAACTGTTCCAACCTCTGCCTGTTCCCCAGTTCCAAAATTGCTTCCACATTTTCAGTTATCTTTACAGCACAGCCCCACTTTACTCATACTGATTTACTGTATTAGTCCATTTTCATGCTGCTGATAAAGATGTGCTCGAGACTAGATAATTTGTAAGGAAAAAGAGGTTTAAGGGACTCATGATTCCACATGGCTGGGGAGGCCTCACAATCATGGTGGAGGGTGAAAGGCATGTCTTGCATGGCAGCAGACAAGAGAGAACTTGTTCAGGGGAACTCCCCCCTTATAAAACCATCAAATCTTGTGAGACTTATTTACTATCATGAGAACAGCATGGGAAAGGCCTGCCCCTATGATTCGATTACCTCTCACCAGGTCCCTCCCATGACATGGGAATTGTGGGAACTACAATTCAAGATGAGATTTGGGTGGGGACGCAGCCAAATCATATCATCTGATAAGTGGTCAAGGCTTCCAAGGCATTAGGGACATAGGACAGACACGGAGATAAAGAAATAATTAGTAGAAGATGACACTGAGGCCAGGTACAGTGGACTGTGTCCCTGCAAAATTCATATGCTTAAACCCTAATTCCAGTGTGATGGTATTTGGAGGTTGGGCCTTTGGGAGATAATTAGGTCATGAGGGTGGAGCCCTAATGAATGGGATTAGTGAGTGCTCTTTAACAAAGAGGCCAGAGAGCTACTATCTAGTGCTCTTTCCAACAAGTGAGGATACAAGAAGTCAGCAGTCTGCAACCTGGAAAGAGCCCCTACCAGAACCTGACCATGCTGGCACTCTGATCTCAGGCTTCCTGCCTGCAGATCTGTGAGAAATAAATTTCTGTTGTTGATAAGCCACCCAGTTTGTGGTATTATGCTAGCAGCCCAAACTGACTAAAACACTAGGACTAGTGCTTATTCACCATGGTAAAAACTCGCCAGGAATTTGTTGTGACCCTTGGTGAGTCTGGGGAGGGTGTCAGTCAAGCAGTTGAATAAGTTTAGGAGTACAAGTGTTCATCTGTATGAGTCATTAGGTTGGAGGTAGAGAGCCACTGAGAGTCTGTGCCACTGAGGCCACTGATTTTGAATGAGGGTTAAGAGGTGAGAAGAAGGTTGTTGATTGAAGAGGGGACATCAAGTGCAGCACAAGTGGAGGACGGCCATCGGTGTCTGACATCAGGTGATTCTTGGTGGCTGAGGTTGAAGCAAGGAACAGAGTCAGGAAGATAGCCCTTCAGAGCAGGGTGGGGGCTGTCTATGACAGTAGGAACCATCAGAGGTCTGTGTAGCACTGGATGATGTCTCAATTTGGCAGGCAGAGGGGTGGAGGTGGCCGTGGGAGTGAGACTGAGCGAGTATGGTTCAAAGAATGATGTGTACATGGAGAGGGAGTGTGAACTGAAGGACCCAGGCCCCTGGCATTGAGGACTTAAGGGTCAAAGGTGAAGCCACATTTGATTGTGTCTAGGAGGCACTATCTGAAAGACTCTTGGGGAACTGCCTGACAAGAAGGGATACACCCCTACATACTGGGCCCAAAGTTTAGATGTGGTGCATCCTGCCCACCTCCTGGTTGGTGCTGTAGAAGGATACAGTGATCATTGGGACCATGAAGAGAGAGTGGGCATCTGTGTCACCAGGGCCTGTATTTCCTTAAGGTGGGGATGATTGCTTGGGTGGATGAACTTGTGGAGGCGTTGATTGTGGAGTGACCTGTCCCCATCATGACAGGGCTGTGTGACCTTTGAGGACATCGCCATTTACTTCTCACAGGACGAGTGGGGACTTCTTGATGAGGCTCAGAGACTCCTGTACCTTGAAGTGATGCTGGAGAACTTTGCCCTTGTAGCCTCACTGGGTAAGGCCCTAATACCAACTCCAGTGTCCTGGTCTGTCTATGGTCTTTTGCTGACTTCCCCACTTTCTTGGGATATGTGCTATGGGATCCAGCACTGTGCACTGCCTGAGTAGCCCTAACACCTGCTGCCCAGTGGTCTGGGAACACCTGCCACTGGGCAGCAGGTGTTCTTCAGTCAGCCAAATGGATCTCTGTTGCTTGCTCTCTTCTTGGCTGGGTGTCTGTGTTCAGATCCATGACACCTTGTGTCCCAAGTTCCCTGCACCCCCATCTGCTAGCTGACATTTTCTTGTGGCTACCTGTGTCATGATTGTAGTCATTGTCATTGTCTATACTTATGGGGACAATGGGCTCTTCTTACTCCTTCTAGTTTGTTTGTTTGTTTGTTTAATGATATTAACTTTCTTGCCCATGGGCTGTTGTGTGCTGAGTCGTTCTGCATCAGTGCTGATCACTCACATGTTCTGTCTTTCTGGTAGGACTTGGCTTCATGAAGGTCCCACATTGCTAGACAACTGAGGGTGTGCGGAGAAACCTGGTTGCTTTATAGGGTGAACATGGTCTCAGAGAAGGCCTGGGCTTGTTGAGTGGCAACTGGTTGGGGGCATGATATCCGGGCTGTTTTCCGATCACATAAGGAGCCTGTCCTGTCTTCACCACTGTTTGGGTGCACATGCCACTGGCCAAATCTCATTTCTATATTTTCTTCTCAGTACTTGACACTTTTCTCTCTTATTATTTTTATCTATGACTTCTAGCACCTGGCTACCTCCACCTTTCTGATCTTCATGCATCATCTGCTTCTCTGCACTGCTCCCTCTGCACTGTTTTCCAACATTGACACACACATAATGTCTCATGAAGTATGTATATATGATCACATGAAGATATGTGATCACATCACTTGCTACTCAGTTTCAATTGTATTTTCCTGGGCTTGGGCACAGTCAACCTTCTGCAAAGCATGCAGGTGTCACCAGCAGACAAGGTCCTCCTGAAGACTATGTGGTGAGTTTTAGGAATTGGAAGGCTACTCAAGGATAATTTTTGAGGCTGTTGGTAGAGGAATGGTTTGAAGGCAATGCCATTCCCTGTCCTTCATCCCATCCTTGTGTCCTTTATTTGGTGAGGCCTCCCTCATTCTGTGATCTTTAGAGATCCAGTATTGCAAAGCAACCCCTTCCTCAACTTGCCCCCAGCTCCATTATCCTCAAAACAAACCTGGTGAATCATTCGTTTGGTATGTGTGTAATGGGGCTTCTTGCTCTCAGCAGAGTCAATGTATATTTCATCAGCGGTTCTCTGCTTTCAGGTTGTGGCCATGGAACAGAGGATGAAGAGACACCTTCTGACCAGAATGTTTCTGTAGGAGTGTCACAGTCAAAGGCAGGTTCATCCACACAGAAGACTCAATCCTGTGAGATGTGTGTCCCAGTCCTGAAAGATATTTTGCATCTAGCTGATCTCCCTGGGCAGAAACCATACTTGGTTGGAGAATGTACAAACCATCACCAGCACCAAAAGCATCACAGTGCAAAGAAATCCTTGAAGAGGGACATGGACAGAGCCTCATATGTGAAGTGCTGCCTATTCTGTATGTCATTGAAGCCCTTTCGCAAATGGGAGGTTGGAAAGGACCTTCCAGCCATGTTGGGGCTTCTGAGGTCCCTGGTCTTTCCTGGAGGCAAGAAACCCAGCACAATTACTGAATATGGGGAAGACATTCGCAGTCAAAAAAGTCATTACAAGTCAGGTGAATGTGGGAAGGCTTCCAGGCACAAACACACTCCTGTTTACCATCCAAGAGTCTACACTGGAAAAAAGCTTTATGAGTGTAGCAAATGTGGGAAAGCCTTCCGTGGCAAGTACTCACTTGTTCAGCACCAGAGAGTCCATACTGGAGAAAGGCCTTGGGAGTGCAATGAATGTGGAAAATTCTTTAGCCAAACCTCCCACCTGAATGATCATCGGAGAATCCACACTGGAGAAAGGCCTTATGAGTGCAGCGAATGTGGAAAATTATTTAGACAAAACTCCAGCCTTGTCGACCACCAGAAAATACACACTGGAGCAAGGCCTTATGAGTGTAGCCAGTGTGGGAAATCCTTTAGCCAAAAAGCCACCCTTGTTAAACACCAAAGAGTTCACACTGGAGAAAGGCCTTATAAGTGTGGTGAATGTGGGAATTCCTTTAGTCAAAGTGCCATTCTTAATCAACACCGAAGAATTCACACTGGAGCAAAGCCTTATGAGTGTGGCCAGTGTGGGAAATCCTTTAGTCAAAAAGCTACCCTCATTAAACACCAGAGAGTTCACACTGGAGAAAGGCCTTATAAGTGTGGTGACTGTGGGAAATCCTTTAGTCAAAGCTCCATCCTTATTCAACACCGGAGAATTCATACTGGAGCAAGGCCTTATGAGTGTGGCCAGTGTGGAAAGTCCTTTAGCCAAAAGTCTGGTCTCATTCAACACCAAGTGGTTCACACTGGAGAAAGGCCTTATGAGTGCGACAAATGTGGGAATTCCTTTAGCCAATGCTCCAGCCTCATACATCACCAAAAATGTCATAACACATAGAGGCCTCATGAATGCAGCAAATGTGGAAGCGCCTTCAACTCAAGATCTATCATCATTTAGCTCCTGAAAGTCCACACTTAAGTAGAGCCTTAGACCTACAGGGAAAGTGCTGTCTCTGTAGTATTGTAGCAGTAGAGAGCCTTTGTGAGGGAGCCATCTGCCTGAAGTTGAACCTCATTCTTCCTTGTTTCTCTGGTAGAAACCATCTACCCTCTACCACCTTGCACAGTGGGCATTGGTCACCCCTATGTGCTAAGACAAGGCAGACATCTGTGTGTTCTCTTAAGTCTTTGGAGGAAATCTTGAGCAATCTAAGCCTTTAGAGAAAATTCATTCTTTTTTCTGACTGATCACAGCATACGTGTGACCCAGTTTTGGTCAGGAGGGCCCAGCCTTGGTTCTGCTGGACACTTATGTGCAAGGATTCCCTTCATGTAAATTCTTGGTCTCACATGACACTTGGTCATTCTTCCAGCCTCCAAGTCACCACGTGGTGAATGGCTGCCTCACATTGCTCCAGTTTGTGCACTAATAAAAGCCTTATATTTGAATCTACCTGTAGTCTTGGGGTTCTGTTTACTGTGTGGGGTGGCTGGGAGACAGACTTCAACTCTATATGAAGGAATGGATGGCTTTTGTGGGCCTCTGCAGGAAAGTAAGATGACAGAGTAATTCTAATTCTGGTTTTGGTCATACTTGCTTTGCTACCTAAAATCTCCTAGGAAAAAATGCAAGGTTTTGGTTATTCTAATTCGTGGCCTGGATCCCTATTCTTTCTGTGAGACTAGAGGTCATCCTGAGGAGAGGCCAGCTGTTATGACAAGCATGTGTGCTTCAGGGAATAGGACAATTTTATTCCATTGTTTCCAGAGGATGTCATATGATGCCCAGTGCTGCTGAGAAGCTTTTCATGGGGTTCTACAAGGAGACACGCCCTGATATCAAACATTCCCTAGGCCGATGTCATGCAGAAGACAACGCGAGTCACATGTGAACTGTAATTGGTACAGAAATACCTGGGTATTTCTGTACTGTGTGTACTGTAGCAAACTAGTTGGAATGTGCCTCTTATAAAAGTACATTTACAAATCTTCCCGTGACTGTGGCTTTGAGCAGTCATAGGACCTAGAAATCTGTGTATGTCCAATAGCTGAGGTTATTTTCAGCAAAAATAATTAAAGGGTTTTATTTTTTAATTCTTGTTGGTTTTCTAGGTTGTTCACCTCAAGTGCATTGCTGTAGAGGCAGAAAAAGGAGGATAAAGATAACAGAAGTGCTATAGGCCAGGGATGTATTGATAGCTCTTGTGATTTCCACCAGTGTTGCTGTTGTCTCAAATTGCCACAGCCTTCATTGCTTGCCAACATTTCCTGCATGGAGGGACTCATGGTTGCCCTTCCCCAGGCCTGAAGAGAGAGTGCAGTCAACATGAGATTGCTAGGCATTCTGGTTTCTGAAAGTTGGGTGATCAGATACTTTATTTTGAAACATGTTTTACCAACTTTCTTGATGTGTAAGTGACATGCCATAGTTTACATCCATTTATGGTGTATAATTTGAAGAGTTTGTCATACAAGCCTGTGAAACCATCATAATCATGATCATGAACATATTCATGATTCACCTCTTGCTGTTTTACAATCTCTGCGTGTACTTTGCAGGCCTTCAGGAGTCCTGTCATTTACTTTCCCTACAGGAGAATAGTTTGTGTTTTCTAGGATTTTATGTGAATTGAAACGTAAAATACTTACTCCATTTTTCCTGATGATGCACAGTTTTTTTTTTTTTTTTTTTTTTTTGAGATGGAGTCTCACTCTGTCACCAGGCTGGAGTGCAGTGGCACGATCTTGGCTCACTCCAACCTCCTCCTGGGTTCCAGCGATTCTCCTGCCTCAGCCTCCTGAGAAGCTAGGACTACAGGCATGCACTACCACGCCCAACTAATTTTTGTATTTTTAGTAGAGTTGTGGTTTTACCATGTTTGCCAGGATGGTCTTGATCTCTTGACCTCATGATCCGCCCGCCTCAGCCTCCCGAAGTGCTGGGATTACAGGCGTAAGCCACCACACCAGCCGATGCACAATTACTTTTAAGATTTATCAATATTGCTTATGTGAATAGTTCATTTGTATTGCTGAGAAATGTCTGTGGATATGTCACAATTTGGATAAACAGTTGGATGCTTTCCAGTTTTGGGCTGTTGCAAATAATGCTACTATGAACATAGGCATATAACTCTTAATATGCAGAAATGCTTTATTTCTCCTGTGTCAGTAGTACAGTGTATGTGAATGCGTCACTTTTAAAGACACGGCCAGACTATAACCTAACTGTACCATTTGCATTCTCATCAACAGTATGTGAACCTTCTTATTTCTCTACATTCTTGCCATACTTGGTATGGTTAGTCTTTTTAATTTTAGTTGTTTTAATAGCTGTATAATAGCATCTGTCTGTGATTTTATTGCATTTTTCTGGTATTTTATGGTATTGAACATTTGAACATCTTGTATCTAGTTGCCACCTGTATATCCTCTTTGGAAGAATGTTTATTAATGTCTTTTGCTTATTTTTAAATGGATGTTGGTGATACTTTTTCATTAATAAATAGACGTATAACAAAGACTTATGTTGAAACTTTACTCATTCTTCAGTAATGTGATGCACTTATTTGCTAAATGATAAAATTGTTTTCAAATACTGGGAAAATAATTTCTCAGTTTTTTGGTCTATTCACAGTGTAACAACTACAGACACTATATACCTGAAACACTACCTTCATTGACAAATTCTCTATCACTTTCTTAGGTCTAACCATTCAATGAAACAAATAAGCCCTAGTTTTTAATATTTGCCAATTTCCCTGGTAAAATACTCCCACCATGGCCAATTACAAGGTGTCAAAATAATGTCACTGAACATGAATTGAGAAGAAGTGGGTAGCGTCACACCATTGTATTCTACTTTCACCATGCCAATACAGTAGCCACAGATAACCTGAAGAACATGTATGTAGGAACCATACAGCCTGTGGTGTGGCAAGACTGATGCCATCTTGAAGTGAAGCTGTCATGGTCACCTATGTTCTGAAGCAGTAGCATAGATATCAAAATGCTTCTCTCCCCCAGTGGTCATGAGTCTTGGCAAGAAAGTCTGAAGACGTGAACAGCTGCACGTTTTACCCTAAAAACTCCAGGCCGGGCGTGTTGGCTCATGCCTGTAATCCCAACACTTTGGGAGGCCAAGGTGGGCAGATCACGAGGTCAGGAGATGGAGACCATCCTGGCTAACATGGTGAAACCCCATCTCTACTAAAAATAGAAAAATTAGCCGGTTGTGGTGGCTCACGGGTGCCTGTAATCCCAGCTACTTGGGAGGCTGAGGCAGGAGAATCACTTGAATCCAGGAGGTGGAGGTTGCAGTGAGCCGAGATCACGCCATTGCACTCCAGCCTGGCAACAGAGCAAGACTCCGTCTAGAAAAACAAACAAACAAACAAACAAACAAACAAACAAAAAACTCCAGCCTTGTTGACCACTACAAAAAGGGTCCTATAAAGGATGTAAAGGAAACTGCCTTCTGGAGGGCAGATACAGGGATCCATTGTCTCACAGCTGCACAAGACATCACTTCTGTTCATGAGTCCCTATGAAATATTTCTGAAAACAATTTGGCCTCTTTCTCCTTCTTTGGCCTTTCAGCTTCGTTGGCCTTTGGGATAGATTTTCATACACCTGCTCACTATAGAACAATGTATATATAAGAGTAAAACAGTAAAATGATTAAGAAGTGACTTTTGAGTATTTATTACTTGTGTTTTTAAAAGTGGCTTAAGTGAAATCTAGTTGTCTTAAATTCTGCATATTTAAAGTATACAATTTCTATTTTAATATATACTCGAAACCATAAGTTTCCACCTACCCTTTTTAGTCCATCCCTCTTAACAAGTAATGGGTACAAAAACTTATTTTTCCTCTTCTAATGGATATTTTCAAGTATATACACAAATGGAAAGGACTGTGTTCAGATGCACTATGAAACCTTTCTAAATCTTCCATTATTACTTATCATTTAGTAGCCATTCTTGTTTCAACTCTTTTCACACATAATTATTTTACTTACAATTCCCACATCTTGTCATTCAATGCTGCATCTCTTCAGAATGCATTTTCAAGCATAAGAGCTCTTTCATAATTCCTATAACTTTATCAATCATTATTTAAGGCATCATAAAATATATCATCAGTGCTCAGTCGCCTCGAATTGTCTCCAAAATTGATTTTTAAGACAAATTCATTGCAATCAGATCCAAAATGAATCTATATGGCTATTAGTAGTTTCATCTGGTGAGTCTATAATAATACACAGCTACCACTTTTTATTATTATTCTTGAAGTTGATGAGACATTTGTCCAGAATTTGCCACATTCTGGAATGGTGCGTGTTTTTGTTTTGTGTCTCTCTGATGTCATTTAACATGCTGACCCTTTCTCCATATTCCTGTGCACTAGATATTAAGGAAATGGGTAACTGAACTCTGGTCCTGCAGATAGGTGTGCAATAGTAACACACTTATGCAGTGTGACTGTGTTGTGTGTATGTGTATGTCTATTCAAAAGGTGACATTCACAGACATCTGGAGGCTTAGAGATTATTGAAAAAGGAAAAAAGGAAGAAGCACTTTGTTTTTGCTTCCTCTAAGATACCTGAGAAAGTTTCTCAACTGATTTGAAATGTGAAACAATGCCAAAACAATTACCATAGATCCAGTAATACTGCTTCTTGGTTTTACTGAAATGAGTTAAACATTTATGTCCACACAAAATCTTGTACATGAATATTTATAGCACCTTTGTTCATAATTGGCAAAATTTGGTAGCAACCAAAATGTCCTTCAGTAAGTGAACAGGTAAGTGTGGTACATTTAGAAAATGGTATATTTATCCACATTAAAATAAATAATAAAAGATATGGAAGAACTTAAATACATATTTCTAAGTGAAAGGATCTGATATGGTTTGGCTGCGTCCCCACTCAAATCTCATCTTGAATTATAAGTACCACATGTCATGGGAGGAACCCAGTGGGAGGTGATTGAATTATAGGAGTGGGTTTTTCCCACGCTGTTCTCATGACAGTAAATTAGTCTCACGAGATCTGATGGCTTTAAAATCGGGAGTTTACCTGCACAAGCTTATTCTCTTTCCCTGCTGCCATCCACCTAGGATGTGACTTGCTCCTCCTTGCCTTCTGCAATAATTGTGAGGCTTCCCCAGCCACGTGGAATTGTGAGTTCTCCATTAAACCGCTTTCCTTTGTAAATTGCCCAGTCTCGGGTATGTCTTTATCAGCAGCGCGAAAACGGACTATTACAGGATCCAAACTAAAAGGACTACATACTGTGATTTGAACTATATGACATTCCAGAAAAAGCAAAACTATGGAGAGAGTAAAAAATGAGTGGTTGCCAGGGGTTTGGGGGAAGGGAGGAAGGGATGAACAGGTGGAGCACGGAGGACTTTTAGGGCAGTGAAACTACTCTGTGATACTACCGTGGTGTGTATACAAGTCACTATACCTTTGTCAAAACCCATATAACATCCAGCTAGAGTAAATCCTAATGTAAACTATGGATTTGGGATGATAATGATATGCCAACGTACCATCAATTGTAACAAATATACTATTCTAGTGGGGAATATTTATAGTGGAGTGGCTGTACATGCATGGGACAAGGGATATGTGGAAGCTCTATAATTTTTTGCTCAATTTTCCTATGAACCAAAACTGCTCTAAAAAATAATCTATTAAAACTTTACCAGCCTGAGCAACATGGCGAGACCCCGTGCCTACAAAAAATCAAAAAATTATCAGGGCATAGTGGTGCAGGTGCATGTCTGTTACCAGCTATTCTGGAGGCTGAGGTGGGAGGATTGCTTGAGCCCAGGAATTCAAAGCTACAGTGAGCTCTGATTGTGCCACTGCACTCCAGCCTGGATGACAGAGTGAGACCCTGTCTCTAAAAAATTAAAATTAACTAATTTGCAAATTAGTTTAAAATATGTATTTTGCAATGTTTGTGCTGTGTATTTGTATAACTCAAGGGAGATTAATTTTAACAAATTGAATTTGGCAAGCCAGTTATTTCCATGAGCAGCCTAGTTAATTTATCTACTTAAACAACAAAAACAAGTAGATATGCAGATTTTCTGGCACTTTCCAAGCTCACTATTTCCCTATTTTGACTATTGGCCTAAGAAATTGCCATAAGAGCTGTGTGTACCTGTAGCCCCAGCTACTTGGGAGGCTGAGGCGGAAGGATCACTTGAGACCAGGAGTTTTAAACCAGCCTGGGCAACATAGCAAGAACGCTGTCTGTAAAAAAAATATATATATATATTTTAAAAATTAACTGGGCACAGTAGTGAATGCCTGCAATCCCATATACTCAGGAAGCTGACACAGAAATGTCGCTGAAGCCCAAGAGTTTGAGGCTGCAGTAATCTATGATCCTGCCACTGCACTCCAGCCTGGGCAACAGAGCAAGACTCTTCCTCAAAAAAAAAAAAAATTACCATTAGACACTCAAATATGCAGGCAAAATGAGTCCTTTGTGGAGTCACTCAGAAGGGCTCCCCACTTACCTTTCTATATGAAATCATGCTGGAGCCACACCTTCTCCCTTTCCTTTTCAGACAGGACTTAAATTCAGCAACTGAAGAGCTATCTGCTCTATGTGTCTTCAGGGTAAACATTTCCAGAGCCAAGCCAAATGTACTTATAGACTTATATATGACTGCACTAAAAAAAAGCAAAGTAAGTCTATGTTCAGTTCAATTAATTATGTTCAATATTCTTTTTTTTTTCTCTCTTCTGAGATGGAGTCTCATTCTGTCACCAGGCTGGAGTGCAGTGGTGTGATCTCGGCTCACTGCAACCTCCACCTCCTGGGTTCAAGCGATTCTCCTGCCTCAGCCTCCCAAGTAGCTGGGACTACAGGCGCACGCCACCACACCCAGCTAATTTTTGTATTTTTAGTAGAGACAGGGCTTCACCATGTTGGCCAGGCTGGTCTTGATCTCTTGACCTCATGAGCCACCTGCCTTGGCCTCCTAAAGTGCTGGGATTACAGGCATGAGCCACCGCGCTTGGCCTAGCCACAAGATTATTAATAGTTGTGACGTATAATGTTTTGTGTCGACTTGCCTGCATTAAGGGCTACCCAAACAGTTGGGAAAACCTTAGTACAGGATATGTCTGTGAGAATGTTTATGGAAGATATTAGCAGTTGAGTCTGTAGACAATGTAAAGGAGATCTGGCCTCATCAGTGTTAGGGGCCAACATCCAATGCTTTGAGAGCCAAGATAGAACAAAAAGGCAGAGAAAGAGCAAGTTACTCTCTTCTTGCCCTGGATCATCCACCTTCTGTTTTCCAACATTAAAGTTCTTGGATCTTGGGCCTTTGGACTCTGGAACATACAAGAATGACCCTCACCCAGTTCTCAGGCCTTCAGCCTCCAGCTGGGAATTTCACCATAGGCTCCCTTGGTTTTCAGGCCTTCAGATGCAGACTGAATGATACCACCCACCTTCGTGTCTTACCAGGTTGCAAAAGGCATATCCTGGGACTTCTTAGCCTCCACAACTGGATGAGCCAAGTCCCATAATAAATCCCCTCTTGTACATCTATGTATCCTATTGGTTCTGTGTTTCTCTGGAGAATCCTGACTAATACAATAGCTTTCAGTAATTTTCATTTCACAACTGTTTTTCTAAGATGATCTCAACTCCCCATGCAAGCACTGTCCCTGCAGTAACAGTATCAATGATCAAAATTTCCCATCAAAGAGATGAAAGCTAGGTGTCCCAAACCTTTATTCTGGTATTCTGATGTCCCCTTTGCACAAGTGCTCTGACTGTGAACACTACAGACACTGTTCTGCTTTAAAATGGCATATGCTACGTGGCTCTTCTGTTCAGAAAGTTGCTACAATCCTAAAAGAAGCATATCTAAGAATATGGAGGAAGAAATATTATATGAATACAACACTGTTCCTTACAGGGCTAGACACACTCACCGATTACACAGGCAGGAGAGGCATTTTCTGTGAGACAAAATTCCTCTTTCGTCCTCCAGCTTCGGTGCGATCTAACGGATGTTTTATCATTCCTGTCATGGCGCTATGTAAACTCTATTTCCCTTATTCCTTACTGAGCATAATGAAACTCACAAAGCTGACTCTAACGTTCTACTTTACATAAATGTGTGGAGAAAGAAGGTAATGTTTACTAGGCTCTCGCCAAGGGTAGAGGCATTTTGTATCTGAATAACTCTGACTACCTAGGTGACTAGTTGTACACAATACCCTCCAAAAATCTCTGTATGGTACCTTAAAAAAGCAGCGAAGCTCCTCCCTTGTCCAAGGAGGCTGGAGACACCACCTCTCAGCCTTCCCCTCCACCTTTCTCCACAGCAACGGGGCCATTCCTCCCTGAGGTCCAGGAGAAGGGCGACCTCTGCCAGCCCAAGAAGCGGTGAGAACTACATTACCCAGAGGCCCGTGCGCCAGGCTCTTGGCGTGGAGCCAATGAGGCTCAGGGGAGGGACATTTCCGCTCTGTCCAACTTGTCGGGGCGGAACTTCCGGCGTCCTCCCTGTGGCGGGCACTTTGGCTTGTGTCAGATCCGCGAGTGCCGGATCTGGACCTAGGTGCTGACAGCGAGAAGGCGCGAGGAGAGTCGTTTTCTCAGCTGCACAGCCGGGGCCTGACGGTCGCCGGCGGTAGTGACAGCTTTGCTCTTGTCTCCGCCCGGATCGTCCACCGCTCCCGGCCCGCTCCGCCCAGAGTCCGATGGCGGCGGCACTGAGGGCCCCGACCCAGGTGAGCGCTGCGTCCTCCCGGCCTCCTCTGCCCTCCCCACCCGAAACTGAGGGACGCGTGAAGGGCTTTCTGCAGCCCAGACCGCACTGTCCGGCACAGTGAGGCGCTGGTGCTGGATCTCGTTTCTGGTAGTGTGGCAGGGAGCGGGAGAGCGACACGGTCAGGGGGCTGCGCGGGCAACGGCTTGGAGCTGCGCCTGAGCCGGGAGGCTGGGGAGACCCAGGCCGGCCTCACGCGTGCAGGTAGCAGAGGGTGGGGCAGCGCCGCGCTGCATTGGCCCCACTGAGTTTCACCAGCACACTGAGGGCCACAGCGCGTAGGACAGAAGAGGGGCACGGCCCCAGTCACGCTTCTGAAAGTTTCACAAAAGCTGTTCAGAGGAACGCGCTGGAAGGGCAGTGATGATAGCAGGCATGGAGGGACCTAGTCTTTTTACGAGGTCAGAAAGCTGGTAAAAGTCAGCACCAAGGACTGACACCCAGATACAAAGCAGTCATCCCAGGACACCTGGCTCTGGTGTTCCACATTGGAACCAGAAGTCCATGGAGCCACACTTTGGTCACCTGCCTCTCAGAACATGTTTCCTCCCACAGATTGCCACTAGTACTTATAGGTCCGTAAGAAGCACTTGAAGACCCTACAAGGGTAAGTGGAGGAAATCCAGAAGCTCATTGATTCCAGCAATGGGATCTCTAGGATTGGGACTGTGGTGACCTGGGATTCTTTACTTACCGCTTTTCCAGGCTTTGAGCCTAGGGACTCTGAACAAAAATATGTCCAGGGTGGGTATTATATGAGGTGGTACCTGTTGCTGGCAAATAATAGGATGAATGTGGAAGTTTGTCCCAGAGATAAGTACAGGTGTTTGGAGCTGCTTGGAGGTGAGGCTGAGCTGGTTAAGAGAACCTCAAGTCTCATTTCCTTCTCATGGGAACAGAGAGCAGAGGTACAGGAGTTAGAAACTAAATGGCTGTCTCAGATGTCTTTGTTCTGGAGATGATGGCAGCAATGAAGATTTGGAGCAGAAGAGGGAGGTGATCTTCCCCAGGCCTCATGAGGCTCCTGTGGCTGAGCACAGACAACAGACTGTGGGTTTAAGGGAGTTGGTAGCAATACCAAAGAGGAAAGAGGAGACTACTGCAATAGTCCAGGTGAGTGTAGATGATGTGGGCCAGAGTAGTGGCCACAGTGTGGCAGAAATGGTTGAATTTTGGATTGTAGGTCGGCTCTGATTTTCTGGTATTGGGACTGAGAGATAAGAAGGGGTGACTCAAGGCTTTTTGAGTTTAGTAGCTGGAAGCATAGAAGCTCCACCTACTGGGAGAGCCAAGTAGATAGTAGGATTGTTTTTCACTCAGGACATCAGAAATGTGTTTTGTCCATGTTAAAAATATGAGATGTTTTAGAGAATAAGTAAGTAGCTATATCAAGTGGCTAGGTGGACACACAGGTCTTGGACTCTGAGGAAGGGTGCAGGATAGAGACTTCTACAAAGAGTGGAGGATATTATTGAACTAGGATGGAGCCCTATGTCTGTTAGGCCATTTGCATTACTATAAAGAAATACCTAAGGCTGGGTAGTTTATAAAGAAACAAGGTTTATTACAGCTTATAGTTCTGCAGGCTGTACAGGAAGCTTAGCGCTAGTCTCCACTTCTGGTGAGGGCCTCAGGAAGCTTCCAATAATTGCAGAAGGCAAAAAGGGAGCCAGCAAGGCAGGAGGGAGGCACCAGTCTCTTTTTAGCAACCAGGTCTCATGTGAACTTATTACTGTTGGAAGGATACTATGCCATTCATGAGGGATCCACCTCCATGACCCAGATAACCTCCCACTAGGCCCCACTTCCAACATTGGGGATCACATTTCCAAGTGAGATTTGAAGGGGACAAATATCCAGGCTATATCAGTGTCTTACCTTGGGTTGATAATGAAATAACCTATATTGGTGGCTTAAACAACAAAAATTTGTTTCTCACAGTTCTGCAGGCTAGGAAATTCTACATCAGGGTGCCTCTAGATTCACTTATTTGTGATGGGCTGCTTCTTGACTTGCAGTGGCTGCCCTCTTGCTTTGTCCTCACATGGCCTTTCCTGGGAGGGAGTATGTAAAGAAAGCAAGGAATCTCTTTCTTTCTATTCTTACAAAAGCATTAATTCCATCATGAGGGCCCCACTCTTTTGACCTTATCTAAATCTAATTACCACCCAAAGATTCCATCTCCAAATACTATCACATTATATTAGGCTTCATTGTGTTAGTGCTTCAACGTAAGCATTTTGTAGGTGGGCGTGGGGCAGAAACATTAAGCCCATAACATCATAGATCCCATTTAGTAGTGGGATTCCTGGTCATGATGATAATATTAATAGCAGGCCAGGAAGGGGAAGGGTGGGAGCCACAAGAGGGTACCATACTTGGGTATCTGGATGGATGTTGTGGAAATCACAAATACAGGTTATAGAGGGAAGCAGCCCTAGGAATAATACAGAGAGAGGATACCAGGCAGGTGGCCAAGGGTTATGAAGGATGAGTGAATATAAGATGGATGTGGAGGCTGCATTAGTCCGTTTTCGTGCTGCTGATAAAGACATACCTGAGACTGGGAAGAAAAAGAGGGTTAATGGACTTGCAGTTCCACATGGCTGGGGAGGCCTCACAATCATGGTGGAAGGCAAGGAAGAGCAAGTCACATCTTACGTGGATGGCAGCAGGCAAAAAGAGAGTTTGTGCAGGGGAACTCCTCTTTTTAAAACCATCAGTTCTTCTTTTTTTGAGATGGAGTCTTGCTCTGTTCCCCAGGCTGGAGGGCAGTGGTGAGATCTCAGCTCCCTACAGCCTCCACCTCCCAGACTCAAGGGATTCTCCTGTCTCAGCCTCCCAAGTAGCTGGGATTACAGGCGTCCACCACCACACCCAGCTAATTTTCATATTTTTAGTAGAGACGGGGTTTCACCACATTGGCCAGGCTGGTCTCAAGCTCCTGATCAAGTGATCCACCCGCCTTGGCCTCCCAAAGTGCTGGGATTAGAGGCGTGAGCCACTGCAACCAGCCTTAAAACCATCAGTTCTCGTGAGCCTTATTCACTATTGCGAGAACAGCACAAGAAAGACCCACCCCCATGATTCAGGTACCTCCTACTGGATCCCTCCCATGACACATGGGAATTGTGGGAGTTACAATTCAAGATGAGATTTGGGTGGAGACACAGCCAAACCATATTAGAGACATAATGGGATTTCAGACAAGATGAGGCTGAAGCCAGACCTAATGCTTTACTGCTGTATAGCCTCACCAGGATCTTATGACTGGCTCCTATGCCTAGGGAGTTTCATGCAGGCTGGTGGATCAGTTTAGGGGCAGAAGTAGTCATCTGGGAGCATCACTTAACCTTGGGTGGAGGGCCACCAGGCAAGGTTTTGAATGAAGGGTAGCAAGACAGTTACTGTTACTGTTACTGTTTAGTGCAGTTACTGTTTAGTGCAGTACAAGTTGGAAAGGGCCATGTGTATCTGAGACATGTATGTGGTTCTGGGTGGCTGAGGTTGATGAAAGGAGTAGACTCAGGTAGGGAGGGCTTCAGAGCAGGATATGGGGCTGCCTGTGGCAGTAGGGACCATCATAGGTCTGGGTAGTCCTGGAACTTGTTTGAATTTGCAAGCACTTTCTAGATGTCTTGTGCTGAGTGACATATAGGAAGGCAGGAGAGATGCCTGTGTTGTGGGATCGGGGTGGAGGTGGCTGAGGGAGTGAGTTGGGTAAGAGAGGTGTGGTGGAAAGAGTGATGCACATATGAAGACGGAGTGTGAGCTTTTGTTTCATGAGTCTGGACATTGAGGACATGAGGGTGAAATGTGAACCCAGACCTTCAGTTGTGTTTGGGAGCCATGGTCTGAGGGATTCCAGGAGAATTTATAGACACAAGAATGTGGTTTCTATCTGTCCACCTGCCTGTTGTTGCTGTGGGGGAACACAGTGACCAATGAGACCATGAGAGAGTGGGCATCAGTGGCATCAGGGCCTGTTGTATTCGCTGAGGTGGGGAGATGGGGAGGAGGGTGAGCCAGGGATGGATGTTTGGGGGAATCAACTTGGGGTCCTAGGAAAGATGCTGATCATGGAATGAACTGTCCCCATCATAGCAGGGTTTTGTAGCCTTTGAGGATGTGGCCATTTACTTCTCCCAGGAGGAGTGGGAGCTCCTTGATGAGATGCAGAGGCTCCTGTACCGCGATGTGATGCTGGAGAACTTTGCAGTTATGGCATCCCTAGGTAAGGCCCTCCTATTCCTCCCAGTGTCCTTTGTGGGTCTCTCCTTTTCCCCTGTCCCTGAGGCAGCTCTGTCCTTTCTTCAGTTAGACCCTGAGCTCTACAGACCTTCCCACTTTCTTGGCATATGTATTCTGAGGGACATCGCCAAGCAAGGCACTCTCAGACTGTCCTAACACCTGTTTCCTCTAGGTATGCAGTGAAGGGTCTGAGAGACAGGATCTTTCTTTCAACCTAAAGGATTTGTCCTTGCCTTCTCCATGACAGGATGGCTTTCTCCAGTTCTAGGATGCTCTTTGTTCCATGTTCTGCCTTTTGCTTCTAACTAAAATCTCAAGCTGCCTGTTTCAGGAATTGCAGGTATCATCATGGTAACTACTTAACTGGTCCATAGGCTTTTCATAAAGATCCACCTGAAAGATTTTCTTGTAACATTATTTTTCACTGCTGTAGTTTTTCATGTGCTGAGTTGCTCTGTGCCAGTGCTGGCTGTGCACCTCTCTGGTCTTCCCTTTAGGGCTTACATCTTATAGGTCCGGTATAGTTGCACAACTGGGATTCGGGGATGGCTCTGGTTGCTTTACAGGGTGCAAACAGCAAGATAGTCTCAGAGGAGGCCTGGCCCTAATGAGTGACAACTAAGGGAGGGCAAGACACTAGGGCTGTTTCTAATCACACCATAAACCTGTCCTGAGTTCTCAGTGATTGGGTGCCGATTCCATAGGACATATATCATTTCTCTCTTTTTTTTCTTTTCTACACATGTTCTGATTTTTATTTCATCCATGACTTCCAGCCCTTAGCTGCTACCAATTTCTGGCCTCCATGTGTCACCTGTTCCTTTCCAGTGCAACTTCTAGAGTGTTCTCTAACACTGACCCACATGTAATATGTTGTCAGATGTGCACATGTTTTTAAATAGTCCTTCCACACCTAGTATTCAGTTCCCATGGGTGTCTACTGGGCCTGGACACCAATAATCTTCTGTGCAGTGTACCGAAGTCCTCTCTTCTCATCAGGGGAGGAAGTCCTGATAAAAGCTTTTGGCAGAATAGTGAGTCAGAGACCCTACCTGTTCTCTCTGAGTTGTGCCCCATCTTTGTGTCTTTCATCTCATAAGGCCTCCCTTGTTCTGTGACTTGTAGAGGCTTTTTTCCCCAAATTTCCACCAGCTCTCATATCCTAAAAACATTTTCTTAGACTCATTCTTTGACACACATTTTTGATGTAACTTCTCACACCGTAGTAAACCTGTGTTTTCTCAGCATTTCTCTTCTTTCAGGTTGCTGGTGTGGAGCAGTAGATGAGGGGGCGCCTTCTGCAGAGAGCGTTTCTGTGGAAGAACTGTCACAGGGCAGGACTCCAAAGGCAGATACATCCACTGATAAGAGTCACCCCTGTGAGATTTGTACCCCAGTCCTGAGAGACATTTTACAAATGATTGAGCTCCAAGCCTCACCCTGTGGACAGAAATTGTACTTGGGTGGAGCATCAAGAGATTTCTGGATGAGTTCAAACCTTCACCAGCTCCAGAAGCTTGATAATGGAGAGAAGCTCTTTAAAGTGGATGGGGACCAGGCCTCATTTATGATGAACTGCAGGTTCCATGTGTCAGGAAAACCCTTCACGTTTGGGGAAGTCGGGAGGGACTTTTCAGCCACCTCAGGACTTCTCCAGCATCAGGTGACTCCCACCATTGAGAGACCACACAGCAGGATTAGACATTTGAGAGTTCCCACTGGACAAAAGCCTCTCAAATACACTGAATCCAGGAAATCTTTTAGAGAGAAATCTGTATTCATTCAACACCAAAGAGCTGACTCTGGAGAAAGGCCTTACAAGTGCAGTGAATGTGGGAAATCCTTTTGTCAAAGTTCTGGCTTTCTTCGACACAGGAAAGCACACAGTAGAACAAGGACTCATGAATGTAGTGAATGTGGGAAATCATTTAGTCGCAAAACTCACCTAACTCAACACCAAAGAGTTCACACTGGAGAAAGGCCTTATGACTGCAGTGAATGTGGCAAATCCTTTCGCCAGGTATCTGTCCTCATTCAACATCAACGAGTTCACACTGGAGAAAGGCCTTATGAGTGCAGTGAATGTGGGAAATCTTTTAGCCACAGCACTAACCTCTATCGTCACAGGAGTGCCCACACTAGCACAAGGCCTTATGAGTGCAGTGAATGTGGAAAATCCTTTAGCCATAGCACTAACCTCTTTCGACACTGGAGAGTTCACACTGGAGTAAGGCCTTATGAGTGTAGTGAATGTGGGAAAGCATTTAGTTGCAATATCTACCTTATTCACCACCAAAGATTTCACACTGGAGAAAGGCCTTATGTGTGCAGTGAATGTGGGAAATCATTTGGCCAGAAATCTGTCCTCATTCAACACCAAAGAGTTCACACTGGAGAAAGGCCTTATGAGTGCAGTGAATGTGGGAAAGTTTTTAGCCAAAGCTCTGGCCTCTTTCGACACAGAAGAGCTCACACTAAAACAAAGCCTTATGAGTGCAGTGAATGTGAAAAATCATTTAGTTGCAAAACTGACCTCATTCGACACCAGACAGTTCACACTGGAGAAAGGCCTTATGAGTGCAGTATATGTGGGAAATCTTTTATCCGAAAAACCCACCTCATTCGACACCAGACTGTTCACACTAATGAAAGGCCTTATGAGTGCGATGAATGTGGGAAATCCTATAGCCAAAGCTCTGCCCTCCTTCAGCATAGGAGAGTTCACACTGGAGAAAGGCCTTATGAGTGCAGAGAATGTGGGAAATCTTTTACCCGCAAAAATCACCTCATTCAACACAAGACAGTTCACACTGGAGAAAGGCCTTATGAATGCAGTGAATGTGGGAAATCCTTTAGCCAAAGCTCTGGCCTCTTAAGACACAGAAGAGTTCATGTGCAGTGAATGTGGGAAATTATTTTGTCACTTTTTTTTTTTTTTTTGAGATGGAATTTTGCTCGTCACCCAGGCTGGAGTGCAATGGTGCAATCTCAGCTCACTGCAACCTCCGCCTCCTGGGATCAAGTGATTCTCCTGCCACAGCCTCCTGAGTACCTGAGATTACAGGCACCCACCACCATGCCCAGCTAATTTTTGTATTTTTAATAGAAACAAGGTTTCACCATGTTGGTCGGGCTGGTGTTGAACTCCTGACCTCAGGTAATCCACCTGCTTCAGCCTACCAAAGTGCTGGGATTACAGGCGTGAGCCACCATGTCCGGCTTGTGTTGTGACATTTAACACAAGATTTCCCAAAGAAGAAAGGCCTTATATATGCTGTGATTGTGTTTTTGCTTGTTTGTTTGTTTTAACTTGGTATGACGGCACTGGAGGCTAGCCTTTGAGAAGAGCCTTCTCTGATGTGACTCATGTATCCAAACATCCATGGATTTCCCATAAATTTGAGGTATGTGGGAAGCATGTGTAGCTATGTTGTACTCTCTAAACCTGCCCAGGGACCTTACCAGATTCGTGTCACTGCCAGTTTCTGCGGCTGAAGCCTTTTCATCACTACCCGCTGGGAGACCCACAGAGTGTGCATCAATCACCACCCCAACATGCTCAGGGAGGCAGACTTCTTCCATTAGTTGGAGGAAAGCATGAGTAGTCTAAGCTCTTAGGGGGGTTTCTCATTTCCTCCTGTGGCTACATAGTGCATATAACTACCCCAGTGTTGGCCCCAGGACCTGATCTGAGTTCTGCTGGCAGCTTCCAGAGGATTGCCTTTTTTGAGGACATTGTTGATCTCAGGCGATGCTTGTGATGAAGCATTTTTTAGCTTCCACCACGTACCAGGAACTGCCTGTTAACTGGCTTGTGCAATGATAAAGGCCTTTTGTTTAAGTACCTTTAATCTTGTAAGTTGTATTAACTGTGGAGTAGTTTGGAAACATAATAGGACTCTGTCAGCTTAAAAGGGTATATAACATTTGTGGGGATTCAAATTTTGTTTGCCTCAGAGGGGACAGTATGCTGACAGAATATAGCTTTTGCTCCATTTTTGGCCTATTTCGCATTGTTACCAAGGCCTTCTAGGAGACACTGCAGGGCTTTCTGGCTCTGATTTTTGCCTGCATGTGGGCTCAGAGGTCATTCTGCAGAGGGGGCAGTTGTGACAACTTCCATTGTTTCTGGAGACAACACAAAGTTTTTCTTGTTGAGTGAGGATATCACATAATGCCCTGCAATGTTTAGAATCCCTTAATGAGGTCCTGTGAAGGAGCTGTGTCCCTTGAAACACAGAATTCAGTGAGCTAGCGTCCCTAGCTATAAAACCATGGGGCTGGAGCGAAACATAATTGGTAAAGAAACGCTGGGTTGAATAATAGGGAATGGAGGAGACTGCAGCAAATTAGATGGACTGTTCCTCATATAAAGTTTCATCCGGCCGGGCGCAGTGGCTCACACCTTTAATCCTAGCACTTTGGGAGGCTGAGGTGGGTGGATCACAAGGTCGGGAGTTCAAGAACAGCCTGGCCAAGATGGTGAAACCCTGGAAGGCTGAGGCAGATAATTGCTTGAACTTGGGAGGCAGAGGTTGCAGTGAGCTGAGATCACACCACTGCACTCCAGCCTGGGTGACAGAGCGAGACTGCGTCTCAAAAAAAAAAAAAAAAAAGATCCATTCAGGCCAGTCACAGTGGCTCATGCGTGTAATCCCTACACTTTCCGAGGCCATGGCGTGCAGATCACTTGAGGTCAGGAGTCAGAGACCAGACTGGCCAACATGGTGAAACCCCATCTCTACTGAAAATACAAAAATTAACCAGGTGCAGTGGTGCACGTCTATAATCCCAGCTGCTCTGAAGGCTGACGCACCAAGAATAGCTTGAACCCGGAAGTGGAGGTTGCAGTGAGCTGAGACCACACCACTGCACTCCAGCCCAGGTGATGGAGTGAGACTCTGTTTCCAAAAAAAAAAAAAGGCTGGGCGTGGTGGCTCACGCCTGTAATCCCAGCACTTTAGGAGGCCGAGGTGGGTGGATAACCTGAGGTCAGGAGTTCGAGACCAGCCTGGTCAACATGGCGAAACCCTGTCTCTACTAAAAGTACAAAAATTGTAAAAGTAAAAGTAAAAGCTGGGTGTGGTGGCGGGCACCAGTAATCCTAGCTACTCAGGAGACAGGCAGGAGAATCTCTTGAACCTGGGAGGTGAGCCGAGATCGCACCATTGCACTTCGGCCTGGGCAACAACAGCGAAACTCTGTCTCAAAAAAAAAGTATCCACAAATGTTCCAGTGACTATGACTGCAAGATCACTGTGTGCAGAAATCTCTAGAAATGTGTGTCTTGTAGCTCAAGTTATTACTAGAGACAACAAGGGTTTTGTGGATTCCTGTAGCCTCTCTGGCCTGTTTACTTCAAGGCCATTGCTGCACAGACAAAAAAAAAAGGATGAAGTCAAGAGAGATTCAGTTGTCCTTGGTGCGGCTTTTGTGATCCAGTAGCAATCCTCTTAACGCTGATGGAAATGGCCTTCATTGCTCACCTGTATTTCCTGCCACTGAAGCAGGTCTGCCTCTACGTGGCCTGGGGAGCTAGATGGTAGAGTCAATAGAGACTTAGTAAACCAGACTTTTTGAAGTGTCAATGACCAAGATTGTTAATTGCATCCATTAAAAAAAAATCAAGTTATAATTGATGTGGAATAAATTATATATATTTGAAGTGTACAACTTGATAAGTTCTGACATAAATGTAAACCCATGGAAGCATTGTTGTAATCATAAGAATGAGCATATCTCACCTGCATATTTTACTTTTGCTCTTTTATAATACATTCCAGAATATGCAGGCAACTTTTAACATTCCTTTACAATTGAGTGACTTGAATTTTCTGGAATTTTATTTTAGACATCATAAAGTGTGTATTTTTTTGTGGTTTTATTTATAAAACTTCCCCTTAGGTAAGGGCCTGAGGTTAACTTTGGAGGTGACAGATATGTCCAACACCATTGATAGGGTGATGATTTCAAAAGTGTACATATATGTGTGTGTGTGTGTATGTATATATATATATACTTACTGTTTTAATATGTGCAGTACATTGCATGTTGATTACACCTCAATGAACCTATAAAAAGTTATTCCATTTAAAAATCTGGGCCTCCCACTTCTATTGGAAACTGGACAACTTGACAGCCTGCAGTGTTTTGAAACAGCATGGATTGGGTGTCTTGTTTCCAGCATATGTCCCATGTTCCCCAACACTGTTCCTCAGGAAACAGGGAGGAACAGCTGTTCCTCAGGACCTGCTGAGTGGCCATATTCCCTGAAGGCCAGAAAAGTAACAAGGTGACCGTTTTGGACAAAATTCTGAGCTTAAAACCTTGCCTGAATCAGTAGCCCCCAAATTCATTGTGCACATCTTATAATTTCCAAGAACACACATATTAAGTGAATATTTTTATGTTTATAATTGTGAAATGGTCTGTTCAGGGCTGTCATTCCTCAACCTTTTTTTTCAACCACCCTCTCATTAAGGAAGCATATGTATTAATCATGGTTTCTGTTTTTTGTATTATATGTCTTGACATCTTAAAATTCTTGCTGGTGACAGAGAGACTTACCCTACCAGAGGTAGCTAATTTCTAAAAATAGTAAACAACTACCTTGAGAGCAAGGCAAGCCAACTACCCTCTTTATCTAACTCTTACTCACCAAGCCAATACTTTCCCTGCACTAAATCATCCCAGCGTTACTGCCAGTGATTTTGCAGCAGTCTGCAGCAATTTTGGTCCTTGCCTCCTCAGAAGAAAATTCAACCGAGGAGGCAGAGGTTGGCTTAAGGCAGAGGAAGAGACCAAGGCAAGTTTTTTTTTTAGCAGGAGTGAGAGTTTATTAAAATGTTTTAGAGTAGGAGTGAAAGGAATCAAAGTACACTTGGAAAAGGGCCAAGTGGATAACTTGAGAGGTCAAGTGCCCCACTTGATCCCTTGGCTTGGGACTTTATACATTTGCTTATTTCCCAGGCTCTTTATTCTCCTTCCTTGGGTAGGCTGTTGCTTGACTACTGCATGCACAGTGGTCTGCCAGTACTTGGGAGGGGCCGCATGCAGTTTGTTTACTGATGTCATACATATACTCATTTGGGGTGATCTTCCCTTACAAGTCATGCACCCCCAGAGGAAGGTCAAATACCAAATGTTGCCATCTTGCCCCATTTTGTGCATGCTCGAAACCTTATCAGGGGTTGCGGTTCACTGGCTCCAGGTGTTTTCTATCTGTTGGAAAACTCTTTTCCCTCCTGGTACCAATCATGGCCACTTATCATCTCAGAGGGATAGTTTTATGCTTTCCTGTCCTTCACCCAATGGGAGTTGGACATCTCGGGGGTCCCTCTCTTGTTTTGTTTATTATCTCAGAGGAAAAGATTTATGATTGCCTGTCCTTGACTCCAAAATTGCCTGACATTCCTGGGGTCCCTCTCTCCTGCCCTACTCTTATCTACCTACTCTAACACCAGGGTGAGGGTATGAGGCAACTAGAGACCACCCCTGTAAATCGAAGCCAACCAGAATTATTCAGACTAGCCAGTACTCAGCTGTTTGCTCTGATCTGGCCTAGGCTTTCCCCTAGCTCTTGCTTCTTCCTTTAGACTGAAACCTGTTCCTCCTGTGGCCCTGCATGGCATACTGTACTTCCCATTTCTAGGGAAATTCTGAGTAACATTAAACTTTTATTTCACTGGCATTAAGCTCTCCATGTCCTTTTCCAATAAAGACCCATCCACAAATTGGCCTCTCTTGGCTATGTAATATTACATATAATTCCAGCACTTCTCAATGCCTTCACCTTCTCTTTTCTCCATTATGCCTGCCACATTCTAACATTCCATATAATTTAGCATTTTTTTTCATATTTCCTCCTCTTTCTTGAGTACAGCGTAAGCTACTGGGGTCTGTCTCTTGTTTTGTAAATGTCCCATGCAGTTAAGATAGTGTCTGAAATACAGTAGGTGTTCCTTGAATATTTGTTAGAACTATGAATAAGCATAATACTACAGCATCCCTGTTCACCTTAATATTCTGATAGCACTTTCTAAATGTTTTCTTTACTTCTCCTTCCAGGTATTATTGAGTGTTTTCAAGAATGAAAAGAGGCCTGGCATGGTGGCTCACATCTGTAATCCCAACTTTTTGGGAGGCTGAGGTGGGAGGATCCCTTGAGCCCAAGAGTTTGAGGCTGCAGCAAGCTATGATCATGCCACTACACTCCAGCCTGTGCAACACAGTGAGATCCTGTCTCCAAAATTAAATAAATAAATAAAATTACATTTTGGAGACTAAAAGCTGCTTGTAGTCATAGTTCTAACACAGCTGTGTGCTCAGCTTCATTTGCTCACTTCTCAGAATTCAATGTCTCCTGCTCAAATTTTGCTGTCATCTTAACCGTTTTCACTTATCACAGATATGTTTCTCCAGGTCCATTTCGTCATGTATCTGTGAATAACTACAGAATTATTAACTTTGAGTAATTTGGCCGGGTGCGGGGGCTCTCCTGTAATCCCAGCACTTTGGGAGGCTGAGGCGGGCAGATCACGAGGTCAGGAGATCGAGACCATCCTGGCTAACACGGTGAAACCCCATCTCTACTAAAAATACAAAAAGTTAGCCGGGCATGGTGGCAGGCGCCTGTAATCCCAGCTACTCCGGAGGCTGAGGCAGGAGAATGGCATGAACCCGGGAGGCAGAGCCTGCAGTGAGCTATGATCGCACCACTGCACTCCAGCCTGGGCGACTGAGCGAGACTCCGTCTCAAAAAAAAACTACAAAACAACTTTTGAGTTATTTAAACAATTCACAAATGTTTTTGTCTTTCTTTCCCCATACACTCGCCCTTCTTTCTTTTTTAAAACCATAAATAAATCTCAATTCTCAATTCAGACACTGTCGGTGTAATTGCAGGTGAAATGAGAATCACCTCCCAGCCAAGAAATGTGATCCCAATTTTCCAAATCTTTATTTCTGGGTTCAGACACCACATTTTCAGCCCCTGTCTTGGCATATAAAAGCATTTATAATGGTTCTTCTTTTCAGATAAGAAACATCACCAAAAGGAAATAGATATATCTCAACTTTTGGGCTAGGAACTCTCATTTGGATAAAAGAATATTTCTCCTTTGGTTGACATTAGTGACCTACAGGCAGGAAAGGTGCCTTCCTTGACCACCTTCTCTCGCCTGTCTTCCTCCTTATGGTTCTCTCAGGTATTTTTTTTTCTGAGGAAACCAGAGGAAGAGCTCTATATTAGTCCACTTGCCTCAGGGAGCTCCAGCATCCCTCCATAGCAACTGTCTGGAGACCATTCTTCCACTCCATGGCCCTGCCTGGGGACAATTCTCTGTTAACTCTGACCCAACTGAGGCTCACAAAACTGACTCAAAGCTTCCCTCTACAGTACCCATATTTTTTAAATGAAGGAAATTTGACTGAACTATGAGTGGACTCAGAGTGACATTGGATGTTGTGTGTCCATTTGGTGGTGTGGCTTCAGGGAACATCTGTAAGAATATATCCCAATATTTCGGGGATCCCTGCAGACCTCACTACACAGGACCTGGTTGAGGGTCCTTTAAAAGGAGCGAAGCCACGCCCTGACCTCAGAGTCTCAGGGCATAATTTCTCAGCGCCCCTCGCAGTACCATTTGGCCTTTGCCCAGCGTGCAGGGGAGTTAGCCGTCACCACGGCCAAGTGCACATGAGAACTGCATTGCCCAGAAACCTGTGCGTCGCCCGGCGGCGGCACTCTTAGGGGCGTCTCCCTGCGGACGGAAGCTCTCTGGGCGGGACTTCCGGTATCTTCCTCGCGGTGGACATCTTGTCGGCTCTTAGGTGGAACCATCGGAGCAGAAGCTCGGGGTTGCTGGGCGGTTCCGAGGTGACGGAAGCGGGAGGGTGCGGGAGAAGTCGCTGTTCGCTCTGCGGAGTGGCTCGCCAGCGAAGACCCCGCCTGCGCCCCCGGGGACGGACGACCGCGGTGCCAGGGTCCCGCGACCTGGGACCCCCTCGCGGCTCCGTGTGGTCTACGAACTGTGATGGCGGCGGCCGCGGTGATGGGCCCGGCGCAGGTGGGTGCTGCCTTTCCCGGACTTTCGCCCGCCCCAAATCCTGAAGTTCCAAATGAGGAGCGCCTGTCTGAGTCCCTGCAGCGCAGGCCCCAGTGTCCAAGGCAGCGGGGCGCTGGTGGGTGGGGGCGAGTGTGACTGGCAGAGGGGCAGCCTGAGCATAGGTTTGGAGCTGGACTGAGCCCGTAGCAGTCGGGAGCGTGTGTGAACCGTAGTCAGGCCTGCAATGTCGAGGGGAGAAGTTGCTCCTTCATTGCGATGACTATAGGAGCCATGGCGGGTTTTGAATGGTGGAGGGAAGGGATCCGAAAAAGGATTTTTAAAGTATTCCAATGTTTGCTGAGGAGGAAACCGACTACAGTGAGGTAGAAACGATGAGGATGGAGGCAAGGAGACCTTTGAGGAGGTCCCTGCAACAAACTCCGGAAGTGTTGCGGTGGTGGCTGGGCCAGAGCAGTGGCAGGAGGGGTTGGGTGGGGAAGTCATGAGATTCTGGGTAGATTTTTAAAGATGGAACCAATGGGGTTTCCTGCTGCATCAGATGTGGTCGTGAGTGAATGTAGGGAGGAAAGGGCTATCCAGGGTTTTTTTGGCCTGTTTTCCTTCCTGAACATGTGAAAGAATGGAAATTGGTAAGTCACAGCAGGGAGCACGTTTCAGGGGCATCAGGAATTGGGTTTTGGACTTGGTGAATCTAAGGTGTTCTGCACTGGAGGTTCACATGGGTAGCCGAACATGCAGGTCTGGGGTTCTAGAGAGGGAGTTGTGCTAGAGACTTCAATGGGTGAGGCATAAAGTCAAAGCCTGTAGTAGATCAGATTTAGAGGGTGGAATTTCAAGGAAGTTATTTTGTGTGGCCTCTGAAGTGAGAGGTGGGTTTAGGGTGGAAGGCCAGGGATGAAGGGGTGGACACTTAAGATTCCTTCCAGAAAGGAGGGGTCCTGGCATGTGAAAGCATTCTAGATGGTGTTGTTGGAAGTCAATGCTTGGTGCTGCAAAGTGAAACCAGCACTCAGGCAAAAGTTTTCTCAGCAAGGCAATTTACTTCTGTGCAAGTGTGCTGCCTGTGTTAATCACGATCCCAAGAGCACACTGAACAAAGGAGGGAAGGGGTTTTTATCTCTAACCCATAGTCCCTACCTTCCTCTGTGTCACTCCCCCATGGGCTGGGGTCGGACCGCTTAATCTAAGCTGAGCCAATTGGGTATTTGTGAGTATTTTCCAAATAAGGAAGAGGGAAGGGGAAGGTGAGTTACAGTGGTGGGACATGTGAGTTGTGTAGGACGTGTGGTTTTGGCGGGGGCAATGGGTGCAAAGTGAGTAAGGGAACAGATGTGAATTATTGATTAGTGCTTACAGGAAGGTTGTTTGTAGTAACTAGGGGCAAGGAGGCATGGAGAACAAGAAAGATTTGAGAACAAAGAACAAGGAAGTTAACAGGCTAAACCTTTGAAGAGGAATTTTATTATATCTTATAGTGTCAGCAAGAGGAGAGGGCTGTAGAGCATAAGTAGCCTGGCCTGCACTGGAGACCAAGGTGAGGGATGCAGTAGGTTTGCCACCCTACAGGCTCAGCATGCCTTCATGGGCGCTGCCTGTGGAGCAGTCCCATCCCCAACCAGTGCATTGGTGCCTCAGTTACCCAAACCCTCAGGTAAGCAGAATTGATGAACATCTCTAATGAAGGATCACTGCAGCTCCCCTTCAGAGGAATATGTATCAGGTAGGCTGGTTTAGTGCAAGGGCTAGTGTACACCTTGCAAGTACGCAGAAGGAACTAAAAAATGTATGTACAAAGTAAGGGAAATTTATACTAGCACTTAATGATTGGTCAAAATATTAAGTTGCCTTGAAGTATTTTATTACAATGGAAAAATCTTAACCAAATTTTCTTAAAAGCTTTAAAGCAGGCAAAACAAACCTAATTTTTCAAAAACTCATCAGTTCATTTGCATGGATAGTAGTAGCTGTTTCAAAGGCACTTGAGATGTACAGACAAGCCTGATACAAACAGTAGCCCTATGAGGTGGGTGCCGTTATTATCCCCACTTTTAAGATGAGGACACTCAGACGCTGGTCTTTATGTTCACACAGCTGGTGGGAGCCAGCACTGAGCTCTGAGTATCTGAAATAAGAGAGGTAACCCAAAATCATTCCTGCCAAAGGGCAGGGTAGGCAGGGCTTAGGGAAACAGTTCAGTCGATGAGATCCCACTGTGGGAACCTGCCACTCCCAGCTTCCCTCCTCTTGTGAGGTTGCCATGGTGGCAGAAACTTATGATTCCTACCTAGATGAGAGTAGATTGTCTCAGGCCCTCACTTAGCCCAACACACCCCCATTATCTCAGCAACTCAGTGTGGAGAATGATAGTGTTCTGGGACTCTTCAGTGTCCCTTCTGCCTACCGTTTTTGGAGGTCCTGCAGTCACCCAAAGCTCTGTGTTGTAAATTCTGTTTTGGAATTATGTGGAAGGGTTTCCATTTCTGGCAAGCAATGGGATGAAATGTGGAACATTATCTCAGGCATAGGAACCAGCATGTGCAAATACTTAACTTAAGGCTAAACTAGGAGTGTTCGGGGAACCTCAGGCCTCCATTATGTCTGGTGGGATCAGACAGCAGGGACAGGATTCAGCCCAGAAATGGCAGCCTGAGGATCTGGGTTTGTATGCTGAGAGAATTGGGAGCCACTGCAGGTTTGGAGCTAGGAGGGAGTGATCTGACTTTGGTCTTAACCAACTTTCTCTGTACAGTGAAAAAAGACTGTGGGAGTGAGGATGAAGGAAGGAATACCACTGAGGAGCTTAATGCAACAGTTCAGGTTGGACCAGAGTGGTCGCTGTAGAGGTGGGAGATGTGGATGGATTCTGAATCATTTTTCTTAAAGTGGGACCAACCAGATTTTCTGATGTGGAAGATGAGAAAGAAAAGGCAAGGGGTGAAGGAAGACCCTGGATTTTTTAGTCTGAGAAGATATAAAGATGCCATCAACTGAAGTGACAAAGTTGGTGGTAGGAGTACCTTTCAGAGGTAATATCAGGAGTGCAGTTTGGCTATGTGGAATCTACCATGTTCCAAAGACACTTGAGTGGAGGTGTCAAGTAGACAGCTGGACACAGAGATCTGAAGTTCAGAGAAGGGATTCAGGTTGGAGCTATCCACAGGGTGGCAGCCAGCATGTGGATCAGGATGGAGCTTTGCTTCCAATTTAGAGAGAGAATCTTTAGGTCATGGTGACAGTGCCATCAGCACACTGTAAGGGCAGACACAGCAGGGTAGAGGTAGGGGCCATCTTAGAGTCTAGAAGAGGGAGGGAAATGTCCTTGGGAGGAAGGGGAATAATAGGGTCAGGCAGGTGGCAAAGCGTTCCAGGCAGAGAGTGGATGTGAGGTGAAGTACTGTCGTAATAGAAGTGAGGTGGCAGTGAGGCCAGAGCCAGTGCTTATTCAGCTCTTTATGTGCTCCTCAGGCTTCCATGGTGACCTTTGGTGGGACCTGTGGAGTTTCAGTCAAGCTAGTGAATTAGCCCAGGGACAGATTGGGTCAGTAGGCAGAATCCCTGTGCTTGGGGTAGGTGCCCAGTGAGTGTGGGTTTTGAATGAGTTAAATGTTGAGAAGCCTGTGACTGACCTCAGTAGTACAACAACAAAGCAGAAAAGGGCTGAGTTTATCTGGGATCTGCACATGGTTCTGGATTGCTGAATTGACCCATGAAATAGAGCCAGGAGGGGAAGATTTAATAGGTGGATTCAGGGCAACCCATGGCAGTGTGGCCATTGATCAGGACCAGATGTAATCCTGGATGCATTATCCAAGCATTCTCTGGATGCTGTGTGCAGATTTGCATGTGGGGAAGCCATGGAGGTACCAGTGTTGTGGGTGTCCATAGAGGTAAAGAAGGTATAGCCAAAAGGGTGATGTGCACATGGAGATGGAGTGTGAATTCATGAGCCCAGAGCTTTGGTATGGAGGGTTTCTGAAAGAATGCTGAGCTCAGGTTTGTGTATGAGGAATAATCTGTTGATCCCCAGGGAGCTGGCTGATAGGAGAAGGGTTGGGTCCTACTTACCAGGCCCATGGTGTTTTATCTGTCCACTTGCCTGTTCTGAGCTGGACAAAATGATTAATGGAATATGAGTCGAGAACAGGCACCAATCACACCAGGGCCTGTTATCTCATTTGAGTTAGATGTGACAAGGAGTCCTGGAGAGAGAGGCTGTCCTTAAGCTCAGTTGTCCACCTCACACGGGGCTATGTGACCTTCAAGGATTTATTTGTTTACTTCTCTTAGGAGGAATGGGAGCTGCTGGATGAGGCTCAGAGACTCTTCTATTATGAAATAATGGCTTCTGTGCTTTGCATTTATAGTCTCCCGGGGTAAGGCCCCAGTATCCCATTTTTCTGGGCTGGGTCCTACTCTTCCTTTTTGCCCTAGGGGTTGCTCTTTCCTTTCCATAGCTAGAGCATGGGTACTGCTCTCTTCTCTGATTCCCTCACATAGGTCCCCTGGGTGCCTAGGCTCAGCTAGATGCATTGCCCCCTCTCTTCCCTGTGTTCCTCAACTCCTGCTGCCCTGAAGCCTTGCCAGGAAGGGTTTGGAGATCAGGGGTCCTAAGGTGACCCAGTGAATTCTGCTTGGCCTCTCCCTGGCCAGGTGACTATCCACACTCATGACACCTCTGGACTCCAGGCTCCACCCGCTTCCTCTAATTGTAATTTCCTTGAGTCTGCCTGTGTCCTCAATTTCAGTCATCATGGTCACCACTTGTGGGCCCACTGCACTGTTCCTGCAGGACAATTTTCTGAGGTTCATTTTGTAGCATTTGTTTTCTTGCAATTTTGCATGGGTGGGCTACTCTGGCTAGTGCTCTCAGCCTGTTTCACCTTTCCCCTATGCTTTGTATCTTCCAGATCCTCTGTGGTTGTTGAATTGTAACAAGAGAGAGAACTCTGGCTACCTGAGAGGGCATGACTCTAGTCACAGCAGGAGGGGCTTGGACAGGCCCTGGTGAGTGGGAGCTGAGGGACGCCATAACCTCAGGGCTGGGTTCCTGTAGTTCCGGAAACCTATGTTGTGCCCATCACAAGTGCCAAGGCCAGAGGCCCTAACTTATTTCTACCTTTTTATCCCCATTCTGTACACTTTTGTAATTTCTAATCTGACTTCTGACTCAGGGCTGTCTTCTCCCATTCTCTACCAGAGGGGCTCTAGAAGAGCAATAGCTCTCTCTGCAATGCTTTCCAATATTGTACTACACTTACACTATTGTGTCATAAGATGTGTGCATATCTGTAAATAGTCCCTGAACACGTTACTTATTTTTAATCACATTTTCCTGGGCCTGTACTCACATTTCTGCATAGGAGTCACCTGTCACCCACAGTCAGCCAAGGTCCTGCTAAAAGTCATTGCAGAGGATTAAGTTGGAGACCTTGTACTACACCCCATCCTCGTGTCTTTGTTTCTTGTGAGGCCATCTCCATTCTGTGACTCTTAGATTCCAGTACTGTACAGCAGCCCTTTTTTCAACCTGATCCTAGCTCTATTCCACCAGGAAACCTAGGTACTCAGTCCTGGGTACAGCAGACACATATTTGTGATGTAGTTGCCCCACCCACCAAAGTCAGCATGTACATCAATAGTATTTTTCTGCCTTCAGGTTGTTGGCATGAAGTGAAGGATGAAGAGTCATCTTCTGAACAGAGCATTTCTATAGCAGTGTCACATGTTAATACTTCCAAGGCAGGTTTGCCCGCACAGACGGCTCTCCCTTGTGACATATGTGGCCCCATCTTGAAAGATATTTTGCATCTGGATGAACACCAGGGTACACACCATGGACTGAAACTTCACACATGTGGGGCATGTGGGAGACAATTCTGGTTCAGTGCAAACCTTCATCAGTACCAGAAGTGTTACAGTATAGAGCAACCCTTAAGAAGGGATAAAAGTGAGGCCTCAATTGTGAAGAACTGCACAGTTAGCAAAGAACCTCATCCGTCAGAGAAGCCCTTTACGTGTAAGGAGGAGCAGAAAAACTTCCAGGCTACTTTGGGTGGCTGCCAACAAAAGGCCATCCACAGTAAAAGGAAGACACACAGGAGCACTGAGAATGGGGATGCATTTCATGGTGAACAAATGCATTACAAGTGCAGTGAATGTGGGAAAGCTTTCAGCCGCAAAGACACACTTGTCCAGCACCAGAGAATTCATAGTGGAGAGAAGCCTTATGAGTGCAGCAAATGTGGGAAAGCCTTCAGCCGCAAAGCTACACTTGTTCAGCATCAGAGAATCCATACTGGAGAAAGGCCTTTTGAATGCAGCGAATGTGGAAAAACCTTCAGTCGAAAAGACAACCTTACTCAGCACAAGAGAATCCACACTGGAGAAATGCCTTATAAGTGCAATGAATGTGGGAAATATTTTAGCCATCACTCCAATCTAATTGTACACCAGAGAGTTCACAATGGAGCAAGGCCTTATAAGTGCAGTGATTGTGGGAAAGTCTTCAGACACAAATCTACACTTGTTCAGCATGAGAGTATTCACACTGGAGAAAATCCTTATGATTGCAGTGATTGTGGGAAATCCTTTGGCCACAAATACACCCTCATTAAACATCAGCGAATTCACACTGAGTCAAAGCCGTTTGAGTGCATTGAATGCGGGAAGTTCTTTAGTCGAAGTTCTGACTATATTGCACACCAGAGGGTTCACACTGGTGAAAGGCCTTTTGTGTGTAGTAAATGTGGGAAAGACTTTATCAGAACCTCCCACCTTGTTCGACACCAAAGAGTTCACACTGGAGAAAGGCCATATGAGTGCAGTGAATGTGGGAAGGCCTACAGCTTAAGCTCCCACCTCAATCGGCACCAGAAAGTTCACACTGCAGGCAGGCTTTAGGAGTGCTTTGAATACAACAGGACTCATCAATCAGATGTTGAATTTCATGTATCTGAACATTGACACAAAGGAGATACCTTATGGTGCCAGGTACGTAGGAACCTTCTAGGGATATGTTGCACTTTCTGACTTGCTCAGGTTTTTTGCCAGAGTTATGTCACTGTCAATCCATGTGGCCGAAACCATCTTAACTCTGCCAGCTAAGAAACTCCAGCATTGGGGAAGGCAGGGTTTTGTATTCTCCAGTCCGTGGAGAAAATCATGAAATGCCTGAGTTCATTGGGGGTCCTCATTCCCTTCTGTATGACAGGTATAGGTATGGATATGACCCATTTTTAGCCAAGAGGGTCTGAGCTGTATCTGCTGGTGGCTTATACAAAAAGTTTACTTTCTTCATGGATATTCTTGGTCTCACATACTTGTAATCAAGTTTTTCCAGCCTCCAAGTCACCTGGTCTGGGAAAGTACTTGCCTCATGTTGCTCTGGTTTGTGATAATAAAGGTTTTACAGTTTAAGCCACATTTAATCTTGGGGCTTCTTCTTATGGTCTGGGGTGGATTGAAAACAGGCTCTGCCAAACTGAAGACAGCCTTTGTGCGGTGCCTCCAACTTTGCCTCAAATGGGACAGTGGGTTGAGGGAGAATAGTTCTTAGTCCAGTTTTGATGTTAACTTCCATAGCTGACAAAGCTTGTTAAGTAAGAATTAAGATCTTGTGTAGACCTGATTTGTCTGGATTTTAGAGTTATTTGAGAGCCCATATTTCACCTTGAGGAGGGTGCTGCTGCTGTGGCAGCCTGCAGTGTTTTGAAACAGCATGGATTGGGTGTCTTGTTTGCAGCATGTGTCCCATGTTCCCCAACACTGTTGAGGGAAAGCTGTTCCTCAGGACCTGCTGAGTGGCCATATTCCCTGAAGGCCTGAATCTGTTTCACAGGCCACTGTTGGTAAGATTTAAAGCATCCAATAGGGAAACAAAATTGATAAATATTGAGCGTGAGTAATTGGGATTGGGGAGATTGTGGCAAACTAGAGGGGAAGTGCCCATTGTAAAAACACATCCACAGACAGTCCAGGCACTAAGGCTGAATGGGATCAGGGTATCCAGAAATCTCAGGATCTCCAGGGCCATGTTACTGTTAGGTCAAGGTCACTGGTGCAGCAACGAATGTAGTTTTCCTAGATTCCTCTCCCTCCCTGGGCTCTTTACCTAATGTCTTTGCTGCACAGGTGGTAACCCTGGGAGTAAAGAGGTGTGGTCCAAGGAAGTAGCTTTTGTGACCAGCTGGAGTTTCTGGTGACTCTGTTGGCAATGGTCCTCCTCATTGTTTGCCAGTTTTTCTTACTACTGAGGAAGAGATTGTCTTCCCAAGATATTTGGAGCGATAAGAGTCACCATAGTGAGGTAGAGTCACTCTTAGTGATGTCCAGTTGTCCAGTTTCCAATAGAAGTGGGAGATCCAGATTTTTAAATGGGATAACTTTTTATAGGTTCACTGAGGTGTAATCAACATGCAATATATTGCACATATTTAACGTGTACGAGTAAGTCTTGATACACACACACACACACACACACACACACTTGAAACTATCACCCTATCAGTGGTATTGGACATATCTGTTACCCCCAAAGTTAACCTGAGGCCCTTAACCTTTCTCTCAGTGCTCGCCTTCCCCCAGAATCCCTAGGCAACCATTGAGTAGTTTTCACTGTAGGTAAATTTGTCTTTTCTAGAATTTTATGTAAGTCTGTCTATAAAGTGTTAATTTTGCATGCTGTCTTTCATGCAACATAATTTGAAATTTGTCCATGGTATGTATGAACAGTCCATTTTAAAATTACTGAGTCATATTCTGTATGGATATACCACAGTTTATCCATTTATCTTAATTGATGTCTGTACTCCACCCCCATTTTTAAATATTAAAAAGCTGCTGCAAATATTGATGCATGAGTCTTTATGTGGACACTTAGCTGAGAACATTTTTAAGCAGAGGTTTTGAAGGTGTGACCATATATCTTACTAATTATAGTAAAATATATTGGAAAAGAGATACATATAGGGAAGAACTGCGAAACAGAAAAGACCTAAGATTTGATGATTTGGGAAATTCTCAGCCCATCTTAATTGGAAAAAAACAAACAAACCATTGAAATTAAGAGATTCATTGTTAGGAAAGATAGATGTTTTAGAGAGAGCGATGTTTTAGAGAGATAGCCAAGGATGTTTGCTGATACCGGGATCAAAACATACATCAGAACACTGTCACACAAAAAGCTCTTTGAAGAGATTAAATGTGACTTGTAGATCCCCTCAATACAAACAATTTATAAGAAGTTTAAACTATCACTCATCTCAGCAAAAGCCAAAAATATAGATAGGGGATTCCCTAGGAGGAATAATCTGCATAAACCTCTTTTCTAATGTTGTGAATTTCAGTGATGTACAGGAGACTCACAAAATTCTTGAAAATTTTATACCAGTGGAAATGCTCACCTTGGGTCTAAAGGGACCTTGACAGTATGAAGTTAAAGGGTGTAATATTCTATACATGGGACTGGCTGCGGAAACAGGTGCAAGCCCTTGCTACCTTTCATGAGAAAGGAAGGATGACTCAGAGCAGAGGAGAGTCCAGTGGGCAGAGTCCTGAACCATGTGATATTCCCATGTCTTGACTCCCAGTGGCATTTGCCAAACTAGATTTCAGATTTTCTTGGGATTGGTGGTTCCATTTTGTTTGTTTTCCCCCCTTCCATTTCCTCCCCTTTTGAAACAATGCATATACATATAACTATTATCCTAGGTCTCTCCCAACCTTTTGTTTGGGAGCAGATAACTAGTTTTCTAGTTTTACAGATCCAAATGAGACAGGAATAGCACTGGGTGGTCGCAGGAGGATGGAAAATCTCAACACCCTGGTTTTGGTGCAGCTGAAAAAAAAAAAAAAGAAAAACCCAAACAACAGCTGAAACGGGAACTAGGCAAAGAAACCGTGGGATAACAGAAAACCCAAAACAAAAGAGAAAACTGCCAGAACCCCAGTCAGGGTGACATGTCTGTGACTCTTCCAGGCAAACCCAAATAAGGGAGGAGGGGTGGTAATCAGGGGTCCCTGAAATCCCCTCCTTTCCCAGAATACCTAATGATTACCCCTATTAAAGGAACACCCATACAATTAGAAACCCAAACTTTGTTTTGCATGACTTGCTCTCAGGGGCACTCCCACACTTCTCTCTTGTGTGTACTTTTGCTTCACAATAAAAGCTGCTTGCCTTTGCTTCATTGTGACTCGTCACTGAATTCTTTCAATGGTGTTAAGAACCTGGATGCTGCTGGGGCTGGGGTCTCACCAACAATGTCCAGAGACCCCCCCTGAACCCCCCAGCAACACAGAGAAGAATTGTGCCCCAAGATGGGATTATACCTAGAGCCTCATCCATATTGGACTTAGACAATTTAGATGAAATTGGAGACTTTAGCTCAGTGTGGAGGCGCACACCTGTAGTCCCAGCTGCTCAGGAGGCTAAGGCAGGAGAATCGCTTGGACCCAGGAGACAGAGGTGGCAGTGAGCCAAGATTGCGCCACTGCACTCTAGCCTGGGCAATAAAGCGAGACTGTCTCAAAAAAAATAATAAAATGGTAAAAGGCATCAAATTTTTGAGGGGAAATACCTATTGGTGAACTGAAAACTCGACAACAGTTCTGGTGTGTGGGATAACATGTTAATAGCCTTGATCATTTTGAATTTCATAATCATAAATGGGATTTTGTTTTTGAGATGGGGTTTCACTCTTGTTGCCCAGGCTGGAGTGCCATGGCACTATCTCAGCTCACTGCAACCTCTGCCTCCCAGGTTCAAGCGATTCTTCTGCCTCAGCCTCCCGAGTAGCTGGGATTACAGGCATGCACCACCACGCCTGGCTCATTTTGTATTTTTAGTAGAGACAGGGTTTCTCTATGTTGGTCAGGCTGGTCTTGAACTTCTGACCTCAGGTGATCCGGCTGCCTTGACCTCCCAAAGTGCCGGGATTACAGGCATGAGCCACTGTGCCTGGCCTTTTGGGATTGGTTTAAAGAGCTGTGGAAGACAATTGAGCAATTACCACAGAGATTAGCAATGGAGTTCCTAGTATATTTGAAAATGAATAAAATTGTTCCTGGGAAAATTAACAATAGTGATCTCAGTCTAAATTACAGAGTAAGCGATTCAGAGAGGATAATATGCCACATATGCATAGATTTGTTTAAAACAGTAAATTATATAGCACTGTAAAAATGGAAAAAAATACTATTAGAACAACAAACAATTAGGTTGATGAAGCACAATAAGAGACTAATGAAAAGGAAAGAAATGAAATTACTTAATATCAAAATGTATGAAATAAATTTAAGCCATATACAAGCATGCCAAATTAACTTGTGAGATTAACAAAGATTGTATTAATTGGGGAAAAAGACTAGGAGTCTGCAAATCCTAAGATTAGGCTTAACACTAAGCCTCTTACAAACTTCAAGTTTTCAAAAAGGCTCAAGGTTTTCTGGTACAGAGGTACTATCGGAGCACAGTTCAGATTTAACTTAACATTACGTTATTTAGGCCAGGCACGGTGGCTCATGCCTGTAATCTCAGCACTTTGGGAGGCTGAGGCGGGCAGATCACGAGGTCAGGAGATGGAGACCATCATGGCTACCACAGTGAAACCCCATATCTACTAAAAATACAAAAAATTAGCCGGGTGTGGTGGCAGGCGCCTGTAGTCCCAGCTACCCGGGAGGCTGAGGCAGGAGAATGGCATGAACCCGGGAGGCGGAGCTTGCGGTGAGCCGAGATCACACCACTGCACTCCAGCCTGGGTGACAGAGCAAGACTCCACCTCAAAAAAAAAAAAAAGAAAAGAAAAGAAAGAAAATTACAGTCTTTAGGAAATTAGATATTCATCAGAGAGTGTATGTGACCAGAATAAGCCATCTTACGACGTCTAGATGACACACTACTTACGCTGATTCAAAATTACCTGAGCTACTTCAACATAGGACATAGCAAAACACTGATAATTACATTACTATATACTTATAAAAGATGCTTGTGGCTGGGTGCAGTGGCTCACACCTATAATCCCAGCCCTTCGGAAGGCCAAGGCAGGCGGATCATCTGAGGACAGGAGTTCCAGACCAGCCTGGCCAACATGGTGAAACCCCATCTCTACTAAAAATACTAACATTAGGCAGGAGAATTGCTTGAATCCGGGAGGCAGAGGTTGCAGTGAGCAGAGATTGCGCCATTACTCCAGTCTGGGCGGCGAGAGCAAAACTCCGTCAAAAAAACAAAAACAAAAAAAACAAAAAAACCATGCTTTCAAATCTGCCTAACAATTATAGCTTCAGAGTCCTTGTATTCAGGATTATCTATTTGTAACTTACTACTTTTTACAAATATTTTTCTTACACTAAATTAGAAAGAATGTTTGGTCTTGTAGGTGTCTGAGAATCTTTAGTAAAATACCCCTACAGATTCTATTTTGGAATCATGGTTTTAAAAAAAGCAAAAGTGTGTATTTCCAATTAATTGCTGCAGAGATGCCAAATGTCCACTCAGTAGTTGTGAGTAAAACAAATTGTCTTATTGCTCTTCACTTCACAGGCAAATAAACTCTTCGAGTGATTGTGTGAAGTTCAGAGTATTTGGTCAGGGATGAAATGGAGGCTAATCCAGACAGGTTATAAGAGAAAATATGGAATAGAGATTCTAGGGGCACTAAAGCAAATGCATGAGGTGGTCTATGCTTCTGAGTCCCTCATAGTATGTTCCTTCTGAGTATTTGTATTCTAAACCTCAAAATTACAATTTTTTGTATAACATTTCTTACTGCATTCTCCAAGATATAATCTACTTTTTGAAGAATATGACATTTATGTAGAAATAGTGGTTACTTACCAAACTGGTATTTGCTACTAGGAAAGTAGCATCAGTTTTTGGCATGGGCATCTGAACTCTGAGAATAAGGTTTGGGATTCCATGACCTCATCTCCTTGCTGGGAAGTGATGGTCATTTTATTCTTCCACCTGTAATTGCAGTGACAGTGTCTCCAAGAGGATTGGAGATGATCTCTGAAAAAAATTTTTGAAGTTAGAAAATTGTAGAAAGTTATTAACATTAATTACTGGAGTTATCCATTTAGAATGACATCATACCTAAAAGAGAAAATTATCTGTGAAATGGGAACAAATAAAGGTAAATAGAGGAAACAGTTCTAAGACACGGGACATGTAAGTTGAACCCTTGGTTATGCTGGAATCTTGGCTCCTATGAAATTCTTTTTTTTTTTGAGATGTCTTGCTCTGTTGCCCAGGCTGGAGTGCAATGGCGCGATCTCGGCTCACTGCAACCTCCGCCTCCCAGGTTCAAACAATTCTTCAGCCTCAGCCTCTCAAGTAGCTGGGATTACAGGCGCCCACCACTGCGCCTGACTAATTTTTGTATTTTTAGTGGCGATGGGGTTTTGCTATGTTGGCCAGGCTGGTTTTGAACTCCTGACCTCAGTTGATCCGCCCGCCTCGGCCTCCCAAAGTGCTGGGATTACAGGCGTGAGCCACCGCGCCCAGCCGAAATTCTTATTTCTACAAAGTCTGACATTTTTTCATTCATATGAATGGTGAGGAATAACAAACTTGGAAGGAAAGAAATAGTAAAAAGAGAGTGAGAGTACAAAGGTGAAAGAGTTGAGGGAAAGCATTACTCAACATCTTATCTGGTTCAGAGGCTCATCTAGATTTGTATTTACAGCAGTGAACAACCTACAAATAAATGTATTCTCAAGTAGGCTTTATTCAAATTAAGAGATGTGGTCTGGAAATAATAAAGAAAATATTGGAAAATATACACTAAGTTATAAAGAGACAGATTCTATGGAAAATATCAGAATACCAGCACCAAGTAATAACGAACACGTGAAGTAGGTAGAATTTCTATAGGAAATTTCTATAGTCAGGGTTGTCCTTATAGTGGAGATAATATTTGAGCATATATTTAAAGCACAGCAGAGAGAAAGTGATTTGTAAACACAGAGAAAATGTGCTATGGAAAAGAAATAGCCAGTACAGTGTCCAAAAAGCCTGGAAGTGAAACAAATCATGTGGTCAAAGCACAATTCAAGAGTGACTGGTGATGGTTTTTATACCATCAAAAATCTCCCCAATGTGCACAATTACCCATGTATCCATTCACATGCCATTATCTCAGACCTCCTTGTCAACTGTCTTCTCAAACATATTCTTCCTTGCCCTTGATCACATTGCCAGGTCATGGACTGCTATCCTGTGAAATACTTGTTCTTTGGACACTTATTCCTCCTCATAAAAAGGTTTACAAGGTATGCCACTTGTGACTTCACCTATGGGGAAAATTTTGATCCCCAACTATCTTTCAAGAGGATGCAGAATATGGCTCTGAGGCAGCCACAGTTTTTTTTTTTTTTTTGAAATTTATCTTTTTTTCCCACCCTGCCTTATGGTGCTGACACAATCTTTTTTATTACTAGGTTTTTAAGAGCACTTTTAGGTTTGCAGTAAAATTAAGGGGAAGGTAAAGAGATATTCCATATACTCCCTGCACCTACATAAGCATAGCGCCCCCCACCCCAACCGCAGTGGCACATTTGTAGCAATTATAAACCTACACTGACACATCATTATCATCCAAAGTCCCTACTTTACGTTAGGGTTCACTCTTAGTGTTGTACATTCTATGTGTTTGGACAAAGGTACAATGACACGTGTCCACTATTAGAGTGTCATATAAAATAGTAATCCTCTGTGCTCCACAAATTAATCCCTCCTACCCTTCTAAACCCCCAGCAACCACTGATCTTTTTACTCTTTCATACTTTTACCTTTTCTCAAATGTCATTAATTGGAATCATACAGTATATTGCCTTTTCAGATTGGCCTCTTTCATTTAGTGGTATGCATACAAGGTACCTCCATGTTTTTTCACGTCTTGAAGATTCATTTACCTTCAGCATTGAGTAATGTTCCATTGTCTAGATATACTACAGTTTCTTTTCTTTCTTTCTTTCTTTCTTTTTTTTGAGACGGAGTCTCGCTCTGTCGCCCAGGCTGGAGTGCAGGGGCGCGATCTCGGCTCACTGCAACCTCCGCCTCCCGGGTTCACGCCACTCTCCTGCCTCAGCCTCCCGAACAGCTGGGACTACAGGCGCCTGCCACCATGCCCAGCTAATTTTTTTTTTTTTTTTTTTTTTTTTTGTATTTTTAGTAGAGACGGGGGTTTCACCGTGTTAGCCAGGATGGTCTCGATTTCCTGACCTCATGATCCGCCCACCTCGGCCTCCCAAAGTGCTGGGATTACAGACGTGAGCCACCACGCCTGGCGATATACTACAGTTTCTAATCCATTCACTTACTGAGGGACATTTTTGTTGCTTCCAAAGTATGCCAATTTTGGATAAAACTGCTATACACATACATGTACAGGTTTTTGTGTGGACATAAATTTTCCACTCATATGGATAAATTCTGAAAAATATGGTTACCGTATTGTATGGTAAAAGTGTGTTTAGTTTTGTAAGAAACCACCAAACTCCATTTCAAAGTGGCTGTACAACTTTGCATTCCCGTCAGCAATGAGAGCTCCTGTTGCTGTACATTTTCTCAACCATTTGCAGTTGTCAGTGTTACAGAGGTTGTTCATTCTAATAGATGTGTAGTGGTATCTCAGTGCTGTTTTAATTTTTACTTCCCTGATGACATATGATGGGGATTATCTTTTCATACACTTATTTGCCATCTGTGTATCTTCTCTGGTGAGGTATCTAAACCTAAAATCTTTGCCCATTTCGTTTTTTAATCAAGATGTTTCTTTTTTTTCTTTTTTTTTTTTTGAGACGGAGTCTCACACTGTCACTAGGCTGGAGTGTCGTGGCATGATCTCGGCTTACTGCAACCTCCACCTCCTGGGTTCAAGCGATTCTCCTGCCTCAGCTTCCCAAGTAGCTGGGACTACAGGCATGCGCCACCACGCCCAGGTAATTTTTGTATTTTTTAGTAGAGACAGGGTTTCACCATGTTGGCCAGGATGGTCTTGATCTCTTGACCTTGTGATCTGCCTGCCTCAGCCTCCCAAAGTGCTGGGATTACAGGCATGAGCCACCAAGCCCGGCCCTGAAAAATTTACACAATTATACAAAACTTACTTAACCTATGCTTCATTACCTCATGAGGAGTACTGGGAAGTTTTGAGTACGTGCAATGGATGGAAACATTGAATTTGGACATAAAGAGTTGTGTCCTTTTTTTTTTTTTTTTTTTTGGAGTCTTGCTCTGTCACCCAGGCTGGAGTGCAGTGGTACGATCTCGACTCACTGCAACCTTCACTTCCCAGGTTCAAGTGATTCTGATTCTCCTGCCTCAGCCTCCCGAGTAACTGGGATTACAGGTGCCACCACCACGCCCGACTAATTTTGGAATTTTTAATGGAGATGGGGTTTCACCATGTTGGCCAGGCTGGTCTTGAACTCCTGACCTTAGGTGATTCGCCCACCTCGGCCTCCCAAGGTGGGAGCAGCAATCACACCTGCTGGGATTACAGGTGTGAGCCACCGTGCCCAGCCAGTTATGTCATTTTTCACTAGTTTCTCAGTTGATTACCTAAAAGTATGAATTTTTAAAGCACAATAGGATTCAGCAGTCTCAGGTAGGAAAAAGGTAACCTGGAAAGATCCCTGCATGTGAATGCACACACAGCTTTCAGGGATCTGAGGAAATTCAGCATGTGTAGGATATAGAGGAGATACATGGTAGGAGGTGAAGCAATATGTAATGGTTGGTTCTGTAATATAGGCCCAGCCAAGAACTCTAACCTTTTTCCTAAAAACAATGACAAGCCCATTGTGAGATCTAACCAGATGTACAATAGTAGTCATTCCACTTATAAATTTTTGTAGTAAATGTGTAAACAAATACATTATATATTTGATAAAATCATTTCACAACTTTTAATTTAATTTTATTTTACTGGAATTAATTTGTCCTAAAGGATCATTTTTATTGTGAAATGTAAAATTTGATCTAATATATATAAAATGTATATGTGTACATTTAACAATGTGCATATATGTACCTTAAAATAATATAAACTTTCTGGGCGACGGAGTGAGGCCCTGTTTAAAATAATGATAATAATTTGATATTTTATGCATTAAAAACTTTTGTCTGGGCATGGTGACTCATGCTTGTAATCTCAGCAGTTTGGGAGGCTGAGGCAAGAAGATTGCATGGCCCTAGGAGTTTGAGACTAGCCTGGGCCCTATAGGGAGACTCCATTCCTACAATAATTTTTTTTTTTTAACTAGCCGGGTGTGGTGGTGTGCTTGTAGTGCCAGCTACTCAAGAGGCTGAGGTGGGAGGATCACTTGAGCCCAGGAAGTGGAGGCTGCAATGAGCTATGATTGTTCCACTGTACTCCAGCCTGGACAACAGAGTGAGACCCTGTCTCAAAAAAAAATTAAATGTTTTGATTATACAAGGAAAATGAACATTCATGTATTAAAGCTTCATGTTTTATGAACAAAACTGACTTTGCAGGCAGGAGAGCGTTTTCTGGGGGCACCAGAAGCAGGGAACTCTCCGTGTCCGTTGGCTTCAGGGCTGCCCACTATCCCTCCACCATCTTCCCATCGTAGCCCTGTCTGGTGTCTTTTGTCCCTGACAAAACCTACAAAAAGTGACTTTAACACTTCAGGCTGCATGCATTTGAAGAGCAATAAGATAACGTTTTTTCGCTTCCCACTACCAGTGGAGATCTGCTGGGGTGGGCTGCATGGAATCTGAAATGATGTCTAAATACTGAAGTGAACCTCTACACTAGAGACTGATATACAGCTGACCCTTAAACGACGCAGGGGTCAGGGATACCGACCCCTGCGGAATTGAAAATGCTTGTATTACTTTTGACTCCCCTAGACCTTAACTACTAATAGCCAACTGTTGCCCGGAAGCCTTATGAAGTTGCCCGGAAGCCTTATGAATTACATAAACTCCCAGTCGATTAACACATTTTGTATGATATATGCATGATATATGCATAATATATATGATATATGCATTTTGTATGATGTATGCATTATATATATTTTAGTATAAGAACTATACTTATACTAAAACAGACCAGAGAAAGGGTATCAGGAAAATTGTAAGAGGCTCGTTGACATTTCACCCAATTAAAAAAAGGAAAATAAAAGAATACGGAAGGGAAAATACATTTACTAATCATTAAGTGGAAGTGGATCATCATAAAGGTCTTCATCCTTGTGTTCTTCATGCTGGGCAAGAGAATGAGGTCTTGCTGTCTCTGGGGCAAGAGGTCGGGGAGCTGGAAGAGGCAGGAAAAGGAGCACACTCGAAGTAACGTTTATTGGGGAAAAAAAACACCTACGTGTAAATGGACCCGCACAGCTCAAACCTGTGTTGTTCAAGTGTCAACCTACTTAAGACCTCAAACACCGAAGCCCCTCAGTCGCCCTGGAAGGCAGCAGACGCAGCTTCCTAGCGCTCCCAGCTATCTGCACACAAGGCGCCCTCAGTCGCAGCCTTGGGGAGACTACATTACCCAGAAAGCCTTGCGTCGAGCGGCAGTACTTTGATCCAATGAAAATCCAAGACAGGGGCATTTCCGTGTGGGTGTACCCCCCGCCCCCCCCCAGGGCGGGACTTCTGGCGTCTTCGCAGCGGTCATTTTGGCTGCCCTCCCGGAGGTCCGTTCTGTCTGTCAGCCGCTTTGGTACGCTGCATCGGGATCGAAGTGACGGACCGTGAAGGCGCGAGAGTCAGGTCTGAGGGTCGGGGGCAGAGCCGCCCGCGAGGCTGGCCTGGGGATAGCGGTGCTCGGGTTCCCCCCGGGTCGCCCGCAGCTCCCGGTCCAGCTCCGCCCACAGACTCGGATGGCGACCGCACTGAGGGACCCGGCTTCGGTGAGCGCTGCGATCTCCGGGCCTCCCCCGGCCGAGATTCTTAAGTCCCAAGTGAGGGGCACCAGCTCACGTCTCTGTAGCACAGGGTCGGGGACACTGAGGCTCGTGGGTGGGGCCCCTATTTCTGACATCCGATGTGGTGGGCAGGGGGACAAGGGACAGGACCGGCGCGTGCAGGGCTTGGACGGGCAACCGAGAAGGGGGCATTCAGGAACCTGGGCTCCACATTGTTACTGCAGGGAACAAAGTTTGAGAGAGATCTACCTTTATTCTTAGGGCCGTGGGAGCCATAGAGAGCTTGCGCAAACGAGAGACACCATCTGAGTTAAATTTGAAAAATCCTCTGCAGGCTGTTCAGTGGAAGAAAAGACTTTAGAGATGGATGAGGACGTTGAGGCAGAGGGAGGTTGAATATTTTTCCAAGGCCACACAACTGGTGAGAGGCAGCACTAAGGACCGAGGCGCACAGGTTAGACAGTCGACCCAAAGTTACGTGGCTCTGGGCCGGGGCAAGGGTACAGGGAAGGCCTGTGCCCATGGAGCACTGCCATGATCACATTCCTCTGAGGCCTGCGTCTTTCCACAGGTTCCCATAGCTACAGAGGTGCTTTTCAAACTTACACAGGTAAGTGGAGGTATCTCAGCCCCTCACTGGTCTGGAATGTCCCTCCACCCTCCCCAGACAGATATTTTCTTTAGATTTGTGGTGCCATGGGACTCACCTACCATTCTCTCAGCGTTTGGTTTGGGAACCCTGGAGAATCCCTGAGCTAAGGGCCCTGAGTCCAGGCCAGTGTTTCCATTTGGAGCAGCCAATGGAAAGATGGGTGAAAATTTATGATAGGAACAGGTAGGTACCAGCTTTTGGAACTCCTTGGAGGTGAGGCTGAGCTGGTTCAGGGAACTGCAGGTTTCCTTTTATTTCTGTGAAGTTTGGCATCTATTGTGAGGAAATTGGAGTTTGGGATCAGAGGAGGGAGATTTATCTAACCCAAGTGTTGACAGGATACAGAGTGGAAAACAGAATGAACACAGTGACTAATGGGAATGTGAAGACAACAGGGATCAATGACACCAAGGTCTGCTGTCTCTTCTGACTTGGGGATCTTGGGAGGAGAATGTATGGGGACATGGATTTTGAGTCTTCCAAATTGAGACTGTTCATGGTTTCATCAATCCCTATTATGCTAGGGAAGTGTGACCTTTGAAGATGTGGCCGTGTACTTCTCCTGGGAGGAATGGGATCTCCTTGATGAGGCTCAGAAACACCTGTACTTCGATGTGATGCTGGAGAACTTTGCACTTACGTCCTCCCTGGGTAAGGCCCTCATACTCACCCTTGTGCCCTGGACTAGGCTCTCTGTTTCTCCTTTTCCTCAGGAGCAGCTCTGTCCTCATATCTGGACCATAGGCACTGCCTCCTTCCCCAGTTCCCTGGGTAGATGTTGTGGACTGAGTGCAAGCCTACTTCCCTTATCGTCCCAGCCCAAAAGCATCTTGGGTAAGGATTTGGGATCAGTAGTCTTACAGTAAGCCTAATAGATCCCACTTGACTTGCCTTCTCCCTGTCTGGTGACTTTCTAGATCTATGGCACCCAGTTTTCCCTCCCTTCATGTACCTAACATTTATTTGTGCTAGACTGTGACATGAAATGTAGTCACTGACATTGCCACTATTTACACAGACTGTTCTTCAATCACCAACCTTTCCATTAACAGCAGAACACTCTAACGAATTGCGCCACAGAGACACTACACAGACTGTTCTTATAGAAACCTCCTTCAAGGTGTTTTTCTTTGTTTTTAATTGTAAAATATATATAACAAAATTTACCATTTTAATCATTTTCAAGTATATAGTTCAGCGCATTTAGTACATTCGCATTGTTGTGCAACCATCACCACCATCCTTCTATAGTACTTTTTCATCTTATAAAACTGAAACTTTGTACTCATTAAATAATAACTCTTCCCATCCCCTGGCAACCACCATTTTACTTCTGGTCTGTATGAATTTGTCTACTGTAAGTACCTCATATGAGTGGGATCACACAATATTTGTTCTTTTCTATCTGGCTTACTTCACTTAGCATAATATCTTCAAGGTTCATCCATGTTGTAGTGTATATCAGAATTGCTTCTTTTTAAGGCTGAATAATATTCCTTTGTATGTATTACAGTTTGTTTATCCATTCCTTCATCAGTGGACACAGGTTGTTTTCACCTTCTGGCTGTTGTGAATAATATTACTGTGAACATGGGTGTACAGATACGTATTTGTGTCCTTGCTTTCAATTCTTTTGGGTATTGGCCCAAAAGTAGAATTTCTGGATCATAAGGTAATTATTTTTAATTTTTAAGGAACCACTAAAATTGTTTTTCATAGCAGCTGCACCGTTTTACATTCCCACAAGCAGCTGACAAAGGTTCCAGTTTCTTCACACCCTCACCATCACTTGTTATTTTCTGATTTTTTTGATAAGTCATCCAAATTGGTGTGAGGTGATATCTCACTGTGGTTGTGATTTGCAGATTACTGATATTGAGCATCTATTCATGTGCTGATTGGCTATTTGTATATCTTCAAATGATATTGCTTATTCAAGTCCTTTGCCTATTTTTAAATTAGGTTTTATTAATTATAATTAGAAGTATTAAATATAATTTTTTATTGAGCTTTAAGGGTTATCTGTGTGTTCTAGATATTCCCTTATCAGATATGTGATTTGCAAATGTTTTCTCTTATTCTGTGGGTTACGTTTTTAGTGTGTTGATAGGATTCTTTGATGTACAAGTTTCTCATTTTGATGAATTCAGTTTTACTTTTTTACTTTTATTGTCTATGCTTTTTATATCATATCCAAGGAATCATTAACAAGTCCAATGTCATGAAGCTTTTTCTTTGCTTTAAGACTTCTATAGTTTTAGTACTTACATTCAGATCTTTGATCTGTTTTGAATTAATTTTTATATGTGGTGTCAGGTAAGGGACCAACTTCATTCTTTCACATGTAGATATCCAGTTTTCCTAGCATCATGTGTTAAAAATTTGTCTTCTTTCTCCTGGTCAAAAATCATTTGGCCGGATATTTGAGGGTTTATTTCTGGGGTCTCTTCTAGTCCATTGATCTATATGTCTTTCTTTATGGGAGTACCACACTGTTTTAATTTCTATAGCCTTGCAGTAAGTTTTGAAATTACGAACTGTGAGTCTTCCAACTTTCATCCTTTTCAAGATTGTTTTAGCTATTCTGTGTCTCTCGATATTTCAAATGAATTTTAGGATGGATTTTTTTATTTCTGCAAAATAACGTCATTTGGATTTTGATAGGTATCGCACTTTCTATAGATTACTTTGGCTAGTATAGACATCTTAACAATATTGAGCCCTCTAGTCCATGAGCAGACATGTGATCTATTTTATTAATGTTTTATTTAATTCATTTTAGCAAAATTTTGTAGTTTCTAGTGTACAAGGCTTTTACTTGTTTGGTTAAGTTAATCTTTAATGTTTTATTCTTTTTGATATCAGTGGAATTGTTTACTTTTCAAATTGTTCACCATTAGTGTATAGAAACGTAACTGATTTTTGCATGTTGTATTTATATTCTCCTATTTGCTGAATTTCCTTATTAGTTGTAACAGTTTTTCAGTGGAATCTTTATGGTATTCCATGTATATCATCTGTGAGCAGGGATAATTTTACTCCTCCTTTCCCATTTTGGTCCCTTTTCTTTCTTTTTCTTGCCTAATTGCTACGTTGAACAGAAGTGCTAAAAGTAGGCATCCTTATCTTGTCCTTAATCTTAGAGGAAAATCTTTCAGTCTTTCATTGTTGAGTATAATTTTAGCTGTAGGTTTTTTTTTTTGCATATGGATTTTATTATGTTTAGGTAATTTCCATGTATTCCTGGTTTTGTGAGTGTTTTCCCCACGAAAAAGTGTTGCATATTGTCTAATGCTTTCAGTGCATCAGCTGAGATGATCGTTTTAATTTTTTTAGAGATGGGGTCTTGCTATGTTACACAGGCTGGTCTTAAGCTCCTGGCCTCAAGCGATCCTCCTGCCTCAGCCTACCAAGTAGCTGGGATTACAGGTGTAAGCCACCACTTTGATCAGTTTTTGTTTGTTGAACCATCCTTGCATTCCAGGAATAAATTCTATCTGGTCGTAGTGCATAATCCTTTTAATATGCTGTTGAATTCAGTTTGCTAGTGTTTGGTTGATGGTTTTTGCATTAATAATCATCAAGGATATTGGTCTGTAGTTTTATTTTCTTACACAATCTTTGTGTCATTTGGAATCAGGGTAATGCTGGCCATACAGAATGATTTTAGATGTGTGTATGCTACAGTTTTTTGAGAGAATTTGAAAAGGGTAAGTATTAGTTCTTAGTTAAATGGTTGGTAGAATTCATCTGTGAAGCCATCAAGTCAAGGGCTTTTCTTTAAGGTTTGTCTTTTTTTTTTTTTTTTTTTCTTGAGACAGAGTATTGCTCTGACACCCAGGCTAGAGTGCAGTGGTGTGATCTTGGCTCACTGCAACCTCCACTTCCTGGATTCAAGCAATTCTCCTGCCTTGGCCTCCCGATTAGCTGGGGTTACAGGCACATGCCACCACACCTGGCTAATTTTTGTATTTTTAATAGAGATGGGGTTTCACCATGTTGGCCAGGCTGGTCTTGAACTCCTGACCTCAGGTGATCCACCCACCTCAGCTTCCCAAAGTGCTGGAATTACAGGCATGAGCCACTGCACCCGGCCAGGTTTGTCAATTTTGATAACCTTTTCAAAGAAACACCTTTTGGTTTTGTTGATTTTTTTTATATTGTTTTTCTCTTCTCTATTTTATTTATCTAGACTTTAGTCTTTATTATTTTTTTCCTGCCAGCTTTGGTTTTAGTTTGTTCCTCTTTTTATAATCCCTTAAGTTGTAAAAATAGATTGTTGAGTTGAGATCTTTCTTCTTTTTAATGTTTATAGCTATAAATTTCCCCTTTAGTACTGCTTTTACTGCATCTCCAATTTATTTCCCTTCTGATTTCTTCATGGCCCCATTGGTTTTTCAATATTGTATTAATTTCTACAGATTTGTAAATTTTTTAGTTTCCTTCTATTAAGAGTTCCCAACCTCATCCCACTGTGGTTGGAGAAGATACTTTGTATGATGTGTGTCTAAATCAAATGAGGCTTAATTTATGGTCTGTCCTGGAGAATGTTTTCGGTACACATGAGGGGAATGTATATTCTGTTGTTGTTGGGTAGAATGCTCTTTATATATTTGTTAGAGCTAGTTGGTTGTTTAGGTCCTCTGTTTGCTCTCTTCTCTCTGATTGTTCTATCCACTGCTGAGAGTCAGGTATTGATGTCTCTAACTGTTATTGTAGAACTATCCATTTCTCCCTTCAGTTCTGTCCATTTTTGCCTCATGTGTTTTGATGGTCTATTATTAGGTGCATAAGTGTTTATAAGTGTTATATCTTCTTGCTCTACTGAACCTTTTATTAGTATATAATATCCTTTTATATCTCTTGTTACCCTTTTTGATTTAAAATCTCTATTGTATGATATTAATGTAGCCATTCTTACTCTTTTTTGCTTGCTATTTGCATGGAATATCTTTTTGTAGGCTGTCACTTTCACCTCATTTATATCTTTGGATCTAAAGCAAATCTCTTGTAGACATCATAAAGTTGGATCATGGGTTGTTTTTATTTTAACCCATTCTGCCAATCTTTGTCTTTTGGCAGAGTTTAAGCTAAAAGTTGGGAGCGTTTAAGGCATTTATGTTTAAGGTAATCACTGATAAGGAAGGGCAGACTTCTATCATTTTGCTCTTTGTTTTCCCCATGTCTTATAGCCTTATAGCTTTTTTGATCCTAATTTCCTGCATTACTGCTTCTTTTGTGTTTGGCTCACTTTTTTTTTTTTTTTTTTTTTTTAGTGAAACTTCTTAATTCCTTGTCATTTCCTTTGTGTACTTTTTTTTTTTTTTTTTTTTTAACGGTGTCTCGCTCTGTTGCCCAGGCTGGAGTGCAGTGGGGCGATCTCGGCTCACTGCAACCTCTGCCTCCCATAATCAAGTGATTATCCTGCCTCAGCCTCATGAGTAATCCCTCCTGGGATTACAAACGCACACCACCACACCCAGCTATACTGGTCCCAAACTCCTGACCTCAGTTGATCCACCCACCTCAGCCTCCCAAAGTGCTGAGATTACAGGTGTGAGCCACCACGCCCAGTTGTTTGTATACTTCACGTAGCTCTTTTTTTAAAATAGTTACCATGGGGATTACATTTAACATCCTAAAGTTACAACACTCTAACTTGAATTTATACAAACTTAACTTCTTTAACTTTCCTTGTTCTTTTTTGTGCCATGTTGTTCTGGGCCAGTGTTAGTTGCTCACATGTCCTGTCTTTCCCTTAGGACTTACGTTATCCTGGTCTCATGTAGTTGCTCAACTAGGGCTAGGGGAAGTGCCCTCTGTTCTTCACAGGATGTTCATGACTCCAGCCTCAGCAAGATGGGATCAGAGAGGGCCTGGCCTACATGAATGGCACTTGGGAAAAGGCATGTCATCAGGTCTGTGTTTAAATTGCACCAGGAACCTGTCCTGTTTGACTTGTCTTGATGCCATTGCCAGAGACACTTCACTTCGACCTTCCCCTCTTCACTCTTAAAAGTTTACAAACTTGTTATTTCTACTACTTGTCATTTTTATTTTGACTTCTAGCTAACGCTAATCCTCACCTCTCTGGACTCCTTATCCTACCTGTTCTTTTCACTGTTCCCTCTGTAGTGTTCTTTAATATTATTTTGTCCTGAAGTGTGCATATCTCCCTTAATAGTCCCTGAACACCAGTTACTGTTCCAGTGAGATTTTCCTGGGCCTGGGCATACACTTCACAGCATCACTTGTCACCAGCAGATATGATCCCACTAAAAGCTATTATCAGAAGAATTAATTGTAGAACATGCCTCTTAGTCCTGGGCCATACCTTAGCCTTGTGCACTGTACCTGGGAGGGCCTACCCTATTCCGTAACCTTAGGGACAAGTAATGCACAACAGCTGCTTCCTCAACGTGACCCCCCCAACTCACTTTTCCTAAAAACAGGCCCATATACTGGTTCTTTGCTGTAACTGATGTGCATTTGCAATTGCATTGCCTCCTCCTAATAAAGGTAACATGTACTTCACCATGATCTCTTTACTTTTAGGTTGTTGGTGTGGAGTGGAACATGAGGAAACACCTTCTGAACAGAGAATTTCCGGAGAAAGAGTGCCACAGTTCAGGACTTCCAAAGAAGGTTCATCTTCCCAGAATGCCAACTCCTGTGAAATACGTTGCCTGGTCTTGAGAGATATTTTGCACTTGGCTGAACACCAAGGAACAAACTGCAGGCAGAAACTACACACATGTGGAAAACAATTCTACATCAGTGCAAATCTTCAACAGCACCAGAGGCAGCACATTACAGAGGCACCTTTCAGAAGTTATGTGGACACAGCCTCATTTACACAGAGCTGCATAGTCCATGTGTCGGAGAAACCTTTTACCTGCAGGGAGATCAGGAAAGACTTCCTGGCCAACATGAGGTTTCTCCATCAAGACGCCACTCAAACAGGGGAGAAGCCAAATAACAGTAACAAGTGTGCGGTGGCCTTTTACAGTGGAAAAAGTCATCACAACTGGGGAAAATGCAGTAAAGCCTTTAGCCACATAGACACACTTGTTCAGGACCAGAGAATCCTCACTAGAGAAGGACTTTTTGAGTGCAGTAAATGTGGGAAAGCATGTACGCGAAGATGTAACCTCATTCAGCACCAGAAAGTCCACAGTGAAGAAAGGCCTTATGAATGCAATGAATGTGGAAAATTCTTTACCTACTACTCCAGTTTCATTATACATCAGAGAGTTCATACTGGAGAAAGGCCTTATGAGTGCCCTGAATGTGGGAAATCCTTTAGTCAGATATACAGCCTCAATAGCCATAGGAAAGTTCACACTGGAGAAAGGCCTTATGAATGTGGGGAATGTGGGAAATCTTTTAGCCAAAGGTCCAACCTCATGCAGCATCGCAGAGTTCACACTGGAGAAAGGCCTTATGAATGCAGCGAATGTGGGAAATCTTTTAGCCAAAACTTCAGCCTGATTTACCACCAGAGAGTTCACACTGGAGAAAGACCTCATGAGTGCAATGAATGTGGAAAATCCTTTAGCCGAAGCTCCAGCCTCATTCACCACCGGAGACTTCACACTGGAGAAAGACCCTATGAGTGCAGTAAATGTGGGAAGTCATTTAAGCAAAGCTCCAGCTTCAGTTCACATCGGAAAGTCCACACAGGGGAAAGGCCTTATGTGTGTGGGGAATGTGGGAAATCCTTTAGCCATAGCTCCAACCTTAAGAACCACCAGAGAGTTCATACTGGAGAAAGGCCTGTTGAGTGCAGTGAATGTAGCAAATCCTTTAGCTGTAAATCTAACCTCATTAAACACCTGAGAGTTCACACTGGAGAAAGGCCTTATGAGTGCAGTGAATGTGGGAAATCCTTCAGCCAAAGTTCTAGCCTCATTCAACACCGCAGAGTTCACACGGGAAAAAGGCCTTATCAGTGCAGTCAATGTGGGAAATCCTTTGGCTGCAAATCTGTCCTCATTCAACACCAGAGAGTTCACATTGGAGAAAAGCCTTAGCTATACTGAGAATATGCAATTTCCTTTTAGTGTAATTATACTGAAGGAGTACACCTGTGAGAGAGACAAGAACCTGATTTGGAAGCCCCAACATCTAAGGATATACAGTGGGCGGATTCCCCTTAAGTTCCAGGTATGTGTTACACTTTCTAACGTGCCATTTAGAAAGTGTTACACTTTCTCACCTGCCATTTATGGCTCTTGCCATTTATGTCACTGACAGTTTCTGAGGCAGAAGCCGTATCACGTCTACCACCTGTGAGGTCCACACAGTGTGTATCATTTACCTCCTGAACTTGCTCAAGGAAGCAGACCTCTGCTTCTCCCCATTTGCTAGAAGAAATCATGAATAGTCTGAGTCTTCCTCTCTGACAAGTTAGGGCATGGACTTGACCCAGCTTTGTGCCGGAGAACCCAATATGAGTGTTGTTGGCAGCTTGCCAAGAAGGACTGTCTTTTTCAAGACATACTGGTTTCATGTGACGCCTCCATGGATTTTTTTCCAGCCTCTAAGTCACCAACTTGGGAACTGCTTGTCTCACGTTGCTTTGTTTTTTACAATAATAAAAGCATTATTATTTAAGCTACCTTTATCTTGGCATTTGATTCACTCTTTGAGGTGGTTCAAAAACAGAATCAGGCCCTGCCAGCTTTACAGAGTAAACACCTTTGGAGGGAGAGGGAGGTGTCATATGCCTCAGTGACAACAGTATAATGGAAAAATACAACTGTCTTTCCAGCTTTGGCCTAATCTGAATTTGAATTATTGCCCAAGGCCTTCTAGGAAATACTGCAGGATATTATGGTCTTAATTCGTGGACTGGATGCCAGGATTTTTTGTGGGCTCAAAGGACACCCTGAGGAAGTGGGAAATTGTGACAAATTCCATTGCTTCTGGGAACAAGATGAATTTTGTTGTTATTCACAAGGGTTATTACATACTGCCCAGCACTGTTGAGGCAGTCTACCCCCGGTGCTGCCAAGGAGCCAAGTGCCCCAATACAATTTAGTAGGCTACTGTCACTGTAAAATGATGGGGGAGCCATAATTGGTGTGGAAACACTGGGTTACTAGGGAGTGAAGGAGACTGCAGCAAACTAGATGGAATGTGCTCCTTGTAATATGTTCTAGTAATTGTGCAGGATCAGTGTGTACAGACATTCTTAGAATTTCCAGGCATGTGTATTTTTTGTAGCTGAGGTGACTGTCAAAAAATAATAAACAACCTAAAGGTTTCGTGTATTCCAATAGCCTTTCTGGGATGTGCACCTCAAGGACATTGCTGCATAGGCCAGGAAAACAAGCATAGAAAGAAGGGGCGGGGGATGTCCTTCCAGGAATGTGACTTTGTAGCCTACCATCATCCTGTGTTTAAATGAATTCAAATCAGTTTCATTGATTACCAATATTTGCTGCCCACTGAGGCAAGGTGTCCCTCCAAGGTCATCAGGAAAGAGAGTTAATGTAGGGTTACCAAACCTAGTCAAAAACACATACCATCATTATAATTATTACAATGAACATATTAGTCACCTCGGATTTACCTCAGGCCTTTTTCTAAGCTCTCCCTCCCCTCTCTGGCCCTCAAGGCAACCATTGATTTATACCTTCATTTATAATAGGTTTGTTTGTATTTTCTATAATATATGATTTTATTAATAAAATGTCTTTTTTTCCAGTTTCATTCATGATGCATAATTATTTTGAGATTCTTCAATGGAGCTTATATGTGGTGGTCATTCTTTTTATTGCTGAGTGGTATATTTTTTATGGATATACTATTTGTTATCCATTTGTTTATAAGCATTTAGGTTTTATCTAGTTTTGGCTATTACAAATAAAGCTGCTAGAAATGTACAATTCTTCATATGTGCATTTTTTTCACTTCTCTTGTGCAATGCCTGAGACACAGGATAAGTGAATGTTTGACTTATTAAGAAATGGCCAAAAATGGGCTGGGTGCGGTGGCTCACGCCTATACTCCCAGCACTTTGGGAGGCCGAGGCAGGCAGATCACGAGGTCAACAGATCGAAACCATCTTGGCCAACATGGTGAAACCCCATCTGTACTAAAAATACAAAACTTAGCTGGGCGTGGTGGTGCGCGCCTGTAGTCCCAGCTGCTTGGGAGGCTGAGGCAGGAGAATCACTTGAACCCAGAAGGCGGAGGTTGCAGTGAGCCAAGGTCACACCACTGCACTCCAGCCTGGCAACAAAGTGAGACTCTATCTCAGAAAAAAAAAAAAGAAAAGATAAATGGCCAAATTGATCTAAAATGGCTGTTTGCTCTTGCTTACCTACTGGGAATGTGTGAGAATTCCAGCTGTTCCACATCCTTGCCAATACTTGGCATGGTCTATCTTTTAGAATGTACCCTTTTAATAAGTGTGCAGTAGTTTTAATTGCATTTCCCTAAGGATTCATGATGTTGAACATTTTTTCATGTGTTTATTTGCCAAATGTATATCTTCTTTTTTACACTTTTTTTTTTTCTTTTGAGACGGAGTCTTGCTCTGTCGCCCAGGCTGGAGTGCAGTGGCGTGATCTCGGCTCACTGCAAGCTCCGCCTCCCAGGTTCACACCATTCTCCTGCCTCAGCCTCCTGAGTAGCTGGGACTACAGGTGCCTGCCACCATGCCCGGCTAATTTTTTTTTTTTTTTTTTTTTTTGTATTTTTTAGTAGAGATGGGGTTTCACCATGTTAGCCAGGATGGTCTCGATCTCCTGACCTCGTGATCCGCCCGCCTCGGCCTCCCAAAGTGCTGGGATTACAGGCGTGAGCCACTGCACCCAGCCTGCCAAATGTATATCTTCTTTGATAAAACGTCTGTTCATATACGTTATCTGTTTGTTAGGAATTGTGTCTATTTTGCTTTTCATTAACAAATAACTAGTTTTTGTTCCACAATTAATTTCATGCTATGCACAGTGTAATTACCACATACACCACACACTTTTAAATTTAATCTGTATTATTCACATGTTCTCTATCACATTCTTAAGTCTAGACACTTAGTAGTACAGTGAATCAAGCTATGGTTTATAGTGATGCCAGTTTCCCTGGTGTAAAACTTCCCATTGTGGCCAATTTCAAACTGTCATCATGTCACTGAATTTGGGGTTGGGAAGAGCCATCAGAAACATACCATTTCCATAATAGTGATCCATATTTAAATTTACTTCTAAGTAAATTTATTTGCAAGTTTACTACCTGCAAATAGCCTCTAGAATGTAGACAATAAAACATAGTAAAATGATTAGGAAGTGACAAATTTTGAATATTTGTTTTTTAAAAAATATAAAAGGTATAATTGACAATGCAAACTGCACATATTTTTGAATGTACATTTTGATATTTTGATACACGCTTATACCCTTAAAATCAAAAATTTCGTTGAAAACAAGTGAAAAGACAATCTGTAATACTGTTAACAGTTAACAGTTAAGTTATTCTGTTAAATACATCAGTTGTCCAAAAAACAAAGCAGGCAACATATTTGAAATACAGGCAGTTCTTGCTCTATTCATCTTCATGAACTGAAAATGCCTTGACAAAACATGAGAAAGAATGGAAGTTAACAATTGAGATGAAATTTGCCAACATTTATTTTGGAATCAAAGTCTATTTTCATTATGAATCCTCTGGGATTTTGTAACATAAAGTTTTCTAGTGCAAATACATTGGGATTTATTAGGATTTACTGATAAAGAACTCGCAGTCACATTTTAGTTGTCCATATTATATATTTGGTACATTCTGTGATAACGGAAAGTACAAATAGCACTAATGTTTTGGGGAAGAAAATAGCTACTTGTTGCCTCCTTCCCACAGAACCAGGGCTAGATAATGAGGAGCACATCTCACTAACTGATCACACAGCTGTCTGTAGACATTTGGCCAGGAAGAGCACTGTGGGATGAATCAAACAACCAGGAAATCAGGTGGAGAATCAGAAGAGATGCTACTGTTTGTTTTCAAGTAAATCAGGCTATCTCCAGAAGGATCATCAATCATAGATAAGTGTTTACTTCTAGTGTTACACAGGTAGAACAGAAAGTATGTTAAATTTATATGTATTTGAAAGAAAAATTTAAGCATGAAGTAAAAACTGAAGGAACATTCTAGAAAAGTTTTAGTACACAAAATAAGAGAATGTAATTAAATGGTATTTCACTGTAGATTACTGCTACTTTGGTCTCACCCATTAAATCCCCTATACCTCACATAGTTGACATGAACAAAGCCATTCATTATTCCACTGGCAAATACTTTCCTGTTATATATGTTCTATTCATTACCTATTCCAACAGCCTCTCATACACATTCACCTTCGAAGGTGATTTCAACAGTTCTCAGCTGGGCGCAGTGGCTCACGCCTGTAATCCCAGCACTTTGGGAGGCCGAGGTGGGCAGATCACTTGAGGTGCACATCATCTGGTGTGCTTAGCATTACTCCATTTCTGATACTGTTAGAAGGCAACTTCTAACTTTGTCAGCTCCAACCAATCCCAAGCTGGCCAAGCACCTATTGGGTCTCTTTCGCTCCTGGAGGCAACATAGTCTCCATTTACAAATACCACTCAGGCCTATTTATTCACCCATCCACAAAACAGCCCACTTTTGGAGGCCTTTACAACAGAAGGCCCTAGAGTCAGTTCAGATGACCATATAACAGACATTTCCTTTAGTGCCTCCTGGAGATTCCTTCATGGTAGAAGCTCTGGTGGACTACCCACTAGACTCTCTTCTTAGACTCTGGACCACACATCTGGCCATAAGCTGCCCATGGGCTTCTGGTGCAAAAAACTGCCTGTTTTGTCCTCATGTAACATGCAATTAGAGCAACAACTGCCAGCTACATACTGGGACCTCTTAGAAACAGAAGCTCTCACAGGACCTGAACCATGACACACTCCACCCAGTTACACATTATTACCTAGGTCATGAAAGCAACACCTACAAGCTCAGCCTGATCACCAAGGCCTTGATACAGGATGGAGCCAAATCTGGGCCCCCTGGTGTATCTCACTTGGAAAAAGAGGTGGCCTTCTCTGTCCTCAGTCTCTTGCCAGATGCCATGGTGAAGGAAGTCTCCTCTCTCCTGGGCCCTTGGCAGCCCTGGAATCAAGTAAGTAAACAACAAAGGGAGAACACATACTTTATTGACAGTAATGCCACCACTACATGAGCTGGAGCTCTCTGGAGGTCTGCTGCTTTTCTTCTAAACAAGACACACTGCTGAAGGATGGGAACTGCAGGCAGTCATTTTAGCGCTGGAGGCTATCTTGGCCAACAAATTACCTCAATTACACTTCTAGTCCTTTGGTGCAACCAATGGCAACAATTTCTCATTCAAGATCATACTCTTGGGGTAAACAACTTTAGGAATTTCTTGCCTCTCAGATATCAAAGATATAAATTAAGATCATGTATGTCTCCGCCCACACCAAGGCTCAGACTGCTGAAGCCTAACTTAATTCCCAAGCTGGTAGATTACAACAATTTTCAAAAACTAGGACCAAAACTTTGTTGGATGACCTTCCAGGCCCATTCCTTTATTTTTGGCCCAATAGGCCCATGAAACAACAGTCATAGAGGAACCTCTATGAGGAACCCAATCTTGAAGACTGGGGCTAAACACAAAGTGTTTCCCCACCCCTCTACCATGGCCAACATGATGACGGGTCAGTGCACTCTGTGGGAATACCTGTCATTGGCAAGACAACTGAGGTGTGCTATTCTGGATCCCACTTTTAGTCACGTGGCAGGTAGATTTTACCAGGTCACTGCCTCTGTCTACCAGTGCCACTTGTTATGCTTTGACTGTGGTTGATGCCTACCGCCGACATCTTACTTGTCTACCCCACTAGACATGGCACTGCTGAAGCTACTATACAGCACCACAAAACGCTCCTATTCCCTTTGGAGTTCCCGACAACAGCGGTGAACAAAGCTCTCATTTTAGACAAAGCATTCGAGAGAACTTGCGACATTCCAATCAGTCCCAGGCTGCTGGTTTTATAGAATGCTACAATGGCTTACTTAAAACTTAATAGAAATTATGAAATAGCATATGGTCTTATAGATGGGTCTTTTTCCTGCCATTAGACCTTATTATACTAAATTCCCAGCTCTATTCCCTGCCAAAATGCACTGAAAACATCTCCATTAGATTTCATTGCCCTCTGTGGTGACACTTCACATAACAGAGCTTACAAAGATCATATTGAACTAGGCATTCCTCCTGTTCTTCCTCTTTCTGCTATCACTTTTCAGTCCCCATCCTGACTGGAAAGAAAGACAGACTGAGGGTGGATTGTGAGTTATGATCCTCATGAATGAATGCCCCTTTGGCTTCCTGCCAGAGCCATCTGGCACCCTGCTAACGTTGAGTCGCCTAAGGCAGGAGTTTTGCCAAATATTATTGGTTATAAAGGATACTTAATTACAAATGCCCATAATGATCTCACTCAGGAAAGAGAAATCATGGCTCCAAGACCCACAACCACACCGTGTCAATAACAGGCCAGCAAAGACCAAAACTGAATTTGTCTAACAGCATCCTCCACTAAGGAACGCAGGCTCCCCCTACCTCATTGGCAGTTTTGTACACCTGTGTGTGTGTACGCCGTAGGCTCCCCTTCAACTGCCTCACCATGTCACAGCTTATTCAGCTGACTGTAAGCCTTACCATGGCACTCTCCACACACTCTCCACACATCAATCTATTTGGCTGGTCACACCTCAAACCTAAACTTGTTCTCCTGGACTTCTCTTAAAAATGCCAACTCCAGTTATTCAAGATGACCCACTATTATGTCTGACCAAAATGTTCACTGGCAATAATTCATACCAAATACCAAGTCCAAGACTTTAGCCCCTGAGAACTTATTGGTTGTATTTCCCGAAATACCCCTCGCTTCTGAAGTTATTGAGTCCTTAATCTCAGACTTCTCTTAATTTGACTTGCACTACGTGCATTTTGGGGCCAAATATAACCTTTTGTTATCCTGCCAAAAAAAGTTCTGTATTTTGATTGTGATGGTGATTACATGTATCTCCACACGTGATAAAATTGCATAGAACTGGCCAGAAGTGGTGGTTCATGCCTGTAATCCCAGCACTTTGGGAGGCCAAGGCTGGCAGATCACGAGGTCAGGAGTTTGAGACCAGCCTGGTTAACACAGCGAAACCCCGTCTCTACTAAATATACAAAAATTAGCTGGGCATGGCCGGGCCCAGTGGCTCACGCCTGTAATCCCAGCACTTTGGGAGGCTGAGGCGGGTGGATCACGAGGCCAGTAGATCAAGACCATCCTGGCTATCACGGTGAAACCCCATCTCTACTAAAAATACAAAAAATTAGCCGGGTATGGTGGCGGGCGCCTGTAGTCCCAGCTACTCAGGAGGCTGAGGCAGGAGAATGGTGTGAACCCAGGAGGCAGAGCTTGCAGTAAGCTGAGATCATGCCACTGCACTCCAGCCTGGGTGACAGAGCGACACTCTGTCTCAAAAAAAAATTAGCCAGGCATGGTGGCGCGCACTTGTAGTCCCAGCTACTCAGGAGGCTGAGGCAGGAGAATCGCTTGAACCCAGGAAATACAGGTTGCAGTGAGCCAAGATCACCCCATGGCACTCCAGCCTGGGTGACAGAGCGAGACTCTGTCTCAAAAAAAAAAAAAAAAAAAAAAAAGCATAGAACTACACACACACAACGAGTATATAAAATGGTGAGCTCTGAAAGAGGTCTGAGGATTGAACCAATGTGGCATTCCTGGTTTTGGTAATGTACTAAGGTTATATAAGATGCTACTATTGGGCAAAGTAGGTGAAAGGTACTCTGCACTATTGATATGGTTTGGATATCTGTCCTGCCCAAACCTCATGTTGAAATGTAATCTCCAATGTTGGAGGTGGGGCCTGGCAGGAGGTGATTGGCTCATGAGGGTGGTTTCCCCTGAATGGTTTAGCACCACCCTTTTGGTGCTGTCCTCATGATAGTGAGTTCTCACGAGATCTGGTTGTTTGAAAGTGTGTGGCACCTCCAACTTCGCTCTTGCTCCTGATCCCACAACTACATTTGCAACATCCTGCATATCTGTACTTCAAAATAAATTCTTAAAAATTTTTCACTGTTCTGTATATTTCCACAGTGTGTATAGTTCACTGTTCTGTATATTTCTACATCAGAATGTGTAATTTTCGGCTGGGTGTGGTGGTTCACGCCTGTAATCCCAGCACTTTGGGAGGCCGAGGTGGGTGGATCACCTGAGGTCAGGAGTTCGAGACCAGACTGACCAGCATGGTGAAACCCCCTCTCTACCAAAAATACAAAAATTAGCTGGGTGTGGTGGCGGGCACCTGTAATCCCAGCTACTCAGAAGGGTTAGGTTACTCACCACTATACTAATGAGGATGAAGCCTCTTTTTTTTTTTTTTTTTTTTTTGAGATGGAGTCTTGCTCTCGTTGCCCAGGCTGGAATGCAGTGGTGCGATCTCGACTCACTGCAACCTCTGCCTCCTGGGTTCAAGCGATTCTCCTGCCTCAGCCTCCTGAGTAACTGGGATTACAGGCGCCTGCCACCACCCCTGGCTAATTTTTGTACTTTTAGTAGAGACAAGGTTTTGCTATGTTGGCCAGGCTGGTCTCGAACTCCTGGCCTCAGGTGATCTGCCCCCGTCGGCCTCCCAAAGTGCTGGGATTACAAGCGTGAGCCACGATGCCCAGCCAAAGTCTCTTTCTTATAAGGGCCTTAATCATACTCTTAAGGGAGGAGCTGTCATAACAACCTAATCACCTTCTAAAGGCCCCATCTCTTAATCTCATAATACCATTGCATTAGAAATTAAGTTTTAACATGAATTTCCACCAGCCTCAGGGGCTCACACCTGTAATCCCACCACTTTGAGAGGCAGAGGCGAGTGGATCACTTAAGCCCAGCCTGGCCAACATGGTGAAACCCTGTCTCTACTAAAAATACAAAAATTAGCCAGGCATGGTGGCAGACACCTGTAATTCCAGCTGCCTATGAGGCTGAGATGGGAGAATCACTTGAACCTGGGAGGTGGAGGTTGCAGTGAGCTAAGATCACACCACTGTACTCCAGCCAGGGGGACAGAGTGAGACTCCATCTCAATAAATAAATAAATAAAGATAATGTTAGCCCAAACGGTGCCATTTTGTAAACCCCTGCCATTTCATAAACCCTGGACAGAGTGGAAAATTCCACTAGGTCTTTGGCTGTGAGAAACATCCTGCCAGACAAGTCCCAAGCCTAACCACCTGACTGCAGGAAATCCCTCCCTTATCAGCAGCTAACCACAACGCCCCACCCCAGTCTGCAACAAGCCCAGACCTCTCCCGCCTAGACCTATAATTACCCCAATCTGTAAGCAGGGGTGGACTCCAGCGCTAGCTGGTGTGCCCCTCTACAGGCCTTTGTTCAATAAACCTGTTTTGCCATAGAGCCATCTCCATTCCGTTCCTTCTCCCTTCCTTGCTCTCAGTTCTGAAACCCGGGACGAGGCTTGGGTTCACTTGGAGGAATCCCTTTTTGCAACCTGGGAAGCAGTGAGCAGCGGCAGCTCATCCCAGGTGAATTCCCAGATCCTAATTAGACCCTTCACTCCCAGCCCCGTCTTCCTACCACTTTCCCTTTTCTCTCCTTCTTCCACTAGGAAGCTCCAGCAAGGATCACTCCAATTACTGGACATCATATCCAACACCAGTCTCCGATTTCTGGGTGAGTTCCCCTTTCCCCCTCTGGATTCCTCTCATATTTCCAGAAAGCCCAGTGCCAGGTGAGAGAACTCCCCAGTCACCACTGGGTAACCCTGACCTGCCTTCTCAGGGGATGTCCTCAGAATGCTCACTGCTCCAACCCCCAAGGGACTGTGAAAAGCTTCAGGGATGCCCCAGCTCTTCTCCATCCCTCCTCATGATTGGAATCAGGATACTCACCACCCCACACACCTATCTCACCCTCCTGGCCACCAATATGGGGCAGGGCTCCTAAAAACCCCCTCAAGACACCCCTCTCAGATACTCATCCAGAACCTCAAAACCCTGGGCTTGGTGGACTCCATTAAAACCAAACGCCTTATTTTCCTTTGTAATGTGGCTTGGCCCCAATATAAGCTGGACAATGTAGTTGATGGCCGGAAAACAGGACATTGAACTTCCAAATTCAACGTGATCTAAAAAGCTTTCTCCAATGCAATGGTAAATGGTCCGGGGTGCCCTATATTCAGGCCTTTGTTTATCTCTGTTTGTGGTCCTCTCTCTGTCAATCCTGTTCACCCTTTCAAATCCTCCTCTTCAACAAAAGACCCACGAAAACACCTCCTCTTTCGGACAAGCCTTCCTCCTCTGATTTTGACCCAGTCGATGAACCTCTGCCCTTGAACCCCTCCTCACCACCATATCCTCCTCCTTCTCCTTTGGCTCCATCTCCCCCTCTGGCTCCTCCACCCCCTCACCATCATCCTCCATCCTCCCTTCTTTCTCCACTGCATACACAGTCCTGTGCCTAACACCCTCCCACTGAAGGCCATGCCCACATCCAAAACCCTTTCAGAGTCCTTCCCTTGTGGGAGATGGCAGGGGCTGAAGGCATAGTCTGAGTCCATGTTCCCTTTTCCCTAGCTGACCTCTTCCAAATTGAAAAGAGACTCAGCTGTTTTTCCACAGACCCTGCCTCCTTCTGTAAGAGATTTTTGTACATCACTCAATCTTATGACCTAATCTGGCATGACCTTTATGTCATCCTCTCCTCCCCTCTTACCCCTGAGGACAGGGGACATGTCTGGACAGCTGCTCAGGCTCACACTGATGCTCTCCACCACCAAGATGCAGCTCATAACCCAGTTGGGGCCTTGGTTGTCCCCAGAACTGATCCCAGTGGGATTATCAGCCAACTTCCCCAGACAGGTAAAGGCAATATCATAAGATAACATGCCTCCTGGCAGGCATGAATAAAGCCACTCTTAAGGTAGTCAACTATGAAAAGATAAAGGAAATTATTCAAGGCCTTGATGAAAATCCTGCTCTTAACCAGCCTGATCAACACGGTGAAACCCTGCCTCTACTAAAAAATTAGCCGGGCATGGTGGTGCGCCTCTGTAATCCCAGCCACTCAGGAGGCTGAGGCAGGAGAATCACTTGAACCTGGTAGGTGGAGGTTGCAGTGAGCTGAGATCACTCCACTGCAATCCAGCCTGGGTGACAGAGTGAGACTCCATCTCAAAGAAGAAAAAAAAAAAAAAAGGAAAGAAAATCCTGCTCTTTTTCTTTCTCGCCTTTCAGAAGCCATGATTAAATACACCACCTAAAGCCCTCAGGCCAACAAGGGCAGAATCTATCTCCACTTACATTTCATTTCCCAGTCAACCCCTGATATTCAGAAAAAAACTCCAAAGACTGGAAGATGGCCCTCAAAATCTCCAGAGACTTAATCAAAGTGGCCTTCAAAGTCTCTAACAATAGGGAGGAAGAACCGAAAACCCAAAAGTTCAAAAGGTACTAGGCTAAATACCAGGTGCTGGCAGATGCCATACAACAGGGTTCCCAATGCATACAAAAATCCTCAACCTCAGGACAGCCCTCACCAGGAGCCTGTTTTAAGTGCAGCCAACAGGGTCATTGGGCAAAAGCCTGCCCTAATCCCAGGCGGCCCTCAAAACCTTGCCCCATCTGTGGTATCAAGGGACACTGGAAGTCAGACTGTGCTCAGCAAGACGCTTCATCCTGCTTGACCACCTCTAACTCAAACAGGTCCCCCATTCCAGATCCCAGTCTGGCAAGCATTCTTGGCCTGGCCACTGAAGACTGACAGGATCACCCACCACCATCACCACCTTAGAACCCAGGGTAACACTGTCAGTCTCTAGTAAGCTCATGTCTTTCCTATTGGATACTGGGCAACATACTCAGTTCTACCAGAATATTCTGGACCTCTCCTCAGTTCTTCCATCACTATTTTAGGAGTTGATGGAATACCCTCTAAACATAAACAGACTGGCCCCCTATTATGTAACCTAGTCAACACTTGCTTCACCCACTCATTCCCGGTCATCCCTCAATGTCCCACCCCTATTTTGGGACTGAATATATTAATCAATTCCAGTTTTCCATAGAATTTACCCCCTGTCATTCTACCCCTTTTATTTTACTCTGTCAACTGGACGCTTCCCTCTCCTCTCCCTCATCTTCCTTATCCAATTTGCTAGCCTCTGTCAACCCCAAGGTTTGCGATGTTTCCAAGCCAACAATAGCAGCACACCACACCCCAGACAAAATAACCTTTCAAAACCCTTCTACATTCCTTTGTCAGCCCAGTACCTCCTTAGCCCAGCTGGCCTCAGAGACCTCAAACTCATTCGTTGGAAATTCCTGCAAGCCCAAATTCTCAAGCCTGTTAAATCTCTCCACAACACCCCTATCTATCCTGGCCATCTGGAAAACTGATGGGCCCAACTACCTGGATTTTTTATTTATTAACCAGGCAGTGGTGCCCATCCATCTGGTGGCCCCCAACCCCTACACTTTACTTTCCCATATCCCCCCACCTCCACCACTCATTTATCTGTATTGGACTTGAAGGACACCTTTTTTCACCATCCTCTTGGATCCAGCCTCCCAAAGCCTTTTTGCTTTCACCTGGACAGATCCTGATACTCACACATCCACACAGCTAACATGGACTATATTCCCACAGGGGGGCTGGAATAGCCCCTGCTTATTTGGACAGGCCCTCACCAGGGACCTGGCTAAACTTCCCCTTGCTCCTAGCACCCTCCTCCAATACATCAATAACACCCTTCTCTGTAGCCCCTCCCTTAACCTATCTATCCATCCAACACATCATTCAGCTTCTAGACTTTCTCCATTCTTGGGGATATTAGGTCTCACTCACAAAGGCTCAAGTAACCCAACCCCAGGTTACCTACCTGGGACTTATCCTAATCCCTAATATTCAGGCCATACCAACCCAATGGAAGAAGCTAATCTGGGATATGCCCCTTTCTCATACAAAGAACCTCCTTTCCTTCTTGAGCCTTATGGGATACTTCTGGCTATGGATTCCCAACTTGCTGACCAAGCTGCTGTACACCACATCATGTGGGCCCATCCTAGAACACCTGGATCCAGTCTGTACCGTTGACTCCCAGTTCAAAAAACTGAAAAATGCCCTTTCAATGTCGCCAGCACTGGGACTACCCAACCCCAACAAGCCCTTTACTCTGTATGTTCATTCTAACCAAGGCCTTGTTCTTGGGCTACTCTGTCAAACATTCAGCGGTACCCCACAAGCCATTGTATATCTCTCAAAACAACTGAACTCAGTCATCTAAGGTTGGCCACCCTGTTTAAGGATCTTATGTGTGTCTATGCTGTTGGCCTCAGAAGCTCAAAAACTCACCCTCTATCAATACATTACCATTGCACCTTCTCATAACCTACAGGAACTCATGAGTCATTGCTCCCTTCTTTCCCTCCTGCTATCTTACTTACAACAAACACACACCTCCTACATAAACAACCTTCTAATCACCTACCAAAGATGTAAAGTTCTTAACCCAGCCACCCTCTTCCCTATAAGGACCTTTGACTCTGAACTCTCTCACTCCTGCTTGGACTTTTTAGATTCCCTTTCCTTCCCTTTCCGACACATATCAGAGACCCCCTTACAGGGGACACCTACATGGTTCATTGATGGGAGCTCTTTTAAAGAGCCATGTCTTGCAGCAGGCTACACCATCGTTGCCAAACACAAGCTCCTGGAGTCCAATACTGTCGCATCCCCTACCACCTCCTAACAGGCAGAATTAGTCGACCTAACTAGGGCCCTCACCCTAGTAATAGGAAAAAGGGTCAATATTTACACTAACTGTAAGTATGCATACCACATTCTACACTCCCAAGCCTTAATCTCACAGGAAAGAGGTTTTCTTAGTACCAAAGGGACCTGCATAGTAAATGGCAAACTGATACACAGGTTGCTGGAGGTAGCTAAACTACCATTAGAGGCCACCATTATCCATTGCAATGGACACCAGAGAGCTACAGATGCCATAACCAAGGGAAACATTATGGCAGACTCAGCAGCCTGGCAGGTGGCCCACGACATCCCATCACTGTTGTCCATTTTCCCAGCACACATCCCTCATACACCCAGGAGGAACAAGTCAAACTAACACTGGGGCTACCCAAAGGGAAGGCTGATGTTATCTTGACACAAACTCATCTTGCCCAAATCTCAAGAACTCTCTGTTCCCTCCCACATCCACAACCACTTCCATGCTGGTTGTTACCACATACCCCAGTTTTTAAAAACTTACACACACTCCACCACCATGACAACCAACCTTGAATGTTTAACCAGTCTGCCCAGTTTGTGGTCAGACTTCCCCTGAAGGGGCTCTTAAACCACCTCCTTTCTCCACTCATCGGGCATGAGGCCATTTCCCACAAGAGGACTGGCAAGTTGACTTCACCCATATACCCCCTGTAAAAAAAGGAAAGGGCCAACTACAGCCTGCGAAAAATATTTGTGAAACCTCTATCTAATAAATGATGAGTATTCAGAATACGTAAAACATCCCTACAAATAGCATAAACAACACAATTTAAATATAGGCAAAAGTTCAAGACCAGCCTGGGCAACATGGCAAAACACTGTTTCTACAAAAATTAGCTAATAAGCTGGGCATGGTGGTGTGTGCCTATGGCCCCAGCTACTTGGGAGGCTGAGATGGAAGGATCACTGATTCCAGGGAGGTTGAAGCTTCAGTGAGCTATGATCAAATCACTGCACTCCAGCCTGGGCAACAGGGTGAGATATCATAGCTGTAATTCCAACGCTTTGGGGGGCTGAGGCAGGCGGATCACTTGAGGACAGGAGTTCAACATCAGCCTGGCCAACATGGTGAAACCTCGTCTCTAGTAAAAATACAAAAATTATCCGGGAGTGTCCAGGAGTGGTGGCAGGCACCTGTAATGCCAGCTACTCAAGAGGCTGAGGCAGGAGAATTGCTTGAACCTGGGAGGCAGAGGTTGCAGTCAGCTGAGATCGCGCCACTGTACTCCAGCCTGGGCAACAAGAGTGAAACTCCGTCTGCCCTCCGTCTGTCTGCGACAGAGCTAGACTCCATGTCAAAAAAAAAAAAAAAAAGGCAAAATATTTGAACACATTTTTCACTAAAGATGATATATGAATGGTATATAAATGCATGAAAATAAGTTCAGAATTATTACTATTTAAGGAACTACAAATGAAAACCACAATGAGATACCACTACATACTCATTTTGATGAGTAACATTAACCGAATGATCACACCTAGCTGTTGAAGATATGAAATAAACTGGAGCTCTCATACATTGCTGGTGGAAATGCAAAATAAATAAATTTGGAAAACACTGTAGCCGTTATTAAAGTTAGTTGTCCACTTATCATTTGATAAATTAATCTCATTCCTAAGTATAACCTCAAGAGATGGAAACGTGTCCATAGAAATACTTGTATAATCATTCCTCAGTATCCATGGGGGACTGATTCCAGGACCCCCAAGGATACCAAAACCTGAAGATGTTCTGGTCTCTTATATAATATGATGTGGTATTTGCATATAACCTGTGTATATCCTCCCACATAATTTAAATTATAATTTAAATTACTTATAATACCTAATACAATGCAAATGCTGTTTAAATAGTTGCTATACGTTGTCACCTAATACAGTGTAAATGCTGTTTAAATAGTTGCTACACAATAGTTGTAATGTTTAGGGAGTAATGACCCAAAAAAGGTCTGTACATGTTCAGTACAGATGCAATTTTTCTTCCAAATATTCAATTTGCAGTGGGTTGAATCTATAGATGCAGAACCCATGGATATAGAAAGCCAACTGATTTTGCGTGTTATCAACAATTTTCTTCAAAGCTAAAGACTGGAAAACAAAAACAAATGTCTATGCACATCTGAATGGGTAATTGTGTTACATTTATAAATAGAATATTCCTCATAAACGTCAAGGAATGAACTACTGACATAAGGGAAAAAAACATTAATCTGAATCTCAAAAGCATAAGTGAAGGAACCAAACTCAGAAGTCTATATACAGTAAAATTTCTTTCAGATAAAAATCTAGAAATGGTAAAACTCAAGTGGCAAAATGCAAATGAGTGATCCTCAGATCTGGGCCTAGGAGGAAGGGGCTGACTGCAAAGGGCAGAAGAGTACATAGGGTGATGAGAACCTTCTCTATCAGGATTGTGGTAGTGGTTACATGCTGTTTATATTTGTCAGCACTCATCAAATTATACACTGGAAATTGGGGATCATCCTATTTGTATTATACTGCACTAAATTTGTTTAAGGAAAATAATAATACACACCAAAAATATTCATGGCTCAAGAAGTAATATACTTCTGGCTGGGTGCAGTGGCTCAGGTCTGTAATCCCAGCACTTTGGGAGGCCGAGGCAGGTAGATCACCTGAGATCAGGAGTTCAAGACTAGCTTGGCCAACATGACGAAACCCCGTCCCTACTAAACAGGCAAAAATTAGCTAGGCATGGTGGCACGTGCCTGTAATCCCAGCTACTTGGGAGGCTGAGGCAGGAGAATCACTTGAACCCAGAAGACAGAGGTTGCAGTGTGCCAATATCATGCCATTGCACTCCAGCCTGGGCAACAGAGTGAGACTGTGTCTCAAAAAAAAAAAAAAAAAAGAAGTAATATATTCCCAAATTGCTCCAAAAATACTCTTCCTTAATCTTATAAAGAACATCTGCAAAATCCTAGAGTAAATACAATAACTCATGGTCCATTATTAAAATATTTTCGAGACCAGAAACCAAAGGAGGATGGTCACTGTCTGCACATATAGTCAATTATATTGAAAGTCCTATCTCATGCAATTAGGTGAGACAAGAAATATATAATCTGTAAAGAAGAAAGAAAGCTAAGTTCCTCGCCCCCTTAAAATATATCTTAAATGTCATTTTCACTGTAAGTCCTACTATGAACACCTGATTTACTGTTTCACCCCATCCTTACCAACTTTACTTCTCGGCTGTATCCTGCTCTGTAGGACCCATCATTTTCTAATACACTATCAGCCTAATAACGTGGGTGCTTTGCTTACTGCTTACTGTCTGTTTCTATCAACTAAGTCTAAGTTCCATGTAGGCAATTTTCTTTTTAATTTTGTGTGTTGATATACCCCATATAATGAAAAAATGACCCGACCCACAAAAAATATGCAATAATTTTTTTTGAGGGGCAGAGCCTTGCTATGTCATCCAGGCTGGAGTTCAGTGGCATGATCACAGCTAACAGCAGCCTCGAACTCTCAAAATTCTTGGGCTCAAAGGATCCTCCTGCTTCTGCCTCCCAAAGTGCTGGTATTGCAAGTGGGAGCCACTGCACCTGGTCTCAATAAAGAGTTTTTGAAACACTGAAGAAATATGACATACCAATTTCCTATTCATTTTTACCTCTCCAGAAATTCTGTCTAATTCATTCACTGTCTCTACCTTCAAGTTACCTTTGTTCTATCGGATGATTAAAACACACACACACAGCTCTATATTCTGCTACCAAAACCTTCAAAGCAGCCAGGAATCCAGCAGAGCCATATTCTCACCTTCATTCTCTTTCTCCTTAGATCTTGCTGTCCTCTGCTTACCTGCCCTACAGATCAATTTTATTTTTACTTTTTCATTTTTTCCTACATAGGGTGTTCCTCAGCTACTTCTGTCATTCCTATTAGATATCTTTATGATTCACCATTAATAGTTTCAGTAATATACACAATACTCAAATATTCTTCGCAAATAACCTCCATTCTCTTTACAGATGGTCGCTGCAATTACAGGTGAAGTGATAACCACTTCCCAGCAAAAAGGTGAGATCACGGAGTTCCAAATCTTTATCTCAGGTTCAGATGTCCTTTCCACACCTGTACAGATGCCGTCACTCCATCATTCTGACACCAGATGCCAAGTGAGTAATTCATGCTTTTCAAGTAAGTTTCAGGTCCTTAGATGGAAACTATCTCAGAAAATTCAGTATTAATTGTTCTCTGTAAAACATTTCTGGGTTTGGAACACAAAAGAGTTTATATAGCAGGAAGGTCATTTGCTGAGAAAACTAGACACACATCGCATCCTGTCTATATGCCACAGATAAAGGCTTGATGCTACAGACATGTTAAGAACAGTTAGATGACAATGGTGAGCTCTTGGTGCTGTGCAGATACCTAGTGTCTGTGAGACAGGTGCTGATATGTGCATTTCTTCTGTGAAACAGCAGGTTGTGCAAACTGGAATCTGTAATGTCTCCACATTCTGTCATCAGCAGAAGACTCTGAACATTTTTCTACTGTTTAAATGAGTCTCAATTATCCCATTTATAATAATGCAAATTTTACTTACAGATAAATATGGAGGAGTAGAGGAGGGTTGTGAGTTTCAGCCATGAAAAATTCATGGAGCTTAAAAATCCCTAAGTATCTCACCCTGCAAACAGATAATTATATTTCTAAAAGTGTCTTGACATTCTCATTCTCATGTACTCACAGTACTTTTCTCTATCCTCAAAGTTTCTGAATTGCTTCTCTGTTCCTGTCTCCTCTGTTATTCTGCCTCCCTCCTCCCTTCCTTGCCTAGTTTAAGTGGATTTTTAGCAAACAAAAGTGTTGACCAGAGGCTGTGAGTGAAGGGCATTTTTACCTCCCCTGGCCCCCAGTGTAGATTCCTCTTCTGTCTCCACACAATCCTTCAGATCAGGATAAAATTGAGCCTTCATTACTAGTTACTATGATTTTTGAAGAATTGGTATGATTGATTACCACAGCAACGGTGTTTGGACTTTAGAGAAACTTTATTAATGCCCACACTATGTCTACTGACCTACATTTTGTTACTTAAATTCATTTTAAGATTTCTCTTCCAAAAGTTTTCCAGTTATTCTCCTCTTTTGATTCATTGATCCCCTATATTTTTATTTTACCAGTAATTTCATAACTTCTCTTAATATTAAAATATTTTAATGAATATTTGGAATAAACGTATGTGTCTATGGTGAATACTCACTGGGACACACTATCCCCCTCCTTCTTCCACATCCTCAACCTAAGGAAGGAACACTGTCTACAAGTGGTGAGGATCCTTCCAGATAGATTTTCATTAATTTACACAAATTTTGCAAGATCTCCTTTAACTCACCTCTGCTTGACTTACTGCTGAGTAAATTCTTTCTCCATATTCCCTTCATGTAACGTGCTAATCAGTGACCATAAATCACACACGATTGTTACTGGTGAAATCAATGCTTTCAACTCCAACACGTCTGTCTCCACAGGTTGATGTATATATTTATCAACAGGGAGTTTTCTCCTCCCAAAAGTAATGCCATTTGCTCTATTTATTCAATGGCATAAGTGGTTTACTGTAATAAAAACTACTAAACTATAATCACAAAAAGGAAAACTTTTTATTTTTATAAAGCCTAAATAAAATGTGCCAGAAACAAAAATTAGAGATTCTTTAAAAATCCTATTGAGGTAAAAGTGAGTGATAAAAGTAGACCTGTATAAATACAAGTCTGTGAATATTCTGTACTCAGAATTTTGACATCTTCAAGTGTTTTAGCTTACTTTAAAGAACTACCATGCTGGGCGCGGTGGCTCATGCCTGTAACCCCAGCACTTTGGGAGGCTGAGGTGGGCAGAAAATCTGAGGTTAGGAGTTCAAGACCAGCCTGGCCAACATGATAAAACCCGTCTGTACTAAAAATAAAAAAATTAGCTGGATGTGGTGGTGCATGCCTGTAGTCCCAGCTACTCAGGAGGCTGAAGCAGGGGAATCACTTGAACCTGGAAGGCAGAGGCTGCAGTGAGCTGAGATTGCACCACTACACTCCAGCCTGGCCAACAGAGCGAGACTCTGTCTCAAAAAAAAAAAAAGGAAAAGAAAAAAAGAACTGCCAATTGTAAATTTGTAAATCATGTTTAATTATGGTTTATGATAGAAAATAAAAGAAACATAAAATTTCTTCCAGAAGAATTTAACCCATAACAAATTTGAGCAAAGTAATACAAGCTACAATTAAAATAAGTCATTTCAATTTCATTTGAATGTGAGCCAAACATTTTATGTTTTTATTTTTTTCTCAGGATTATATCTTTTTATATGTTGTATTTTTTTCTTTTATCTGGCTATTAACAATAGTAAAGTGATTGATAACTTTCTCTTTTACATTCTATGTATTTAAATATCTTATTTAGATTGTTTTAATTTGCAATTATTTTTCATTAATATTTCATTTTATTAAAAATTGACTTTTTTCAGTGTTTACATATTAACGGCTTACCTATCCAAGATTGTAAAAATATACAAATATTTTTACCACTGAGAGATTTGGTTTTTTGTTTGTCTGTTTTTGTTTTTTGAGAGGGAGTCTCACTCTATTGCCCAGACTGGAGTGCAGTGGCACAATCTCAGCTCACTGCAGCCTCTTCCTCCTGGTTCAAGTGATTCTCCCGCCTCAACCTCCCATGAAACTGGGACTACAGGCTTGAGCCACCACGCCCAGCTAATTTTCGTATTTTTAATAGAGATGGGTTTCACCATGTTGGCCAGGCTGGTCTTGAACTACTGACCTCAAGTGATCCACCTGCCTTGGCCTCCCAAAGTGTTGAGATTACAGGCGTGAGTCACTACACCCAGCCTAAGATTATGCTTTACTTTGGGTTTTTTTTTGTTGTTGTTGTTTAACAGGCTGTCATTTGTCACCCAGGCTGGAGTAGAGTGGCACGATCTCAGCTCACTGCAGCCTCAACCTCCTGGGTTCAAGAGATCCTCCTGCCTCAGCCCCTTTTCTGCCCCCCACCGCCCACCCCCAATAGCTGGAACTACGGACATACCACCACTCCCAGCTAATTTTTGTACTTTTTGTAGAGACTGGATTTCACCATGTTTTCCAGGCTGTCTCCAACTCCTGAACTCAAGTGATCCGCCCGCCTCAGCCTCCCACAGTGCTGGGATTACAGGCCCCTGAAATCATGTGATCCGCCCGCCTCAGCCTCCCACAGTGCTGGGATTACAGGCGTGAGCCACCGCACCCGGGATTGTTATTCTTCACTTTGAATCCCACATGTTATTTAAAGCTAAGACCTGAGGCAAAAAAAAAATCACTTCTATATTTCAGCTAATACTATTTTATTACTAGGTAATAAGTCCCAATATTTACATTTATGTACACATACACACACATTTCCTTTCTATACCATTAAGATAATGGTAGACCTTTATGTCAGGAAAATGCTATAGGCTGGGCGCGAGTGGCTCACGCCTGTAATCCCAGCACTTTGGGAGGCCGAGGCGGGAGGATCGCTTGAGCCTAGGAGTTCGAGGCCAGTCTGGACAACGTGGTAAAACCATGTCTCAAAAAAAAAAAAAAAAAATTAGCTGGGCGTGGTATCATGAGCCTGTAATCCCAGCTACTTTCAGCTACTCGGGAGGCTGAGGTGGGAGGATTTCTTGAGCCTGGGAGGCAAAGGTTGCAGTGAGCCCAGATCCCACCACTGTACTGCAGCCTGGGTGACAGAGTGACAACCTGTCTCAAAAAAAAAAAAAAAAAAGCCATTGGTAATTGAATTTGTCTTTATTGAACAAATCCTCTTCATTGCATGCTTTAAATTTTGATTTGTTTAAATTTTATTGAATTTTAATAAAACGATTTTGAAATTACTAGCGAAGCCCAGGCGCTGTGGCTCACGCCTGTAATCCCACCACTGTGGGAGGCCAAGGCGGGTGGATCACCTGACGTCAAGAGTTCGAGACCAGCCTGACCAACATGGTGAAACCCCGTCTCTACTAAAAATACCAATTAAAAAACAATTAGCCGGGCTAGCTGAAGGCACCTGTAGTCCCAGCTACTCAGGAGGCTGAGGCAGAAGAATGGCTTGAACCCGGGAGGCGGAGATTGCAGTAAGCCGAGATCGTGCCATTGCACTACAGCCTGGGCGACAGAGAGAGTCTCCGTCAAAAAAGAAAAAGAAGAGAAAAGAAAAAGAGAAAGGAAGGAAGGAAGGGAGGAAGGTAGGAAGGGAGGACGGGAGGAAGGGAGGAAGGGAGGAAGGGAGGGAGGGAAAAGAAATTCCTGGGCAGATGAAGGTGAGGGGTCGGGGTCGGGCGCGGCGATGCCGCAGCTGCAGGGCTCGGTGGACTCGGCGAGCAAGAGCCCCAGGGCGCTGCTGGCGGCGGGCGAGGAGCTGGGGCGCGGCGGGGGGCGGCTCTAGGCGCTGTGGCCGCTCAGCGTCTGGGACCCAGCGCCGCCCCGGTCAGGGAATCCTTGGTGTTCCCGCCCCGCAGCACCCGGGGCGGGGGAGGAGTCGGCGCGGTCGTGCGGCCGTGGAGGACAGCGAGACCCGGGGGCTGCGGCTGCCGGCCGAGGGGCCGCTGGGACAGTGAGAAGCAGCGGCGGGAGCTGGTCACGGGGCAGGGAGCGCTCAGCGGTAAAGACGGCTTCATCTGACTCCAGGGCTGGCAGGCGGCCCGGATGGCATGCCGTCTCCTGCGGAGAATTCCAATTTCCCCCTAAGTCGCTCAACAAGCGAGAAGGTTTTGGGATTCGGATTCAGTGGGGCAAGCGAAGCCGCCTTTCCTTCTTAAACAGATGGAATCCCTGGTCCACAAACGTACCCTGTGCCAATTTCATACAACACGCTATGGCTGCTGCGGATGAGAACACAGCAACTCTGCCAGATGGAAAGCTTCAAGGCTCTGTGAATCCAAGGTCAAAAACGCCAAAAAGGAAAGTCCTTTTCCAGGACAAGCGCACGCGTGCTGGTCGTGGAGCGCCCCCTCCTCATGGAGACCGGCCTGGGATTGATGTCCTTCATTAACAATGAGGCTAGACTGGGCTATTCCATGACTGACCAGGGGCAAAATAGGCTTTTAGCCAGCGGCATTCTGGGAGCTCTCCCCACTAAGAAGGCCAAGGGATGTGGGGTCTGAGAGCCCGGCAGTCCTCATGCAAAGCCGCTGCTGGCTGGAAGCATAGGGGTCTTTTACCTTTTGGGATCTCTGCACGATTAGAATAGTAAAGTGCATAGTAATTGGATATTGCACTCTGCTAATGCAAGCTACAGACAAAAGCGAAAAGAATCTAGCTGCCACTGTGCTGCTAGGATTCCATTTTCTGTAACTTCAGTTCTGATACTTTTCCTGGAGTGTATCTACTTGGCTTCTGGCGGTTCTTCCCATCCCAGCCACTCCAGCAGGCTAAATCCCGCAGCACACCCCTTACCATTTGTGTAGGCTGCTAAATACAGGGAGGCACCTGGTATCTCCAGTGTCTGCAGACACAAATACGTTTACACTTGGTGTCAAATTTTGTATTTTAAATTTTAATACTTATTTTTTTTAAAGCTCATACAAAAGCAGCCAGCAGACAGGTTCACTGACATCAATCTGCACCTGTCAGCTCCTGGGTGAATCATTGTTCTTTTGTAAATGTGTGTTTGACCTAAAGTCACCCTTTTTCTAAAATTAATCCAAGGCCGGGCGCGGTGGCTCACTCCTGTAATCCCAACACTTTGGGAGGCTGAGGCGGGTGGATCACCAGATCAGGAGTTCGAGACCAGCCTGACCAAAATGGAGAAACCCCATCTCTACTAAAAATACAAAATAAGCTGGGCAGCCCACGTCAGTAATCCCAGCTACTCCGGAGGCTGAGGCAGGAGAATTGCTTGAACCCGGGAGGTGGAGGTTGTGGTAAGCCGAGATCGTGCCACTGCACTCCAGCCTGGGCAACAAGAGTGAAACTCCGTCTCAATAATAATACTGATACTTAAAATATCTTTGCGAGGCCCAAGTAAGTTTACAGAAAATCATCTTAGGACAATTTTTTAATTTGAGAAAGTCACTTTGGCAGTTCTTTGCACACAATTTTGACAAGTGTATGTATTATAAGTTGTATTGTATTCATATTTAAAAGGGAATTGGGTAGTTTGCCTTTTGAAGAATGCACTTTTTAAAAAGGAACCATATCAGATCCTCAGGAAGCAGCCGATGCCTGCCATGGTTCCTACAGGTCCCGTACAGACTCGGGGCTTTGTCCAAGTCTCCACTAAACATGCTAAGCTTCGATGCGCCCTGGAGAATTTCCACGGGGTGATCCACGCACCTCCGTGAGATCCTGCAGCTTGCTTGTATGACTGGAAGCATTGGATAAGCTTCGCGTGCTGGCTCTCCAGTTCTTTCCTTCTCTTTACGACTGTTGTAGCTTTTAGCTAATGGAGTGGTGCGGTCCAAGTGCGGCCACCTACGGGAGGTGCAGGGCTGCCTCGGAAGCTGGCAGGGGACCCCAGTCTTTGCGTTCATAAAGACATTTAGAACCGGATGAATGTTGTTCCTTTTTTGAAGTTGTTATTAAAGTAGGTGCAACAACCAAAAATAAATAAATAATAAATAAATTGACTAAATATTTTTTCTCAAAAAAAAAAAAAAAGAAAGAAAGAAAAGAAAGTCACCAGGTGTGGTGGCTCACGCCTGTAATCCCAGCACCTGGGGAGGCTGAGGTGGGCGGATCACCTGAGATCAGGAGTTTGAGACTATCCTGGCCAACATGGTGAAACCCCGTCTCTACTAAAATACAAAAATTAGCCGGGTGTGGTGGCGCATGCCTTTAATCACAGCTACTCCGGGTGCGGAAGTTGCAGTGAGCCAAGATCGCGCCACTGCACTCCAGCCTGGGCGACAGAGCAAGACTTTGTCTGGAAAAAAATAGAAAGTTAACAGTTTTGTTTATTTTCCTACCAGGTTTTTATTATTATTATTATTATTCTAATTGAAATCACTGTTTCCTACATACTGAGGCGGATTGGCTTTGTCTTCTTGGAAACAAAGGTTATTTTCCTCACTCACACTGGAGCGGGGATACTCACCAGACACAAGTTGAGATGATGCTGGATGTAAACGGGTCATCTATTTTTACCAAAGGCAGCACTACCTGCCTTCCCAATTGATCAGAAAAGCATTTGATAGTTGTCTTTGTAATATCCTTATTTGATTAAATTACTATGTGGATTTCACATTTATTTTTATTGTTTTGTGCCTGTTTATTCTATGCCTAAGTTGGGGTATCACCAGGTCATTTCCTCCACCATCTGTGTTTCCCCAAGGATAAATCTTCCTGCTCATGCCCTTCACTCCTCCATTAGCCCATTCCCTAGAAAGCTGCTGGTTTTACACAGTGGCTGTGTGTCTTTGCCTTCTTAATGTAGCATTCAGAGTCCCACTCTGGAGCCAGGTATCAAATCCTAGCCCAGCCACTTACAGGCCATGTAGCACTGGCCAAGGTACTGAACTTCTCTGTGCCTCTGTTACTTTGATGTTAAAATGGAGTTATTTAGGATCTACTTTACAGGACTGTTGTGATGGAAATGGGTTAACGTACAGAAAGCACTGAGAACAGAGTCAAATATGCCCTGACTGCTTAAAGGTTAGTTATTATGATCCCTGATGCTCTTACTACTCTTACTGATATCATCATGCCTCAGGTCTAACTGCTCCCAGAGTTACACACCAGCATGTCCAACAGCTGGCTGTATATCTGAACTCAAAAATCCAATAACCTCCTCCAAACAGAAATTGCCAGCTTTTCCCCCAAAGCTTTTCCTTACAGCTCCTTACAGAGCTCAAGGAACTCCTTGAGACTGCAGAAGCAGACAGGAAATGCTTTCAACCCACCACAAATTAACAACTGGCCTCCAGTGGTACTCACATTGTCTACGTTTTTCATTGTTTTTTGTTTGTTTGTTTGTTTTTGAGACGGAGTCTCACTCTGTCGCCCAGGCTGGAGAGCAGTGGTGCGATCTTGGCTCACTGCAACCTCGGCCTCCCAGGTTCAAGTGATTCTCCTGCCTCAGGCTCCCGAGTACTTGGGATTACAGGCGCCTGCCACCATGCCTGGCTAATTTTTGTATTTTTTTAGTAGAGACGAGGTTTCACCATGTTGGCCAGGCTGGTCTCAAACTCCTGACCTCAGGTGATCCACCCGCCTCGGCCTCCCAAAGTGCTGGGATTACAGGCATGAGCCACTGCGCCCAGCCCATTTTTCATTGTTGTAGCAGAGAAGTATCCCTGCTTCCATCAAGAGCCAATTTTCCTGTCACAGTTGGTTTAATGACATAGTTGGTGACAGGACCTAAACCACCAGTGGAAAATTGGCTCTTGATGGGAGCAGGGATACTTCTCTGTATGGAGTATATGTGGATGAAACTCCTTGGAGAAATGGACTAGTACACAGTCTTATAATGTGAGGATTCAGAACATAATTCCTAATGCGGGGAAGTCAAGCAGACATTTCATCAGCGGAGTACCAGGAGATTCAAACTCTGTACCCAACAGTGATAGGGGGACAATCTAAGCCCCAAGAGGCTGCATGCCTGATGGAGCAGATGAAACACATGGCTGTAATTAGCTCCCACCCCTTCGATACGTTCTCAACTCCACCAAAGCCTCAGCCTGTATGAGGGTGGAAAGTGGGGAGGGAGAGTGCAGGGAAGAAGGCACAGCTTCCACCACACTAGGTGACCAGGCGCTTCTCACCATTTTAACTCCTCCATCTCTCTCAAGCCTCATGTTAAGTCTATCAAACATCATATGCTTTCTCAATATAAAATATGCACCAATTTCTCCCTTTCCACTGATATAATCCTAGTCTCAACCCCTGTCATCTTTTTGATGGATTAGGAATGCCTTCTCTGGGTCCCGGGCCCCCTCTGTTTCACCAGCCTGGAATTGGCACAGAAGGAGACACAGCATTAGCCTTGCCCTCTGCCACCCTTGTAATTCATAAATCTCTGAAAACTTAAAAGTTTGAGCAAAAGTTTGTCATGTTTCTATGAGTAATTTATAATAAAACTTGATCAGAATTTGTGAGACTAACGTTTGTCTTTATATTTTCCTTCTTTTTTTTTTTTTTTTTTTTGAGACACAGTCTCGCTCTGTCGTCCAGGCTGGAGTGCCGTGGCGTAATCTCGGCTCACTGCAACCTCTGCCTCCTGGATTCAAACAATTCTTCTGCCTCAGCCTCCTGAGTAGCTGGGATTACAGGCGCATGCTACCACGCCCAGATAATTTTTGTATTTTTAATAGAAACCGGGTTTCACCATGTTGGTCAGGCTGGTCTCAAACTCCTGACCTCATGATCCACCTGCCTCGGCCTCCCAAAGTGCTGGGATTACAGGCGCGAGCCACCACACCCGGCCTGTCTTTATATTTTCATTTAATGTGGACCTTGTTACATTTTACCGCAGATTTTGTATTTTTTTGTGTGTTTGTTTGTTTGTTGGTTTTTGAGACAGTCTACCTCTGTCGCCCAGGCTGCAGTGCAGTGGCACAATCTCAGCTCACTGCAACCTCCGCCTCTGTGGTTCAAGCAATTCTTCTGCTCAGCCTCCTGAATAGCTGGGACTACAGGCACAAGCCACTACGCCTGGCTAATTTTTGCATTTTTAGTAGAGATGGGGTTTCACCATATTGGCCAGGCTGGTCTCGAACTCTTGACCTCGTGATCCGCCCACCTCGGCCTCCAAAAGTGCTGGGATTACAGGCATGGGTTTTTTTTTGTTCGTTTTGTTTTGTTTTTTTTTAGAGACTTGGTCTCCTTCCATTTCCCAGGCCAGAGTTCAGTGGGGCGGTCATAATCCACTGTAGCCATGAACTCCCTGGCTCAAACAAGCTACACAGACATGCCACCATGCCTGGCTAACATTTTTAACATTATTTTTGGTAGAGACAGGGTCTTGCTTTGTTGCTCAGGCTAGGGATTCACAGAGTCTTGCTCTGTCTCCCAGGCTGGAATGCAGTGGCGCAATCTTGGCTCACTGTAGCCTCTGCCTCCCAGGTTCAAGTAATTCTCCTGCCTCAGCCTCCCAAGTAGCTGGGATTACAGGTGCCCACCACCATGCCCGGCTAATTTTTGTATTTTTATTAGAGAAAGGGTTTCACCATGTTGGCCAGGCTGGTCTTGAACTCCTGATCTCAGGTGATCTGCCTGCCTCAGCCTCCCAAAGTGCTGAGATTACAGGTGTGAGCCACTGCACCTAGCCTGCAGAAATATTAATGTGTTTGTTTATGACCTGTTGACCCAGGACCAGTGATGGTATAGAACACTGTATTAGAGACATGGAGCTGGGGCTGGATGAAGATTCCATCAGTAATTCAATCAACAGACAAGTGTTATCCAATCACGTCTTTAAATCAATCACTGACATGGAGCTGGGGCTGGATGAAGATTCCATCAGTAATTCAATCAACAGACAAGTGTTATCCAATCACGTCTTTAAATCAATCACTGATCCCAGCCCCTATAAAAGGGAGCAGCCTTAGGAGGCACATCAGATAAACCCAGTGTGGAAAGCTAGTCACACATCAGCTCAGTGTTCGGCCCGGGATTACCCAGTCAACCAAGAAGGAGGTAAGCTTCCATAATGGAAGGAAAATTTTGTGTCTTTGAGTGTGTATACATTTTGTGTCTTTGAGTGTGTA